>NC_091081.1:61467500-62067500 GCF_032405125.1 Capricornis sumatraensis
CACAATGCAGCCAAGTTCACTAGGCTGCCATTTTGTAACGTCCACTTTAGGGATTCTCAGGGAGGAAGTGAGATGTGCCACTGTGTGTTTCTACCCCTCTCACCTCAGGAACTTCACCTCTCTGCTCTCTCTCACTCAGGGGGATGTCTCGAGAAACACCACACTTCCACTGGAAGGGCATGAGTTTGGGGAAAGTGAAAAGTAGGTCCTTTAAAGACCCAGATCCAGCCCCTTCCCTCGTGCCTTTGGATAGATCCATAAATAATGTAATACCATCACAGACAAGAATGAATGCAGGTTTGGATTTATCCAAGGAAGGAGAGACTTCCAGTGCTCACATGCCCTTACTGACCACTGTAGGGCCTTTGACAGAGACAAGAAAGTTGGGAGAATTGAGACAAGATTTCTATTTTCAATGCATTGGGCTCAAGGGAAAAGTAAGCCTTCCAAATTAAGTTTGAGAAATTTAGGGTAGATTTTAAATGAAACACAAGTCTAAAAATTATAGATTTAGGAGCTATGAAAATAGAGAAAAATAATTAAATCAAGAGAACTGAAATAATTCCCATAAAAATATGGCATCATGGCCAGGACTAGGAGGGTAAAGAAATGGACTTGAACTAGACTCACCCACAACGGTGAGGTATTACAGTAACCTACAGAGGATGTCTTCAACCAGGCAAAGGAGTGAATGGCAACAGAAGGCAGAATTTGGAAATGTTGGGAACCCCTATATGAAGATTTTTATTCAAAAGCAAGGCTGAGGGAAGTCAGAAATTGTCAGGTTCTAACACCCAGACAATCACTGCAGATGGTGATTGCAGCCATGAAATTAAAAGACACTTACTCCTTGGAAGGAGAGTTAGGACCAACTTAGATAGCATATTCAAAAGCAGAGAACTTACTTTGCCAACAAAGGTCCGTCTAGTCAAGGCTATTGTTTTTCCAGTGGTCATGTATGGATGTGACAGTTGGACTGTGAAGAAAGCTGAGCGCCGAAGAATTGATGCTTTTGAACTGTGGTGTTGGAGAAGACTCTTGAGAGTCCCTTGGACTGCAAGGAGATCCAACTAGTCCATTCTAAAGGAGATCAGCCCTGGGTGTTCATTGGAAGGAATGATGCTAAAGCTGAAACTCCAATACTTGGCCACCTCATATGAAGAGTTGACTCATTGGAAAAGACTGATGCTGGGAGGGATTGGGGGCAGGAGGAGAAGGGGACGACAGAGGATGAGATGGCTGGATGGCATCACCAACTCGATGGACGTGAGTCTGAGTGAACTCTGGGAGATGGTGATGAACAGGGAGGCCTGGCGTGCTGCAATTCATGGGGTCTCAAAGAGTCGGACACAACTGAGCAACTGAACTGAACTGAACTGAACATCCAGACCACAGTAGCCATCAGAGGAATCTATTTATAGGGAGCTTTGAAAACAGTGCATTTATTAAATCACAGATAATCAAATCACAGATTTTCTTCAACTTACAATGGGATTATGTCCCATTAATGCACCCTAAATTGGAAACATTCTAAGTCAAATGCATTTTACTTTTTTATTGAAGAATAATTGCTTTATAGAATTTTGTTGTTTTCTGTCAAACTTCAACACGAATCAGCCATAGGTATATATATATATATATATATATATATATATATATATATATATCCCTTCCCTTTTGAAACTCTCTCCCATCTCCCTCCTCATCCCGCCCCTCTAGGTTGATACAGAGCCCCTGTTTGAGTTTCCTGAGCCATACAGCAAATTCCTGTTGGCTATCTGTTTTACATACGGTAGTGTAAGTTTCCATGCTACTCTTTCCATACATCTCACCCTCTCTCCCCTCTCCCCATGTCTGTAAGTCTATTCTCTATGTCTGTTTCTCCATTGCTGCCCTGTAAATATATTCTTCAGCACCATTTTTCTAGATTCCGTATATGTGCATTAGAATACACCATTTATCTTTATCTTTCTGACTCACTTCACTCTGTATAATACGTTCTAGGTTCATCCACCTCATTAGAACTGACTCAAATGTGCTCCTTTTTATGGCTGAGTAATATTTCATTGTGTATATGTACCACAATTTTATCCATTCATCTGTCGATGGACATCTAGGTTGCTTCCATGTTCTAGCTATTGTAACTAGTGCTGCAATGAACACTGGGATACATATGTCTGTTTCAATTT
This sequence comes from Capricornis sumatraensis, assembly GCF_032405125.1. Lineage (NCBI taxonomy): Eukaryota > Metazoa > Chordata > Mammalia > Artiodactyla > Bovidae > Capricornis > Capricornis sumatraensis. The sequence goes on from NC_091081.1 coordinate 61,469,690, forward strand.
TGGTTTCCTCAGGGTATATGCCTAGGAGTGGAATTGCTGGGTCATATGGTAGTTTTATTCCTGATGGCCATGTTGACCCGTGTGAGGTGATATCTCATTGTGGTTTTGATTTGCATTTCTCTAATAATGAGTGATGTTGAGCATCTTTTCATGTGTTTGTTAGCCATCTGTATGTCTTCTTTGGATAAATGTCTGTTTAGGTCTTTTTCCCACTCTTTGATTGGGTTGTTTGTTTTTCTAGCACTAAGTTGTATGAACTGCTTGTATATTTTGGAAATGAATCCTTTGTCAGATGTTTCATTGCTATTATTTTCTCTCATTCTGAGGGTTATCATTTCACATTGCTTATAGTTTCCTTTGCTGTGCAAAAGCTCTTAAGTTTAATCAGGTCCCACTTGTTTACTTTTGCTTTTATCTCCATTACTCTAGGATGTGGGTCATAGAGAATCTTGCTTTGATTTATGTCATCAAGTGTTCTGCCTATGTTTTCCTCTAAGAGTTTTATAGTTTCTGGTCTTACATTTAGGTTTTAATCCATTTTGACTTTATCTTTGTGTATGGTGTTAGGAAGTGTTCTAATTTCATTCTTTTATATGTAGTTGTCCACTTTTTCCAGCACCATTTATTGAAGAGCCTTCTTTGCCCCATTGTATATTCTTACCTCCTTTTTCAAAAATAAGGTACTCATAGGTGCATGGGTTTATTTCTGGGCTTTCTATCTTGTTCCATTGGTCTATATTTCTGTTTTTGTGCCAGTACCATACTGTCTTGATGACTGTAGCATTGTGCTATAATCTGAAGTCAGGAAGGTTGATTCCTTGAGCTCCAGTCTTCTTTCTCAATACTGCTTTGTCTATTTGGGATCTTTTGTGTTTCCATATGAATTGTTAAATTTTCTGTTCTAGTTCTGTGAAAAATGCTATTGGTATTTTGATAGGGATTGCATTGAATCTGTAGATTGCGTTTGGTAGTATAGTCATTTTCACAATATTAATTATTCCTACCCAGGAACATGGAATATCCCTCCATCTGTTTATGTCATCATTGATTTCTTTCATTATTGTCTTATAATTTTCTGTGTACAGTTCTTTTGTCTCCATAGGTAAGTTTATTTCTAGATATTTAATTCTTTTTGTTGCAATGGTGAATGGGATTGATTCCTTAATTTCTCTTTCGGATTTTTCATTGTTAGTACATAGAAATGCAAGTGATTTCTGTGTATTGATGTTGTATCCTGTAACCTTGTTAAATTCACTGATTAGCTCTAGTAATTTTCTGATACTATGTTTAGGGTTTTCTATGTACAGTATCATGTCATCTGCAAACAGTGAGAGCTTTACTTCTTTTCCAATCTGGATTCCTTTTATTTCTTTCTCTTCTCTGATTGCTGTAGCTAGGACTTCCAGAACTATGTTGAATAATAGTGGTGAAAGAGGACACACTTGTCTTGTTCCTGATCTTAGGGGGAATGCTTTCAATTTTTCACCATTGAGAATAATGTTTGCTGTAGGCTTATCAGCAAACATGTCTGGTCTTTACTATGTTAAGATAGGTTCCTTCTATGCCCATAATTTGAAGAGTTAATCATAAATGGGTACTGAATTTTGTCAAAGGCTTTTTCTGCATCTATTGAGATTATCATATGGTTTTTATCTTTTAATTTGTTAATATGGTTTATCACATTGACTGATTTGCATATATTACAGAATCCTGCATTCCTGGAGTAAACCCAATTTGATCATGGTATATGAACTTCTTGACTTGTTGCTGAATTCTGTCTGCTAAAATTGTGTTGAGGATTTTTGCATCTGTGTTCATCAGTGATATTGGTCTATAGTTTTCTTTTCTGTGTGTTGTCTTTGGTTTTGGTATCAGGGTGTTCGTGGCCTCATAGAATGAGTTTGGAAGTGTTCCTTCCTCTGTAGTTTTTTGAAAGAGTTTTAGAAGAATAGGCATTAGCTCTTCTTTAAATGTTTGATGGAATTCTCCTTTGAAGCCATTTGTCCTGGAGTTTTGATTTTGGGGAGGTTTTTGATCACAGCTTCAATTTCAGTGTTTGTAATTGGGTTGTTCATAATTTCTATTTCTTCCTGGTTCAGTCTTGGAAGATTGAACTTGTCTAAGAATCTGTCCATTTCTTCCACGTTATCCATTTTTTTTGCCATATAGTTGTTCATAATAGTCTCTTATAACCCTTTGTATTTCTGCATTGTCTGGTGTAACCCCTCCTTTTTCGCTTCTAATTTTGCTGAGTTGATTCTTCTCTCTTTTTTCCTTGATGAGTCTGGCAAAATATTTGTCAAGTTTGTTTATCTTTTCAAAGAAATAGCCTTTAGTTTTATTAATCTTTACTATTATTTCTTTCACTTATTTTTAATTTATCTCTGCTTGGATCTTTCTGATTTTTCTTTCCTTCTACTAATTTTGGAGCTTTTTTTGTTCTTCTTTGTCCAGTTGTTTTAGGTATAAATTTAGGTTGTCTATTTGATGTTTTCTTGTTTCTTGAGGTAGGATTGTATTGCTATAAATTTCCCTCTTAGGACTGCTTTTGCTGCATCCCATAGGTTTTGAGTTGTCCTATTTTCATTGTCCTTTGTTTCTGGAAATTTTTTGATTTCTCCTTTTATTTCTTCAGTAACCTGTTGGTTATTTAGAAATGTACTATTTAATCTCTGTTTAATATCTGTTTGTGTTTCTTACAGTTTTTTTTCTGGTAATTGATATCTGCTGCTACTGCTGCTAAGTCACTTCAGTCGTGTCCGACTCTGTGAGACCCCATAGACGGCAGCCCACCAGGCTCCACCGTCCCTGGGATTCTCCAGGCAAGAACACTGGAGTGGGTTGCCATTTCCTTCTTCAATGCATGAAAGTGAAAAGTGAAAGGGAAGTCACTCAGTCGTGTCCGACTCTTAGCGACCCCATGGACTGCAACCTACTAGGCTCCTCCATCCATGGGATTTTCCAGGCAAGAGTATTGGAGTGGGGTGCCATTGCCTTCTGTTAGTCTTATATTATTGTAATTGGAGAAGATGCTTGGTATAATTTCAATTTTTTTAAATTTGCTGAGGTTTGATTTGTAACACAATGTGGTCTATCCACATATTGGAGATACAGAGAATGTTCCATGTGCACTTGAGAAGAAGGTGTATTCTTCTGCATTTGGATGGAATGTCCTGAAGATATCAATGGGATCCATCTCATCTAATGTATCATGTAAGACTTGTGTTTCCTTATTAATTTTTTGTTTTGATGATCTGTCCATTGGTTTCAGTGGGGTGTTAAAGTTTCCTACTATTATTGTGTTACTGTCAATTTCTCCTTTTATGTCTGTTAGTGTTTGTCTTATGTATTGAGATGCTCCTATGTTGGGTACATAGATAGTTACAATTGTTATGTCTTCCTCTTGGATTGATCCCATGATGAATATGTAGTGTCCTTCCTAATCTCTTGTAATCTTCTTTATTTTAAGGTCTATTTTGTCTGATATGAGGATTGCTACTCCAGCTTTCTTTTGCTTCCCATTTGCATGGAATATATTTTCCTATCCTCTCACTTTCAGTCTATATGTGTCTTTAGGTCTGAAGTGAGTTTCTTGTAGACAGCATATATATGGGTCTTCTTTTTGTATCCATTCAGCCAATCTGTGTCTTTTGGTTGAAGCATTTAATCCATTTACATTTAAAGTAATTATTGATATATATATTCCTATTACCATTTTCTTAATTGTTTGGGGTTGATTTTGTAGATCTTTTTTCTTCTTTTGTATTTCTTTACTATATAAGTCCCTTTAACATTTGTTGTAAAGCTGGTTTGGTGGTACTGAATTCTCTTGAATTTTGCTCATCTGAAAAGTTTTTTATTTCTTCATCAATTTTGAGTGAGATCTTTTCAGGGTACAGTAAACTTGGTTGTAGATTTTTCCTTTTCAGTACTTTGAATATATCCTGCCATTCCCTCCTGGCCTGCATAGTTTCTGCTGGAAGATCAGCTGTTAAGTGTATGGGGTTTCCCTTGTATGTTACTTGTTGCTCCTCCCTTGCTGCTTTTAATATTCTTTCTTTGTGTTTAGTCTTTTTTAGTTTGATTAGTATGTGTCTTGTTATGTTTCTCCTTGGGTTTACCCTGTATGGGACTCTGTGCCTCTTGGATTCACTTGACTATTTCCTTTTCCACGTTGGGGAAATTTTCAACTATAATCTCTACAAAATTTTTCTCATACCCTTTCATTTTCTCATCTTCTTCTGGGGCCCCTATAATTCAAATGTTGCTGCTTTGGATATTGTCCCAGAGGTCTCTGAGACTATCCTCAATTCTTTATATTTTTTTTACTTTATTCTGCTCTTCAGAAGTTATTTCCACCATTTTATCTTCCAGCTCACTGATTTGTTCTTCTGCTTCAGATATTTTGCTATTGATTCCTTCTAGAGTATTTTTAACTTCAGTAATTATGTTTTTTGTCTCTGCACATTTATCCTTTAATGCTTCTAATTAATTTGTTAATTAATTCTTGCATTTTTTCCAATTTGTTTTCAAGGTGTTTGATCATCTTTACTATCATTATTCTGAATTCCTTTTCAGGTAATTTTCCTATTTCCTCTTCATTTATTTGGACTTTGGTGTTTCTAGTTTGTTCCTTCATTTGTATAGTATTTCTCTGCCTTTTCATTATTTTTGTTTAACTTATTGTGTTTGAGGTCTCCTTTTCCCAGGCTTCAAGGTTGAAATCTTTCTTCCTTTTGGTTGCTGACCTCCTAAGATTAGTCCAGTGCTTTGTGTAAGCTTCCTATAGGATGAGATTTGTACTGAGTTTTTGTTTGATTGTTTGTTTGTTTTTCCTCTGATGGACAAGGCTGAGTGAGGTGGTAATCCTGTCTGCTGATGACTGGGTTTGTATTTTTGTTTTGTTTGTTGTTTAGATGAGGTGTCCTGCACAGGGTGCCACTGGTGGTTGGGTGATGCCAGGTCTTATATTCCAGTGGTTTCCTTTGTGTGAGTTCTCACTATTTGATTCCCCCTAAGGGTAGTTCTGATTGGGGCATAGACTTGGATTACGGTGATATTGAATGGTTTGCCTTGGAAATGAACAGAGATCATTCTGTCGTTTTTGAGATTGCATCCAAGTACTGCATTTCGGACTCTTTTGTTGACAATAATGGCTACTCCGTTTCTTCTAAGGGATTCCTGCCCGCAATAGTAGATATAATCGATATCTGAGTTAAATTCACCCATTCCAGTCCATTTTAATTCCCTGATTCCTAGAATGTTGACGTTCACTCTTGCCATCTCCTGTTTGACCACTTCCAATTTGCCTTGATTCATGCACCTAACATTCCAGGTTCCTATGCAACATTGCTCTTTACAGCATCAGACCTTGCTTCTATCACCAGTCACATCCACAAGTGGGTATTGTTTTTGCTTTGGCTCCATCCCTTCATTCTTTCTGGAGTTATTTCTCCACTGATCTCCAGTAGCATATTGGGCACCAATGTAGAGTGCCAAAGAATAGCAAGAAGAGATAAGAAAGCCTTCCTCAGTGATCAATGCAAAGAAATAGAGGAAAACAACAAAATGGGAAAGACTAGAGATCTCTTCAAGAAAATTAGAGATACCAAGGGAACATTCCATGCAAAGATGGGCTCAATAAAGGACAGAAAGGATATGGACCTAAGAGAAGCAGAAGATATTAAGAAGAGGTGGCAAGAATACACAGAAGAACTGTACAGAAAAGATCTTCACTACTGAGATAATCACGATGGTGATTATCTCACCTAGAGCCAGACATCCTGGAATGTGAAGTCAAGTGGGCCTTAGGAAGCATCACTACGAACAAAGCTAGTAGAGATGATGGAATTCCAGCTGAGCTATTTCAAATCCTGGAAGATGATGCTGTGAAAGTGCTGCATTCAATATGCCAGCAAATTTGGAAAACTCAGCAGTGACCACAGGACTGGAAAAGGTCAGTTTTCATTCCAATCCCAAAGAAAGGCAATGCCAAAGAATGCTCAAACTACCACACAATTGCACTCATCTCACATGCTAGTAAAGTAATGCTCAAAATTCTCCAAGCCAGGCTTCAACAGTATGTGAGCCATGAACTTCCAGATGTTCAAGCTGGTTTTCGAAAAGGCAGAGGAATCAGAGATCAAATTGCCAACATCTGCTGGATCATGGAAAAAGCAAAAGAGTTCCAGAAAAACATCTACTTCTGCTTTATTGACTATGCCAAAGCCTTTGACTGTGGATCACAACAAACTGGAAAATTCTGAAAGAGATGGGAATACCAGACCACCTGACCTGCCTCTTGAGAAACCTATATGCAGGTCAGGAAGCAACAGTTAGAACTGGACATGGAAAAACAGGCTGGTTCCAAATAGGAAAAGGAGTACATCAAGGCTGTATACTGTCATCCTGCTTATTTAACTTCTCTGCAGAGTACATCATGAGAAACGCTGGGCTGGAAGAAGCACAAGCTGGAATCAAGATTGCCGGGAGAAATATCAGTCACCTCAGATATGCAGATGACACCACCCTTATGGCAGAAAGTGAAGAGGAACTAAAAAGCCTCCTGATGAAAGTGAAAGAGGAGAGTGACAAAGTTGGCTTAAAGCTCAACATTCAGAAAACGAAGATCATGGCATCTGGTCCCATCACTTTATGGGAAATAGATGGGGAAACAGTGGAAACAGTGTCAGACTTTATTTTTCTGGGCTCCAAAATCACTGCAGATGGTGATTGCAACCATGAAATTAAAAGACGCTTACTCCTTGGAAGGAAAGTTATGACCAACCTAGATAGCATATTCAAAAGCAGAGACATTACTTTGCCAACAAAGGTCCATCTAGTCAAGGCTATGATTTTTCCAGTAGTCATGTGCCGAGGTCCAGCCTCAGCAGAGCCCAGGGATATCCTCACGATGGACGACGTCGGTGAATGAAGATAGAGAAAGAGATAAGGAAAGAATGATACGGGGTGACCAAGCTTCAGTGAGTGAGGCCCATTACTTTATTTTCAGAGAGGGCTTTTATACCCTGAGTTGTACATACAGCAAGGTGAAAAATGCAAAGTCAACTCAACATTCCATCAGCATTAACTTTTATCGATACAAGGTTCCTTCCTGCAAGAGACTTATTTTTTGTACATTATCTTCTGGCCTGGAGGCCTGTTGATATTTTATGACCTCTTTTTGATAAAGGTTGGTCAGCCAGAACAATAATTTTCCCTTGATGTGTTTCATCTTAAATTCCTAGCCTGCGTCACCCTTAAAGTACAGAGTTACATTTTTATGGAGCAAAGATTTAGCCGGTTACAGCAAAGAAAGAACTTTAACTCAAAGTCTAATGTTGCTAATGCTAAATACTCCTTTCATGCCCAGGAGATTTATCAACTAGAGCCCTAAGTTAACTCTTTCCAGAGAAAGGTGGTCGGGGACAGCCCCCTGTTAATGTCAGAAGAGTTGGTGAAAGACATAAAATAGTAAGACAGACAGATTCTGGTTTGGGGTTAGGCTCGAGAAGGTCCAGGGGGTCCCTTGAGTCCTGATCTCACCTTTGCCTATCAGGCCTCTTTCTCATGACCTTTGCCATGGGTGGGATTCTCCATGCTGGCTCCTGGCAGTTATGTATGGATGTGAGAGTTGGACTGTGAAGAAAGCTGAGTGCTGAAGAATAGATGCTTTTGAACTCTGGTGTTGGAGAGGACTCTTGGGAGTCCCTTTGACTGAAAGAGATCCAACCAGTCCATTCTGAAGGAGATCAGCCCTGGGGTGTTCTTTGGAAGGACTGATGCTAAGGCTGAAACTCCAGTACTTTGGCCACCTCATGCAAAGAGTTGATTCATTGGAAAAGACTCTGATCCTGGGAGGGATTGGGGGCAGGAGGAGAAGGGGACGAGAGAGGATGAGATGGCTGGATGGCATCACTGACTTGATGGACGTGAGTCTGAGTGAACTCCGGGAGATGGTGATGGACAGGGAGGCCTGGCGTGCAGTGATTCATGGGGTTGCAAAGAGTCGGACATGACTGAGCGACTGAAATGAACTGAACTGAACTGAAGATTTATATGCATTAAAGATTAACTTCAAGAGGAAAAGTACAGTAGGAAAGGTAAACAAAGTAATAAATGTAGAAAAATTAAAATTAAAAAGAGAAAAAAGAAGGTGGAGCGGAAACTCCCCAGAACTGCAAAATCCCAAGGTAGAGACAGAGGTTTATAACAACAATAAAAAAAGGCGGGGAGGGGGGGGACTGAGAAAACAAAGGAAAAAAAAAAAGCTCAAGAGCTTAATTTGATTTCATGGTGCCAATAAAATCGACAACTACAACGAGGAGAATGGGGGAAGAAAAAGAAAGAAAAAAATCCAGAAAAATCTACAGAACAAGTCAAAACATAATAATACATGTTTTTCTTGAGTCACTGCTGTCAGAATCCTTTCCTTCACTGGGAGTCACAGTCCACCTCACCTCCCTAGGATGCCCTCTCACACTGTGCTGATCTCTGGACCTGCTGTGGGGGCAGCTCAGATTCTAATCTGGTCCTCCTCTTTTGTTGGAGCTCTCAGTTCAGTTCAGTTCAGTTCAGTCGCTCAGTCGTGTCCAACTCTTTGCAACCCCATGAATCACAGCTTTCAATGATCTTTTATATATTCCATAGACACAGCATCTGCCTAGTTGATCCTGTGGATTTAATTTGCAGCTTGTACAGCTGGTGGGAAGGTTTTGGGTCTTCTTCCTTAGTCACACTGCCCCTGAGTTTCAGTTGTGATTTTATTTCCACCTCTGCATGTGGGTCGTCCACTGGGGTTTGCTCCTGAGGCTGCCCTGAAAGACTTGGGTTTACCCCTGTGAGGACCAGGTGTGGAGGTGGTGCAGCTGCTTGGGTCACAGGGGTTCTGGCAGCACCAGATACTCAGGGGGTTGTCAGCTAGTGCAGCAGGAAATACAGAAGGGTGTGGAAACCAGTATTGGCCCACACGCTCCAGAATTCTTGCTCGGGAACACCCCTACCTGACAGAGCAGCCTGGCAGGCAGCAGCCTACAGGGTCGCAAAGAGTCAAACACGACTGAAATGATCCTGCATGCATAGGCGCAAGGCTTTTTTTGCCTGTGGCAGCTCTGCCCCAGTGAGAGCTGAGGGTGAAAGTGGCACAGCTGCTTGGCTTGCAGGGACCCTGGTAGTGCCAAGTGTGTAGGGACATGGACTGCCTCTGCTGCAGGAGTTATGGCCCTATCAGAGTCTTTTTTTCTGAGCCTCTTGTAGCTGGTGATCAGAAGGCCTGTTTGGTCAGTCTTTCTCAGTAGCTACACCCATTCAGGCACTTAGAGGGCTTCCTTGCCTGGGGTCCTTCTCTGCTGTTCAGCGCATCAGGCACATAGAGGGCACCCCACCACCGGCTGGGGTCCTACTCTGTATTGGCATATCAGGCACTTAAGAGGCACCCTGGGTGGGGTCCTACTCTATAGATCAGTGTGTCAGGAGTTTGATGGGCCAGCCTCTCTATTGTTCAGCTGCCGGTGCTGGCATGTAGGGGGAGAGAGGCTATGATGATGGCTCCACCCACTATGTGTGACGGAGCAGTATCACCTTGCTTCCATGGCTGCCCAGCTTTCCTCCACAGGCATTTCCTACCATAATCTCCTCCCTCACATCCCCTTGATCCACCTCTCTGCAGTCAATAGCAGCCCTTGCCCGGGGATTACTCCACAATCCCTAAACTCCAGCTCCCAGCTGGAGTTATCTGGGGTATGTATGGCTGCAGCAAGGACTGTCTGATTCTCATTCAATTTAGGCTGCCACAGATCAGCTGTTTCATTCTCAGCCTTAAACGTTTCTCCTCTGACTCAGAAATGGCCCTCATGTGGGGATCAGACCCCTGCTTCAGTCCCCCCACCAGCCAAGGGCAGATCCAGTCCTAGTAACACTCCTGGTTTTCCCCCTAGGTCCTTTGTCCTACCAGGTTTTCTGAGTCCACTCTCAGCTGGTGTTCTGCATGCACTTCTGTATCTGAAGGTATATTCCTGATATATCCATGGAGAGAGATGTACTCCAAGTCCACCTAATCATCCGCCATCTTGTTCTCTCTCAAAGTGCATTTGACTCACCTAACCTACTGAATATCATAGCTTTAGCTCAGTTCAGTTCAGTACAGTTGCTCAGATGTGTCCGACATTTTGAGACCCCATGAATTGCAGTACTTCAGGCCTCCCTGTCCTTCACCAACTCCCAGAGTTCACTCAACTCACGTCCATCGAGTTGGTGATGCCATCCAACCATCTCATCCTCTGTCATCCCCTTCTCCTCCTGCCCCCAATCCCTCACAGCTATGTGTGACTTTTCCAATGAGTCAACTCTTCAAATGAGGTGGCCAAGTATTGGAGTTTCAGCTTTAGCATCATTCCTTCCAAAGAAATCCCAGGACTGATTGCCTTTAGAATGGACTGGCTGGATCTCCTTGCAGTCCAAGGGACTCTCAGGAGCCTTCTCTAACACCACAGTTCAAAAGCATCAATTCTTTGGCACTCAGCTTTCTTCACAGTCCTCTCACATCCATACATGACCACTGGAAAAAACATAGCCTTGACTAGATGGACCTTAGTTGGCAAAGTAATGTCTCTGCTTTTGAATATGCTATCTAGGTTGGTCATAACTTTCCTTCCAAGGAGTAAGCGTCTTTTAATTTCATGGTTGCAATCACCATCTGCAGTGATTTTGGAGCCCAGAAAAATAAAGTCTGACACTGTTTCCACTGTTTCCCCATCTATTTCCCATGAAGTGATGGGACCAGATGCCATGATCTTCGTTTTCTGAATGTTGAGCTTTAAGCCAACTTTGTCACTCTCCTCTTTCACTTTCATCAGGAGGCTTTTTAGTTCCTCTTCACTTTCTGCCATAAGGGTGGTGTCATCTGCATATCTGAGGTGACTGATATTTCTCCCGGCAATCTTGATTCCAGCTTGTGCTTCTTCCAGCCCAGTGTTTCTCATGATGTACTCTGCAGAGAAGTTAAATAAGCAGGATGACAGTATACAGCCTTGACGTACTCCTTTTCCTATTTGGAACCAGCCTGTTTTTCCATGTCCAGTTCTAACTGTTGCTTCCTGACCTGCATATAGGTTTCTCAAGAGGCAGGTCAGGTGGTCTGGTATTCCCATCTCTTTCAGAATTTTCCAGTTTGTTGTGATCCACAGTCAAAGGCTTTGGCATAGTCAATAAAGCAGAAGTAGATGCTTTTCTGGAACTCTTTTGCTTTTTCCATGATCCAGCAGATGTTGGCAATTTGATCTCTGATTCCTCTGCCTTTTCGAAAACCAGCTTGAACATCTGGAAGTTCATGGCTCACATACTGTTGAAGCCTGGCTTGGAGAATTTTGAGCATTACTTTACTAGCATGTGAGATGAGTGCAATTGTGTGGTAGTTTGAGCATTCTTTGGCATTGCCTTTCTTTGGGATTGGAATGAAAACTGACCTTTTCCAGTCCTGTGGTCACTGCTGAGTTTTCCAAATTTGCTGGCATATTGAATGCAGCACTTTCACAGCATCATCTTCCAGGATTTGAAATAGCTCAGCTGGAATTCCATCATCTCCACTAGCTTTGTTCGTAGTGATGCTTCCTAAGGCCCACTTGACTTCACATTCCAGGATGTCTGGCTCTAGGTGAGATAATCACCATCGTGATTATCTCAGTAGTGAAGATCTTTTCTGTACAGTTCTTCTGTGTATTCTTGCCACCTCTTCTTAATATCTTCTGCTTCTCTTAGGTCCATATCCTTTCTGTCCTTTATCGAGCCCATCTTTGCATGGAATGTTCCCTTGGTATCTCTAATTTTCTTGAAGAGATCTCTAGTCTTTCCCATTTTGTTGTTTTCCTCTATTTCTTTGCATTGTTCGCTGAGGAAGGCTTTCTTATCTCTCCTTGCTATTCTTTGGAACTCTGCATTCAGATGGGAACATCTTTCCTTTTCTCCTTTGCTTTTTGCTTCTCTTCTTTTCACAGCTATTTGTAAGGCCTCCCCAGACAGCCATTTTGCTTTTATGCATTTCTTTTTCTTGGGGATGGTCTTCATCCCTGTCTCCTGTACAATGTCACGAACCTCTGTCCATAGTTCATCAGGCACTCTATCTATCAGATCTAGTCCCTTAAATCTATTTCTCACTTCCACTGTATCATCATAAGGGATTTGATTTAGGTCATACCTGAATGGTCTAGTGGTTTTCCCTACTTTCTTCAGTTTACAACTGAATTTGGCAATAAGGAGTTCATGATCTGAGCCACAGTCAGCTCCTGGTCTTGTTTTTGCTGACTGTATAGAGCTTCTCCATCTTTGGCTGCAAAGAATGTAATCAATCTGATTTTGGTGTTGACCATCTGGTGATGTCCATGTGTAGATTCTTCTCTTGTGTTGTTGGAGGACGGTGTTTGCTATGACCAGTGTGTTCTCTTGGCAAAATTCTATTATCCTTTGCCCTGCTTCATTCCATATCCCAAGGCCAAATTTGTCTGTTACCCCAGGTGTTTCTTGACTTCCTACTTTTGCATTCCAGTCCCCTATAATGAAAAGGACATCTTTTTTGGGTGTTAGTTCTAAAAGGTCTTGTAGTTTTTCATAGAACCGTTCAACTTGAGCTTCTTCAGCGTTACTGGTTGGGGCATAGACTTGGATTACTGTGATATTGAATGGTTTGCCTTGGAAATGAACAGAGATCATTCTGTCGTTTTTGAGATTGCATCCAAGTACTGCATTTCGGACTCTTTTGTTGACCACTCCATTTCTTCTAAGGTATTCCTGCCCACAGTAGTAGATATAATGGTCATCTAAGTTAAATTCACCCATTCCAGTCCATTTTAGTTTGCTGATTCCTAGAATGTCTACGTTCACTCTTTTCATCTCCTGTTTGACCACTTCGAATTTGCCTTGATTTATGGACCTAACATTCCAGGTTCCTATGCAATATTGCTCTTTACAGCATCAGACCTTGCTTCTATCACCACTCACATCCACAGCTGGGTATTGTTTTTGCTTTGGCTCCATCCCTTCATTCTTTCTGGAGTTTTTTTCTCATGAACAGCTTTAGCTCAGCCTACCTGAAACATGCTCATAACACTTAGGTTAGCCTGCTGTTGGATAACAATTATCTAATACATCCTATTTTATAATAAAATGCTAAATATCTCATGTAATTTATTGAACACTGTCCTGCAAGTGAAAACAGAATGGTTGTCTGGGTACCGAATGCTGGTAGGTGAACCCATTGTTTCCCCTCTGGATCGCATGGCTGCCTAGGAGCTTCAGCTCACTGCCACTGCCCAGCATCATGACAGAAGATTTTAACGCATACCGCTAGCCCAGGAAAAGATGGAAATTCCAAATTTGACTAAATACATAATGCTTTTACACCACCATAAAGTCAAAAAATGGTTAGCCAAACCATGATCTGTCAGGGACCATCGGTAGTTTACGGTGAGTTTGGCATAGTTATAGAAAGCAGGGAACTATGTTATCCCTTAGAACAATTTTTATCAAGAATGATTAAACTTAAAACTAATCATTTCTGAACTTTGACTCTATTCCTTAGCTAGTGTTCTCCACTTTTGCTTTCCTGGACCACTTTGGGGAGAAAAGAGAGCAGAGGGAGCTTTGAGAGTCCTCTGGTCATCACTGCAGGTTCTCAGCTCTCATAATGGTCCTTAGGGGCCAATTTCACTGTTTCCCAGATGGCTGCTTCTAGGAGCTCTGTTCCACACCCACTTACGGGGAGACTCTGCAGTGATAAGACACCTGTTAGCATGACAGAGAGAAAGCAGGTACAACAGAGCTCCAGGAAGGTGCAGGATTCTTTCTTTTCTAAGGTGTCTGGAATTTATTTGTTATACATTTCTCTGGAACTGCAAAAAAAAAAAAAATCCAGAAACGTAATTAGTGAAATGGGGAAGGCTTCTTCACTTTTCTTTAAAACAGCAACAAATGTCAAGAAATGTTTCAGAGATCCTGTGTGGTTTCCTCACCTAGAGTTTGTTTCTTGGGCTATTTTCCCCTAATTTGTTTTGGTTTGGCTTTGCTTTGGCAACCAAATTCCTTCCGATTCTCAAACATTCTATGATATCCAAGTAATACACTAGAAACTTTGGAGACAGCAGCATTAATAGTCCCTTGATTTGGGCTTCTTGATGGTTAACCCAGGCTGTATTAGGTCCTGAAATCACATACTTTCTACCCATTCATTATCTAGAATTCCTTACATATAGGTATTGCATAATGGACATTGGTGAATTTCCCTAGCATTAGACTCCTATACAAAAAAGATCTTAATGACCCAGATAACCACAAAGATGTGATCACTAACCTAGAGTCAGACATCTTAGAGTTCGAAGTCAAGTGGACCTTAGGAAGCATCGCTATGAACAAACTATTGGAAGTGATGGACTTGCAGCTGAGCTATTTCAAATCTTAGAAGGTGATGCTGTGAAAGTGCTGCATTCAATATGCCAGCAAATTTGAAAAATTCAGCAGTGGCCACAGGACTGGAAAAGGTCATTTCATTCCAATCCCAAAGAAAGGCAATGCCAAAGAATGCTCAAACTACCACACAACTGCACTCATCTCACATGCTAGTAAAGTAATGCTCAAAATTCTCCAAGCCAGGCTTCAACAGTATGTGAACCATGAACTTCCAGATGTTCAAGCTGGTTTTCGAAAAGGCAGAGGAACCAGAGATCAAATTGCCAACATCTGCCAGATCACTGAAAAAGCAAGAAAGTTCCTGAAAAACATCTACTTCTGCTTTATTGACTATGCCAAAGCCTTTGACTGTGTGGGTCATGATAAACTGTGGAAAATTCTGAAAGAGATGGGAATATCAGACCACCTGACCTGCCTCCTGAGAAACCTGTATGCAAGTCAGGAAACAACAGCTAGAACCAGACATGGAGCAAACGACTGGTTCAAAATTGGGAAAGGGGTACATCAAGGCCTTATATTGTCACCCTGCTTATTTAACTTTTATGCAGAGTACATCATGTGAAATGCCAGGCTGGATGAAGCACAAGCTGGAATCAAGATTGCTGGGAGAAATATCAGTAACCTTAGATATGCAGATGACACCACCCTTATGGCAGAAGGTGAAGAGGAACTAATGAGCCTCTTGATGAAGGTGAAAGAGGAGAGTGACAAAGCTGGCTTAAAACTCAGCATTCAAAAAACGAAGATCATGGCATCCTGTCCCATCAGTTCATGGCAAATAGATGGGGAAACAATGGAAACAGTGACAAACTTTATTTTCTTGGGCTCTAAAATCACTGCAGATGGTGACTGCGGCCATGAAATTAAAAGACACTTGCTCCTTGAAAGAAAAGCTATGACAAACTCAAAGGTGAAAGTCACTCAGTCATGTCTTACTGTTTGCGACCCCATGGACTATACAGTCTATGGAATTCTCCAGGTCCGAATACTGGAGTGGATAGCCTTTCCCTTTTCCAGTGGATCTTCCCAACCCAGGGATCAAACCCAGGCACATTGTAACCAGCAAAGTTACCAGGGAAGCCCTAGACAGCCGATTAAAAAGTAGAGATGTTACTCCGCCAACAAAGGTCCATCTAGTCAAAGCTATGGTTTTCCAGCAGTCATGTATGAAGGTGAGAGTTGGACCATAAAGAAGGCTGAGCGATGACGGATTGATGATTTTGAACTGTGGTGTTGGAGAAGACTCTTGGGAGTCCCTTGGACTGCAAGGTGATGAAACCAGTCAATCCTAAAGGAAATAAATCCTGAATATTCCTTGGAAGGACTAATGCTGAAGCTGGAGATCCAATACTTTGACCACCTCTTTGGAAAAGGCCCTGATGCTGGGAAAGATTGAAGGCAGGAGAAGGGGATGACAGAGAATGAGAGGGTTGGATGGCATCACCAACCCAGTGGACATGAGTTTGAGCAAGCTCCTGGAGATGGTGAAGGAAGGGAAGCCTGGTATGCTATAGTCCATGGGGTTGCAAAGAGTCTGACATGACCGAACAACTGAACAACAACAAAAAAAAACTCATGCCAACTTTATTAATTAGGACTCTTGTTCCCAAGTATCAAATGTAATGCCAAGCTAGCTTAAGCATAAAGTGAGGAGGGGTTATTGTAAGGTGGTGGCAGGGGAGGCTTTGTGGAACTCAGGGTTAGTAAATCTTTTGGCCAGACTTGGGAACGAACTGGAAGTAGAAATTAGAGAACTTATGTCTCCTTCTCTGAATATCTCTTTCATTTTTTTTTTTTTTTTTCTGCCCTGGCTTTCTCTGACTCTGAAGTCCACAGGGAGGCCTCTCCTCACTCTTACCTTGTTTCTCAATTTATTTTGTGTTAATATATAAATACAGAGTGAGAATCTGATTGTCTCAACTTGGATTCGGCCTACACCTCTTGTCCAATCGGAAACCCCTAGGAGGCAGTTTGCGCATGACACCATAACTCAGTGGAATTCAGTCTTACAGACCAGTGTTTCTCAAGCTACAATGTGCATACAAATCATATGGTTATCTTGTTTAACTGTAAATTCTGATTAAGTCTTGCATAAGGCAGGAGATTCTGCATTCTTAAAAAGCCTCTAGGTAATACGGCTGCTATGATTCACGTATAGCAAGTATAGACGTCGGTTTGGACCTATTCCCAATACAGTGACTCCATCTTCCCCCACCCCCCGCAAAGTGCAACAGATTCCCTCACGGCCACCTTCTGCCCCCTTGGGTCTCATCTCCCCTTGTCATAGCGTGGAGTTTATTCAGGTGTGCTTGTGCTTGTCCTCTCTGAGAAAATCCGTATGTTCTCTAATTATATTTTTCTCACAATCCTCTAACAATTAACCTCATCGAAATTCTTGATCCTTAAGTGTCTGTTCTCATCTGGTCTTCATGGAGAAAAGAAATGAGAGCAAATCTACATGATTAATGGGAACCTAATTGGTGAACATTGATTATATCAAAATATGTAAGAAATATTTGGATATTTGTTTTTTCCTTTGAGAAAATATGCTATATGCCCAAGGACTGAATGTCTAATGGAGCCATTTCAGTCACTATGACAAGTAGATAAAGAAAAATCTGAAGACAAGATATGCATAAAGCTACACATTGTCTCAAAATATTCCAGGTAGCAGTGCACAAGTCTAGAAAAGTTCAGTTGGAGTCTAGAGAAGCCATGTATTCTGGCTGCCTCAGCAGTACCTATGTGGTTCTGAACTGGCTTCAGAACCATGGATGGTATTCAAAGAGAGTTGGCTATGTCCCAGCTAAAATTATCCAGGTAATTTGTGCAGAATCTGTCCCCTGTGTTCAGAATTACATTTTTTTTATGCATAATATTAATTAAGCATTTTCTTGAGGAAAACTAACCCACATTATATAAACACTCATCCAGTGGAAGAGAAAGAAGGGGCAAGGCTTCACACCTGAATTCTCAGTTGATGAAAGGTTTAGGAAGTATCCTAAATAATTGAATTTGCCTTAAACCCTCTTTAAAAAAATTAAGCCAATTTAAGTACTTTGGTTATGGCATTAAACTTTTCTGAATAAGAACTGTTTTCTTTTTCCTGTCTCTTATTGGGCCATTTTAATGAAAATTAAACTTTTCTAAATAAGAACTGCTCTCTTTTCCTATCTCATATTGGAACATTTTAATGAAAATAGTTTCAAATATCCTATAGGCATTTCTCTAAGCCTTCCCAAGCAAGAGATCCTCTGCAGACTCTGTAAGATTTCATTGATTCTTAAAGATAAAAAGGTATTGATCTTCATTGTAAAATCCATTGTAAATGCTCCAGGAGTTTGTTGCCTCTTGCACCCCAGGGGACCTCAAAATCTTGGAAGATATTAGTTGCTGCCAGCAAGACTTAGTATTTGCTTGAGTTTCTTCATTTCCCATACGTGTGTGCTTGCACGCCAAGCCAGGAGCATTTACTCCCATTGTTAGTAACCTCTTGCAAAACAGACTTCCTCAATACAGAACAAATTCTGAAGGAACAGAATCGAGGAAAATAAGCTTGGTGTGTTTTTCTTCAGAACCAGATGCTCCTGCAGTGTGTTTTTGGCAATTCTTTTATCCACCTATTAGACCAGCTGGAATGGGGGAAAGAGGCATGCTTTGAATAAGAATAAAACAATTGCAGGAAAATTTTTCAGCAGCCAGTGTTGTTGATAAAACAGTCAGCTTGAGGTAAGGAGTGACGCATATTGGCGTCCCTGCCTAAGACATCAAGGTTATTCATCAGGAGACCTGGAAGTAGACTGCAGTCTCCCAGGTTTTTTTAAAAAAGGTTAATGTCATTGAGATGCTCGCACACATTCAGAAATGACAGCTCCTGCCTACTGCTAACTTAGAACTGCCGAGACCATGTTTCGATTCTCTTTCAAAATATCTTCATCTAATCTGAGAGATCTAGACATTTTCAGCTTAAACAGTTAATTTCCCCTAATTACAGACATTGGTTGACAAATGCTTATGTTGATTTGCAGTTAAAGAGGCCCATTGGATGACTGACCAGTGGTGTCACATGGCACGTCGTGGCTTTCGTATGAAAAATCCAATCCAGGGTTATTTCAGGTCAAAAAATATATATTGAATTTTCGTATAGAAAGTAAGATTTAGACTGGGGTTTAATGTAAGAAAAATGAAAAGAGCAAATATTTCTATTGCATTAGTTACAAACCTGAGCTCTGGAGTCAACTGGATTTTGATAAAAAAAAGTTCCTTGCTTGTAACATGCTGGCTTCTTCACCTGTAATTATGGAAACAGTTGCTGCGAGGATTCGCTGAGATCATATGGGTGATGTATACAGAGTGGGCACCGGGGGAGAACTCAAAGCACTAAGACTGGTACTACACAGCTCTGATCCCACTTGCCCAGCTCCACCCAAAATTAATCCTAAGAAAAGAGAAGAGAAAGAAACAAAAATTCAACAGTTACATGGAAGGGAGGATAGGAGGAGCTTTGGAGAACTTTCTAGAACCACTGTCATCCCTTTAGAAGTCATGGAATGAAATGAAAGTCTTCCGTTTGCAAACTGGATATGACCACCCTCTTTCACTTGCCCTTTTGCTACCAGGCTCACCCTGTTTAAGCACCAGATTTTACGTTGGATTATTTGCATTCCTCTCTCCACAACTGTTTTTGAAAGGAAAGAGTGTTGTGTTACTGTATTTGTCACAAATTCAAAGGGAAACCCACTGGGAAATTAACAAAACCCTCCAAATAGTTTGGTTTCCCCTATTCAGCCACAACTTTCCTGCGGTGCCATCTGCCCTCCTGGTTGAGCTGAGCCGAACTATTGGAAGCCCCCAAAGCCCCCAGGCTGTAATGTTCTGCAGTAGGAGATGAGAAAACTACAGAAGTCTTCAGACTATTCCAGAAATGTCACTACTCTGGGGATACAGAGTATTCTACCATTTTTTCTAGATTGGTGGAGAAATGAAGATGGATGTGGAAGGAACAGAAAGATTAGTAAAGATTATGTTGCACATCTCAAAAGGGAATGATTTTTTTGGACATAGACTCCACTTTGGCAAAGATGCTGCATCAAAACTAAACTTGCTGTGGACAATTTTAGTTCATCTAACTATATTTCTTGCATCACACAAAAGATAAGACAGATAAACATAGCTTGGAGTACCCAAAAGTATTTCTATCCCCTGGAAAGATTTAGGAAGTAGGAAAACAGAACCAGTGATCTTTCAGCTAGCTCAAGTCAAGCCAGCCTAATTCCAAACATTTCATATTCAGAGCAACAGAAACCTTCCTTGATGCACTGGCAAGTATATGGGTTAGAGAAGCACCAGCACTGATAGTCCTGACCAGGGTGGCAGCATGCAGGGGCCACTGAGCCCTGGAGAAAAGCTTTTCTCTCTCCAGATCCCGTAGTGTGTGGTGTTTGCAAGACTTGTTGCTCAGGCACCCAGGTGATGCTCTAAACTCCCCTCCCCTCCCATGGCTACTAAAACTCCTGGGATCTAATTACAGTGCAGTTAACTTACTGTAACAGAGATTTCAGCCTTGCATGTTATAGAAGGTACCCATACTGCTCACCAGAGACCTTGGAATCAGTGCTCTGTTCAGGGTCTGCTCCTCACATCCGCATTACTGAACCTGTAGAGAACACAAACCTAGCTTGTTGTGAGTACGTGTGGGCAAGTCTGGCTGATGGCGGTGTGAGCTGCCTCGACTTATTTACCAAAATGTCTCTAAAATGAGAGTAATTTCAGAAACTGAGGTGATGATATCTTCCTTTTAGCCTTCTCCTCTGAGTACATGGTGTGAAAATGTCTAAACAGCCCAAAATTTTCTTTCTGAATATTGCAAAATGGTGGCCTTTAGATCTATTTATTAATATTGTTTATTTCAGGGAGAACATTTAGTAAAGTGTGAAAGCCATAGAGTTTAGCAAGCATTTTATAAGCTGGATACTAAAGAAATTTGATCAAGCTTGTCTTATAGAACAAGACCAAACTAATAGTTAGGAAGTTAAAACACACAGGTTTGGTGTCAACATTCTCACTGATGACTCCAAGAAAGATGACTCAGATACTTAATTCATATTTTGATGCTAAATATGTCCTGGACAGCTCCATCTGTCAGGTCTGAAGAGCACAGAAGTGAGAAAAGAGAACAATACAGTCACAGTTCTTTACCTGCTTATTTTTCCCTGATCTCCTTTATGTGATGAACCTGTATTCACATCTGTTTCTTCAGAAAGGGATATTAGGAAAGAAATTCTGAATGTTGATATATTTCCAATAAAATATATTTTATGTTATTCATCCAACTTCTAGTCATTAGGATAGTCCTTTTTTCCTCTCCCAAAGTTCCAGTCTACCCCAGACCAAGAATCTGATGAGGTTGGTCACACTGTTTGGGGGAGGGGAGGAGGAAATATCCCATTTTATGATCTGCCTCATCTTAGGGACAATCTTGTTACACATGGGGTAGAAGGAGCCAGAAGAGGAGGCGAGTTTGTTGTGGGTACATTTACCTCCAAATGCTGTAGAAACTTCTAGGAGGGAGCTATGGTAATGCTGTAAACTTGCAGCTCTACCTTATTAAGGGAGGGTGTGTGTAGGCCTCCCATCTTTGAAGTAATATCTTTGTACAGAGTAGATTATCTTTAGAAGTAATTGAAACTTTCCCCAAATAACAAAAGTGATCCTTAACCTTGTAATGGACCTATAATGAATGACACATCTAGAGGAATAGGCAATCGTGAACAGAATTTAGCCCTTTTTTAAGGACTCAGGATCCTAGTCTCAGCTCAGATGAAAGTTGATCAGAATCACAGGAAGTGCCTCTGGGTTGATGGCAAGGATAAGGGATGCCAGTTCATAGGAATTTGGGGCATGATCCCTCTAGAGTCTGTATTGAGTACAAGTCCCAGGCCTCTGACCTGTTAGGTGAATGGTGTGGCTCCTGAATTAGATAATTGGGGAATTCTCTGTACGGTTACTATTAGACTCAAATACTACGCATGGTGTCTGTGATTGTGGTGCGTAGAATAGAGGCTACCAGACCTGAGCTTTCTATTTTTATTGCTCTGCATAGAGTGGTAGTTAAATTAACTTGCAAATGACAGAGCCCACTTGTTCCTGGAAATACACATCTGCTCCAAAGATAGAGCATGTTGGTGATCACACTGATGAGTACTAGTAACCTGGTTGCAAAAACTCCCAATTCTTTCCTCCAGAGGAGAAAGAGTAAGACCACTTTATCTGAACAAGGTACATTTCTCCACAAAGGTTGGTTTATCTTTTTGCCTTGATTTGCTAATATTGGCATAAGAAGGTGAATATTTGTTATGTAAGAAACAAACAATAAAGATGTGTATGTACATATATGTATGTATAAATACACATTTATTATATGAGTAATAAAAGGTAAGGAAACACTATATACCAAAACTGCCTATTTTCAAAGTCTTAGAACTTCAAAGTGAAAATCATAGAGCAAGATTTTGAAAGTATTTGTGTATTTTTAAAATTCAAATAATCTGTTGAATAAATCATAGTAATTTCACCAAGCATTCAAAATTATTTTCCTTTAACTGCCTTAGTCTGCGTGGGCTGCCATAACATGGACTGGGTAGCTTAAACCACAGAAATTTATTTTCCTGCAGTTCTGGAGGCTAGAAGTCTGAGATCATGGTGCCAGCATGGTCAGCTCCTGGTGAGAGCCTGTCTGCAGAAGACCCCCTCTTGCTGTGGCAGAAGCGGAGAAAGAACAAGATCTGTGGGCTCTTTTCATACTATGAGGGTCTCACCCCCGTGACCTCATCTAATCCAGTTACCCCCCAAAGCTCCCATCTTCACAGACCATCACACTTGGGGTTAGGGTTTCAATATATGAATTTAGAGATCAGTGGGGAAGGAGGGTATCGAATGAATCAATCAGTAACATATGGTATCACATTTGCAAATTATACAGTCTTGAGAGGTACTATTCTCTGTAACATTATGCCTGGCCTAAGCACTGTAGTGGGGCTTCCCTGGTAGCTCAGATGATAAAGAATCTGCCTGCAGTGCAGGAGACTGGAGTTCAATCCCTGGGTTGGGAAGATCCCTTGGAGAAGGGAATGACTACCCACTCCAGTATTCTTGCCTGGAGAATTCCATGGATGGAGGAGCCTGGAGGGCTACAGTCCATTGGATCCCAAAGACTCAGACACGACGGAGCGACTAACACTTCCAAGTACTATGGATCATGCGGATTAATGATAAGGAGAACTGTATCTAGAGAAAAGAAATTGACCAAAGTAATAGAAATCATAAGAAGTATTGATGTTGAAGGAACCACAGCTCTTTGAAGCTAAAATGGAGAAATCTGAGAGAAGATAGCTCACAAATATTTTTTAAAGATATTTGAAGACTTGAATATTAAAGAAGGACTTGGCTTCTTTATAGTTTCAGAATAGAATAAGTGAAAATTAGAAAGAGGTAGACTTTGGAAATGTGTAAGATAGAACCTCCTAATAAAAGTAACAGCTCCTAAATTATATAGTTAGGTCTTCAGCATGGAACTCCTTCAGACTGACAATCCTCTTCCAGAGAAATTCTAGCAGCAGTGTTGGTGTTAGGCAGAATTTGAGACTGGATCTCTCCATAGTCTATTCTGATTCTAAGATGCTATGTTTTAAGAGCTCAGCTTCTAATGGTAGTTAGTCTTTAAATGATTCAAATGTGAATGGGAGAAAGAATTTAAGGGCCAAATATACAGTATTGTTTTGGGTTATACGAAGGGGGATCGAAAATATGTTCTTCCTTTTAGGGATACACTTAGGATAAAGCATTCAAAGAAAATGTAATTTCAGACCAAATGGGTAAAACAAAGTATAAAATAAAGAATAGGTTGATAATTAGGAAAAATCTCATCTTGAATGATGAGATAAGGGAAGAGTTTTTTTCTCGTTGTTTTATTTTGTTTTAAGGGCATTCATTCTTGTTTATTTTGTGAAATGTATCTTTTTATGAAAAGGACAGACTGATGGATGTTCATGACATAAAAAATAGTAACTAAACATGTTGTAAGAAAAATTATTCTCAGTCTAAACTAAGGTTGATTGATCTTGTCAGTTATCAGACAGTACCAAGGAAATGTATCCCTTACATAATCTTGCCTACTCTTAAATAATCAAAGTTCTAGAATAAAGTACTCTCTCTTTTTTTTATGTCAGAAATGTATAAGAATTCAGTTTCTTCTAATAAAGATACATGTTTCAAATTAATTTGCTCTCTCATCTGAAAAATTCAGTCCTGTTTGATTAAATTAACTGGAAATCCAACCAACCTAATGAGTATCAACTAGAAGACCTTGATAAAATGTGTGTGATTCCAATGACTGACTAAGCCTTCTAGAATTTGAGACGTGGAGATGGACATTGTCTGTTTTGTCCATCGCTGTATTCCTTCTTGGCTTTCACCGTGCCTGCCAGGAGGAGGTCTTCAATAAAAACGTATCAAGTTAATGGAAAATTATTTTCAGAAAGCTAATGATTCAACTGATGAGATATATAAAAACATATCAATCAAATTCCACTAGAGAGTTGTTTCAATTACTGTTGTCTATGTTGGTTTCTCAAGAACTACCCACTAAGTGCGTCATCCAGGGCCTTTGGTTTCTTTCTGGTCCCCTCCTCCTGTTGCAGTATTGTTATTGCATGAGCAACAAATGTATACGAAGATGTGAAATTCAACTTAGATTTGAATATTGGTTATGTCTCTGAAAAAGTACATTTAGTAAGGTTTTAGATTTGGGGGAAAATTTACTGACAAATTCTATTATGCTTCACTGAAACCTTTGTGGGTCAGAAACAAAGATTATGTAAAGCAAAAGTATGGATAACATAGGTTTATAGGGAGTACATTTTTGCAGACTATGGTTGCAGTATGAAAAAAGTTGAAACCAAAATTTATGCATTTGAGTGCCTTGAGGCAAGAAAATAGAACACATATTCTTATTGTATGATGGTAGAGAACTCAGTGAGGAAAAAACACTGGCCTGTGAATGGGAAGCTTAGATTTTTATCAGAGTATTGGGTATCATTTAGCTTCCTAGACTCCAGGTAGCTCATCCATAAAACAGTAGATAAAGCTTGGTCACAGAAGGTCTGTCTAAAGCAATGGTTCTCAAAGTGTTTTCATTCAAGCGTCACTTGAGATTTTGCTAGACACGCAAATTTTCTGTCTCAGCACAGGACCCATTAAGTCAGAAACTCTGGAATTTGGGCTCAGTAACCTGTTCAGGTATTGCTCCTTGTGACTCTGGTGCACATCCACTTTTGAAAACCATGAATTTTGGATTCTCTTGGAAACCTATGGTGAGGACTTTAGGACTTTACAGTGTGGGTGGAAGCATCCAGCCTGCCAGGAATTGAGGTCAGACAGGAAGAAATTAGGGGTTATTCTTTTGCTCTTCTCTGCTCCCCTCCTCTACTCTCCTGCTCCATAAACTCACACCCACCAATATAAGCAAACTGTCCTCAAATGACTACTCACTTCCAGCCTGCTAATACCTGAAATCCCTTAAAGGGAGAAAGGCCTTCCAATCGACAATTAGATTAATACTGTTAGTATTAATATATGAACATATTTACATAATGACAGTAAACCCAATAATATCATGTATTGTAATAAGAGCTTAAAATAACTCGTGGTGGAGGTAGTGTTTTCTATGAACACTTTTCAGTCGTGCATAACAGATCATTTTCTAAGTGTGATAACAAACAAGAGAATATTAGCTAAAGGCAGAAAGAGAGAGGTTCCAAGTAATAGGGATGAACAGGGAGCTAATAAGAAAAACAGGTTGTGAACTTTCCATACTTTGCAGCCATTCCTTGAATTACCCTCAATAAGCATATTCAGTTGAAGACCTTCATGAAGATAGATTTTTCCCCTCTAAAGCTACAGTCACACTGTTCCATTTCATGTGATTCTGGAGGACTTTTAGTTTGTTTTGATTATTGTTGTTGTTGTTTAATCCACAAAAGAGCTTCCTTGTCAAAGAATTTTTCAATTAAAATCGTCCATATTTTTGTCACTATAATCCATAGTGACATAGTTAATTCATAGTTTATAAGCCATAGTTTATTCATCTTCCTCATTACTATGATAAATCAAAGCAAAGACTAAAGGTGGCTGCCCCTTCATTTCATTCTACATATGTTAGTCTAGACATTTTCACCAAAGAAATCTCTGAAAAATTCCACTTCATAAGTAGTCTGTTTTAGGTGACAGCTCTCATTCATTTGCCTGCAATGTGGGAGACCCAGGTTCTATCCCGGAGAAGGCAGTGGCACCCCACCCCAGTACTCTTGCCTGGAAAATCCATGGACGGAGGAGCCTGGTAGGCTGCAGTCCATGGGGTCGCTAAGAGTCAGGCACGATTGAGCGACGTCACTTTCACTTTTCACTTTCATGCACTGGAGAAGGAAATGGCAACCCCCTCCAGTGTTCTAGCCTGAAGAATCCCAGGGACGGCGGAGCCTGGTGGGCTGCCGTCTACGGGGTCGCACAGAGTCGGACACAACTGAAGCAACTTAGCAGCAGCAGCAGCAGGTTCTATCCCTGGGTTGGGAAGAATTCCCTGGAGAAAGAAATGGTAACGCTTTCCAATATTCCTGTCTGGAGAATTCCATAGACAGGGAAGCCCGGTAGGCCACATTCAGTGGGGTCACAAAGAATCAGACACAACTGAGCGACTAACACTTTCAATAGTTCATTTTAGTTTTCAAACATGTATTATTTATTTGTGTTTCATATTATTTTTAGTTCATAATATCTTTAAGTTCAAATTAAGTCTGCATTGTACAGTGCCTAATAGATAGTCATGGGCAGTAAATATTCAGTAGCATTTGTGATAATATAATATTTTAGGTTTTCTCTGTTCTTGCTTTGAAATATCAGAATAAACAGAGAAACTTTCCTTTTTACTTAATTATTTCCTGTAGCTAGACTTGGGATATGGTTTAACATCAGGATAAAGGATAACAAATGAAGGAAAATATGATGCAACATATGAACTATATACCTGTTCATGTTTCATTTACAGATCTTAAAAAATATTATTTTCCAGTGTTTGGTCCTTGGAAAGAACACACAAGACACTTCAAAATAACTCCCTTACACAAGTGGGAATAACAACCTTGATGAAGTATGAGACTTTAGAGTTAACAAAATACTTTCAAGAACACAATTTCATGTGATGCTGCCAACAGCCTGTGAAGTAGGCATGGGGTTGTTACCTCTTATTTACTCTTGTGGAAAAAAGTGTCTAGGAAGATTTAGTGACTTACCCAACATCACAAAATGAGTTATAAAACCAATTATTTGTCCAGATGCCTGTGTCATCCATGTTCAGCTACCTCTTCTATTGTGACCACGAGCTCCTCCCAGCCCCAGTGTCCCGAGTCTGGTCAGCCTCCACTGCTCTGGGCCAGGTCACATTTCAGCAGGTGACATAAAAGGAAAGGAGAGAGTTCTTTGATAGGTAGACTTTTGACTGGAGAGAGAGAGATGCCATCCAGTATCTGAATCTAAAAGCAGACATGGAAATTCTGGTCTTCGCCAACATCTCAGCCCGCCACAATAACACTGAAAGTATCACCAGTATCCTCTTTCAGAGACGTATATCTTCTTGGTCCTAAACTCCGTGATTTTTCAATCCTGGCCAACCCTTAGAATGACCTGAGAAGATTTTTTTTTTTTTTAATTCAGATGCCTGGCCTCACTCCCTGTGCATCTAAGATGGGGCGCAAACATTGATATTTTTGAAAGCTCCCCAGGTGACAAATGTGCAGCCAGGATTGAGATCCACTGATACAGCTGAAATGGAAGCAAAGAGTGTTCTATACTGGCACAGAAGCCGCCTTTTTTCTCCACAAACTAGGTAAAAAGAGCATGTCTGTTGACAGTCCCAACCATTTCTATGTGGAGGCCTTGTATAATTTCCAAACAAGTCAGAAAGTTGTGTCTACCAGGGAATTCCTGTGGGCTATTATTAAAGGGCTTATGGTTAACTGATGGGCTGAATTAATGGTGAGCATTAAGGCAGATCGAACCTCAAAATTCGGGCAGATTAACAAAGTGACCAATGTGAAGGTACAGATTTCAAGTTTAACTTCGAGTTTCCTATCTCTCACAAGACAAGCACTGGTGGTAGTAAAAAGGATGCTTTCTTTCCTCTACCAGTCAAGTGTGCATGGACCAGCCCTTATAAAAACTTGGGTCTATCCAGATAGACATAGGAGGAGAACTATAATTAACTTGAGTAAGCAAAGTAATAAACAGCAGCCTGAAAAATAACTTCTAGAAATCTAAGAGGGACCAAGGGTCTGTCCTTAAACTACCCCTTCCTTTATTAATCCCCTGCACAAGGAAACCCCTAGAAATTACATCAAGAATTGTTTGCTCTCCTTATACTGGACACATGGGTATGAGAGAGTCCCATTGAGGGAGCACCTAAGCACAAATAAGCTTACTAAAGTGGATGAGTAGTAAGAAATAATTCATTTCACATAAAAATGAGGAAATGAAAGTATCATATGAAGTTACAGTACTAGAGGAAAAATATTATATTGTACTCCTTAACAAGGTTAAATATACAAATTGCATTTGAAGTTTCTCTTTCACCAAAGGTGTATTTGACCCTACACTACCTGGAGCAAGGAGATATCTAATTATTAATTAACTTTTGCTAAGCAATTATAAATAAATAGATTCATAATCAGAAAACCATTGAATCACTCAAAATCATCTAAAATGTCTCCATGATTTATGGAAGACAAACCCACAATACACCAAAAGCAGGCAGATGGAGTAGATTTTTATTTATTTTTTACTTGGAGGATAGTTGTTTTACAATGTTGTGTTGGTTTCTGCTGTACAACTCATATTAATCATAACTATATATATATAAAATATCCTATCTTTTGAGCCTGCCTCCCACTCACTCCCTATGGAGTAGACTTTCTAAAGTTAAGAACTTGCTTTTATCACATTAGAAGGGGAAAGAAGTTTATGTATGTAATTTTGTTCAACAAATACTTCTTGAGGTTCAGTCACGGGTTTGACATTTTTGAGAGTAAAAAATAACATGGGACCCCTCAAAATAACTATAAAATAAGTATTAAATGAGCAGAGAATGCTAATCAATGTCATAGATGTATTAAATTTAAGATAGCAGATATTAAAGTTCTCATTTAAATATACACTACTACTGAAAAAGAAATGTGGATTAGAAACAGTGAGTACAGTCAGCAGTTGGAAGGACATAATACAAGTTGGTGAAGAGCCCTAAGACCCAGTTTTACTCTTTCCTCATTTTAGCAAACTTTTATAAAACAGCACTTTCATTGGTAGTAAATATTGGCCATCCATTGCCAATAAACCAGGTCCAGCTCCCTCAGACCAGAATCCAATCTCATTCAGAACTAAAGCATTCATTGTGAGTTGTCAGGTGTTCCCTTGCCCCCCACCCTGTAGTCCATAGTCAATCAGACTACAGCCCCTCATAGCCCCCTCAGCCCTGGCGTTTAACCTTCAGGCCCCAAGATCCTCTGGACCCCCCACCCTCTCCCTAATGTTAACCTGCACCCACCTACACACTTATACCTACTCAGTTCCTACTTGTCCATCAAAATCCAACCCCAGACCTGAAACTTGCTCTGTCAGATTGAAGTAAAGGAGGCAGTTTGTGTCCACAGTAATTTGGCTGAATCCCGGTATCTTGAAAACAGTTTACTAACGCATATATATGGAATTTAGAAGGATGGTAACGATGGCCCTGTATGCAAGAGAGCAAAAAAGGCACAGATGTATAGAACAGTCTTTTGGACTCTGGAAGAGGGCGAGGGTGGGATGATTTGGGAGAATGGCACTGACACATGTATATTATCATATGTGAAGCAAATCGCCAGTCCAGGTTCCATGCATGAGACAGGATGCTCGGGGCTGGTGCACTGGGATGACCCAGAGGGATAGGATGGGGAGGGAGGTGGGAGAGGGGTTCAAGATAGGGAACATGTGTACTCCCGTGGTGGATTCAAGTCAATGTATGGCAAAACCATTACAATATTGTAAAGTAATTAGCTTCCAGTTAAATAAATTTATATTACAAAAAATAAAAGCAACTCTACAAACAGTTTCCATGAAAAAAAAAAAACATTAAAGACTCTAAAAGAGATATTTTGTTAAAGGTCCGCTTCTGAAAGAGATGCAAATGCTGTTTTATTTTGGCACTGTAGCCAGTAGGAATCGTGCTTGTGAGCTAGTTCGGGGTGACAGTAGGAAAGGAAAGCCATATGTACAAGTGGAAATTTGGTCTTTTCTGAGGAGAATAGGGAAGTATTCCCTGCTGTTAGAAAACAATAGCATGATAAAGTTCTTAAAGCTAACATACCTACAATCTTTGCCAATCTTGCCAGAATAAGTTACCATCTGTACTGAGTGGCTGATTGGCCCGAAGACAATCTTTCTGGCCGAGAGACACCAGTTGAAAGCCTTTGCCATTATCTAATAAGTATAAGGCTTCTTGGTATAACATGATTTTAATGAGCTATAAAGACACATTCTATTTAACATATTTGTCAGGGGAATAATTGGATCTACATAAAAATAAAAATGAATGGAAAACAAATTAAAATAGACTTCAAAGTTTATTTTCTTTATAAGCCTGTTATATAGTAATTATTTTTAATTTTATTGCTTCAGCTGCTAAGTCGCTTCAGTCATGTCCGACTCTGTGTGACCCCATAGACGGCAGCCCACTAGGCTCTTCTGTCCCTGGGATTCTCCAGGCAAGAATGCTGAAGTAGGTTGCCATTAACACAATTTCCTAGCTTTCTTTAAATAAAGAGATATACTCACACAGAGAAAATGAGAGATTAATTTCAAAAATTATTCTTCCAACTTAATTAAATCTCCTTTAAAGTTCACCCTGAACTGAGGAAAATATCTTTACATGTCATTGATACACATTTAGATTTAGGAGGCCTTCCCAGAAAACATAGATTCCTTAGTGTCGAATATGCAAATCTTAATAAATACATTGAGAATAATAGCAGAGAATTTTCTAATTTTCAAAATCATAACTACATTTTGACACGATCATTGGCTTGTTTATAAACAAGCTTGTCTTTCAAGATTCTTTTTCTACAGTTCCAGATTTATTTATTTTTTCAAATAAATCAAGCAGTGATGCTCACTCTTATTTAGGTCATAAATATTTTTGAGCAAAGAATTAACCTCACTCAGAAACCCATTGATTTCCTAAGTGATCCAGCAACCAACTATATTATTTGATATATTTAGATTTCCTCTAAATTATATATTATATAGACTCCCAAATGCTAAGAGACATAGTAATATTTTCATTTCCTACCATTACAAAGGACAGGAAAATGACAGAGACAAAAGTGCAGATTTTTATCAATGTAGGACAAGAAGGAGTGTTTTGTGACTTTGTTCTCTGTCAATTTAAACCATTTAAACAATCTAGCTCTGCTGCAGAGAAGAGAAGTGTCCTCTCCTCTTTTAAACTCATTCTCTCTCCCATTGTGGAATGTTAAACAGCAGAAATACGCCCATTTGACCCCAAATGTGGTCTTTTATCTTGGCCTGGTTGTTTTTGATCCAAGACAGAGAAACATCCAGCTAGTTACCCTGATTCTTTTCCAGTGTGCACTGGACTTGTGTGAGTACATCTGAAAGGCCCAGGGCAGAGTACAGTGGATATATTGTTTGGTGTTCCTCCCTCCCTGAGAAATAACAACCCCACTTAGAGCACAGAGGTGCTGTGAGGCTTAGACACAATAAATTCCAATTACAGTTCTTTGGAAATACAGCACTGTGGCCAAATATTAGGGCTGATAAGAAACACTCAGGGCCCATCATCCCTGAACCGGCACTTTTAACAGCCCGTTCCAGAAGGAAGCTGGAAACAGTTGTTCCCTTAAAGCCTGTGCCTGTATTTCTGAACTAGTGTGTTATTGTTGTTATTGTTTACCGACTGTGTGATAATTTCAAGAATCAGAGGAAGTAGCTCATTTGGGAAAGATAACATGCATATTTTTTCTTTTTCTGTAATTCCATTACTAAGAATCTATCCTCAGAAAATCTAAATTACATAAATGGTTTTTGTATAGATATATTTCAGCAGTGTTATAAGAACCAAAAATTTAATGACAGTCCACATGTTTAAGAATAGGAAAGAGATGAATTTCATTATCATCAAGGCATATGTTAAAACATTATGTAGCCGTTAAACACTACATTTGTGAAAAGTTTTAATGACAAAGAGAACTGTTTTTCTTATAGTGTTAAGTGAAAAAGAACCCAAAATGGTATGAGTGACATAGTGCCAGCTATTATATATGCATAATATAAAATATGCATTATATATGTATCTAGATAAGACTGCAAAGAAAATAGGAAATGTTAGCAATAGCTGGTGGGTGGCGGATCATACCCAATACTTCCCTTCTTAATATTATCCTTTTCATTCCCCACTTATTACAAGAAGAATTTCTCACATTTTACAAAACAAACAAATACACACACATAGGCATGCAACCACTGGAAATGAACTCAGAACACTTACTTTCCAATCTGTCTTACCATTGTAAATTGCATGATGTTAGGAAAATCTCTAAATCAATGCTTCTTTCATAGTCTGTGGTAATTTTATCTCCTAAGAGTATGCTAGAATTAACTGATATATTATATTTGAAATAATGATTTGATAAGAAAAATCCCATATGATTCAGTTCAGTTCAGTTCAGTTCAGTCGCTCAGTCATGTCCAACTCTTTGCGACCCCATGAATCACAGCACGCCAGGCCTCCCTGTCCATCACCATCTCCCGGAGTTCACTCAGACTCACGTCCATCGAGTCAGTGATACCATCCAGCCATCTCATCCTCTGTTGTCCCCTTCTCCTCCTGCCCCCAATCCCTCCCAGCATCAGGGTCTTTTCCAGTGAGTCAACTCTTCGCATGAGGTGGCCAAAGTACTGGAGTTTCAGCTTTAGCATCATTCCTTCCAAAGAAATCCCAGGGCTGATCTCCTTCAGAATGGACTGGTTGGATCTCCTTGCAGTCCAAGGGACTCTCAGGAGTCTTCTCCAACACCACAGTTCAAAAGCATCAATTCTTTGGCACTCAGCCTTCTTCACAGTCCAACTCTCACATCCATACGTGACCACAG
The DNA here is from genome assembly GCF_032405125.1 of Capricornis sumatraensis. Taxonomy (NCBI): domain Eukaryota; kingdom Metazoa; phylum Chordata; class Mammalia; order Artiodactyla; family Bovidae; genus Capricornis; species Capricornis sumatraensis. The sequence goes on from NC_091081.1 coordinate 61,502,395, forward strand.
GAAAAACCATAGCCTTGACTAGACAGACCTTAGTCGGCAAAGTAATGTCTCTGCTTTTGAATATGCTATCTAGGTTGGTCATCATTTTTCTTCCAAGGAGTAAGCGTCTTTTAATTTCATGGCTGCAGTCACCATCTGCAGTGATTTTGGAGTCCCCAAAATTAAAGCCTGACACTGTTTCCACTGTTTCCCCATCTATTTCCCATGAAGTGATGGGACTGGATGCCATGATCTTCGTTTTCTGAATGTTGAGCTTTAAGCCAACTTTTTCACTCTCCTCTTTCACTTTCATCAAGAAGCTTTTTAGCTCCTCTTCACTTTCTGCCATAAGGGTGGTGTCATCTGCATATCTGAGGTGATTGATATTTCTCCTGGCAATCTTGATTCCAGCTTGTGTTTCTTCCAGCCCAGCGTTTCTCATGATGTACTCTGCATAGAAGTTAAATAAGCAGGGTGACAATATACAGCCTTGATGTACTCCTTTTCCTATTTGGAACCAGTCTGTTGTTCCATGTCCAGATCTAACTGTTGCTTCCTGACCTGCATACAGAACATTACAATTCTCATCCCTTTTCTATCAGTGATTCAAATAGTGGCAAGAAGGTAGGAAGAAGGGAAAGAAGGAAGATAGGAAAAGAGGAAGGGAGAGGAGAGAGGGAATAGAGCAAAAAGAAAGAAAGAAAGAAATTGAAGGAACTCAGAAATACGGATCCAAAGTTTACTACAAGGAAGGTTGGGAAATTTAATTCTCCTATATGTTGAGAAAGAGGAAGCAGAATGACAAGCAGACATCTTTTCTTTCCCACAGATTAGAAAAACAATTAAAGGATTTTGGCACCTAAGATGCCTGGGGTTCAGTCTAGTTTGGGAAGGTTGTAGATAGTATGTATCTTGAACATACTGGAAACTTTCACCAACTACTAGGTGACATTAAAAAAAAAAAATCAGAGTTCATAAACAAATCTTTGTTTGCCTTTTGAGGTCAACACTTCAACAGTCTATACCAGGGTTTAGGAATTTCTAACCCACAGGGGCATGGGTAGTCATTGGATCTAATTTCGTTCTTAGACCCTGCCCTTCTTTCAATTCACATTCTAGCTTTTTTTTTTTTTTAATCACCTAGAAGAATTTTAGCCTTTGCCAATACTTTGACAAAGTTAATAAGATTTGACATCAGCTTCTGGTTCGTAGAGCAGGAAGGTGTAAGTGGAAAGTAAGGTCAGAAATACAGCAATGAGAAGTGAATTCCCTAACTGGGATCATAGTAACACAGGCGGTCAGCATCAAGAGGTGAGGGGGAAACCATTCATAGTCCAAGTTCTAGGGCTAGAATGAGGTCAAGTCTGAGAGGCTTGTCCCTGAAGGCTTAGTGAATTTGCACATGGCACTTCCAGATTTCATTCACCCAGAATTCTAGTCCATGTCATGAGCTAAACAGACCACTTTCTGGTTGAATTTATGTTTTACTCACATCTCAGAACTAATTGCAAACTGAGATTGGTTTGTTTTGATACTTTTGCAGATGGTTGATTGAGAAATACATACTAAAAGTGATTTTTCACTTCTAATAGAAAAAAAAAAGTTTTTACTTTCCATTTTCTTCTTTATAGCAGAAGTATGTGTAGAATTTGTCCTGAATTCCCAGGCTGCTCTGTTACAGGGATGCCTGTGCTCAGTGGCTCTCAATATTCAGTCATCTGCCTTCTTGAGTGAATTTTAAATACGGAGCATCTTTCTTCTCAGAGTAAGACTCACTTTAGGTCACCAAAGGCCCATTTATCACTACTTATTTAAACTATTACAGGATCTGAATCATATAGCCAAAATCATGGAAAATATAATAATCATTTCATAATACATCCTTTATTATTAATAGTGGCTGCACTGCCTGACCTTGGAATCACTCCTCTACATGACTGCACTATCCCTGTGTCCAAATGTGGATCTTGGCCTTTCGAATAATATTCTCCTTTTTTACCCAAACTTGTCTATCTTGGCTAACCAGAGGCTTACTGTGGATGGATCAGAGTAGGCAAGCATTAGGGTGTGTGTATATTTCTAAGTGCCTGAACTAACATGGGACACGCTGTATGGATGGTGGGTAACTTGATGAAACAACCTCAATTAGGTTTTCATCTCTCACATGATCCAGGGTGGCTGGGCTTGGATTCATAGGCTGTGTGGGCATTTGTTGTTAGATTCTTGTCTTTAAAAAAAAAAAAAAAAGAAGAGGAAGGAGTGTGAGAGTGTAGCTTTTTTTTGATTGGAGAAATAAATTTCTAGGAAATGATAATGGTTTAGAATACAGTTTATGTGTCTCCCTCAGATAAGAGTTTGTGGTCTTTGTTTTGTGTGTGCCTCTTTCATGGGGTGGCAAACCTAATTCCAAGACAATAACATATTTGTGACAATTGAATAAAAGAAAAATTAACCAAGAAAAGCATTTGAGTAATCTCTTTAATTCCCAGATTTACCAACCTCTCCCTCAACTTGGTACACCCACCGGGGGCCCATCGCTTCAGCCCTCTGCCCAGAATCACCCTCTCAACTTCTCTTTTCTCAGGAAGAGTCACTGTCAGCAAAAGGAGTCATTTTTCCTGGAACTGCCTTTTCAATCTTCTGATCTGGTTTTGGCCCCCACCCCAGCTCCTACTCATTATTAGCAATGTACAGAGAATGGGAAAAATCAAGATTCCTTTAGAGATAGACACACAAACTTATAGAGGTGGAAACAGACTGGCTTAAGTAACCACTTTGTCCTAATGTACTCATTTTATGAATATGTCTGTCCACAAGTGGTTTCAGAGTTGTGATATGGAAAAGTTAGGGAGTGAGGAATGTGTATTTAATGTCTTTTCCCTCTTCTTGTGGGTGGTTAAGGAGCCACCTTTCAGTCATATGGCTTTTCAGCAGTTCTATCATTTTAGCTAGGAATAAAAGAAGGAAAGTGTGAAAGTCTATATGTAGAAAGAGCTAGTTGAACATATAAGAAAAAGAAGGCTATAATTCCTTTGTTAAAGAGAGTACTGTGACAAAAGACTCTAATGTGAATGTAATTGTTCTCCATTTTAATTAATAGCCAACTAATGTCTATATTCCAGTATGAATTTTTTTCTAATATTATCTTCACTATGGAGAGTAAATTTAGGCCCATTCTACAGTTAGAAAAATGGAGACACAGCACATTCAAGGATTTCATCCAATATAACAAGAGAGCCAGACAAAAGCTAATGACTTACAGATATAGGATATTTTTCAAAGAAGACACACAAATCATGTTATCTTTGATGTAACATGTAGAACTAACAAAATGCCTGCTTTTGAGCCTTAACAATAATCAGAGAGGGGAAAAAAATCTTTTCTTTTTTTTTATTTTAAAATTCCTCTGTGTATGTAGTCATTTCTCTAAGACCAAGCCAGGGTATTTTTTTTATGAATAACAAATCTAACTAAATAAATATTGTAACAAGTTAAATTAAAATTTCCATATAATAAAGCTTAAAATTTCTACCCCTCTTTACCAGTTCTTTTATGGGAGAAAAACACAGGCATGATGACAATGGCAAAAAAGAAGTCTTTCTCTCTCTTCCCAAATCCAGTAGACAGGAATAGCTGTTGAACTTACTGTGTAAGCCAGGTACAGAGGTCCCTGCCTTCAAATGGCTTTCATACCAGAGACCATAGGTGAGACAAGAGTGCTCTTTGGAGTATACATGGAGAGCCATCCATGTTGGGGGAGCAGATGAGAGGCCATCAAACTTGGTCTAAAGATCAGGATACAATTTGTGGAAGAGGTGAGAACCAAACTAATACCTAACATATTTGTAGGAATGAGCCTGATGAAAGAATGTGAGTGACATTCCAGAAAGGTGAAGCAGCATGTGAGAAGACCTGGTGATAAAAAGAGCTGGCAGCATATTAGTGAGGGCTTCCCTGGTAGCTCAGATGGTAAAAAGTCTGCCTTGAATGCAGGAGACCTGGGTTTGATCCATGGGTTGGGAAGATCCCTTGGAGAAGAGAATGGCTACCCACTCCAGTAATCTTTCCTGGAAGATTCCATGGACAGAGGAGCCTGGCGGGCTATAGTCCATGGAGTTGGAAAGAGTCGGACATGACTGAGTGACTAACACACACAAGCATATTAGTAGAATCCAAAGAAATCCTGTGTGACAGGCGTGATGGGGAGTAGGGATAACTTACCTATCAGAATCGCCCTTTTGCACTTTTTGAACATATTAAATTTATGAACATTCAATAGTGTGCGAGTTAAATAGTAAGACTCGGTTTAACTGCTGACACACCGTATAAACTTGTGGATAAAAAGAAAAACTGGATGTACACATGAACAAAGACTTTGAATATTTTCCTTAAATGATAGGTTTTTTTCTGAGCTTCCCATTATAAGCTGGGTTAAAACCCAAGTCCTATAGGACTAGCCTTTATGTCATTAATATCCAACCCATACTCACTCTTTAAGAAGTTAAAGGAATATTTTTCTTAAAAGCTCTGATATTTGCATTTTATCTTGTCCAGTTATTCTTAACAAAGATATTTAAGATTATTTTCTTGAGTTTGAACAAACTATATATTCACTTTAGGGCTTCCCTGGGGGCTCAGATGGTGAAGACTGCCTTCAATGCAGTAGACCCAGGTTCAATCTCTGGGTTAGGAAGATGCTCTGGAGAAGGGAACGGCTACCCACTCCAGTATTCTTGCCTGGAGAATTCTATGAACACAGGAGCCTGGCGGGCTAGAGTCTATGGGTCACAAAGAGTCAGACATGACTGCACAACTAACACTTTCACTCCATTTTTAGGAAACTTGGAATATAGAAGAATCCTATATAGAAGAAAATAAAATTGCCCACAATACCACAATGCTAATAGCCATTGTCAATATTAATTTGCATAGAATATTCATTAAATTATTTTCTAAGCTTTTCTATAGAAATATATAATTATAAGCTTTTTAGCAATTTGGGTGTATTCCTTTTTGTGTACATGTATTCATGTGATATATACTACACTGATTTTTAAACCAATTTTAATTATATAATTTACAATTTTTTGTAGAACTATATCTAGTGTGTAACTTTCAGCCTCATTGAAAATAATTTGTAAGCTATAAAGCTGTTGTATTTCAAAGAGTTCGGGCTCATGCAGACCTCTATTCATTAGTTTTAAGACACCACTGTGAAATGACGTAGGTGGCAAGTATTATTATCACTGTATTGCAGATGGGGCATCCAAAGCAGACAGCAGTTGCATAACCAAGGCAGAGCTAGAAATATACTGGGGTTATTTTGAAAGTAGGTAGAATGTAAATTATAGGTGGAATTAAACGTTGGCACTTAATACTTCTAATCAAAAGCCTCATCTCTTTGAAATGATAATGCATAAAATGTACCAGCCCTCTCTTACTTCTCCACTAATTAAGAACCAAATCTGACCTTGGGGAGTCCACACGGGTATGAGTAGAAAGTTAAACCAGTTGCGTATGCCAAGTTGTTGCCAGACTCTTGCCTGAAGGTTTAAATGGTGTGTTAGAGCTACAAGGAAATCTAAAAGATTGCATTGAGTTTGGATGATGACGTCAAAATACCCATAGGTGTGTGCATGTGCAATCATACAGAGACACACACAGAATTTTAAGACCAGAAGTAACACTGGAGCCCAATTCCATGTATTTTTATTATTAATCTTTACTTGGGCAAAATTTCGCTTGAAGCTAGTGGGATTCTTTTTCCTGAGTCAAGCCTGTGGACTCAAGTCTGTTGGGAGCAGCAGACCACAACAGACGTCATCAGATCTCTGGTGCTTCAGGATATACATACTGATCACTGCAGGGGTCGGGAAAGATTTTATTTTTTAACTTGTGCAGGCTTGCACAATTGTCAGCGGATATAACCCTTGCCTTTCTTTGAAGTGTGAGCTATCAAAAACTAAATAAACCAGATGGAGTTATTTTCTGACTCAAGGTGACAGCACAGAGCAATGCCTGAATGTTATTTCTTTTTAAAGATGGAAAGAGAATTACAGATTTACTACATTAATTTGCATCTTCCTTTGAAAAGGTGGATCCCCCAAAAGAAATTTTTCTCAAGTGCCTTTTGTCCTGATTGTAAGTAATAAAATTGAAAATAAGAGAAAGGGTGGATGATTGACCACTTAGCAAGAGAATAAAGGGGAAATTGTCAGCTATGACAGTGACAAACACTGAGTTGGAGGCATTCAGATAACCTCTGTTCTCCTTGTGACCAGATAAATATATACTCTTGGTTCCCAGATTCCTTCCATACTTGGTGCAATGCTTGAAAAAAATATTTTTTGACCAGGTTTTTGGCATTTTCATCTTTTCTGGGAATACTTCTAAATGACCTAGGGGAAATTTTCTAAACCAGAGAACAGTTTTGGCAGCAAAAGCAAGCCTCAATATGTATTATGACTGAAACAAAGTAATTTAGCCTTTTACTCATGCAAGGACCTATGAGAACATCTATGTTAAGCAAAATAAAATGAATTTGATCTCTCTATTTTAAATATGTGAACAAATGTTTTACATTCTTATTATTTTAACTCTATAAAAGAAAATGTGGTTGATGACTTGCTAATAAATGAGAAGAAATTAACTAGATTATTAATGTCAGATTTGTAATTTACTCTTATAGAATTAAGTTCTCAATTGTATTATATTTGTTCTACTTATATGGCTGCTTTCTCTGTTCTCATGTAAAAAGTGTATAAAACAGCCTCTCTTGATCTTTATTTTTCTCATCTATACAATGGAGATAATAGGTCCTATTTCAAAGGGCTACTGAGATGATTAGATGATACAATATAAGTAAAATTTCTCACCCCGTGACTGTACACAGTAGAGTCTTTCTGATACATTCCTTTCTACCTTCTTGTTATTTTCTATGGCATTTGAAAAAAGTAGTGTGAGGATTTCAGTGGATTAATTGTGTAAAGTCCAACTGGTAAGGGCACAAAGCCAGGTATGTGTGGAGGAGCTACCATTTATGAGTGCTAACTGTGTACCTGGCACATAATAAGTGCTCCATAAATATTAGCTATTATCATACCACACACCTCGTTTTATCCTCACAATAACTCAGGAGAGTGTTTCTTTTCATTCTCATTTTCTAGTTGATGAAACTAAGGCTTGGGAGGTCAGGTAACTTGCCGAGTGTCACACAGCAGGATTACGACAGCCAGAATTTCAACTGAGATCCTCTCCAGAACTCCTGGCCTCACCCCTGCATACACCACACCTACTGAAGTAGATGAAGTGTTGGGCAGGCAGGCCTGGGGTGAGGTCCATCATCTGGAACAGGACAGGGAAACCAGAAGTAAAATAAAATAAAGGACAAGGTAGCTGGCCTTCTCACCTGCTAGAGGAATTCCCAGTAGCAATCTCTAAGCCTAGTTGTTCACAAGCATAATGCAAGTACGCAAGCATAATACACAAGTACTACTTATTCAAGTATATTTAATCAGCTTTGTTATCTGGTCTCACAGCCTCCAGAAGATCTGAAGCAATAGAATTGAAGATAGGGACAAGTTTCTAAAGCCAACTGCCTTGAGAACAAGAAAAGTGAATTCTGAAAACCTGCCAAATGCTGACCCAAAACTTTTTTTAAATGTAGTAGCCTGGAGCCCTTACCATACACGTCCTTGAAGTAATAGTCATAATAAAGTCATTTAAATTGTTAGAACAGAAATGTGTTACACATTTTATATAAAAAATAAATTTCATCCAAATATTATTGCTTTTAGGTCAGGGACTTAAATAGGAAGTATCAGCGGGGAAAACAATCATTTAAATACATTTCCTCTGTTGACAGTTTTAGCTAACTATCAGTATTATCAAAACTATTGGGTTTTGACAATATTAATTTTTCATTATTAATCCTGAAAATTTAACCACATTAACTTTTAGTTTTTTACTTGCTGGACTTTACTCCATTATACATAATTTTTTGAATTGGGTGATCAAAATTGTGCCAAAGGCAAATTTTATATCAGGCAGTATTCAAACATCACTGACTAGCATAGGAAATGGCTTCTTGCACTATTTTAAGAAGGAGTTGGCAACTTTTAATGTTACCACTAATATTTATTTTTGGGGGGCTCCAAAATCACTGCAGATGGTAACTGCAGCCATGAAATTAAAAGACGCTTACTCCTTGGAAGAAAAGTTATGACCAACCTAGATAGCATATTCAAAAGCAGAGACATTACTTTGCCCACTAAAGTCTGTCTAGTCAAGGCTATGGTTTTTCCTGTGGTCATGTATGGATGTGAGAGTTGGACTGTGAAGAAGGCTGAGCGCTGAAGAATTGATGCTTTTGAACTGTTGGAGAAGACTCGAGAGTCCCTTGGACTGCAAGGAGATCCAACCAGTCCATTCTGAAGGAGATCAACCCTGGGATTTCTTTGGAAGGAATAATGCTAAAGCTGAAGCTCCAGTACTTTGGCCACCTCATGCGAAGAGTTGACTTACTGGAAAAGACTCTGATGCTGGGAGGGATTGAGGGCAGGAGGAGAAGGGGACAACAGAGGATGAGATGGCTGGATGGCATCACAGACTCGATGGACGTGAGTCTGGGTGAACTCCGGGAGATGGTGATGGACAGGGAGGCCTGGCGTGCTGCGATTCATGGGGTTGCAAATAGTTGGACACGACTGAGCAACTGAACTGAACTGAACTGAACTGAACTAATATTTTAACATAAGGTATGATCAGGAAGAAAATGAACTCATTTTCCATAAACATGCAAACTCCTAAGAATTTCTACCCTAAGCATTTTTGACTGAACAGGTTATATTTCAACATATATTGGCAACATTGGTTGACAGCCCTGGGAAGTTAGGAACTATGATGGCAGTGGATAAGATAGCCAGGGAAAATTTCAAAAATATTAAATAGTGACTTAGGATTTTTAAAGGCATAGTTGTCTTCTGACTTTTATCTGTATATTTTCTTGAATTTGGGGGCATATCATTTGATCCCCAGAAGAATCCCAATCTCATTATGATTGACAGAACCCCAGAATGTAGATAACTGAATCCAGAGTAAATCAGGAAGACATACCTCCACCAGAGTCCCTTCAACCCAAGTCCTGCAAACCAGAGTCCTTGGGAAGCTCATGCATGAGGACCAGACAAAACTTCACCTGAGAGATGGACTGATTTTTCTTTCATCCGTTTCTTTGTTTAGAGCATTACTGCAACGCATTCCCTATTTAGTATCAGACTCCTCTTATACATCCCAATTTCCTGGTAACTCCACTCAGATTAGATCAACAGATGATCACTCTGGGACTATATTCTTCCCCTGAAGATTTTTGGTTTGTCCTCCATGACCTCAGAGAGACATGGAAAAATCATACAGTGGATATAACACCTAAGCGTTATGTCCAACCTGACTAAATGTGATCAGCTCCTCAGCATTACGAACAACCCTGATCCCAACCCAGTCAAGAGAAAGGAGGCCAACAGTGGCATGTAATCTGGATCACCATGCCACTTAGAGTCAAATGAAAACCTCTGAGGGCTTCCCAGGTGGCTCAGGGGTAAAGAATCCACCTGCCAATGCAGGAGACGGGTTTAATCCCTGGGTCGGGAAGATCCACTCCTGTATTCTTGCCTGGATGATTCCATGGGCAGAGGAGCCTGGTGGGCTACAGTGCAGGGGGTCACAAAGGATCAGACATGACTGAGCATACACATATGAAAAACTTTGAACACTCTAAGTAACAAAAAGAACATGGTACCTCCTCATTTAAGTAACTCAAAACAAAACAATAAAGGAATCTTCATCACTTAGAGAAGTCTAACAAAGTTCTGATGATTCTTAAGATATTCATTTCCATACTTTAAAAATGTATGTATCAAAAAATCCAAGTATTTATTATAAGAAAATTTTAGTGTCCATGCTTTGTTGACCCCCTAAATATGGACTTAGCCTTTGCATTAGCTATCTTTGTGCTCAAGTATCTCTCACCTTGAGTGGTAGACGCATGGGTTCCCCCTCCCCACAAAAGTCCCGGAATTGTCTCATGGTCACCCATTTTACAAAAACATAGTCTCTGCTTATATCCACTTGATGAAGTCAGTATGCATACTACTAAATAGATTTTTCAAAATACAATCCTGGAAATAAATACTACCAGAAATGCAAAGTATTGTTCTTAAAATTGATCTGCTTCTGAGGTTAATAAATGACTCTCTGAGAATAAACTGTTCAACCCTGTAAAATGAATAAAGTGAAGGACATTCCAGGACTCTGTAGCCAAAGTTATTCTGGTAAATTACAGGGTGCCTTGAGAGAAGTTGCATTGTTTCATATGATGAAGAAATTAATTCCCAGAAAAAAAATTTTTTTAATTTCACAAAGAGTGAAATAAGTGACAGAGAAGTCAAATATTTAGTATAGCTTTAAAAGATGAAGAAAAGGAAAATCTCTCATACTGTAAAACTACACCTATCAAATATGCTTTTTTCTCATTGTACCCCCAATATACTCATGGTTTAAAATATTTTGTCTATGAAACTGTATTAATTTGGCAATGATTATTTTGTTTTTCTTTTTCCCTCTTTTTTAACAATTAGACCTTGTGCTCATTAAGGTGCTAACATTTTTATGTCAACTAAGAATTTGAAATTTTTGACAATTGGCATAAGGCAATTTATTTTATAAATACATCAGTTTATCAAAGCTAAATATTTTGCTTCTACTAAAAACATACGTATATTTTTATAAGTGTATATATCTATATATTAAGCCATGTACTGTATTGAAATATGTCTGGTAATATAGCTTTTAAATATATAGCAAAAAATAACTTGCTGACCATAATTTCCTATCTTATCATCTCTCTGAGAGATAAAACTGCACTGAACTCAATCTTCTCTTTTAACAGAGGAAAATAAGTCCTAGAGTGATTACTGCCTTCTCCAAGATCAAACAACCACTCAAAATGGAATTTTCTTTTGTCCGTAACACTTCTGGAACAAATCCCATCTACTTTCTATGTTCTCTGAAAAAGATCTTATTTTAAAAGAAGAGATTCATAAGAAAATTGTTTCTATCAAATGACTGTCTCTCAGATCACCTCTTCTCTCCACTGTCCATGACTATTCCAGGAATAACTATTTGCTCCATAATATAGCTTCCCTTGTACCCATACCTTCCTCCGTTTTACCATTGCATTAAAACAATCATGCCTACTTTGGTCTGCCACCTTCTCTGGGATTACGGGCTTTTTGGTCTCTTTATCTTCAGCACTTACCGTACTTAGTTCACGTTGATTTGGGATGGAAGCAGTTGGACTGAACAGGACACAATGTTCAAAACAAATATGCCAATATTTCCCAAATTAATGTGTAAGGACTGATTTTTTTCCCCTAGACTTGATACTCAAACTCTCTACTTGCCATCTACTAGGGTATCTGAAAGGCATCCCAAACTCCCAATATCCAACTAAGTGCTTGATTAGCATCACATCTAAATATGTTTCTTCCCATCCCAGCCATTAACTAGGATACTAGAACTCAGCTGCCGTCTTTCCCTCACATGCCAATCCATAGGTATATTCTCGAGACCTGCTTCCAAAATCTTTCCTAAAACTGTTTATTTTTCCTTTGGGCTCACCCTAGCCAAGTCATTGTTCTTTCTTTCTTGAATTTTATTAGCCTGCTTGCTAATTTCTGCTTCTACTCTTGCTCCTATAAAATCCCGTCTCAGCAGAACTACTACTGTGATCTTATTAAAACTACGTTAGATCACACCACTCTTCTGAAAAACTTCTGATAGTTTATCATCACACTTGGAATGACATCCAAGATCATCTCTAGTCAGTTACACAGCCTAACATGGTCTGCTCAGAGTCTCATCACACACAACCCTCTCCCTCACTCACTTAATCCCTGCCATCTGCTCTTCGTTTCTCAGACACAGCCAACTAGTTCTTGCTTTAAAGGGTCTTTCCCTCAGTTGTTCCTCTACCTCAAATCTTCTTCCCTAGAACTTTGGCCGGCTTTTCCTTGCCATTAATTTTCAGCCTGATTATCACTTAGTTCAAGAGGCCTCTCCCAATCATACAATGAAAATCCCTTTTCAAAAAAAAGAAAAGAAAACCCCTTTTCAGCCACTATTAATCAATTAATTTTGTTTATAATATCTCTGATAATGACCGAGGACTGTCTTGTTAATGTATTTGTGTGCGTGTTTCTGGCTTTCACTGGAATGTAAAGTCTGACTTGTTCAAAGCTTTGCTTCCTGCCTGGCTCATAAAAGGTGCTTCATGAATGTTTGTTGCGCAGTGCTGTTCATTTCATCTTCCTGCCTTGGCTATTGACAAGGTGAATGAAGCCCTGTGCTTCAGAGTCTCCCTGAAAAACAGTTGTCATCTAGGGTCAAGAGATCTCTTGTCTTTTCCATCCTTGAGCGCCTACTCAATGTTTCTGTAATGACTGGTTGTTAATGTGTAGTAACCTTTTGTCCCCAGCAGTTGCACCCTTTGGGCCCTGACGTTGATTTTCCTCATCTTGGCGCCTGAAGAGGCAGAGTGATCTCTTTTGTCCCATTGCCCTGGCCATGTGCAGTGACACCCGCAGTGCAGGAGGTGGAAGGCACCGCTCTTCAGGTATCAGAAGGGGTGACCTCCCTGCCTGGCCCCAGCAGCGTGGTGGGGGCTGAGTGCCAAGCCTGTATGTGTGGCGCACGCAACATCCTGACCCTTCCCCAGAGTTGGCCTGGGGCTTTGGATGGGTAGTGACTGAGCTCCTAGGATCAGATTTACTTGTCCCACTAGGGAGCATTGGTAGAGAGGGTGGGAGAGACTGCAAAGTACTATGTCTATTGAGTCTCAGAGATCACAAGTGGAAACCAAAAAGAGAAAGAAAGGGACTGAGAGAAACAGGATGGTCTCAGGAAAAAAAATCAGCTCACTCACCCATTTTACCCCTACTGCCCCACGAAACCAGCTATTTGCTAATACAGTCCTACACAGGCTGAGTTTCCATAAGGCCACTGTGACACTCCAGCTTTTTTGTCAAATTATAGAGCTGCTTTTAGATACCTATAAGGCCATTCAGGGGTGAATGGTCATTCATTCATTGAACAGATATCTGCACACCTGATGAACAGTCTGCTCTGATCAGTGGTATGGTAGTGACATCACTCTTGGTCCGGGTTCATCTCTCAGTGCAGAAGATCCCAGAACGGCAGGATGTTGCCGGGTCTGACATACTCAGAGGTAGTCTACAAGCCCCAACAAGTGTTGAGCAAACAGAACCCTAAAGAAAGGTTGATGCTTAGAACTTGTCTAAACCTTTGATGTAAGGCTGAAGCCCAAATCTTCTGAGTTGTTCCCTGGTCCCATACCACACTAATCTCACCAACAGTCCTTCTCCAGTCTTCAATGGAGGGGCTGAGGAATGGACAGTTCAGAGTGGCTCTATAATTACAGCTCCCCAAAGTTCCTTGAACAGAGCACCTTTCCTTCACCATCCTAATCCCCTGATGGTGAAGAAAGCCATTCTCTTACTTTCTTTTGACGTGGTCATTTCTGCAATCTTCTCCAAGAACTGCAAAAGTCATTTCACACTCTCATAAGAAACCTTTGATTTTTCTAATTATAGGAACCATCTCATGGCAAAAGTAAATAAATAAACAGTCTTTTTGAAGTTGCTTTACCTTTTTCAGACCACAAGGATATTATTTAGAAAATTGGTGAGAAACTTTAATGCCTTCAATGATGTTCATAAGTCCTGAAGAGGTGATGGCGTTTCCCAGAGTGCTTTTAACTACCAGCCAGGAGTGTGTTTCTTGGCCTTCCCTTGTAGCTCAGTCGATAAAGAATCTGCCTGCGATGCAGGAGACTGGGGTTCGATTACTGAATCCAGATATTCCCCTGGAGAAGGAAATGGCAACCCACTCCAGTATTCTTGCCTGGAGAATCACAGGAACAGAGGAGTCTGGCAGGCTACAGTCCATGGGGTTGTAAGAGTCAGACACGACTTAGCAACTAAACCACCAGTGTGCTCCTTGCAATATCCTGAGGGACTGATTTACAGATGACAGTGTCTTACCAAGAAAGATTTGATACTTCAGCAACTTACATCCTTTGATGAAAAGTGAGGAAATAAAGACTTTTAAGACAATTATTCTCTAGGAATAATTACATTGCAATGGGTTTCTAGAGAGTTAAAGAGAAATTAGTTCAGTACTCAGTGTCTATGCCTGTTTATTTAGACCACACTAGTACTCGGTGTCAATGGCTATCTATTTAGAACACGCTAGAAAAACTTAATTTTATGTTTTGTACAACTGGATCTGGAGAAACTTTCAGATCATCTGAAACTCATGTTAGAAGTTAGAACATGAGGAAGAAATGGGAACAGCCCAGTATTGAACAGAAGGGCCCAGCAACTGATGTTCTCCAGGGTCCTGGAGTAACCTTTATGATTATTGACAGTGAAAAGCCATACTTTTTCTTCTTTTCTCTGTAGTTTCTTTTTTGTCTTTGCCTTCTTTTCTACCATCTCCTTGACCACTCCATACCCTTTGTTTTTGCTTACTTTTACCTCTTTTTTGCAAACATTTTTATGAAGTATATAATTTATAATGTGTTCGTTTCAGACGTGCAGCAAAATTATTCAGTTATATATATATGTAATATATATATATTCTTAAATTCCTTTCCATTATAGGTTATTACAAGATATTGAATATAGTACCCTGTGCTATACAATAGGTTCTGTCGTCTATCTGTTTGACATGTAGTCGTATGTATCTGTTAATCCCAAACTCCTAATTTATCCCCGCTACACTTTTACTTCTCCTATCTTTTACCCTCTGTATATTACTTTCTGGCTCTACTGATGGCACACAGGGCTAAGTGGGCTATTGATGCCAGCTCCATGCAAAAGAGAGCAGGTGATTTGGAAAAGATGGTCATAACTGCCTTTTACTGAATGCCTGCTTTGCACCTGGACTTGTTCTACAGACTTTGCACAAATGTTCTCATTTAATCCTCGTTGTCCCAAGAGTTCAGTCTAATTTTTCCAACACTTTGGTTCTACTGGAGGATAAAAGCTCTTTCAGTTTTTGTTTTGTTTCTGAAAACTCTCTTTCCAAATGTCCTAAAAGAAAAGCTCCCAGACATGCCAACTAGAAGCAAATAGATGTCAGAGGTACATTTGACCCATAGGTTAGAGATAAGAAACAACTGTGTAGGTCCTCTAAGGAATTTCAAGTAGATTTCTATAACCACTCTTTTGTTTGCACATTTGTGCTCTTATGGGGAAATGTGACTTTACCAAGCATGTTAGTGGGGAAAAGTTCTAACCCTTCAATAATTTCAAGAAAACCAGCATATGGTTTAGGTCAAAAAGAGTACTTGGGTTTTGCAACACCAAGTATCCCTTCTGAGGTTACCCAAAATGCTGTGGCTATCCCCCACCGAACTTTCTTCTTATTTTTACCACAGACATAATAGTGCTATTTCATCATTCATTGTGATCTTGACCGCTTGAGAGGTTCTCTAAGGAAGCCATCAAAGAAATGAGTATCTGCACTTTTAATGTAATATTGCGAAAATGAAATACAGACTTTATACGCATGATGGACATAAAGAAAAACTTTAAATAAAACAAGGCATAAATTATAATTGACGTAAGGACAGATGTATAGATGGATAAATGGAATGGTTGGGATTAATTGGGTTTGGTCAGGCAAAGATTTAGAATATTTCATGTTATTTCATATAAGTGAATTAACTTATTAATAAATTATTACTGGGGACAGGACTTGGGGATTATCCACAGAAGTTGATGATCTGAAAGTCAGAATGATTTGCCCCAGGCTTTGAACTTTTCTCTCCTTAGGGACATTTCTGAAGAGCCAAGCCCTTCTGTCACTTTGTAACACCTTATAAAGAAGGTGTTATATAAAGGTGTTGTGAAATTTATAGGTTTACATTTCCCTAGTAGAAGGACTGTGAATATAAATGACGAGGTAACCAAATTTACCATGTGGAAGTAAAGCCAAGAAAAGGAGCTAAGGCAGAAAACAGAAACTGCCTGGCCCACTGAAAACATAGCTGTCATCAACTTCATCTCCAATCTATTACCCCAGGTCAGAAATCAGCTGAAGACCAGATTTGGATTTCCCTACATGTATTGTACATATAAAAACTGACCCAAGTCATTTCCTTAACACTCGGAAACACTTAAGAATCTCTTTTTTTCCATTTCTGGCCAAGCTGTTTAGAAAACCCAGATGCAGCTGGCACTGTGATACTGTAAGCAGCCTTGCTAAATGGCTCCAAAAGGAAAATATCCCTCTAATGTCTTGGGGAAATCGACTCATCTCCACTCACCAATTCTACATCATTGTTCCCTGGTTTTTCAGATCGAAGATTTAGGTCAGAGACAGCAGAGTTGCTGCTGCAATTATGATTAAATCGCACAGGAACTACTCTGATCATCTTTCATCGCTACCCTGAAGAGTTCCAGTGCGTGGCAATGACAGTCACACAGAATGGTAGAGGTAACTCAAGTCAGTTTTCATAAGGAATGAAGTTATTTTTGGAGTGTAGTGTCTGGCTTGAGGAATACATTAATGAAGGGAGACCAGATGTTCACCTAATTTTTAAAAAAAAATGTCTATGTGTGCCATTTTCGTTCTCTGCAATCAAACTGAGACAGGAAGACCTTCAGCACTTTCTGGATGAAGGTTGTGGCAAAAATCTCAAGTCCAACCTGGTAGCCACAGTCAGGACTACAGTGGGATAGAATATGGCTTAAAGGACACAGGATATAATCCTACCAGGAAGAAAAAATATAGAAACAGGTGCTGGAAGTATCATAATTATTCTTTCCTTCTGACTTGCCTCACGTAAATGCTCATGATACAGCCATGGATACAGCCATGGATGGCTGCAATGTGTTGATCAAACCAAGTTCCCATTGCTTCATAATATACCCAACCACACAGGAAGTGTATCACAGTGTTAAGAGAGCCTGCTCTAGAGCCAACCTGCTTTGGTTCAACTCACTCTTCTAAAGCTTGGTAGCATCTGAATCTTGAGCAAATTTATCTCATAGGGAATCATGATTGTACCTACCTTATCTGGGTTCTTGTAAGGATAATATAAGGCATCTCGTATAAAATGTGTAGTGCTGTGCTGAGAACAGAAGCAGTGAAAAGAACGTGCTTAAGCCCAGGTCTGTGAGAATCCAGGGCTTACGCTGTCATTATCGGTATAATTAGAAAATTACCTGCTGTGGATTGAATGTTTGTGTCCTTCCAAAAATCTTATGTTGAAACCCTAATCCCAGTGTGATGAGTAACTGAGTCATGAGAGTGGGGCCCTCATAAATGAGATTATAAGAAAGACTTGAGAGGCATGATCTCTCCACCACATGAAGATGTAGTAAGAAGGCAGTGTTTGCATAAGGAGCCTCACCTGATCCTAACCATGCTGACCCCTGATGATTTCAGCCTTCCAGACTTCAGAACTGTGAGAAATAAATTTCTGTTGTTTCAGCTATCCAGTGTGTCTTCAGCTTGAGCTAAGATGGGATCTAAATGAAATGATTAATTTATCTCTAAAGTCCCTTAAAACTCTGGCATTGCATGATTTGCCTTTCTTGGCCATCTAGGAACAAGAACTTTCCCTAAGCTGCCAAGTCGCTAGCAACATGATATCAAGTCTCCTGAGAAAAGTGGTGAGAAGATTCTTAAAGTTTTAAACTCATTACAGCTAGACTTAAAAAAAAAAAAAATCCTATCAGCAAATAAAAAATAATCAACAAAAATATAATTAATCATCCACATTATTTTGACAACATACACACTCTAATATAGTTCATAATTTTTTGTTTTAAATAGATTTCTAGACATTGTCTAAATTGTCAAGGTACAAGAAAATTTTAAGAAAAAATGTTGGTTTTCATCATTATTAATCACAGTCACTAACTGAGACCTGTCTGGCCCATAATTATATTTTAATACTACAATACATCATGCTTTATGATTAGTTGTATATGTGTTTGTTTCTCCACTAAATTTGTAAATAACTTTAAGGACAGGGACTATGGTTTTGTATATAAAGCACTTAGCGTGAGATACTCAATAAATTATTAGCCACTCAGTAAATGCAGAAGGAAGGGAGAAAGGAAGGAAGGGTACATCCCAGGATTTTATGTTATACAAACTATGAAACAATGCTCCTTGCATTCTAAATTGAAAGACAAGCTGGAGCATTAAAGGCCAATAGTGATACAAGTTATCTTAAAAATAAATAAAATGGATAAGAAGTTCTGTTTTATTTAAATCAAAGAGGCAGTTGAAGTGGGGCACAAAGACTTCATGAAGAAAATGGGAGTTTTTTGGATGAGATAAGTGGAAAAATCTTTCCCAATAAAGAGAAGAAAAATGTGAGCAATAAATATTAGCTTTCTGATGCTGCTGTAACAAATTACCACAAACTTAATGCTTAAAACAAACACAAATGTTGTATCTTACAGTTTTGGAGTTTAGAAGTCTAAAATGAGTCCCATTAGGCCAAAATCAAAGTATCTGCATTCTTTTCTGATGGCTCTAAAGAGAATGCAGTCTTTCCCTTTTCTTTCTTTGAAAGGTTGCCGTCATTCCTTGGCTTGAGGGTTCTTTCTGTCTTCAAAGCTAACACTGGCTAGTTGAATCTTTATCACATCTTATCAGTCTGACACTGCCTCCCTTGTCCACATGTAAGAACCCCTTGTGATTACACTGCATCCATGTAGACAATCCGGAAGAGTCTCCCTATCTTAACATCCGATGATTAGCAACCTTAATTCCTTTTGCTACAGTAATTCCTCTTTGCCATGTAAACTAACTTATTCACAGGTTCTAGGGATTAGGATGTAGACATCTTTGGGAGGTCATTATTCTGCCTACCACACAGATCATTGAGCATCTAGCATATATGGGAAACAATATGATTCTACAGGAATTTTGAGTGTTAAATGTACGCTTGAGTGAGTTTACAAGGCTCGGTTAGTGCGAGCATGGTTTCGAAATGTTGAATGCCCAACAAAGGGATTTAGACTATTTCTTTAGGTAATAATTCTCTCTGTGTTGTGTTACTACTAATATCTCCATCACTTTTTATTTGTTGCACATTAGAAAATGATATGCACATTAGGAATATCCTAACTTTTAAAGATAATTAAGACTTCACTTAATTTTTTTGAATGACTAAAGAGAAACTAAAAAATACATTTTAGAAGTAGCTCAATCAATTTGCTCCTCAAACTTTGAAAGCAAAGGAGTAATGAAACATGAAAAAGTATTTTTAAAAGCCTAGTTGCAGATGGTTCTGGAGTTGACTCCTTATATTCTAATCCAGACACACAGACATAAAAGCAGCAAGATATGTCATGCAAGTCAAAGGTAGGTATTTTTGCCTTGCACTCAAAATAGGCAACAGAACGTGAATGTCCCAAACAAAAATGTGTAAGAGGACAAAGAATGCAAGAAGTCTCATGATCCGAGTGTTGAATGGATTCAGGGAGAAGATCATGGAGGACAGAACGCAGCAGGTCCCAGCAGCCCAGAGAAGAAAATAGAGCAGAACCCATGATAAACACCTCTTAGAGACAGAAGGATGCGCAATCATTTTAGATACTTTATGAAATAGAGCAAATTTTAGTTAGAATTTAAATGTGGAATGGAAAAGAAGGTTACGAAGAAACTCTTAGAGACTCTTTAGATGGTAAAGATTCCATACATGCATCAGTGTTGCCAATTATTCTAGTGTGTTAGGCTTTCTTTCCTTGATGGTACTGCTGTTATCTTCTAGCAACGCTACGTACCACAAAAGGGAGTGGGGGGTTCAGCTGGATTTCCCATACCATACTACACAGAGAGTGTGTTGTATATTGTTTATATACATTAAATAGTCTCACCTTTACTTATTTTTTATGACTACTTTCTGTCAAGCCATTTCCCTGAATACTTTTCTAATTCCTTTTTATTTATTCTTATTAAAAAAAAAAAGGTTTTGTTTCTTTGTTTTGGTTGCACCGCATGGTAGCCCTTGCACCATTCAGCGGAAGTGTGGAGTCTTCACCACCGGGCCTCCAGGGAAGCCGCACCTCAACTTTCCTTTTTCCCCTTGATTCTCCAGAGAAGAAGAGGTTCTAAAATTACCTTTAAAATTACCGTGATATATATTCACTTTTAATCCATTACCTCCTAGCTTTCCCTTTCTTGTTTCTTAGTTACTCCTGTATATGATACAAAATATAGGCGTTCATCAAGATAGAAAGCACTTAGCATTAGAAAGAATCAGGAAAGACAAAGGGAAAAAAATACAACCACCTGTGTTTCCAATTACCAGCAGATGCTTCCATTTATTCTAAGCGTTCTTATTCAGTTAACTGTTCAAATTCTTAATCATATAAATGTGATAGTGTTCCAACCTCATGCTTGTCTTCCAGTTGATTTCACATGCCTCTTGCTTCTGGTATCACTTTCCCATGAATGCTATGTCTGGAGCTGCCTGAACTCCAGGTGATACCTGATAAAGAATACAGCCTGTTGCAGAGTTTATCTTTTTTGTTTTGTTTTATATTTCACTGTGACATTGCAGTACATTTCTCTGAGTCAGCAGCACCGTAGGTTACTCACTGGTTATAGCTCCATGAATGCCTACTTTCTTTCCATCTTTGCTTTGTGGACTCATCTGGTCACCATTCATTCATGCCTGGAGTATTACAGTGAGAAAGATTACCAGACTTCATCTGAAGACTGCTTTACATAGACCTTTCATAAATCAAATGAAGGAGTACGTCTTGGTGAGAATATCCATGATGATGAAGATCAGAGACTCAGAGCCTTGCCTGTATTTCACTCATTCTGAAAATAACAATAGTCTCTGGTGATTCAGTGGTAAAGAATCTGCCTGCCAATGCAGGCAACTCAGGAGACACAAGTTCAGTCCCTGGATCAGGAAGATCCCCGGGAGAAGAAAACAGCAACCTATTTCAGTATTCTTGCCTGGGAAATATCATGGCTAGAAGAAGCTGTTAGTCTACAGTCCACAGGGTCACAAAGAATCAGATACAACTGAGACAGCACACACACACAGGACAACAAAATGCTGGAAAGGGGGAAGAGTGGCAAAATTAGGCTTAAGTAAACTTTGCTTGAAATTTCAGAAACAGCCATTTGTCTTTGAAGTTGACTCCGTTGTACATATATTCTTTCTCACAGTGGCCCATACTGTTTAGTCAACCTTATTTTTTAAAGTTAATTCATAAGGGAAAAGAAATGAATGAAACAAAATTTAAAAGCCAAGTAGTGATTCAATATCATGAATGCCCCTGGACATAGCCCTTGCTCTTATATTGCAGCTCTGGTTGCTTATTTCCAGTTGAGAGTAGTTATCCTGAGCCACGACTGATTGTTTTCAAAAGTCTTAATACATGTTCCTGTAAAGAAGAGTACTTTTGCTTCATTTTCTTTTATAACTAACATGGAAGAGGAAGAAAATATCTGCCACTTAGTAGGCCTCTCACTTTGCATCCCAGTGTGGACCGCAGACCTTGTCATCCCCACGGAACTTCCTAGAAATGCAGGATCTCAGGCCCCGCCCAGACCTGCCCAAACCAAATCTTCATTTTAATAGAATCGCCAAGTGATCTGTGTGCACATTAACATCTGAGAAGAATTGCTGTAGAACAGGATCTAAGAGAGACCTTTTGGTGTAGATATTTAATGTAATTCATAATCACCAGGAGGTAATATGTGAAAGAGGGAAAAATAAATAATAATTTGAGGAGGCAGTAGGATTATACTTCATACACATATAGTTGAAATGTCCTTCTTCCAAATTGACATTGAACTCCATAAACAAAAACATAACTGAATGCCAAAGGGAAAAAAAATAAATGCTCTTAGAAGGTTTTATTCGTTACCATTTTCTCACTTTCCTTTTATGTTGTTTATACTAATAATATTTCTATTCTTATTAGTGATCTAGTTTATTTTGATTATATTAAGAGGGAAAAAAAAAATCTCACTCGGGCATTTCCCAGCAGGTCTTTGAGGATGTCTGGATAATCTCCCCTCCAGCCTTCTTGAGGTCTTCTTAGTTCTTGAGAGTTCTTAGTCTTAGTTGAGAGTTCTTAGTCTTCCCAGTTCTTGAGAGCTTCCAGAATCCATGTATCTCACTTGCAAAAGAGAAGTAAAGCATATTTCAGACTTTGTTTAAACCACTTTTGAAACATTCTACTTGGTTTTATGTATTATACTACCTTGAAAAATATTTGTGAATTCAATGGAGATGAGATAGGAGCTATCAAAATTATTAAAATATTTGAGGATTATAGACTCCCAAGAAAAAGACTAGAAGCCCATGTGGTTTGTTTAGAGAAACGAAGCCAGGGGGAGGCCTGAGACACATGCTCATCACCACAGCCTACAACACAAAGCTTTACAGCTCATGAACATCAAACACAACCATTAGTCACTGTGGCCGGAAATTGAAATTCTAATCACAGAAACGGATACAGTATTAACCAGAACACTAAATAACCCTTGGTGAAGATGGCGCAGGCTTACACTCTAGACATGATTCATAACTGTTATCACACCTCCCAAATGCAGGTACAATGAATATTTATCCTACTGAGTTTCTTTTAACACATATTTTGTCATTCATCTATGCTCATTCACATTGCAATCATTTTTCCCACTTCTCCCCACCTTTGTATCATTAAATCTCTGACTCTCTCTCTCCTGGGGCCACTCTCCAATACTCTCTCCAATACCCTGTCTCTGACTTCCTCTACTCCTGCAAAGCATGAATTTCCAGAGTGGGACCTAATTTAAGGATGGGGAGTTTGACTTTTCAGTTTTTCTTATAGATCTCAGGAAAGTAGAACCAAAATTTCAGTTTAGATAAATTATCAATTATGATTTCTTATAGCTTAAAAATATCATTTAAAAATTTTCAGCACATTATTGCTTATTTAATCTTTATTTAATCTTATTTTATCCTTACAAATAAGATAAAAGGCATGGTGGATAAGGTTGTTATTGGTACCATACCCTTTTGTAAATGGGCTTCCCTGGTGGCTCAAATCAGAAAGAATATGCAGAAGACCTGGGTTCTGTTCCTGGGTTGGGAAGATCCCCTGGAGGAGGACATGGCAACCCACTCCAGTATTCTTGCCTGAGAATCCACATGGACAGAGGAGCCTAACAAGCTACAGTCCATAGGATCACAAAGAGTTGGACATGACTGAGTGACTAAGCACACATCATTTGTACATAAAGCTCTAAGTTTGAGGCAAAGCTCAGTAGTGAAACTGAAATACAGTTTTTGTAACACTTAAGGCATTAATAGCAGTCTTGAAGGACTTCTTGGATATTTCATCATTATAGTTATTTTTGAAGAAGGTGACACACCTGCAAACATGGAATTATGAAAAGTGCACCACCACTTACAATCTTTGAAATCACTGGTAGTCCAGTGGTTAAGACCCTGCGTTCCAAGTGCAGGAGGCATGGATTTGGGCCCTGGTTGGGGAGCTAAGATCCTGCATGTGGTGTAGCGTGACAAAAAAAAAAAAAAAGAAAGAAAGAAGTTCTGAAATCCCAGAAAGATTTCAGCCAGAGGATGCCATGGTCACATAGCAAAACATCAGGTCATGGAGAGAGCAGGGAGGGGAAGCCAGGTGGAGAAACTAAAATCTTCCAGTCATTTTGTTCTCAACCCCTGTGTTATTGGACTCTTTTTTTTTTTTTTTTTTTTGCAGGTTAACTGTCAGCAACAGGAAACTTAGCATTAGCTAGATATCTGAGAACCAGGATAGAGGTCTGACGATGCCAGCTAAAACCCTGGTTTCTCTCTTTAAATATCCAAAGAAAAGTAATAGAAGACATCGTAATGCACAGTGAAAACTCAAAACGAGGTGGGAAAGGCCAGACAGGTTCCAGTGCCTGAGAAAGGGCCCAGGGGCTGGGAAAGAGATTCTCTCCTCTGCTCTTGCTCTGGCTGCTAATACATATTTGCAGAGTGAATAAGGGAATGATTGGTTGTAGTTTAGAAACCTGTTGTGAAATCACACTATGAATCTGTCAGCTCAGCCTCCTTCTACCTCCCCCGACCTCGCCTCTCCTCATCTTGCCCCGCCCCTCTCCTCCCTTCCCACGTGGTGGTGGAAATATGTGCTGCCTTCTATGGTCGGTCTGTAGACCAAGTCCTTTTCCCTACTTGTTGGCATGATTCCTCAAGATTAGTTAAGGCCAAAGTTATTCCATTTCTATGTCTCCTGAAGGACACTGTAAATTGTTAGAGCTTCTTCTACTTAGACTACCTTAAACATAGTTGAAAGACTTGTTTTTCCTCCTTTGCTCATTGTGAATTGCATTTGAATTGCATTTGTGAAACCCTGGGTGGTCGTGTGTGTGTGTGTGTGTGTGTGTGTGTGTGTGTGTGTGTGTGTATGTTTATACATCATATATCCGTATTTGAATGATGGAGAGAAAAGCCCAGGACAAAATGAATAAATTCCCTCAACAGTCTCAAATTTTTCTTCAAATATAGAAACAGGGTGGGAGTTAATAAGTATTTAAAGTACTTTCAAAATACCTTAGTGAGAAGACTTTGATTAACTAAAATGAAGCTTTGAGAATCTAATCTAAAATTGAAATGAATGCGTATTTCTGTTTCTATTTTTTAATGTACATTCTCTAGAATTATTAAAAATATTTAATATTGTTAATATTTTTAAAGTCATGTATAATAAAGGCTTATCAGCCTATCAACTAGAACAGCCATAAATCCACAAGAATTTTAAAGAGCCCCCAGAACACTAGAAATTCTTCAAGATGATCCAGGTTCTAAAACATTATGTTTCCAAATCTTTTTTCTTGGTCATATACTTTAGCATTGTGGTTATCAGTTCTTTTCTTTATAGCTGCAAACACACAACGAAGTTTGATATTTTAGGAATCCATTGGAACAAGCTGTTTTGATTCTGTTAATTCTCATGACATTTCTTTCATACAAGAAGAGAACTATGCTACTTTCCTCTTCATGGAAAGTTAGGTTGACTCACATGCTTGAAAAAAAAAGAGTTATTTTGTATGTCTATCTTATAATTTCCTGTTTGTAGCATATTAAGTACTGATATTAAGACTTAGAAGAATCCTTACAAGTCACATAGATGAGACCTCTTTGCTCTATAAATCCTCTGGTCACAGATCCTTCCCATTAGCCCCTTCTCCCCTTCCCTGGTATAGTAATCGGTGAATGATGTAAGGGGAAAGTCATAGGTTTAAAGGCATGCTCTTCTAAAGTAACTATCTGAAAGATAAAAGAGATGCTAGCCTACAAAATAGAACACAGCCACCTTTTAGAAGATTTGTGAGGGATAAGTAGTTTCAGTCCAAGTGCTAGCATCTCATCAGTTTGTCCCAATCTCTTGAACCTGTAGTTGAGCCAAAACTCTCCTGAGCCAAGCTTTCTCGCAAGATTTCCTGTACTTCCTGTTTCTATGTGAGCCAGAAATACCATGAGAATGACCTTCCTTGTGGTATTTCTGCACTTCTACTGTGGAATGAAGATAATCCCATATTGGGGAGAATTTTTGTTTTTAATTGTACAGTATTTTTAATTTCCAAATATTCTCATGAAGAAGATTCCTCTTTGAGGATGAAAACTTGAGATGACATTTTCCTGGCCTTAATTTATTTTGACTATGAAGTGTTCATGTTCAATGATTCAACATTTTGTAACTTCTCTAAGGTATTTTTACATGGAAATATGTAAAATTATATAGAGAATACAGTGGAAACCTACGTCCTAGGATTTTTTTAAAAAGTCATTCTGAAAGGAATATGCAATGAAGAGTTATATTCTTAATACTTTAGTGTATGTAACATATTATATCATATATTTGTTTTCTTTGTTCTTAACCCCTTTGTTCCAAGGGTCAGGATATCCTGATGCTAAGTACTATTACAAAATAACTGAACAAAAATAAAAATAGTCAAACACTTAGGAAACTCTTCAGTTGTTATGTCAAGGAAGTTTGTGACTGAGGAGTGAGTATAAGACACTATTCAGGAAATATGCTAATAGAGGACAGCAGCATACATGTGCTTATTAAATAAAATTGTCTCAATTCTAGAGAGCTTGAATGCCCCCAACCTGATGGAAGGGTAAGATAAGAACTGGGAGGGCTGTCAAAAGTGGTAGAACTGTCAGATTGAGCCTTAAATCCCTTCATCTCTTAACAAAGAAGGAAGTTAAAAAAGGCACATCTTTCTCATAAGTGGGTCATTGATTCCTAATTGGGTTGTATGAATATCTGGTTGTTACAGGAAGAGCTGCTTGATCAATATTTTAATCATGAAACTCACAAGCAGCAATGTCCTAAATGTGTTTTATTGTTTCTTGTCCTTAAAGATGTTGACCCTTCTTCACCCATTACAAAAGGTTTGCCAGTGTACTTTTCCATCCAGAAAAAAGAAAAGCCACTTAATTCACTGGAGAAAACTAAACTTCTCACCCATGGGTTTAGAGGAATAATCATAATAGCAATAACAACATGACAGTAGCTTTTGCTAGTTTCAACTTTTAAAACATGAGGTGAGAGAGATGAAAGTAATACACACCCTACAATGGTCCTTATCCTCTCCCCTAAAGAAACAGCAAATGACTGTGTGATAAAACAGCCCCAGAAGGAAAGCAGAACAGGAGCAACAGATTGTACATCAACAAAATAAAATGCCAAGCAAAATAAAGCCCTTTGCAATGCTGAGACATGAAAAGGAAAGATGGGATTGTTACAATGACCTCCCCAAGAAAATAGGAGTTAGCCACGTGAATGTCCAAGTTCAAATTGCTCCTACCAACCCAATTTGCTGGCAAAATACCACCTCACTTTCATTTGTGTCAAGGCTTTTCACACTAGCTCCAGGGGACAACCCCTCTGCTGTGCGAGTTCTCACTTCTAGGCTGAGTGCCTCCATCTCTGAACCTCAGGATCCAAGACAGGCGGCCCCTGATTGTCCTCAACTCAACCACTGTCAGGTCGGGGGGCGGGGGGGGGGTGCCATTTGTGGCCCAAATGTCATGTCCCCAGCACTCTATCTCTGGAAAGTGAATCTTCAACACTTTCTTTTTGCTGTCATTTATGTCTCCAATGGATCTGCTTTAAAATTATTATTCCATCCCAAATAATGTGTCCAGGCTTTGCAACCTCACCGCACGTTTGAGGATCTGGATGCTTCCCCAAGTCACTTCTTTCAAAGTTAGCTCTGGAGTGTGATTCACTGTTATTTCCCTTCCAGCCGAAGGGCAGCTGAGGTTACAAAGGGATTGGACTAATAGTCCAAAATTCAGTTAAGTTTGCTGAGAACCAAGTGACAGCGGAGAGGGAGAGTTATGGAGGAGGGGAGTGTGTGAACTGTGGTCCTGGGGAGCAACCCAAGACCTTTCGAATAACCCCAGCTCAGTGCAGACTGTGGTGGACTGGCAAGGTGGCCCCCAGCCAGACCTTCCAGAAAGGAGCAGCTGCGAATCGGTCCTGCCAGTGCTCAGCCTCCCGTTTTCTCCTTGAGGGCTGGAGCTGCGGAAACTTCTAGGTTTCCTGCACTAAGAGGGTGACTCCTTACCTGACACCTTCAGGTAACTGGCCTCTGGAGTACCCCTCTGAGAGGCTGGCAAAGGGGAGCCCCCCACCTCTTGGCATGAAGTCCTTAAGGGCTAAACAAGCCACTTGAGAAACTTTGACAAGCACCAAAAGAAAACTGAGAACAAATAAATCGGAAGAAGATAAAAAGCAAAGGCTAAAACCTCAATGGCTTTTTTCCCCCCTCTGCTGTCGTTCCAGCTGTAGCCTGGGATTAATTAAGTGCTGCGAAGTCAGTGCCTGAGAGAGAAGGGGGGAAAAATGCTTTCTCTCTCTAAGGAAGGAGGACAGGAACCGTTCTCACCAGTGAGAAACCTTGGGAAGTGAGTCGCTCTCGTCGTCAGTGTTTGTGGAGGGACTGGAAGGACAGGGGGGCTGTGCCAGGCTGGAGGAGGCTTGCCTTTCCGAAGCTGGAGAGGATTTTCCGGGGCTTCGCCTTCCCCTGCCTGGGAAGAATTTCCCCTCTGGTAGCAGCAGCCGCCGCCGCCGCGGCAGCAGCAGCAGCAGCAGCAGCCCGACCTCCTCTTCTGGGGACCAGGGCAGAATGCCTGTGCTCGAGCGCTATTTCCACTCGGCAGAGCTGGGCAGAAGGTGGACGGCCCCAGAAGGTGAGCTGCCCGCCCCCCTGGGCAGCCGGCCGGGGTGCCAGCAGGGGCCGCTGCCCTGGGACTTGCCAGAGATGATCAGGATGGTAAAGCTGGTCTGGAAATCCAAAAGTGAGCTGCAGGCGACCAAACAGAGAGGCATTCTGGAGAATGAAGATGCTCTCCACAGCATTCCAGGTAAACGGACTGGGAGGTGTGAGAGGTACCAGGGCCAAGTCTGAGGACTTTCAAGTCCCTTCCTTGGAGAGCCCAAGATATAAAAATGGGAAAAGGAAGGCAGGCAAACTATACAGCATAAGGCCCGAGGGCTGTGATTAATGAATGTTTGCTCTTTTATTGAAATGCATCTTAAGAGTGATGTGGCAGGAGGAGCATGAAGAGTGGAAAGTCAAGAAATCTGGGATCTGGGCTTAAGCTGTCACTTGATTGTCCCGTGGCTTAAGTGAAATTTCCTAAGCTTCAGTCCTGATAAGGAAGGGAAGAAATTGGGCACTTTTTGTCTATCCTGTCTCTGCAATTTCTTGTTGATAAGCTAGTTGTCTCTGAGAGAATATTCTTCTTAGGTTGCTTTTTTGTAATGCTTTATGCAAAGTAAAATATATTTTCTCATTTTCTTGTGGTTTACAGGCTGTAAACCATGTATTCGTGTTCCCAAGAATGAGTTTGAACTGAACATTTTTTATGTTGTTAGAAACTTGATAAACTGCCTTGCCTCAATTTCCCCTTTTGACAAATGATGATAATACAAGTTTCCCCATTGATATTAGGAAAATTCAGCTCACAAATGTGGAAATGATGATTCATAGGAGCTTTGTCATGTTATAAGAATGTGCTGTGTTTGGGACAGTTGAGAAGAACTTTACTATATTTTTAACAGTGGGGACCACACCATAAACACATCTAGGATCCCTTTGGAGGATCCCAAGAGACTCTGATAACACCGTCAACTAAAAATGCAGGGTGTGCTTTTCCTTAGGGAATATGTTGGTAGATATTTGGAAAGTGGTGGTTCACTTTAGAAGAACGAATGTGAGCATGTGTTTATGCATTTGAAGTCTTGGCTAGCCTGATGCGTGGAATCCTGACATGCCATTGGTGGTGAGAGATGGGGAACTAGATGGAAAAGCTATACCAAAAATTACCTCTTCTTCTCATGGAAAGAGACTAGGAAATCAAAACTCAGCTAATTTTGTTTTTAATCATTTATGCAGAAACTTTTTTAACTTGCCTAATTATTTAAAGAGAACATTATTAAAAAATAATGTTCTGGGCAAGAGGAAAACAGATTTGAAAGGAATTAAAAACAAAAAGTGTTGGTCTCTAGTAAACAATGAATACTTAGGAAAGAGAAGGAAACCCATGAGACTGAGGTTTATGTGGCATTTGGGAGATGGATGCCCAAGGAAATGGGTCTTGGTCAGAAAAAATGAGGTAATGCTAAAGCCATCCCATATTTCATGTGAGTTCAAGAAAAATGGAAAAACCCACCTGGGCAGAAAACTTAACTATGACACTTCAACTTTAACCACTCTTGGTTTGTTTCAGTCTAGTGAATGATTAAAATGCATATTTCAAATTACAACTTTGGTAAAACTACTTAATCTAACAGATGTTAGTTTGTCTGTAGAGATATGTGTATATTATTATTTATATTATGTGCTAGTGGGCATCTAATTCCTGAAAAAGCAATACTATAGAGAGAAAACAAAGCGTTACAATTTTTTATCACTTAAAGTTACATTTTTCTGAATGTTGTGAAGTTGAGCTAAATGAGTCTCAGTGTACCCGCGGGCCCCTAACCTCTCGCTCAGTGGAATATAGATCAGTGGCCATGCTGGTTCCCAGGGAGGCTGCTCCCTCCTTTGCTGGTACCCTCGTCCTGCTTGCCAGGAAGCAAGATGTAATTCAGCACCTCCCCAAAAGCTGCCTGTTTGCCTTCTCTTCTTCCTTCCCTGCCACCCCAGCCTCAAGGAGATGATGGACTCACAGTTTCTGATATGGACAAAAAGCCATTTTTCATCCATATATGCAGCATGAGTCCATATGATGAGGCCCCAAAGGCGAGTTGCTTCACTTTCCAAAATGTCTCATTCGTTCTCTCATCTTGTTGCTGAGGCTGTGTTTCCTCCTCTCGTCAAGTGCTCTGTACCATTCTCACCCTACCAGCATGATGGTGAGGGACTCAAGAGCATGTGTAGATTATTTCCCAAAGCCTGGCATCTTTCTATTTTTAGAAGGACTTGGTTTAAACTGGCTCCAGGTTGTGTACAGGGTTTAAGTAGAAGGTTCTTCAAAAAACACCAAGGCAACCTCATGCTCTCTTGCTCTCCCTCTCTGTCTCTCTCAGATCTGACGCTAGCCTCAGAATCTTCAGACAATATAGAAATACTTTGACAAAATGGAATAATCTCTGTTCCTCCACAGAAATTGCGCCTGAGACTTACTTTATGCTTGGAATGTCTTTTTGACATAGGCAACTGAAATTTTTCATTAAACCTACAAAATCCAGCTCACACCTCTCTTTCTTTGCAATGGCTTTTCTGCTGTCCACCCCCCACATGCACATATTCCCTCTCTTTCACTCTCTTTACCTGTAAGAACTTCACATAATGCATTTCTAGTACACAACGTTGGCCATGCTCGTAACAAAAAACAGGAAAATTAAATACCATAACATTCTATGTGTATTTCAACTGCGTGTGATAACAGATAAATAAGTTTACATTTCTAAAAACCATGAAACTGCAGGAATTCTGAAGAGAATCAACAATGTAGAGAACTTTAGAGACTGAAGTCACTGTTTCTTAGTAAGCTGAATTTAACAGTAAAAGTTCTGGCTTTTCTTTTCCTTAGTGAAGGACATCATTATTTGTACTCATACTTCTTAGTCAAGACTGGAACTTTGTTTCATAAGTGAAATAGAAAACTGCTCTGAGATTTTGCTTAGGTAAAGGGAGAAAACAAAAGGATTTGTGGAAAGATAAATGCATGCATAAGTTTTCATGAGAAATATTTAAGATGAAGTACACTGAACTGTGAGTGGAGGAAGACAGAGAGGGACAAGGTCTCCTGAGGAGAGCAAGCAAGTTCTACAGAGGTCATACATGGGAATATCTTTGCTAGAGGCTTGGGAAGGCCCCCTGGAGAAGGAAATGGCAACCCACTCCAGTACTCTTGCCTGGAAAATCCCATGGACAGAGGAGCCTTGTAGGCTATAGTCCATGGGGTCGCAGAGTCGGACACAACTGAGCAGCTTCACCTCAATGCAACTTTTAAAGCAATGGGTTGGATTTTGTTTTTTAAGTCTTTATTAACAGGAAAGGACCAAAGGGTAAATAGCACAGAAGTGCTAATTTTTACTTTTTGAAGTATAATTGCTTTGCTAATGTTTCTGGTATACATCAGGCTGAGTCAACCACATGTGTCCATTTATCCCCTCCATCTTAAGCCTCCCTCCCACCTCCCTCTATGTCATCACAGAGCGCTGAGCTGAGCTCTTTGTGCTATTCAGCAGCTTCCTACTAGCTATCTATTTTACACAAGGTCATGTATACAAATCAATGCTACTCTCTCATTTGGTCCCACCTCTCCTTCCTACCCACTCCCCTCCACCCTCCAACCCCCATCCCCATGTCCAGAATACTGGTCTTAAAAAAAAAAATAGGTTGGGGGAGGGAATGGGGGTTGATAGGAGGGAGAGAGAGTCTCAGCTTCACACTTCTCAGGGTGTGCTTCTAGGCATGGCCCCAGGAGCTGGACAATTGGCAGAGGTGCTGCTTGCCCCAGAGAGGGACTCTGGAATGTATCAGCATGCTCAGATTTGGAGTTTTATCTCAGTTCCTTAAACTTGTGCCCAAGTATTTAATCTTATTAACACTCATCATTTTCCCTTTATGAAGCAAATGAAGGATGCCCTAATTGTCTAGTTAACACAAACGGGACAAACAGTAATTTAGAGACTAAACAACTTGTCCAGACTTTCACATGGTGTTAGAATCAGACCATCTCAATCTTCCCAACTCTAGTCCACAAAACTAATGTGATCAGGACACAAGCTGGGTAATTTAAATTTAAACCAAGACATTGTTTTGTGGATTATATATTGATGAGCACACATGGGGATTCGGCAGGCAAGATAAACCTTGGTCCAAGCAGAAAAAATAAAATTACCATGCAAAATAAGTCAAAGAATTGTGCCTCCTTTACATTTTTAAACTCGTTTTGTGGGCTTCAGGTTTAAGTCAAGGTTCCAGTGCCGGGAAGATTCCCAGGGGGAGATGCCCCATCTATTATGAGTAGAAAATAAGCTTTCAAGCATGGCGGTGAGAGCATGCCCAGAAGAGGGGAGAGGGGAGTGGGGAGAAGTAAGAAGGACAGAGAATAAATAAACGGTTTCTTAAATGCTGTGAGTGCAAATATTATTCTAATTGTGATTCTAGTCAGCAGCTTAAGACTAGACATCCCCTAGCAGGACTTGGTCTTAGTTGAATAAATAATTTGATTTCAGAATTCAACCAAATAACTGCAAGCTCTGCAGCTGTGGAACTTACCTTTCATTTTGATATCTATGGTCTAAATTTTATATTATGTTTTACTTATTCATTAAGCTTGTTTCCATTTCAATAACCTTTGGTTACAGAAATATATAAAACATACACCTCCCTCAAAAAGAAAAAAGCATTCATTTTCCCCATAGCCATTATAACTTGTCCAGTCTTCAAGGAGAATAAAAATATCAGAAATTTGCTTTATACTGAGCCCTGAAAATCGAATGACTTCAGAAGAGAAAATATCTAAAAACAATTAACTGATTCCAGAAAGTAAAATTCAAATTGACAAAGCAGCTATTTTTAAATATCTCAAGTATCAAGCATGATATACATTAAATATGTTGAAGACTGAAATTTTTATTATTATAAAACCAAGGAGCATTTATTAGACTGTAATATATACCAGGGACTGTGGTAAGTGCCAAAGATTCACGGAGCAATCAAACTTAATAGAAGAACAATTATGAATTTATGAATCAGAATTTCATCTAGAGCTTCACTTTGAAAACAAGCATTTGTCAGTTTAGACCTCTATGTCAACTCAAAGTATTGGCTATAAAAACTGGCCAGTAAAATTCAAAAACTCTAGTAAAAAATTCAAGCATACTTTCAAATACTCTTCATTATTAATGATTTCATTCAAAGCAGGACAAATTGCCTTGATTGAAGAATCAATTAGTCTTAACGGTAGATAACTTGACATTAACCCATAACATTTTTCTGTGTTCTTGTAGACATTAGTCTCCTCTCAATTTGCTGTTGTTAGTCACTAAGTCATGTCCGACTCCTCTGTGACCCCAGGGATGGTAGCCCATCAGGCTCCTCTGCCCGTGGGATTACCAGGCAAGAATACTGGAGTGGGCTGCCATTTTCTTCTCCAGGGAATCTTCACAACCCAGGGATCAAACCCACGTCTCCCGCATTGGCAGGCCGATTCTTTACCACTGAGCCACTAGGGAAGGCCACTCAGTCTCTAGCTACTGGATGATAATCATTGACGAGTCAATCCAGTCTTTAAATGTGAGTGCAAAATTGAATGAAAACTGGGATACATCATCTCACTTTGAACTAAACCTGTTCTTCATCTGACTTCCTAGTTTTCATAAGAGGCATCACGCCTGCAGAAACCCAGATTCAAAACTTCTCCCTTCAGCTCTCCAAGTCCAGTTGGCTCCAAGTCCATAAAATAAGTTAAGAGTACCAGGGTGTCATTGTAGTGTTGAGATTTTTTTAAAGTTTAAGACCTGCCTCTCTGTTGTGAACTGTGAAAACTGTACAAATTACTTCAATTTTCTGCGGCTCCCTTTCCCTTCCTTTAAAAAAGGGAGTTAAAACAGCAACCTCTGCAAAAGTTGAGGATTAAATGAGATGATGTTAAAAAGTACCTAAAAGAGAGCTATATCCTACCCAATGCTCAATAAGTGTTCACTATCATAATTAATGATATTGCTGCTATTTCCTCAACAACTTATGCCCATTGCTTTCTTTCTATTCCATTATATGACCCTGAGCTAAACCTCAGGTTGTTTGGCCTATTATCTTCCAATAGCCTCCAACGCCAGTACTCTCTTTGTACCCCTTTTTTGTCCCCCATCATTTAGATAAATAATACCAAAAGAAAAATCAGAATACACCCCCCTTTCAAAATCATTCAGTGATTTTCCATTGCCTATGAAGATAATCCAAATTCTATTATTCTGCATCCAAAGCTCTCTACACTCTGAAAGTAGCTCACTTTCCCCACCTTATTTGTCATTATTGCCCTCTAAGCCCTTGTATTCCACTGTGACAAGACAAGCATCCCACAGTCTCCAACTTGTTTTCTGCTTATCATTGCAAATGCCTAAGATTACTTTACTTGCCTCCATATCCCCAATTCCTGTTATCACTGAAGACCACACTCATGTGCCATACCCTCCACAAAGCCTCTCTTGAGGTCACTGAGGAAGTATGCCTTTCTCTTCTAAAGTCTTACTGAACTTTCTTTGTATTTATTTCACAGGCAAATCGCTTTTTTATTTTATTATAATTAATGTGTATTTTCTTCCTCCCCTCCTAGATTTTCAGCTTTTTGAGAATCTAGAGAACATTCTATTTTCTTTGTGTCCTCCCTAGCATCTTTCACATGTCAGCTGCTCAATACACTTTGATAAGTGAAAAAAAAGGAAAATTATCAGAAGGAATAAAATAGCTTACAAGTTGCCATTAAATGCATGAATGAACTTTTTTTCTAGGCACAGATTACTTAAGAAATATGAATTCTAGCTCTTCCTTTTAATGGAATTATTTTTAAACTTATGTTCTGGCAGAAGATCAGGATTAGTCATTACAGCTTTTAAAGGAAAAGAAAAGAATACACAAGAGTGAATTTCAAAACCATTAAAAAGGTATAAAGTATGTGCAGAACTCATATGAGACAGTTCTCTTTCACATAGAGGAGTTGTCATGTACTGATGATTATCAAATTTTAGAGTAAATGCATGTAAATTATGCCTGCTTTATATACTTTTAGAATAATTACCCTGTTCATGAATCTTGGAACATTTTACATCAACTAAAGTTTCAAAAGTTACTTCTTTTACAGATAACACTCTGTATATTCCTCAACGTAATTTCAAAAATAGAATGCGGAACGTGTGTGTTTACCCGGTTCTACAAATGAGCTTTTGAGGGGATGAAGCTGAATGGTGGATGTTATTCCCACGTTCTCTGCTTTTTACCTAGAAACAGCTTCTTTTTTCTTTTTTTTCTCTTTCTCTTTTTTTAAAACAAGGCTAGTTTCACTGGACAGCAAAACATTGACTTTTGTATCTAATTTCTAAAAGGAAAACATTAGAAACTTTATTGTTAAAAGACCGAAAGCTCCAAGTTATTTTTTAATTCACAGAAGCAGCTGAAAGTGTGTGCTCTCTTCTATTATGGGATTATTTTCTCTCTTTAATTATCAATACATTTCAAAGTACATGGTAGGTACGTATCACCATATCAAAACTATGATACAGAGCAAAGCTCAAAGTACTTGTGATTTGCCTGCACTAGCCTGGATGTACTCACAATGCAGACCTTGTTCTTTGTTTTTCTGTTTATGTCTCTCTGCCTTTCCATGTATTTGTATTTAGAATTGTCTTTAATCTCTTTGTGTGTGTGTGCTCAGTTGCATTGGATTCTTTGCATTGTGACCCCATGGACTGTAGCCTGCCAGGATCCGCTGATGGGATTTCCCAGGTGAGACTTCTGGAGAGGGTTGCCATTTCCTCACCCATGGGATCGGCTTGACTTAGGGATCGAACCTGTGTCTCCTATGTCTCCTGCATTTCAGGCAGATTCTTTTACTGCTGAGCCACTAGGGAAGCCTGAAAATATTGAGGTCACTCCAAGAGTTTGGATTTGTATCTGTGTACTTGTCTCAAATTTCCTCAAACTACAAACTTATCAAAGACCCTTGCTTCAGAGTACTTCTCACCTAACAGTACACATGGCATGATATTTTATAAACTGTAAAGTGAGCCCCTGTCCTGAGCATTTTGTTATTACTATATGTCCTTAGTTACTCAGTCATATCTGACTCTTGGGACCCCATCGACTGTACCCTACCAGGCTCCTCTCTCCATGGTATTCTCCAGGCAAGAATACTGGAGTGGGTT
Organism: Capricornis sumatraensis; assembly: GCF_032405125.1. NCBI lineage: Eukaryota > Metazoa > Chordata > Mammalia > Artiodactyla > Bovidae > Capricornis > Capricornis sumatraensis. The sequence goes on from NC_091081.1 coordinate 61,538,898, forward strand.
GCCATTTCCTTCTCCAGGGATCTTCCCAACCAAGGGATCAAACCCACACCTCCTGCATTGGAGTCAGACTCTTTACTGACTGAACTACCAGAGAAGCCTTCTATTACTATAGAAGAACCTATAGGTTACCACCTTTATCATTAGTAACAAGATAAAACCTACAAGTCAGCCTTGTGTGCAATTGAAAAGCATAATTGACAAGACAAAGCAGGGCTTAGTTGTATATGGTCTTAAAAGTGCATCCAAGGGGCAAAGCCTACTCCAGAAAACAAAATCCCTGGAGATAAAAAGATAAATTTTGAAAGATATTGAGTAGCATGCTATTGCATGTACCTGGTAGTAGAAATTGGAAGGTGGAAAAGCCAAAAAACTGTAAAATAAAATCAAGGTGAGAGATATAATGGGAATGAATGCAGATCTTTGGTCAAGGTTATTGAAAAAGAAAATTAAATAGTCAAGGGTAATAAGACATATAATGTAATCATTAGAAGTTTCCCCATTGAATCCCCAAACATTCCTCAACCTCTGGAATTAAAGCCAAAGCACAAGATTCTCTTTCTTGCTTCCTTCTCCATTTTTTTTTTTTTTTTTTTTGGCATGGCACACAAATCTCACAGAAATCTATAGACACATGGCACACAAATCTCACAGAAATCTATAGACTTGATGAGCACTTCACAAAACCCCAAAACACTCATTTAGAGGATCTCTGACAAAAATTTCATTCAAAAATTAGAATTTTCTGAAGAAAATGACTGAGAAAGAAAAGAGAAGGGAACAGGTAGAGCCAATCATAGGGCACCCAAGGAGAAGGAAGAAAGATGAGGTCACTGCAGAAAAATTGGATATAAGTATAAGAAAGTGTTAGTCATTCTGCTGCTGCTGCTGCTGCTAAGCCGCTTCAGTCGTGTCCGACTCTGTGCGACCTCACAGACGGACGGCAGCCCACCAGGCTCCGCCGTCCCTGGGATTCTCCAGGCAAGAACACTGGAGTGGGTTGCCATTTCCTTCTCCAATGCATGAAAGTGAAAAGTGAAGGTGAAGTCGCTCAGTAAGTGTCCGACTCTACGTGACCCCATGGACTGTAGCCTACCAGGCTCCTCTGTCCATGGGATTTTCCAGGCAAGAGTAGTGGAATGGGTTGCCCCTCTTCCAGGGGATATTCCCAACCCAGGGATCGAACATGGGTCTCCTGCATTGCAGGCAGATTCTTTACCATCTGAGCCACCAGGGAAGTAGCTAAACATAAGAAGCATAATCAAAAACACATACAGAAATAAAGAGGAAACCAGTCACTGATGAAAACATTTGTCACAGGGATCTCACATTTCTACATTCAAAGGTAAAATAAATGTACCCTGTTTCTTTTCTTCCCCTAATCAAATCTTCCTCTTGAACCCACCCTAATGAGGGGTAAGGAAATATGAACTAGTTAACAAGGTGGTGGCCAGTTTCCTCTGGATGAAGTGACTTCTTTTGGATAAATACTTCCCTCCCCTTGCTCCTCTCCAGGGCGCGCCCTGGTGGCTGTGTCTCAGGTTCCCACACATTCATCTGAACGTTTCAACCACACACAAGGCAAAGCGCCAATCTGAGACAGGGAACCATGTCCATTCGACCACTGGGCTCTGTCTGATTCTCCTCCCTACAGTTCTCCAGCGTGTCAGGAGTAGATGGCCTTACTCTGTGCCATAGCACCTTTCCCAAGAGGAGGAAGCTTCAGTGTTGAAGAGACAAGAAACCTTATCCACAGCCTACCTCTCAGTGAGATCTGATAAATGAGAGTGCCAGAGGTTAAAGCGTCTGCCTGCAATGCGGGAGACCCAGGTTCGATCCCTGGTTCAGGAAGATCCCCTGGAGAAGGAAATGGCAACCCATTCCAGTATCCTCACCTGGAGAATCTCACGGACAGAGGAGCCTGGTAGGCTACAGTCCACCGGGTCGCAAAGAGTCGGACATGACTGAGCGGACTTCACTTCACTTTCTCTTTTCACAAAAGCCAATGCTTAAGATTATTGTTCTGCCACAAACTCACTCACACACACACACGCACAAATAAAACAAAAAGCCTTACTCTGATGAAATGATGAATAGTGACTCCTTCTTTCTCTTTTCCCTCTTGCTACAGTATTCCTAACCATACCCAGTGGATGCCTCTGGTGAGGTGGATGGGGAAGACACACACAAGAGAGTGCAAAAGAAAAATCACATTGATCTATTTCCAAAAATGTGATCTCCTTTATGCACTAGTTGAGCTACCATGTGCTGAGCCCTGTACTTGAGAACTGCCTACTCAATATTATTTATTTTAGTTACATTCCCATGCATGTGCTGAGTCCAGTCATTCTCCCCTTTCTACTCCCTCTCTCTTTCCCTTAAAATATGCTCATGCATTTCAGTAACCATCTCAGAACTCTGACACAGAAAGGTTCAACTGAATGATCATAATTCATGAAACAGGATGCCTACAAGTCACACTCTTCTGATCAGGTTCCCCGTTGAAAGCTGAAGTTTTATATCTAATGCAAATGGAAATTGTTGTCATAATCATACAGGCATTATACTCAGGTCAGGTCTGATACATTATCACTGCTTGAATGTGCAAATTGGAAGTTTCTTTTTTTTTTTTTATTTTTATTTTTACTTTATTTTACTTTACAACACTGTATTGGTTTTGTCATACATTGATGGAAATTTCTGAGAGTTCTTTTTCTCCTTTCTCTGCACCTTGCCCCTAGGGAGAAGATTAGGTTGGAGGGCACTGGGAGAAGTGTACTGGTATGAAGAGCAGGAAAGCTACATATTATAAGAGGGGTCCTTATTTTTTCCACTGTTGCAACAGGAACCATTATTGCCTCCTCCTTGGGAGCTGATACTGCTTCTCCTTCTCTGTCCTCTCTATACCTCACTTGACGTTGAGATACATCTTTTGTGCCCTCATTATCTCTTTTGAATAGTAGTTGAGTTCTGTGATGTTTTTCTTGGAGTAGTACTTAATTCTACAATAGAACAAAAGAAAATATTTCCTCATCAATTAAATCAGTATATAAAATCAAGAACTGTGAATTCACAGGACTTATAAACTCTAAAGCAGGTGATTTCTACCCTCTTTAATCCTAAATGCCCTATTCTTTGATTTGGTGATCATGCACCTAGAATGTGAACAGATAAAATTGGACTAAAACAAATTTGGCATTGAAAACATTTTTGAAAATATTTCAAACACTCCAAAAATAATTAGAAACATTCTAGGAGGTCACAGAATGGAAAATGATGTTTCAATATTATGTCCAAGTATTTAGCTTATTCTACAATACAATAAGCATCAGTTGAATGGGAATGTATTCCCCATTTAGAAATAGGAGAAATTGAGACCTACATTTACTGGTTGTTTATTCAAGATACTCAGAAAGGGAAGTAAGTGATTCAAATTTCTAGGTTTATTCAATTATTTAATTGAACAACTATCTTCTGAGTGTCTACTCAGTGCACAGCATTGTTACTGTACTTGGGAGGAATGCAGAATGAAATGAGATTACAACCTGTTAGAAAATACAGGTCTATAAACAAGTCACTGATATTGAGGTAGAATGGCATATGTTTTAAGATATAGTAGAAAAAAAAAAGAAAAAAAAATAAGATATAGTAGCGATAATACTCTGTAGAAATGCTAAAGAAGGACCAAGTCTATTGATTTAACTAAGTTTTGTTTTTTGTTTTTTTTTAAGTGATTATCATGTGCCAGTCTTGGCTCCTTAAAAAATAAAAATTCATGAACCAAGAAAGTTGAGGTAAATTGATGAATAGATGGATAGGTGGGAACAGGCATAGACAGATAGAGCAAGCTAAGTAGGCGACATGTGTTACACTGGAGGGACCTACACTGGGCTTACCCAGTGGTTCAGTGGTAAAGAATCCACCTGTAATACAGGGAAGACACAGGAGATATGGGTTTGATTACTGGGTTGGAAAGATACCCTGGAAAAGGGCATGACAACCCACCCCAGTATTCTTGAAAGAAAGATCCCATGGAAGAGAGCTTGGCAGGATGTGGCCCATGGGGTCACAAAGAGTCAGACACCACTGAAGCGACTGAGCTCACAAAAATACCTACACAAAGTCAGTCCCAACACACAAGAGAGTGATTGACTCTGTCTGAATTATGGATGGTAAATGAGCTTTCAGAGGGGAGGTTATTTTGAGGTACCATTCAAAGTAAATTACATTTCTCCAAATGAAGAAGAAATGGAGGACATTTCAGAAAAAGGAAATAGTAGAATAAAATGCAGGGAATTCTGGTAATGCCAAGTCATGAGAAATGAGCATTTTAGGAAGATGAGAAATACTTCTAATAATGAGACTAGAAAGGCAAACCTGGGGGCAGGTCACCAAGGGCTTAATCTGCCTTTATAAGGAATATTTCCTCCAGGAAGTGAGAAGATTTCAAATAATTTTAGTGGGAAGTGATAAATTTTACATTTTAGAAAGGTCACTCTAGCAACAGGGGCTGGTGGAGAGCTGGACATGGGTAGGGATACCGATGATTTCTAACCATCAGTTTGGTGTTCACTGAAAATTTTGAGATGGTAAATATTTTTCTTTAACTTACAAACCAACTTTCCCAAGTGCTATAGCATCTTATGAGAAATAATACACAAATCATTAAGTCAATGCCCTATCCCATCTGACACCACCCTGTTCTGAAGAATTTACATCCTTGAAGTTCTTTTATCCAGACCTCCCATTCAAAGTCATGCTCATCTTCTCCCCAAACTCAAAACCTGACACAATTTATCTTCCCAGTCTCAGAACACTCTATCCCTCTTACTTTGCCAAGTTATGTTTCTTCCTGTCTTCAGGTTGCCATGACTTTTTTAAGCAAATAACTTTTTCAAGGCTATGTGTCGCGGGATGGATGAGAAAATGTATAAGAAAAACTGAGTTCTTATGTAGCTTATAATGTATTGAGTTAGACAGAATTACTTACTCAAATAAAAGAGTATGACAGATACTCCATGAGGAATGGACATTAACTCACCCATCTCTGTAGTGAGAAAGGCTCTGTGTGGACTGGTCATGATAGCTATGTCTTTAAAATAGTTAAGATCTCAACAAGATGTGACAAGGTGACTTTCTTGGTGAAGGAATTAATATGAATGTAGGTATAGAAGCAGAAAAGCACAAGAAATTGTTGAGAAATGAAGATTAATCAAGTTAACTTGCTCTGATGTTTGGCGTAAAGAGTAGTGGGGAAAAAAATGAAGACATAATATCAAAAGGACCAGAGTGCACATGAACAAGAGATCTTAACTTTTGTAAAACTACTGAAAAATGCTAAGGGGAAAGCAGAGAATTCTTTGCACTGTATAATAGAAAGTGCCACCTCTGCATTTTCTTAGGTAAGAAAGTTTGACGTACTTAGAGGTTACTCAATATACTTGGAAACAATTCGAGGTTCCTTGATATGCAGCCATGCTGTTGACTCAGCCATACTTTCTGCCATGGTCCAAACTTCTCTACATGATAATCTCTCTAAATCTAATTTTCTATCCTTTTCACTCCCAAGTGCCAGCATCTCTGTGCTTGCATTCTGTAAGTGTGTGTTGTCCATCTTAAACAGAAGCAAGAATTATAAATTTACCAACAAATGCATACTTAGGTGTATATGTATACAGGTATCTTTCTTGTTTTCAACTATAAATTGTTGTGGGCAAGTTCCAAGCCCTCTCTTTGTAAATTTCCCCATCTAGAGTGTCTGCAGTACACTACAAGAGCAGTTGTTCACCAGAAAAGAATACTAGAGGTGAGAATTTAAACAGGATGGTGAGGTTAAAGGAAGTTACATATAAGATAAATAAGAGATGGTAGTTGCTGGTTGCTAAAAACCATCATAACTGAAATATGTCTGTGACTCTGTTCTGCTTCTTTCTGCCTGTCACTCGGAGATAGAATTTCAGGGTTGGGGACCGGTGGGCCAGACATAGCCAGTGCGTCTGGTTGTTGGTAGCTTAGGTCTGTAGTACATTTGCCAATAAACCATTGAGGATTAACATCTTGATCTCTCAGGCTCTATTTGCAAACATCAGTGTGGAGTTCAGAAAGCAAGTTGAAGATTTAGCTACATTTAGGCGAGACTTGATGACGCTCATCCTTAACCATCCATTTTGTTTCTTGCTTGCTTCTGTAAGGTGTTTGTGTTTGCAAAGGAAGAGTGTAGCCTTTCGTGACCATTTTTCCTCCTTTTTCTCTGAAACTCTCTCCTTTCTCTCTGAAGCCTTCTTGGCTGCTTGAATTGTACCATTCACAGCCTGCTTGCTGGTTACCACCCAAATAAGGTAATAGAAACATAATTGAAGTGGCTTCTTCTTTTTAATGAACAATAGACCTTGTTCCGTTAAAAATAAGACCCTACTCTGAATCATTACAGAAACTTTTTTGATGTTTAAAAAGAAATGTCAGTGACTATGAGGGAGGTGGCAATGGATAGAGTTTTCTGATGTTGTTCTTAATTATTTGTATCTCGGGCTCTCGCTGAGGCAGAAACGGTGAGATGCCACAAAATAACCCTCTCTCGAAGTATATTTGGCCTGACAGGAAACAGGAAATACCAGAAAAGATCACAAGAAAAGCTGTAATCATAAGATTTCTAGCCTAATTCTTTTGACGTCAGCAGTTTAGATAAGTCAGATAAGCAATCACAAGCATCCGCGAGTGCTACAGTGCCAATCCAAATACCCCGAGTGCATCTTCCACCCTTTTGAACTCTCTCATTGTTGTTTTGCCCCAGCCCTCCTCTCTTCCCCCCAAGAAGCATATCCTGAAATTGTGAATTATGGATTAATGTCAACATTAAGGTATTCAAAGACATTACACAGAGCTTCTAAATTGGTTCTATAGCCAATTCAGCTTGCTCAGTGCATTATAAATCTTGGATGAAGCTGTTAATAAGATGTAGAAACTAACTCTGGTTTGTCTCAGAAGGAGTTTGCTTCCTGAAGTTTAACTTTCCCAATCTTGACAACTAAGCTATGGCTACAACATGTCTTTGATAATAGGCTAAAAGATATATTAGCCTACCTAAAATATACCAAAGTATTCAGTGACTCCAATCATCATTATTATCACTTTTCTTTGGGCATCACCACCTCGATTCCACAACAACAGATTATTTATGGGTTGGTTAGATAAACACAACACACAAAATATATTCCCCTATGAAAAGTTTTCAAAACTTCAGAACCAGAATTATGGAATTCAGACATTAGGTCATAAGCAAAGGCACATGTATGAGCTGTTCAGAGGATGAGGTAAGAGATTAAATCAAGATTAAGACCAATATTGCAATTATGTATAAATTTAAAATAAAAAATGTTAAGAAGAACTTATTTATACAACATCTAATTCTAAAAAGATTTGTTAAAAAAGATTTTAACAAGGTCATAATAAGCCATAAGTATACAAAGACATCCTGTCTGGTTAAAAGATAAAAACCATATAGTAAAGTAAGAGGGAAGGAGAATAAATATACAAAGTGATTGAGCAAAACTGAGATTTGAACTTCCTAGCAGGCAGGGTGAAAGGGAAAATAGTATGATTACAACATTCATTGAAATTTTTTTTTCCTGGCTTTAAGTATGTGGAACAAGTTTTGATGAAGACTCCCTGTATGATAATGGAGGATGTCCTACTTAGGAGTTTGATATGCAGCTATACAGATTCATTACAATGAGGAAGTTTTACAGACTTTCTCAGTGAAAGATGGTTCCATAGAGACTATTCATTGGGGAGACAAAAGTGAGGTGGCCCAATTGTGACTTTGGGGTGGTCTGACCTAAGCAGTCAGACATAAAAAAGGGTCAAGAATATGTGCATAACTGTGGGAGTGAGAATGAAAGTGTGTAACCTCAGGAAAGAAATGCAAGCTTCGGCTAAGGGTTCAGTTCTTGCAAATGTATTAAGTTAGGTTATAGCCACTGGGACATCCAACAGTTCTACTAATCTCATAATGAGTGTATCTGCTTTTATAATCATTAATATGGAAAGAGAAAAATTAAGAAGCAAATGCTTCCTCTTAGATGGTAGAAATGATTTTATATTTGCCTTTGGTCATGCCAGACATTTGGCTGTAATTAAATACATATCAGTAAGGAGTCCTAATTAACACATGACTGATTCTTGAGGCTTTACTGGATTTTTTACCTGCTACTCTTTACTTTAAGTGCCCAAGCTAAGCCCTTTATTTCATCTATGTTTCCCCAGCATATGAACCCCTGTAGATACTCAAAACATACATGTTGTATTAAAAGTTCAGAGTAACTAATATCTGAATGCATTTTTCATTTTATTTGAACCCACTTCCCATACTTCACCTAACATTCTGCTCAGTGAAAGCCCTTTTAATACTTCCCATGGATTCAGAAAATTGAAAAAAGGGTATATGTTCAGATTAAGAGATAAATACTGTATTCAAGGAAGCACAGTAAGTATTGAAAAGAAGTGGATTTATTCCTATTCAGTCCAAAAGTGATGAGTAGCTGAGTGTCACTGTATGAAGAGCTGCAGTCCAGACATCTTTTCTGAGACCACTGCCAAATAAAACTCACCAAGGAGGGTTACCAGTGTGTGTCGGGACAAATTAATACTAGAAAGAAAACAGGCTTTTGCTTTGCCCAATTATTATATACTGGACAATGATCTTGCAAAATAAGTAAGGAAAAGAGTAGAAGGTGAGAGAAAGCATAATTGGGCTTTCGAAAAAGAACAGTAGAGTTTAGAAAGGAAGAAGGAGGCCTGAGCAAGATAATGCCGAATGTAGCACAGAGAATAGAAAGGGGTGGATCGAATGCACTGGAAAGACTTGTTACTGTATCTTCTACCTTCTTAGAGCTGAGCTGCTCTTCCTCACAGGTTGCCAAGGTCAAGGTGAGCCCTTTATTATCAACAGTTGCAATATATTTATATTATCAGTTTTTGTCAAGTTAAGCAAGTTGAATAACTTTGCACTTTAATTGAAAACCAAGCTTGAACTAAGGGCCAACCAAGATACATGCAGCCCAGGCATGCAGTACACTAACTACTGTAAGATGACTTGGAATCAAGATAATGTTCTCTAGAGCTCTCTGGACCCACCTTTGAGGTTGCTGAGTTGAAATTTAAAGATCATAAAGGCTCGTTTCTCAGGGAGCCTTCAGTTCTCAACTCCTTGGGGGAACAGACTCCATTTTTATAGGGTTTATATTCTTTCCTTTTCATCTTATGAAAAATTAATAACTGCTTACTATCCAATACCCCCTTTGGCCCTATCATTGGGGATACTTTCTTTTACTTCATTATCATGGTTAAAAGATGGGCTCTGGAGTCAGATTGCTTTGTATTTTTACTAAACTCCTTGGACTTCAGTTTTTCCTTCTGTAAAATGAAAATAACAATAGAAACTGCATTATGTGCAAGATCAAGTCAGATGGTCCCTGTAAAGAAATTAGCAAATTGTTAGTGTGTAGTAAATACTTTGTAAGTGTTAATGGTTATTATCCCACACTATTCTTATTTCTAATAATTACTCGGAAGTAGTAAGGTAGCCTTTTAGTTTATCATTGAAAAAACAGGGAGCACTTAATTTGCATTCCTTCATCCAAGGTGCATTACTCTGAGTCATAAATAAAGTGGGAAGAAAAGTCATAGAACAGGATTTTGGCCTAGTTATATTTGCAATTCCAGTGATACAATCTTAAAAGTATCCTTTACTTACCATTTTTAATCAAATTTTCATCTGTTATATATTAGCATATAAAGTAAAAACTAATTATTCTAATCATGCAATTGTCAAAATATTCTGATTGATTTGGGGTGAAGAAATGGGATTTAAGTTTTGGTTGGGTCAAAGTACATGCAAAAGTAATTTCTAAAAGCACATTGAATTTGCCTGTATTCAGTCATCAACTAAGTCCTTAGCTAAAATAAGTTAAAATGTAAGAGGCTTGTGTTCTCATTTTTGAGTAGTCAGCTATTTATGGTATGAATGGTGACTCAACATCAAAAACCTGTTTAATCACAAAGAGTATTTTACTTGAATTTAGTGAGATGATATCTGCAGACAAAAAAAAAGTCAGTTTATAACATGTTTCCATTAGAATTCTAGCCACAACTTTTTAGGAATCAAGATTGATCACTTTTGACAAGCAGTAGACCTAGCCAAAGCACCACAAAGCTGAGAAACTTCTCAGAAATAGGGTTTTGTGAGGAGATCAACATAATGGCTCATTTCCTAACATAACTGGCAGGATTTGATGTCTTCTAGTTATGCTGAAGAAAAACCATTAGGTTTCTCATGAGATTTTAGTTTCTAGTATCTTCAACTGGCAACAAAGGCACCATGAAATCACATAATATCTGCTTTCCCCAAAATGTCCAAAGACACCTGAAACTACCAATATGTTTGTTGATCAAAGACTGTGTCTCTATTCCACCTCCAAAGTCTATTTCTTGGGAACTCAGCAGCAAGGAAGAAATAACAATCAAAGTGAATTAAGAAAAAGAATATCTGGTTAATTGCTTTTAGAGGAATGGGTTAGTAAAATAATTATCCCAATTCAGAATGGACAACTCACTGTAGCCCTAGTATATGATATTCCAACTTTTTGAGCAATGTTAGTTTCTGGAAGCTTATATTCCTCCCATCTTATCGCTCAAGTATCAGTTGGTGTTCTCTCAAGCTGTAAAAAGCCTCCCAGGTAGTGCTAGTGATAAAAACTTGCTTGCCAGTGCAGGAGACAGAAGAGAGGTGGGTTCAATCCCTGGGTCGGGAAGATCCCCTGGAGGAGGGCATGGCAACCCACTCCAGTATTCTTGCCTGGAGAATTCCATGGACAGAGGAGCCTATAGGGCTACAGTCCACAGGACTGCAAAAAGCTGGACACCACTGAGGCGACTTAGCACGCATGCATGCCACAAAATATGTGATTGGGGAAAGATGGAATGAGGGGAAGAGGGAAGAGGGCTTTTTCATCGATGATATTTTACAGAATGCATATAAAAACATACTACATCTTGTCTATGTACTTTAAAGATCTATAGACCAAAATGAATTCCACTGAGAGCACTAATTTGAAAGAAAAGAGTGATTTACTTAAGAAATAATTTAATAGAATAAAGGCTTTTAGGTTCTGCTATGAAGGTATCAGAAATACGATTGGGAAGTGAGCAACCTAAATACACATAATCCACTTTTCAGATGCATGAATTATGAATGAGCCACCTGGAGCCCTTGTTCAGCCTGAGCAGTGCTGACATGTCAAGTTGACCTGTGCTTTGGACCAGAGGTGGTCTAATAGCAACTTTACAGCATAGAAGTGACTCATTGTTGAGGCAGAGAGAAGATGGAAGAATGAATGCAGATGCCATCCCAGGCTCTGATGTCTCTGAAGTTTCTCAATGCAATTATACAGAATTAATCAAATCCCTGGATGTGGAGTCAAAAGACACCTTCCTACTTGCTATGCAGATGTAAACGTTCCTCTCTCTGCACCAGAGCCAGCCAGAGTGTGAGCCGTGGAGACCTGAGCTTTGATGGAACCTTGCCAGGAGGGTACAGTCACTTGAAACCAAGCCCATGTTTGGTTTAAGCTCAGAACGACAACTTTGGCAAGGCTGAGGGCAGGAGGAGGGTGGTGTTTTGCTGCATCTGAGCAGGAAAAACCAAGGCGCTAGGCATAAATTTTCTCAGTTTTAATTATGCAAACTTCAAGAACATAGTGGCTGTTTGAATAATATCCTAAAGTCCACTTGATTAATCTTCCCAAACCATGCCTTTCAGTTTTCATAACTATTTCACATTCAAGATTTTAGCTCTCACCTCCTCACAGTTGAAATAAATAAACCGCTTTCATAAATAAAAGGCTAAAATCTTACTTTTCAATTAAGAAAATAGTGATGATGATGATGTTAGGGACATTAGATATCACTTTACTGAAAGTATTTGCTATAAATTAATCATTGCCCATCTACCAAAACTGAGAACTCTGCCATACCTGGAGAGGGACACACAAAAAATTACAAATTACAACCCTTCCTCCTGTGAATTTACAAGGCAGTTTGGAATCAAGAAATTGAGCATGAAACACTATATAACAATTCAAACCCTTATATTCTGATATAAAATATTAGCGTGAAAAATTATAATACATCAGAACCAAAATGAATAATTATTTAAAATTAATTGATAAAAATGAATATTTAATTAATCCCTCCTTCCTTAGCTCATAACCTTTTGGTGGAGTTTTTTTCCTGAATAAGTGTTATTTCTAAATCTAGAGACCTAATGCACAGCATGGTGCCGACAGTATACTATACTGTATACTTGCAGTTTGCTGAGAAGATAGATTTAGTTAAATCTTCTCAACACACATACACAATGGTATCTAGATAGAGGTACTGGATATAATAATTAGTTTGATTATGGTGATCATTTCACATGTATATGTATAACGAAACATCAAGTTGCGTACATTAAATATATACAATTTTTGTGTCAGTGAATCTCAATAAAGCTGTTTTTAATATTTAATAATAATAATGAATAAGAAGGCTTTGAATAATACCTGTCACTAAATACGTGCTCAGTAAAGTCCAGGTTTTAACCGCTATGTAACACAGCTGGGGTTGTAATTCTCTGCTTCTGATTCCAAATCTAGGGTTCTTTTCACTTTATACATATCCTTTTATACATTCTACTTCTTTAAAAAAAAAAGAGAGAGAGAAAGTAAAGTCCTCTGAGTTGTTTTGGTTGCTCTTTCAGGGCAAACCTCAGCAGGAAGATTGTCATACTATTTCCAAGAACATTATGCTGTGCATGGTGGTTGCCTTTAATATTGTAGATGCTCGGTAATGATTTCTGGAATGCATGAATGTAAATAAATGAGACAAATGCTATGAGGTTGACTGCCACCCTCTGTTTTTATTTTCCTCTTGAGTAAATTCATTTATTAGCTAGTAGCATAACAAATAGCTTTACTTCTGAATGAGTCAATGCTAGTGTTAATAACATTGTTTATGGGGGAGTCTCATCAAGAGAATAAGAAATTCTTCACTAATTCAAGGATAGTTGTTTTAGGTAGAGAGGCCTGAGAACTAGTCTAAAATCAGGAATCCTTAAGCCAATAACTTAACCTTTTACGACTCCTTTCCCTCTCTTCCTCCCCCATCTAAGGAAGAAGGATACCCTTACCTGTCAAATCTGAAAGTTAAAGAGGTTGTGAAAACAAGGACAAAAGTACCTCTCAACATGTTCAGCTACTTAGCAATAGCCCACAGAGGTCACATGAGATGTAATCAAACCCAACCACCTGTTGGGTAAAATTCAACAAACCTATTCATCAAGCAGTAATCATTAAGTGAGCATCTAATCCATGCTGGGCATTGCACCAGGCCCCAGGGGGTACAAAGATGACTAAGACTAGGATACAACAGGCCAGCGATTGAGAATGCAATTCAACATACCCAGCTTTGAATCCTGGTCTTTTGCTTATTACATGTGATTCTTGGCAAAGTGTCTAACCTCTTGGTCCTCAGTCTTCTCCTATGTAAGTTAGTACAGTTCCTGGTACATTGCCAGACCTCAAGCATGGGATATTAGCATTACTGAACCAGCCCTCAAGGAGCTCATGGTCTAGTGAAAAGACAGAAATGGAAATAATCAAATACTCTGTGAAACTTGCTGTGATAGAAGGCAAGAGTCTGTGAGAGTATAGAGGAGTGAAAGCTTACAGCCTCAGAGGTTACAGTGTGGTCATAAACTAACCTGGGTCCTCATGCTTCCACCACCTTCACAAGGTAAATCCTATTACCGTATAACGTGGATGAGAAAACGAAGGCACCAAGCATTTAGGACAGTCATCTTAAAGCCACACAGCTAGTGAGACATAATTTGAACTCACATTTGAGCTCTCTAGAGCCAACACTATTAACCAGGATGGCACACAGCCTCTTTCCCGGGAGGATTTTCAAAGGATCAGAAAGTTGCCATGTAAAGAAAAGAAAACCATTTAAGCCTGAGAACAGTAGCTCTGGGCTTCTGAAAGACTCTCTTCGCTCCCACCACCTCATCCTCTCCACCTCCAATGCCCAGCTAGGCTCCAGACCAACTTCGGAGCCCAAACTCCCTCTGTAGAGTGGATCTGCAGTCATTTTCAAGACCCTAGATTGACCTGTAGGCTGAGATGGTCCTAGGAGTACACTAGAATCTATCAGCTGATTCTAGACCATCCTGATGTCCTGTGGGGCAAGGGGGATAGAGAGGAGAAGCAAAGGGAGCAGGGTTAGACCTGAGTTTGGATTAGATTTCCTATTGCCATTCCAGAGTCTCAAGATCAGTTTGAACCCTCAAAATTGAAGTAGATGGAGAGAAAAGAAGAAACAATGAAAACGAACCTTTAATCGAATATTTGTTATCAACATACCCTTGGTTTCAGTAAAATACCCCAGGTTTTCAGTAAAATGAGACTAATACTAATTACCCTGCCACATAAACAAGATTCTATAAGGGACAAAAATGTGGAAATGAATCTCAAGTAAATATAAATAAAAAATAATGCAAGGGCTTGCAAAATTGTAGCCAGTGGCCTGGAAGAATGAGCAGAGTTTACTTGAGTTAACAGCATCTGATTAACCTAGGTACCTAGGGAATCTGGCTCCATAGCCGATAAAGATCACAGATAGCACTTAAAACCACAAGTGAATATTTTGAGATTAAAAAGTAAACCTGAAATATCTCACAAAATCAAAGGAACTCCATACACCTATTAATATCTGCCCCACCCACACCCTCCAGCCCATTTCTCCCACCACCCTGGGAAGTCAGGTCCTCCTTATTTCTTAGATTAGATTGCTGCTTAGATTGCTGCTATAGTCCTCTATCTGCATTCCCTGCTTTCAGCATGTCCTAAAGACAAATTCATCCTGAACCCAGTTTACTCCATCTGAGGCAGAGCTCTGCTTATACAACTCTACCTCAAAATTTTCCAGGGGCTTCGCATTCATCTGACATCCAAGATGAATCATGAGTTGGCCCCACTCCTCTGGGCCTCACTTTCTGCCTCACTTTCCCTTTGCACCAACAAAACAAGATGGTTTATGTTTCACAAATGCAATGTTATTTTCTCATTCTGAATTTACTCAGCTATCTCCCCTGGACATTCATGCCTCATCCCCAAACCTCTAATTTCCAAATGCCCTTAACCCTCAATGATCAGCTTAATACCCATCTTTGTGTAGATTCCCTAGGTACCTAGGTTAATCAGATGCTTTGTGTATCTCAGTAATAAACACTACCACACCTGTGACCCGTTACATCGCTTTTTTTTTGCCTTCTGGCTTGTGCTATAGCTGTTACTGTATATTTTATATCTCCCTGGCCACATAATAAATTTCCCTCCAACATCCATTTGCCCCAGGTGAGGCAGGTACCCATTAAACTTTATTTAATTAATTAATTATAAAGTTGAATGCAGAACATAATCTTTTTTTAATACAATGTGTGGAATAGCATCTGGCTTAGGCTTCTATTAGCATGCAAAGAAACTATAAAAATATTCACGACTTCTTAATTGTACGTATTTTTACCCTGGGGTTTGTTTTATTGTACAATAGAAGACTATTAACAGCTACAATTTTTCTGAAAGTGCAGCTGTATTAACATTACAGCTCTACAGGTAAAGCACAAACAGGTCAAACAAATGCTGTAAAAGAAAAAAAAAATTACTTATAATGATTTTCTGTCTGTGCGTGAGGAGCCAAAAATCACCCAACAGTAGGCAAAACAAACAAACAAACAAACAAAAAACCAGCTTTCTATCTCATAAATGCAAAAGCTACCCACCTGCTTGCTTCTCTATTGGTGACAAGTTCATTGAATTCTAGGCTAGGGGCAAGGGACTCAAGAAGAAGAATCAATGACAGGCCATTTCTTCCCTTAAACAGGGATCTGAATGGAGACCATGTTTCTCTCAAAGTTCTGAGGGTCTCAGATTGGGTCCTATTTGGTTCCCTGGCCCAGTCTTGACCCCTTCTCGGTTGTCTCCACCTTCATATATGGAGCCTTGACCAAGAACTTGACAATGGAGGGAAGAATCAGCTACATTCACTTCCTTTCCTTTTAAAAGGGAGTCCATCTCATGGCCCATAAAGCATTGCTTTCAATGTCTTCAGCTTAACTGTCACTCTTTCCAGAAGACCTTCCCTGATACCCCTAGGACATGCTCCTACTACATGCTTCATTCTCCTTCATGATGCTTGTAATTATAGATTTAATTTCTACCTTTCCTCAAAACACCATAAGCCCTTGAGGAGCAAAAATAGTATTTGTCATTACTTTACACCTGGCACACGATAGAGACTCAGTAAATATTTGTTGTCAATAAATGAATAAACAATAAACAAATAACAGAGTCCAAAAGCAGGTTTACAAGGGTGGCATGTGTATGTGTGTGTGCAATTACATTTATACCTAGCCCTTACAGGCAACCCATTGCCCAAGTACCACAAAGCACAATTTCATGTGTGCCTTTAAGTCAATGGGGGAGACATCTACTTGGGTTCAGCTTCTCGGGACAAAAGAACTTAGCAGCAGCTCCCTAGGAATGCTGGTGAAACTTGGGCTTTCAGGGTCTTTTCAGTTTACCTTGAAGATGTCATGGAATTGTGTTAATAACCATTTCTCCTGTACAATTATTTAAAAATAAGTTTATCAAATTAAACATTTGCATCACAAAACTACTTTTGAGGCAGAGTCCCAGGAGTGGAATGACATGCAAAAGCTGAAACTGACGTCCTTTTTCTCTCATACTAGAAGCCATGCAAATGCTATGCGTGTCAGGCCAGTTTACAAAGACCTTGGACTTGATTTAAGTATTTGCTAAGTCCAATGTTTCTCGTGTAATTAGTGATAGTCTGATGATTTTTGACAAGCATGTAATTTAATCCCAGGGTGCTCAGAGCATTGCTCCTTTACCACCAGCTGAGGAAGCATTGCAGGACACTGTTCAGAATCTTCCCACCACTTCCAAATACCCTGAAGCTGTAAGACCTTTGTTTCTGAAGGGACCCAAACAAACCCAAAGAGCAACCAAGGAATCCAGGGTACATGACTGTGTATGCAACAATGTTATTAAATTATGCAATTCAGTATATTTGATTAGGTGGAATGGTGGTTCTGTGATGTGTTCATCTAAATATTTTGTTCTGGATTTAAAAAAAAGTCTGAGTAGGCATAAATTTCAGAAAGATCCATTTTCAAGAGTAATAGCTGTCATTGAACAGTTAATATTCAAACTTTAAGCACTAAGGTATGCTGTTTATTTTTTATCAGTTCTTAGTAATAACACACAAATAGTATTTCCCCCTGTGATTGTCAGAGTTCTAAGCAGTGGTTTACAATAGGGTCATCAATTCACACACCACTGCCACAGGGCTTCCTCAAAGCTTCTCACATTCCAATGGTTTCCATAAAAATGTTTCCTTCTTTCCTCTTTTTTTTTTTTTTTAAGTTTTATCCAGGCATGTCCACATGTGGCCTTTCCTTATTTTAAGTCAGTCTGACTTCGTCTCAGTCCAGAAGGAAGTACTAGCCTAATAGGGTACCCAATCTCATCCCCCTTCCACAGCAGCTCTGAGTGCTGTGCCCAAGTTCTTGTCTTCAGACAAGGGAAAACTCCCCTCACCCCTGGAGGATGACATAGTGAACCCTGAGAGCAAAGGTGTACCCTGGATTCCTAGTTTGCTGTTTAAGTTTGGTTTGGTCCTTTTAGAAGGCAATGGTAAGATAGGAGAATCTGGGATGATTCTGAACTAAACCCTGAACAGAATGAAACCTCATTGATTCTCATTTATAAAGCCATCATTTTCTCACTGGCGAATACTTAAATTCTGAGAAATGCAAAGCCCTTTGAGAATGTGACACTTTGGACAAATTAATGGAACAGTCATGGCCTAGGCAATGGAAAAAATAGCTGATCAGCTCTCAGTATGCAGATGAAAACTAATTATGGTAAAAAACATCTAAAATAAAAGGATGTTTAAAAAAAATAGTCTTGTACACAGTATATTCTGTTACATAAATTACCATGATAAATATTATTTTAAAAGAATAAAAAGTTGTCAATATCACTTAGCAACTGAAGCAGGAGAGATGGGGGACGGAGCACAAATCTGAGAGAAATAGGAGTTCTGTTTGTCTCCTTATCAATGACTTCCAGAGTATTCCTCTGGACACCCACTTCTTATCTCTGTAGGAAAATTCCTTCACACATTAGAAATAATTTCTCATTCTCAGAAATGTTTTAGATAAAAAGATAAAGTATGCATGTAAGATGTTTCAGCTCAAGGCGTCCTTATAGTAACAGTTTGCCCATTTTTCTCCGGACTAAGCAATTCCAGTTCTAAATGAGATGGTATTAAGTTTCTATTTCTCAACTCTAACCATCTGCATTCGTGGTTTTCTACTGTCCACTTTCACCCTCATCTCACTAGACTCCATGGTCTGTGACGAGCTGTACACCCAAAACTGAGCATAAATGATTTTAATGGAAATGAGTGAATGAAAAGTGAACAGTATTTAAATTATAAAACTGAGGATAAATTAGGAGTATGGAATTAACATACGCACAGTACTATATATAAAATAGATAGCAAGGTCCTACTGTATAGCACAGAAGCTACACTCAATATTTTCAGTTATCTATTCAGAAAAAGGATCTGAGAAAGAATATACATATATTTGGTATAACTGAATCACTGTGCTGTATACCTGGAACTAACATAATATTGTAAATCAACTGTACTTCAATTTAAAAAATAAACTATAAAAGCAAAAACTATATAGTTCATTGTAATTAACACCTGAAAACCATGTATAAGGACTTCTGTGCACCGAACATAAGTAGAATTAAGGTGTTTGCTTTTTTTTTTTTTTTTTGGTTTGCCTTGGTTTTCCATTTCAACTATGGTAGATGTGACTTTGACCAGCATTTCGTGTTGATATAGATGTGGCTTCACATCTAAGCAAGGAAGGTGTTTTTCAAGTTGCTGGAAGTGAGCCGCCCTGTGTTTCCCACACATCGGACCCTGTTTTTTCAACACCTTGTGGATCACTAATTGGAGTTTGCATAATCTACCGCCAAATTGCAAGCATTCCTTTGAAATGAGTGCTGCACACACTTCCCTTTCAGACAGAGTCAATGAAAAGAGAAGGTCAGGAAGAGGAAAAGCAGCAAACAATGATCTTCTAATTAATGTAGAAGGAGTTTCTGGTTCTTGATTTTCTTCAGGAGAAGAAGAAATTCAATCTGAAAGGAAAGTTTGTGATTTATGTTTTCATCCTAAAAACAGTTCAGTGCTTAACTGCCCACATCACATTAATCCGCATAGCACAGGAAAAACAATCTTGAAATAATTGGAAAATGTGCTGTCTATGAAACTTTAAAGGCAGAGGAGCTGGAAGCAGTGAGCAAGCAGAGACTAATCGTCTAAGAGACAAAATGCTGTCTGCATGCACTGAATCAATCTTTAAAGCATGTGAAAGACTGTGTGTGACTGCACACATGTGTATAGATATTGATGTGTGAGGTCATGTCAGATCACACTTGAGGAGGAATTCGCAAATAATTGGCAGTGAACCTGTCCTCAGAGAGAAAAATATCGTTCAAACAGCAAATCTAAGCTAAATTGAGCACGAGAGACACCAAAATTCAAAGAATATTAAATTGATCATTATCAAAAATTAGAAATCCCCTACCAGTACCACTGGTCATTTCTTCCTGAACATACATGTTAAGCTACAGATAATTTAAAATGTCATGCACTGTATTTTAAAGAATCAAAGCCTAAAAAAGCAGAAGCAAGATTTAAAACCAATTTTAAGAAACAGCTACTTATCCTCAAAAACAGATGGTAACACATGTTGATGTGACACCCAGAACAGTTTAATTAGAAATGGATTGAGTCCTCAAATTCCAACTGAACAGGAGAAAAAAAAATCCATCATATTTTAATCCCTTTGAATTAGATGCAGTAGGTTAAAGCAAATTCTGTATAATTTCACAATGATGTCTAGGTAGAATATTTATTAAGCTCTATGCATACCCACTCAGTTTGCTTTCAGACCTATATTTTTCACATTTTACATGATTATATTAATACATAGTTCTCAAATATTAACATTGGCATAGTCAAATCTCATGAATGACAATATTTTTCAAAGAAAAAATATTAAGTGTACTCTAATCTCCTTAATTGAAAAAGGCCAGTAATTGATTCAGCTGGAATAGCATCCTAGACATTCATTTATGTCATATTTTTGTGTACTTCAGAATACAAAAGAAAAAACATTCTGATCATTTAGAAAGGCACTCTTTTTTTTAACTTGTAACATGCTGACTTTTTATTATCATCAAACTAAAATACTGTAATATTACTTGAACGCTTACAACTCAAATCAAAAACACTGTAGTCGGTAGAAAACAAGTTTTGGGGGCTTACTTAGAAACCAAACCCAAACTCCTGCCCAAATGAACAATTGAAATTCCTGTTGAGGTTTCCAACAGTCTCCACAACCCCCTCAAGTGTCCTACTTTTCATGCAGCTCAGCACTTCCCAACCAAGCCAGAATGAGGAGCCCTGAGATCCCTGTGGTTGACTGTTTCCCAAGTATTCCAAACCCACGCCTGGACCAAGAAGCTCCAGGAATCTCATCAGAAACCTGGACCCCAGGAGGTTTCTAGTTAGATTTCCAAACCAGAGAGGTTTGGAAAAGATTGCATTGAACCTTCGACCCACTCACGGCTTACCCATCTGTATTTCAGATTCAAGCGCTCACCTAGGAGCATTCCTTTCACTATAGCTGCATAGTTAGTGTGCCATTGCACTGTAAGAAACTTGGCTGGGGACAGTCAACATGGTTCAGTTTCACAACCAATAAATATATTGAAAATAACCAATGAAAACAAAATTACAGAGGCTGTTTTGTAGCTGAGCTACCATGGTCTCTGCAGCCAACCTCCACCTTCACCTCAGCATTTCTCTAACTTTAGAATCACTAAAGCATCAGAAAGCTTGGACAAGAGAAAAAGTAAGCTGGGGGAGGGTGGAAGGCACACATACACATATAGAATAAAGCTGAATTCCAAAGTGTTAGGAATTTTATTTTCAAAGTGCTACAGAGGGGACCAGAGAGCCAGTTTGTTCTACTTTAATTACGGAAACACCAGAAAATGATACCTCTCTGGACCTCAGTTTTCTCATCAGGAAAATGGTGTTCAGAATACATCATTTTAACATTTTAAGATTAAATAAGATGAATTTATGACAGTGCCTTATAAGATGTAAAACTCAGTAAGAACTAAATAGATAATCAGCTTCTTTCCTTGGTTTCCACTGACATTTTTCATTAATTTTCGGTCACTCAACAAATATTTTTTGAATATCAGTTATGCAGCAAGTTCTGAAGGGACATTGGTGAGCACAGTAAATACAGTTCCTGCCCTTGTGGAAGCCACATCTGTTGAGGAAAACAAAATAAGTAAGGAAGCGGGAGGGTGGAAGAGAGACAGAGAGGGAGACAGACTGATCAAAGCTGTCATCAGTGCTATGAAGGGATAGAAGAAGGTTCAGAGGTAGGAAATAGCAGGCGAGGAGGGCACCTGATTAGGGAGCTCAAAGCATAAACTGATGCTTGGATTTCATTTCTCTATTTTTCTATTGATCTTAAGAAAGAAAAAATGTCTTGCAATAACTGTGTTGTACCTTACCCAGTTTTAGCATAAGTTTCACAGTGTCACATTACTCTTTGGAAAGACTGTGACCAACTGGCAGGGCAGAATCGTTCAGAGAGAGGCTTGACCACTGAAGACTCTTCTGGACCTGGATAGTCCAGTTAGCTTTCATTTTGTCATTACATTTCCTTTTCTGAGAAAGGTCACAGGAGAGGTTTTGACAGAGCGATGCAGTTGATATTTGGAATCTTTACTTTCTTGATCCTTTTCAGTTGAGCTGTAGAGCAGCGTGTGCAGTGGAAACTGGCCTGGTTGCCATGGTGGATAATGTCTTGACAACAGACATGGGTCAGGTGTCCGTCTTGGATCTTCGAGCTTGTCAGCAGCTCTTGACAAAGCTGGTCATGTGGTTTTTATTGGCTCACCTGTGCATTCTGATGGGGACAGCTAAGAGCCACTCTACTCACCCTCGTTTTTTTTGAGAAGCCCCAGGGAGAAGTGTTGCTTGTGGCTGGGCTGCTCTGAAAACAATGTTGACCCTTACGTCACTTTGGCTATTCTCCTGGGTAAAGTGTGTGGATATGGAATATCTGAGGTAGCAGTGTCAATCGGGGCAGCTCCACTTTAACCTGCCTTCCATGTCACAATCCAGGTCACTATTGCCCCATTCCCGACCCACAATATCACACAACTAGGGCCACAACCAAGGACCTCCATCAGAGTGATGTTGAGGAGGGTGTACAGAAAACGTATTACTGAGTGCCTCTGTATACCAGGCACTGTATAGGTCTTGCGATAGGTCTTGGGGCTACATAAAGGCATCCCCCCTTTTCTGTACAGAATGTGACTGGAGGGACATCCCTTGTAGTCTAGTAGTTAAGACTCTCTGCTTCCAATGCAAGGGGCATGGGTTAGATTCCTGGTCAGGGAATTAAGATGCCACATGCCATGCAGTGTGGCAAAAAAAAAACACATGTTTTTTTTCATTTTTAATTAAACAAAATAAATAATGTGGTTTGATTAAATAAAAGTGAAAAGTTTCTTTCCTGAGTCACAAAATCATGGGCATCTTTATATTCATTTGCTGGGCCTGCCATAACAAAGTACCACAGAATGGGTAGCTTAAACCATAAGAATTTAAGTGTCCATGGGCGATGCTAATTTATATCTTTCTTGCTAAGAATCCCAACCTATTTTCTAAAAAACTTGCTATGAAAGTAAAATGCAAATTTTAGTGGATCAAAGAAAAAATTTTGCTCCTCATATCCTACCCAATAGGCCTAATTCCATGGTGGAGAATCCATTCCCACCCCATTCTGATGACAAAAATATATTTGGAGAAACTAGATTTCTTTCCTCTTCATGAGATCATTCAGTGGTTAACTAATGAGAGAAAGGTTCTGAAACAAACTGACAAAATCAAAGACTTTGATGGACATTTTTGTTCATGAAAAAAAATGTTTTCATGCCAAGGTCTCCCTCTGTCTGTCTCTTATTCTCCTTTCCTGAGTACTTATCTTTAGTCACAGCAAAAGCATATTTTAGATTCTTTTAAACTTGAATTGTTGAAAACATTAAAGGACTGCAGGAATCAGAAAATTATCTTGATGTTCTCTGACAGCTTCAATATCAGGTAAATGATTACTAATGTACTAAGATTACAACTTTCCATGTTGGTCAACATGGAAGACCCACCCCCTTCAGATTCTCACAAAAAAGAAAGCTTGTTGAACTATATTGCTTAGAGCTGTTGACGTATTCTCCTGTTTTTACATAATAAATGAGATATCTTAAAGTGGCACAGCAGCTGAGATACACTCATGACTACAACGCGTCTCACTCTTCCTCATTATAACAAGGATGAGAGTTGCACCATCTCCACGCCAGCTATATGGGGTTTTGTGTGTCCTAATTTGCAGCGGCACCATTTTATCATTTGAAGACCTAATTCTGGGTGAAGTGTGGCTGCAGATTATCAGAGTGCCTATAATATGTACAGCTTGATGGCCCTCTCTTCTCCCTAACTGCCCCTTCCATTTCATCCTTTCCCTCTTCTAAGAGCTCCTCTTATTAGAATGATCCCTGGGAATGGTACTCACTGTTGAGAAGAGTTATCTGGATTATATAACAAACTCTCAAGGATAGACCATGCCTCAAGAAGAGGCAAGACTGCTCAGAGGCAGAGAAAACAAACTTTGGCCCTAATTACTTCACGTATTTATCTAGGATGTTGATTATGTATCAAATGTTCTGTGCCTCCATTTCTGCATCTATGCAGTGACAGTGTGTTTTCTCTTTAATTTTTAATAGAGAAGATAAATGTGATAGATTTGAATACAACTGTTTATCCCAAAAACTCATGATGGGGCAACAGTGGGGAAAAAAAAAGACTCAACACCCCCCACAAAGAAAAGAGTGCAAAGGGTGACACCATTAGGCAAGAGATGCATTTGGAGGATGGAAAGTTGATGGGAGGGTGATGCCTGGGTTGTTTACTTCTTTGTACCACTGAGCACAGAAGGGAAAAATCTGGATAGGGTAAGCAGATTTGTGTCTCATACCTTAAAACTCCCAGGAATTGAACCCACCAACAAGGGGCAAAGGAGATGGTAAAATGCTAAAAGTAAAAGAATTTGTTCAGTCTCTATGGGTTGCAGTTAGACATAGTCCCCCAACTCCCCACCTCTCCCCACCTCTCCCCTTCCCACCCAGATCTCTGCTCTCACTACATACACACCCGAGAAAATCCTCCCCTTCTACTCTGGAATAATACTGGGGTTTTTTCTCTGGGGAAGTTGAGCAGCAATGTTCCGGACAACGGAACATGTGAACACCCGGGAAAAGAGTAGAGTCACCATTCTAAAGTCACAGCAATGAAGTCAAAGTATGTCCACTAACTGGCAGCACCCAAATCAGTTCACTGTGGAAAGTGGTCCAGCCAGAAAAAAGACCTCAAGTTATTTCTATTTGGGAGTGCCTGGGAAAAAATGGCTAAGTCCCTCTCCATCCCTGACAATGAAGGAGGCTATAATAAAACGTATGCAGATATGTAAGTGGTCAGTTTTTTCTCAGATACTCTTTGTCAGGGAGTTTGAAGAGAATGTGTTACACCAAATCAGAATACAAACAGAGATAGAGATAGATGATGAAGACAGAGATAGATGTGTGTGAGAGAGCAAGAGAGAGAGCACAAAAATCAGAAAATGCAACATGGGAGAGGAGAGAGTGATCAGGAGGACAGTGACCAAAGCTATAGGAAGGAGGCCTAAAGCAGAATGAACAAGAAAAATATCACACTCGTTGTGCTGGACACCATTAAGAGGTTTTATCATTATTTAAGATACACAAAAAACTAAGCAAACCAAAAAAAGTATACAATAAGTAAAATGTCAACATAATACCCAATGGGACTCAGCTGTAAAATATTAAGACTATGATAATGAATATGATCTAACTCAAATTGGAATGATTAGAAGATACAAAGTGTGACGGAGAAGGAAGGCTGTGTTAGAATGCTAAGACCTAATTGTCTAAAACTGAAAATCAAGATATAGCAATATAAAACTATTTATAAATATGGAAGTAGGACATCTATGGTGGTCCAGTGGTTGAGATTCCACACGTCTAATGCAGGGGGTGTGGGTTTGATCAGGGAACTAAGATCCCACATGCCATGTGCACAGCCAAAAAAAATTTTTTAAGAAATATGGAGGTAGATATCATT
The DNA here is from genome assembly GCF_032405125.1 of Capricornis sumatraensis. Classification (NCBI taxonomy): domain Eukaryota; kingdom Metazoa; phylum Chordata; class Mammalia; order Artiodactyla; family Bovidae; genus Capricornis; species Capricornis sumatraensis. The sequence continues at coordinate 61,564,380 of NC_091081.1, forward strand.
AAAAAATTTGAAACTCTTAAAAGTAACTGTCAGTGGGGTACATGACTGGCAACTGGAATGGGATGGTGAGAAAGAGGATAGCTTTTTGATTGTTGTTAGCTTCTTAGTCTTATTTGATTTTTTAAAACTGTGTGCCATATTACTTATATAAAAGTTTAAATTAAATTTAAAATATTAGGTTATTAGCCCATATGAAATACTTGTTTCAACATGTATTTTTAAATGAAAGAGTATTTTTAATAAATATTAATCTTAAAGATTCTAAAAATCAGAATTTTAGAAATGTAGATCTTTAAAATTATGATTGCATTGTATAATATTTCTGCATTTATGCCTATGAAAGAGGTTTTATCAATCCTGGATTTTTTTTTATTGTAAGGCATATTTTCTTTTGTTGTTTATTGAAAAGCTGAGTCCCTCGATAATAAACATGAATAGTTTGGGGGTCCACTCTGGCTCACACACATGCACACTGGTTTCCATGATGATTTGAAATCCTATGGAGTCATCCATTGCTAATTCAAACCTGGCCAGGCTGCCTGATTCTAATCTCATTCCAGGGTGAACTGAGGTTAGCCACTGGATGGAATGTTCAGTTCAGTTGCCTGTGAGCTGAGTGCCAAGCTCCATGTGAGTTGAATGCTCTAGGATGCCAGGTGATAAATCGAGGAAAGAGTGATCACATGAGGCTGATGTCTTAGCATAAGCACATGGTCCTTTCCTGTAAGAATACTGAGCAGAGTTGTTGGTCAGATACAAAGAAGATAAGCTTTGCAGGACTTCAGAGGACTAATTCACACATATATCTGTGGCTGATGCATGTTAATACATGACAGGAACCAACACAATATGTAAAGCAATTATCCTCCAATTAAAAATAAATCAATAAAATTTAAAAAATAAATCTCTATGCCAGTGAAGGCTGAATGTGAGCCATACTCATCTGTGCATAGATGTTTAATGAAGACTATATTCTCAGAATGCCTTTCCAATGTTTATTTAAGACCACTAATCCATTACAACACCTTCAACTTAGGGAAAATGGACAAGAGTGCCCACCTGACGACTCTTATGAACAGACATTAAGCCCTTCTCTATCTGCACCGAAAGATCCTATCTGGTCCACACCTAACTGATTCCTTGAAAAACCTCAATGTTAAAAAAAAAAAAAAAAAAAAAAACCTCAATGTTAAATTAGACTTGGGCATCTGAGCGTCCCAGCTCAAGATGAGTGATGATATCACAAGGCTATCTCAGAATTCCAGTGATGATGAAAAACATTAAATGCCTGAGAAAAAAAGAAGTAGTGTCTGAAGGAGACAAAAGCAAAAAGAATCTCTTTGGGTTTTTTTTTTTTTTTTTTTTTTTTAGCAAGCAGGACACACAACTTTGTAAGAACCTCCCCCAACTCCTAAATATCTTTCTTTTGGGCACTGTAAATCATAAGAGGTAGCTGAATTCATATTCAGCTTGAAAAATACATATACATTTTAGACTAAATAATGTTGAAAACTGCATTATATATTCTTATAAAACAGGCTTTTAAAAAATTATAGCTGCTTATTGCAGATATTTTTTAAAAAACAGGAAAAAACAAAGTAAAAAATAGCCCAAATGCTATCAGCCACAGAAACCTATTTTGTTAATACCTTTCCAGACAAATCTATATGAACACATGTGAATTTTGTATAAATGGGGCTAAGCCCCTTGTGAAAGTGAAAGCGTTAGTCACTCTGTCATATCCAACTCTTTGGGACCCCATGGACCATAGCCTGCCAGGCTTCTCTGTCCATGGGATCCTCCAGGCAAGAATACTGGAGTGCCTTGCATTTCCTTCTCCAGTTGATCTTCCTCACCTTGGGATCAAACCCAGGTCTCCTGCATTGCAGGCAGATTCTTTACCGTCTGCGCCACCAGGGAAGCCCTTTGTACTACTTCTAATCGGGAGACTTATATACTCTTAATGAGTACATAAACTTCCATCAGCCATGCCAGTACCCTGGCTTCGTTCTTCTAAAAAACATCCTTTTGCATCCTCAGTGTATCTGTTTACACATTAATACCATATCTTGAAACTGCATTGTCCAATACAGTAGTTGGCAGCCATGTGTGACTACTTAAATTTAAATTAATGAAACTTGAATAAAGTTTAAAATTCAGTTTCTGAGTTACACTAAGCACACTTCAGGGACACACAAGCCATATATGGCTCCACTACTGGACAAGACAGAATAGTTGCATCACTGCAGAACATTCTATTGAACAGTACTCTATTGGATACAGATGTTTTTCAGACACAGACCACTTAAGGGGTGAGGTTTTATGGAAACACCTGATTTTTTCGAGAGCTTCGACTTTTACCAATGTAATGTAGGCTTAAATCCCTCTGTAGAAGTCGGAAGTCACAACTCACTGACCAGCCATTTAGATAAAGGAGGCAAAGAGAAAGACTGTCCCATTGTTTCCGGTGATTTCTCAAAGCCCCTGGTTTGCAGATGTTCTGGTGACCAAAATAACACTCTTTGTAACACTCTGCTCCGTTGATTAAGATATCATAGCTCTTGTTCACTCAGAGTGAGTGTGAGAGCTTGAGGGTAGGTGCTCTCTTGTAGATTGGGTCTCATCCTATTTCAGCGTGGGAAAATCACTCCAAATCTCAGCATATAAATAAAACAAGGACCGTTAATGAAAAGCAGGGTCTGGGAACTGGATACAAACCAAACCACCCACCTGCAGTTCCTCTGGATCTTATGCTATAATGATGAGGAAAAGAATAGAAGGGAAAAAACACATGTGTTCAGGATCATGTTCTCAGGCCGAGCAAAGAGCCCCTCCCCCTTCTTAGTCCCTGTGTCTCAAGGGAACAAAATATACAGGCTTGTTCCAACCATTTAAGAAGATAAACTTTCAGATTTTCAAAATTTGCGCTGTTTGAATAAGCACCTAAAGTTACATGCTCTCTGGTCTCACACAAGCTCTCTTCTTAAATCTCTGGAGACTGAAAGTTTGGCAGTGAGAACAAACATTCTCACAGAAGATTTCTTATCCTTCCTCCTTCCACTTAAATTTTAACTTCCTCAAAACGGCCTTTGGGATTTCATTTCAGCACGTTTTCCCCTAGACCTAATAGGAGTATGGAAATATGAGAAGAAAATAGTAGCCTGAAAAGAGATTTTCCATTTCTCTAGGTTCCCCAAATGGTCCAGTTTGTGGTCTGTAGGAAGACTTGGAGTCATTTCTCATCAATATGAGTCGTCTTACCTCTGCTTTTGAGCCATTTGTATTCAGTGGATGCTTCTGTGACATGGAGGTTTTTCTCAACTTTCTATCCTAAGGATAAGCCTTTGGAAGAGCTATTGTCTTTATTATTAATTTGTTCATTCCTATGCTTAATGAATATTTATGGAGCAGTTGCTGTGCACCAGGTGTCAATATTACAAACATCAATAAGAAATGGTTCCTGCCCTTAGGAAGCTCTAAATGAAAAAGAGAGGCAAGAGATGATGGATGCTGAGATGGAATACTGCACAGAGAAGAGGCATCCGTTGAAAAAGGGTGATGGGGGCTAGAGTCTAAGACAGCTTCCTCTAAGAGGGGACACTTGAACTGAGTCTTAAAGGATAGCTGGTAAAGCGTCTGTCTGCAATGCAGGAGACCCAGGTTTGATCCCTCGGCTGGGAAGATCCCCTGGAGAAGGAAATGGCAGCCCACTTCAGTATTCTTGCCTGGAAAATCCCATGGACCGTGGAGCCTGGTAGGCTACCATCCATGGGGTCGCAAAGAGTCGGACACGACTGAGCGACTTCACTTTCACTTTCACTTTATGAATTAGCCAAACTATGAAGATGGGAAGGAATATCCCAGTATGGTAAAAAGGGAGAAAGACACAGTGTTTGCAGATGGTTGGGTAAATGGGTGAGGTTGGTACAGTACATAGGGCAGACAGTAAGGCTGGACATTGGGTAGGGTCAGATGATGAAAAGTCTGTGTTTCATCCTGAAGGTGATATAAAGTCCTTGAAGGTTTCTAAACATGGCAAGGACAAGAGAGACTCACAACTTTAGAGAGATTCATGTGGTATGTTTCTAGGGGATGAACTGAAGGAGGGAACATATGAGAAGAGAGAGAGGCATATGCCAAAATAAACGATGGCTGCAGTGCCTCAAATGGGAAATTAATGCTTCAACCAAGGGAATGGTGATGGTCTACAGAGTGCCCAATGATATGATTTCAATAAATGTTAGGAGATAAAATTTTCAGGATCTGATAACCAGTTGGAAAAGGCAATGGCACCCCACTCCAGTATTCTTGCCTGGAAAATTCCATGGACGGAGGAGCCTGGTGGGCTACCGTCTATGGGGTCGCACAGAGTCGGACACAACTGAACCGACTTAGCAGCAGCAGCAGCAACCAGCTGGACAAATGGAAGGGAGCCAGAATGGTTTCAAGGATCATCCAGTGACCAGAAAACAGTCTTTTAAAGTTTGCTTTGAGAGTGGGGTGGTTATTATCAGACCATCTACCTTGAAATGTGAAATATACGAAAGATTCTTAAGGCATGAAACAGAGGATGAGCACATTTGGGATGTTCTGTGCACATCACAACTGATTCTCATTATCCTCAAAAACCTTGCCTCTCAGATTAGTGTTCTGTTTTCTAGACTTCAGTGACTTTCAAAACAGACAAGCAAAGAAATCTAAGACATTGTTTGCTAAATGGAATATTTTAAATTTTGGCATCTACCTATATAAGATCTTTTAAGTCATTTAGTCAACAATGTTTACTGAGATTTATTCTGTACTAAGCATTGTAAATACAAGAGAAAACAGACCTATTAAAATAGTTCTTTATCTCATTTTTATTTGTATACTTATTTGTTTGCCAATAACTAGTTATTATCATCATGTATGAAAGGCACAGTGTTTCTCAAACTATACATAAATAAGAATCAGGTGAAGAATGTGTTAAACCAATTTCCTGAGCCTTAATCCCAGGTATTATGATTCAGAAAGTCAGTCTGTGTAAGGTCCATGAATTTGCATTCCTAGCAATTTTATACTTACTGCCAATATTGCTGGTTTAAGGATTACACTCTAAGCTTTGAGTAACTCAATTCGTGAAGCAACGTAAGGTTCTTTCTTGTGGCCCTAAAGTATCCATAACATGGAATTGACGTCAATGGGAATTACACAGGCCACAAAGGTGTCACACTGAGACCTTAAGTGTTTATGGCCAACCCCTCACCACCTAGCTCTTGCCTTCTGTTTATCAGCTGTATTTCCCCTTGGGCATTGCTGTTGCTATTGGTCCGTAAGTTACTGCAGTTATGGCTCTTGATGAGGTCAAACAGTCCCAGCTGGAGAGACTTGAGAAATGAGAGCAAACGTTCCTTTGTCTGAACTTCTATTCTATCTGAGTTTAAAAGTCAAAGATCAATAAACCTGGAGAAAGTGGTGAGATTTGCCAAATATTGCCAGACAATGGAAGGGCTGTAATGATCAGCTCAGGGCCAGTGATGCAGTCAGCCTGGACCACAAAAAAGATAAATGGGTAAGAACTTGTCTCACAGGAGCATCGTGAAAGTAATGGTTGGCCACATGCCTCACTATGGATTCGTTTTCTTGGGAATGGTTTCCAATGGTGGATTGCTTCTAGTCAGAGTTAAGCTCCTTCTGTTTACTCATGATATTCTGAAGTTTTTCTGGTTTTTGCCTTCAGGTATATATTTTTCAGTCTCACATATCGGAAAATCAAGCAGCAAATCACTGAATAGTTTGGGTATCAAGTGAAGAGAGAGCAATGGGAGTGGAGAGAAGGGACAAATTTTAAGAATATTATAAAGAAAAGAGTAAAAGGGCTTAGCTTCTCTGACAAGGGGGCTACCTGCGGTGAGACAAGGTAGCTGAAATTAGCTCCCAGGTTTCCAGCTCTTTGACCAGGAGTAGGATGGCATCAGTTACATAAATGTAAAATTGAGGAAGGATTCGTGTAGGTACAATGCTGAGTTCTGTTTGGACATCCAGGTGATAGTGAGGCCCCCAAGCAGAAGTGTTTTGAAATGATTAGAAATTTGGGACTAGAGTTTGAGTGAGGGATAGTGGTTTGGAAGATCCTGCTGGGCCATACCTACATGCAAGGGAAAAAAACCAAAGCCCTGTCAACGATGAGAGAAGTTTTGTGAAGAAACCGAGGATCAAGGACTGAACCTTAACTGTCTTTCCAGAGGGTTCCAAATAAGATCTTCTTGGATTTTAATACCTTTGTGCATTTTCAGCTTGTGTTTTAATTAAAATGTAAATAGTATTTCTGAAATAGGGTAGCCAATGGAGAGATACCCTATATGCCTGGAGCATGCACTCACCCACTTGCGTATGTGCCCACCTGTATAGAGAACATGGGTTCATTTGCATGGTATAGAGGCTGACTTGAGGACATTTTCAGTCCTCTCAGAAAATCCTAATAAAATAGTCTGAAATGGCATGCTGACTACTCTTAGAATGTCTGTAACTTTTTCTTTCCATATCATTCATGCCATGTGATATTGATGTGGGAATCCTTTCCAGCCACATTTGAAAAGGCTCCCCTGAAGCTGCAAACCCAATGGTTTGGAAGAGAGAGTTTAAATAACTCAAAATATACAGTGTAAACAAGCTGGCCTTTTAGTATGAAGTGTACTAAATTAAAGAAACCAGATGCTTTGGTTGGCTTGGAACAGCTGGATTAGGACTGGCTCCCCTTCACGAACCATTTTCTTTGGAGCCTCGTCACCTTCTTCCCCTCCTCCTCCTGTGTCTCCCTTCTTGCCCTCTTCCTCTCTCTTTCTCTCTCTTCCTCAGCTCCCTTGCTCTATCTGATTTTTGTTTTCAGACAGCCATAAACTCATCAGATGCAGGAGACATATCAAATGGTTTCTGAAAATAGAGTTTGTGAGTTTAAATTATTTGCCTATGCTCATAAAAACTTGCTTACTGGAAACCTGGTGTGAGAATCTGAATCACACCTTCAATCATAGTTCTTAAGGTGAAGGACTTTTCTATGTACAATTTTATTTGACTTAAAAATTAAACATTAAAATATTCTTGCTTCAATAGTACTAACTGGGACATTTTATAGAGTCTCTAGGAAATCACCCTGATCCATAAATCTTCAAGTTATTTATTTCTATAAAGTCATGAAGCCTCACAACCCTCTGAGGAAGAGGGTCAAACCCAAACATCCCAGTTCATTTAAAAGTTAGATGAACCTCAATGAAGTGGTCCCTGGTGGCTCAGATGGTAAAGAATCCATCTGCCAGTGCAGGAGACACAGGAGACTTGAGTTCCATCCCTGGGTCAGGAAGAGCCCCTGGAGAAGGGAATGGCTACCCACTTCAGTATTCTTGCCTAGAGAAATCCATCGACAGAGGAGTCTAGTGGGCTACAGTCCATGGGGTCACAAAGAGTCAGACACGACTGAGCAACTAACACTTCCACTTTCAATGAAGTGGAGTGACTTTTCCTGACACAGAGGCTTTTACTGGCCAAATCTATGCTATCTCAAATCAATTGCTACCTTGGGAAAGTATGTAATGTGGATTGAAATCCACTTTTATACAAAATATCTTAAGAACTGTACCAGAAATATGCTTTCAAGCTGAACTCTAGAGATATCTCCAAGAAGGGAAGGAAAGAACAACAAAGAAATTTCACAACCTGAAAGATCAACACTATTGACTCAATGATTAGTATGCTATATAGCTGGGGGTGGTTTCATGTTTCTGAGATCTAAGATAAACACCAGTAGTCTCTACCAGAAGGGTTAATTATGGCTTAGCTAATAAAGGTGGTTTTGGAACATTTTGTAAATATAAAGTGTTCTGTAAGTATTAGGTGTAAAAGCCAATTGCCAGACACTGCCTCATAAGTATGAAATCTATTGTATTTCAACTGGATTAGGGAATCTTTTTGTAGACCAGGGCATCCAAAATATGCAAATATCTATATTCTCTCTTTAGGGAGAATTTTTTGTTGTGCTTTAGTCAGTCAAAACCTAGGAATAACACTGGTTCCACATAATTTGGGGGAAGGGGACACCAATTTCATTTCATTTCAAGAAGTGGAAAAAACACTCTATAAATTCTCCAAAGCCTCTTTTTCTCTCCAAAATGCCCATCACCACCACCCTTTCTCTCCACCCTCCTTTCCATTCTGGGTCTCAGCTCCAGGCCAGCTGATGGCTGGTCACTATGGCTTAGTTCTGGCACTTGCAGAAGAGCCGGGTGCAGTGGGCAGCACACATCCTGGAGATGACCATTCCAGCCTTTTCCCACCCTAGTTAAGCCTGACAATAAATCCTTTCCAAAATGCATTATTGTATTAGAGACATTTCAGAGGGTCTTAGAGCAGTAACTGATGCACCAGTGACATAGACCCTTTTTGTTGGTGAGCCTTTGATGTCACAGTCTGACTTCGCTTCCCAGCTCTGAAACAGGAGAAGAAAAATAGATCTACCACTTTTTCCTGACCCATTATTCACTTCTCAGAAGCAGGAGAATCAAAAGAATTATTCTTTTCATAGAAAGTACACATAGAGAATGCGTCAGGAAATTCTTTCTTGTGTCTTGACTTTGCATGCTGATGCCAAAAGTGCTGTCCTGGTATTAGTCTGTTCTGAAATTTATGGGGATTTGTGAAAAGCGAAGACAAAAACTTCTGAGCTGGTAGCCCGTTGGTCTTGTTTTTGTAATGTACGGGAAGGCTGGGAGTTCAGAGAAAGGGCTCCTGCCTGGCTGACTCTTGGCTGCTGGATTCAGTTAACCTCCCCAGGCAGATATGGGAATCATGACTTTCATCAGTAGGATGCTGGTTATCCAGGGGAGGCAAGGCTAAAGGCAATGAGTTGAGGCAAAATAGTGGAAAGAAGGGAATTCTTACTTTCAATATTAAAAGTAAAAGGAATTTATGAAGCTCTCACCCATTTTCCAGTATAGCTCCCCATGTAACTGAGAAGTGAATGTTAGGTGTCATATTTACCACATGTCTGCCCACTTTAATCCCTGACTTCACTGTACTCTACCTCACTGGGTGACAGAGAGATGACAGAGTATGACCACACTGTGGACTCAGCAGCATTTTAGAATTCATGTCACCTGCAGGTGACTATTGAACTCTGAACTTTGTGGGGTTTTTGGATTATCATCCACAGAACGTTTGCCCCAAATGCCCTCATGGTATTGCTTTATCGGCCAATTTTTCCAGTCCCCTGCGAGGCCGTGATTGCTTCTTTCTTACAGAGGTATTTTTAATATTTGTCCTACAGATAGTTCTGCAGCACTTTCTAATAGGCCCCACCATGATGTGTCTTTGTCAGAAGAGACTTTTTCCCATTATTCTGCTTTCTGTGTCTGGATTGTATATCTGGGTAACTGAAGTTATAACTCCTGGGCTTGGGGAATATTCGAGTACTCTGCACCACTCAGAATAGTCTGGAGTTGTGTTGCATCTCTTCTTATGCTCACATTCCCTTCCCTGTCTAGATGCAACTTATCCTGTCAGTATTCTAATTCATTTCTTAATGACTTCTAAGTATTCCCTTATACTTTTGCTTTTTTTCTTCACTCTTCTTTTTTTATTTAATTTTACCTTTTAATTAATTTTTTTGGAGTATAGTTACTTTACAATGTTGTGTTAGTTTCTGCAGTACAGCAAAGTGAATCAGCTTTACATATACTTTATATCACCTCTTTTTTAGATTTCCTTCCCATTGAGGTACAACAGAATATTGAGTTCCCTGTGCTATACAGTAGGTTCTCATTAGTTATCTATTTTATACATGATAGTATACACACACACACACACACGGCTTCCCTGGTGGCTCAGACAATAAAGCATCCACTTGCAATGCAGGAGACCCAGGATTCCTGGGTCGGGAAGAATCCCCTGGAGAAGGGAATGGCTACCCACTCCAGTAATCTTGCCTGAAGAATCCCATGGACAGAAGACCCTGGTAGGCTACAGTCCATGGGGTTGAAAAGAGTTAGACACAACTGAGCAACTAAGCATGAACACACATACACAATATATTTGTATATATATATATATATATATATATATATATATATATAATCCCAATTCATCCCATCTCCCTACCCTTCTTCTTTTATGCTACTTTGACCTCAAATTGAAACATTTCCAAAAAGCACATGTCACAACATTAGTATGTATAAAAAGCCATTTTCTTTTCTCCTGACCATAATAATTTACAGAAACCTTAACACCACCCTGACTATGAGCATGCCTTTTATCCTAGGGTGACTTTTCACTGCATTTTCTTTAACCAAGGATTGAAGATGCAGACATTTTACTCAGAAGAAAAAGTGTAAAATGTAAAGTATTGTTATTAGAGATGTTCAGCAACAGTCAGAATGTCAGCAACTAGAGCTATACGCAAACAGCGCCCAGGTGTATGGGGCAGCTGCTTTGGAAGACTACTGAGAAGCCAACTGTTATTCCCATTCACCACCCAAACTGCAGGAAGCCTGGGGCAGGTTCCGGGGGTAAAAGCATCTTCCCATGCCAACTAGAAAGGTGCCCTGTCATTTTTTTTTAAAGAAGGCAATGACCTTTTTTTTCAGTTATTTTATTTATTTATGGGTGCACTGGGTCTTTATTGCTATGCGCAGGCTTAGTTGCCCTGAGGCATGTGGCATTTTCCCAGACCAGGGATTGAACCCGTGTCCCCTGCATTAGCAGGCAGATTCTTAACCACTGTACCACCAGGGAAGTCCAGCCCTGTCATTTCTGTGTATCAGAATTTTATCTGCAATTCCTTAGATCCCTTCTTTACCACCCATTCTCCCTTCTTAGGTCAGAATGAGAAAGGGAGGCTATTGAAGAGGGCAACATCCTTCTCTTTCATTTTATCTTGTTATAACAAATAATTGCAGGATTTATTTTTCTAAGAATTTTTTTTGATGTGGGCCATTTTTAAAATCTTTATAACACTGCTTCTGTTTTATGTTTTGGTTTTTTGGCCACAAGGCATGTGGGATCTTAGCTTCTGACCAGGGATCGAACCCACACCCATACATTGAAAGGCAAAGTCTTAACCACTGGACTTCCAGGGAGTCCCAATTGCATGATGTAATGTCAGTTATAATCTGGCTGGTCATCTTTGGTTGATGAATGGTGCAGACTTAAACAAATACAAGTGAACTTCAGTGGATGACTAATGCACGGGCCCACGTGGATCAGTCCGTTTCTTCAAGCTCTCTTGCTGGGAAACAGAGGTTTTGCTAACCAAAAGAAAAAACGTTCTTCAAAATTTCCCTAAGAAAGAATTTTTTTACCTCCAAGCAGAGAGGGAAAAATACATTTTCCTTTAAATTTATTTATCAGGAGATATTTCCCCTCCAATTTTCTTGACTTGAAGTTTAAGTCAAGTCTGTAAAAATTAACTTTCACTCTGGCTGTACATGAGCAGTTCTTTAAGATCCAAAAGTTTTAACTGAATTGAGATTAACAATTAGAAAGTAAAAACTTCATGTCCCTCCTTTTCAATATGTCTAAGGCATGCAAAATTTCTTAACTAAATAGCTTAGTCTTCTTCAAAAGTGTGGTAAAATAGAATCCTCATTTATACATATGTCCCTTTGAGAAATATATACATATCCATATTCCTGGGTTGAGGGCAATTTGTTCTCATGTTCTTGTTTAGATTGTAATGCAATGTAGATGTGCGTCAAGTGAAGTTATATTCAACAACTGAAACTGGTAAATGTTTTGCTCTTAGAACTATCTCAGAAATTTAAATAAATAAGCAAAGTGATCATACTTTCCATGGTTTTGACAAATCAGTCCTGGTGGGAGACAGTCTTTTCTCTGAACCACATAGGGAAGAGTGGACAATCAGTAGCAATTCTGTGGAGTGATCCATTCCATTGCCAGCACACCAGTACCCACAAGACTTGAAGTTCAAGGTTACTGATTTCTTTTACCAGGATAGCTTCAAACCAAACAACAGGCTGTTGAGAGCATACCCTGAAAATCAGACAGAATAGAGGTAGGAGCAGACAGATAGGTGTAGTGGAAGCTCAATGCCAGAGATGCAGACCTGGGTTTTTAGCATGTCATCACATGTACTACATATGTACTATCATGTCTTATACTGGAGGGGAGCAAGAAGAGACTGCTTCATAATGTGGGAGTGAAGCAGAGTGACTTTCTTTAGAGAGATATTGCAGAGAACTTCTTGTATTAGGAAAGAAAACGAAAGAAGTTGGTTCAAAAATTCACAAACACTAATTGGTGTGCTGTCTTGGCTGAATGTCTCTGACTCAGAGAGACCATAAATGTTGTGAGGAGAAAAGTTAGGGACACGTGAAAAGTTTTCAAAACATAACAGCGCAAAACAACATGACTACAAATATCATAAGACAAAATGAGATTACAAGCCAAGTGAACAAAAGGCCACATATATGATTCCATTTCTATGAAATGTCCAGAACAGGGAGTTCTGTGGAGTCAGAAAGTAAATTAGTGGCTGCTCAAGACCAAGGAGGTAGGGATTGTGACAAAGAGAATGATAACTGAAAGGTACAGGGTTTCTTTCCGAGGTGAGGAAAATGTTCCAAAATTGACTATCAGATGGTTGCACACATCTGTGAATGTACTAAAAACTACTGAATATATGCTTTAAATGGGTAGATTCTGGAATATGTAAATTATATTTTAATAAAGCCATTATTTTAAAATCTAAGGTAATTTGAAAATTGGAAAAAGAAAAGCCAAGTGAATGGAAATCCTCAGGGATGGAATTTTTTCCCCTCCGGACCCTGACCTCACAGCCTGCCCTCTTTTCCCACCTACCCACAGGAAACAAAACAGAAGGAGCTATGAAATATTCTTGCTCACTTAGAAACAGTGAAATACTCTTCAGAGAACACGGGTGCCTCATTTTCTAACCACATTTGAAACCCACTTAAGTGTGAGGTTTGATGGGGTCCTAATTCAGTCCTAGGAGAGTGGTGAGCTTGTGAATTATCGTCCAGCATCTTTTCCAGACAAAAGCGCTTTAGCTGACAACAACACAAAGTCTTGGATGAAAAGAGTAGACATTCAAGTTCTCTGAGGCCCTCTCATAAATAACAAAAAAGATTGGCACCAGGTAGGTCTTACCAGAGACTGCAGCCTTTACAAAGTTCTTCTATTTGAATTTATTTCAAGCAGTCAATAAATAAATGGTTCCATGCTATTAAAAATGGAGAAAAGAGAAGACTACAAACATGTGATTCTACCTCCTGCAATTTGGTCCATTTCCCCGGCTCCCTTCTCAGAGAAAGATGCAATTGTTCACTTGATGACCCTGGTACCCAGCGTATTTTCTTTGGGGCCATCTTTTGAATATTATTTTTGTATAGAGCCAAGTAAATGAATGGGGAAGTTGAAAAACATAATCAGAATGTTATATTGACACTGTTGTAGATTTTCCGAATGCAGAAAAACAAGAAATGAATGGAAGTAGATTTGCCAAAGTGAATATTTTATGCATCTTTATATAGGGCACATTCCCAAGTGGGAGAAAATGCACTTGAATAAAATAAAATAACAGAATAGTTTTGGGACATTTCTAATTTATGCCATATATTTGTCACTTTTAGGCAGAACTCACACCCTTGGAGAATAACATTCTAAACATTTACTTCTTTGTGTGTGCCTTTTCTCTCTTCCTTATTTTCTATCTCTAGTGCTCAGAAGGCACTTTGAAGGCTATTTGGTAGAAGTTATGAATATCCTGCCCAATCATAGGCTTATAATCCCCCTGGAACCGACTGTCTTGCCAAACTGTCTGTCTTAGTGATGTACACAGTGATTACCAGTGATTGTGTAGGCCCTCTGAGATACTGCAAGGCACCAGATGAGATTTTTAAACTAACCCAAAGAGTGCTATATCAACATTAACCTTGAAAACCCAGAAATGGTTGTTCATTTTGTACCCTCAGGAATAATATCCCTCCATTGGCAGGTCAGCATGGGGTCATTCACTAGCTATGAGAAAGGCTGAACATGTGTGGAGCATCAAGGTTTAAAAAAAAAGAAGCTACCTGAAAATTCTAGAAAAGATTCAGAAATAAATCCTCCTTAAAGCTGGTAATAAAGTGTTGCTAAAAGTTTGGACTTTGGAGAATTTGTGTTTCTAGTTGAAGGAATTGTAGATATAAGATGGCTTCACAGATGCTATATTATAAAATTAGGCTTTGGATTGCTACCTGTATTTTACTTCCAGTTGAATTGTGACTTCCTTATGTCGTATCAGCGCTTCCCCAGTGGTTCAGTGATACAGAACCCACCTGCAACGCAGGAGCTGCAGGAGACGTGGGTTTGAGCCCTGGTCAGGAAGATCCCTTGGAGAAGGGCATGGTAACCCACACCAGTATTTTTGTCTGGAGTTTCCCATGGACAGAAGAGCCTGGCAGGCTACGGTCCATAGGGTCACAAAAAGTCAAACATAACTGAAGCAACTTAGCTCTCATGCACACGTGTATGCTATATAATATGAAATATACCTGCACCTTATTGTGTTCTTAATCCTGTCAGTAAATATTTTCCATGATAGTATGCTTTAAATTGTTGTAGTTTTTCTTTGAGTGTGAGTACAGATTATTGTTGATGAAGTCCTTTCTCAGCTCTGATTGCCCAGTCCAAGAAAAAATGTGCCAGTTACCATTCCAATCTGATCGAGGCTACCTGCAGATCACCCTTATTGTTGCTCAGTTACTGAGCTTCTCGTCTGAATGCCAAGAGTCTTCCCCATTTCTCTCGTACCCACTGCCTGAAAATTTTCTTTCACCAAGCGAACCATTTCTCTATCTATTTCTCCATTTGCTGCTCTGGAGATTTTTTCCCTAGTCTTTGAATTCATACTCCAGATCTTCACTACCTTTTTCTTTGAAAATGTTCCTTAAGTTGATTTCTTCCACAAAACCTCTCCCAGCTCACCAGAGCAGTAATAATCCATTTCCCTAACTGAAGTGCCCAAATCCCATGAGACACAACTCAGAAACTTCCAGAGATGATACTTATTATTCAGTGTAAATATTTGCTTGCTTCCTGTACTATTTGCTTTTGCCTCAAACATATCCTTTAGGAGGTGTGTCCTTTCACATATGTGCTCAGTTACAAACTGGGCTACTCATCAGTAGTTCATACCATGTCTTCCAATTGGAGTCACTGGGGAAACTTTGTAAAAAAAAAAAAAAAAAAAAAAAAAAAACCTATGCACTTCAGACCAATTAAATCAGAAAATGTGATTAAAAACAACTGATCTTAGGTGGTTGTGAAGCAGAGTAGAATGTTAGTCTAATTTCTTTTTCCCTCCCATCCTGGGAAGAAGAGGGAAAATTCTGACCATATATTCTGAAAATATAATGGGAAAAGAAATTTTAAGTATCCTGCTGAATCATATAACTAGAAAGTTAAAGGAAGGTAAGCGCTTATCTTATTCCAGGTCATGGCCATGTCAGTCCAGAGAAATAAAACATTTGCTTTAAATGACAATCCATTCTTTCTACTCCAATTTTCCATGACCCACATCTCACCCTTCCCAACCCCTGCTGATGGATAGTAAGGACCTCTAAAGATTGATCCCATGATTCTGTGAAGTCTGTTGACCTCAAGAAATACATATTCTAATAAAAGTGAAGTCGCTCAGTCATGCCCAACTCTTTGCAACCCCATATACAGTAGCCTGCACCAAGCTCCTCCATCTATGGGATTTTCAAGACAAGAGTACTGGAGTGGGTTGCCATTTCCTTCTCCAGGGGATCTTCCCGACCCAGGGATCGAACCCAGGTCTCCCGCATTGCAGGCAGACGCTTTACCGTCTGAGCCACCAGGGAAGCCCCTAGAGACACTCAATATCGAATCTTGAGTGTCTAAAATGAGAAACAACACAGAGCACCAAGCTTTACTCAGGGCAGAAAAATTCTATACTGCATAAAAAGTCCAACAGTTATAATTACACAAGATAAAAGCCATAAGCAGCAGCACATCAAATATGGAAAACTAAGATGTTTATACTAAAGGAATTATCCCCTGGTATCACTTGATATCACTTGGAACATTATATTATATTGCTCACACAGTAATTCCTAATATGATCATACATGAGTATAATAAACTTACAATTGGCAGTCAGTGAACATTGATTGAAAACAAATATTATTGTTTATTTATTTATCATCTTCAAAAGAATGATTTCATATATTTGGATCAGTTTTTTAGTTCCAGTTCTCAAACAGATTAAAATCACATAATTGTGTTGGGACATGAAGAACTGTTTCTCTGGGTTTCATTATCACAAGAGGAAAATGATGTAATGAAAGAAATTCTGGGCATTGTTAAACTTTAATTTCATAAACTAAGATGTATATTGCCATCGAAATAGATTCTAAAAGGCTGTATGACTTGATAAGGACAAAAAACTAACATACAAACTTATTAGAATGTGTATTTATTCATTTAATTCAGGTATCATTTTCCCAGTGATGGCTAAGATATATTCTTGGACTTCTGGCTTTGTAGCTAAGAAACATAGAAATCAGGGGGTTTCCCAATGACCTAGTGGTTAGGATTCCAGGCTTTCACTGCTTGGGGCCTGGGATTCAATCCCTGGTCAGGGAACTGAGACCCCTCAAGATGTGTGTTGTGGCAAAAAGAAAAAAAAAAAAAAAAAACCAGAACATAGAAGTCACTTTATGTTGAGATCACAAATTATCTCAGTAAGCAAGAATAGAGAGGTTTATCTAGAGAAGGCAATAAAGGTATGTGAATCGTTCTCTGATGAGTTCAGATATTTTAAAAAATATTCATAACATGCACAAAAGACAGAGGAAATTTCATCTAATGAAAGGCCAACAGAAATGTGTGAGGCAAACCAAAGAGAAAGGACTTTTTAAAGGATTTACTAACATGCTCTTTAAAGTACAAGGATGGAGAAGGATCAGCCTGTGGCCCACAAAAGCAGAAAAATGTGAAAAACAGGAGCAGACTGAGAGAGAACAGTAAAATATCAACACCCTTTTTTTCTTTCTCTTTGTCAAAAAGAATGAACTCAAAGTAGAAAAGGTATAGTTTTGTTTTAAACAAGGTCAGTATAGAGGGTTGGAATGGAAGTCCAAGAAAGTAAAAAACAAATAACAAACAAAAACAAAGCCCATTTTGCAAAAAATTCAAGTTTCTGGGTCTAGTGAATTATAATCCCAACTATTTGCAAATAGATCTGTTAAATCCCTGTCAATATTCCTGATGGAGATATGGAGAATGGGAAAGTGTCAGAAAACGAGAAAAAGGCAGAAGTTGTCTGAATATTATTTGGTTCAAAAAATCGAATGGTCTCTGTGAAGTAACTCCACTTCAGCTTAGTCGCCAAGGGTAGTTGTGGTGGCTCTGTAAACAAGCCAGGAGCAGAGTTCTGAATGGGTAAATAAATGTATGTTTCAATCGACCCTGACATGAGTACTGTCCAGGCACAGAAGTTCAGGTTTCAAGGACTGTCTCTATAGGAGCTAATGTTTCTTGAGTTTTATATTTTATCTGCTTCTTAAATAGTTCTTCTTTCCAGTCAATATACTGCAAGATCTTTCTTGTTTAATTTTTATCTATTTATTTGTTTGCTTACTTTTTGGCTACACTAGGGTTTTGTTGCTGTTCTCATGCTTTCTTTATTTGTGGTGAGTGGGGGCTGCTCTCTAGTTGCAGTGTGGGCTTCTCATTGCAGCGGCTTCTCTTGTTTCAGAGCACGCAGGCTTCAGTGGTTCCAGCATGTGGGCTCAGTAACTGTGGCACATGAGCTTTGTTGCCCCTTGGCATGTAGAATCTTCCTAGACCAGGGAGTAATCCCTTGTCCCCTGCATTGGCAGGCAGATTCTTAACCACTAGGCCACCAGGGAAGTCCCGTAAGGTCTTTTTATGTATCCTTCTAGGACCAGTTCGGAGAAAGCAGTGGCACCCCACTCCAGTACTCTTGCCTGGAAAATCCCATGGACGGAGGAGCCTGGTAGGCTGCAGTCCACGGGGTCGCTGAGGGTCGGACATGACTGAGTGACTTCACTTTAACTTTTCACTTTCATGCATTGGAGAAGGAAATGGCAACCCACTCGTGTTCTTGCCTGGAGAATCCCAGGGATGGGGGAGCCTGGTGGGCTGCCGTCTCTGGGGTCGCACAAAGTCGGACATGACTGAAGTGACTTAGCAGTAGTAGTAGGACCAGTTTAATTAAATTTACAGATGATAAAATACTGGTATCTTACGTACTTGTAAAATTGATGGCAATTTGTACAAATGAAGTAGCCACAGAACCATGTGACTTGACCAATTCTTCTGCCTTCTCCATGAAGCCAGGAGAAGGTATATTTTGCTTTAGCCTCCTTTTCTAGAGGGGGCCCTGCATACACTGGCTTTAATAAAGCTTCTACCCTACTAAGTGATAAGACCACCTCTTGTGAGTGGGGGGCAGTGCACAGTAACAGGCCTTGGTGGCTGACTGGACTTGTCATAACTAGGACCCAAGACAGGACCTAGGTTCTAGGAACAGACAGAACATTAGTCTGGGGATCTATCGAATGTATAAAGCTCCCCAACAGTCTATTGCCAGCAGAGTAGCCAGCACCATCCTCTGAAAAACACTGGTCAGATCATGTCACTCTCTCTTCAAAAACCTTATTGTGTCTCTGTTCTGCGTCTCTAAACTCCTGGTCCACCCCTGCCCACGTGTCACCTCTCTGCCCTTACCTCCTCCCACACTCTCTCTGTTCCAGTGTACTGGCCTCCTTGCTAGTTCTAGAATATATCGAGCTTGTTGCTTGTGTCCTGTGCTTGCTGTTCCCTGAGCCTGAACCGATTCTCCTGGATGATCCCATGGCTCCTCCCTCATTTCATTCAAGTCTTTCAAGTTACCCCAGATGGGCCTTCCCAGACTCTCCTCTATTTAATCTGCAGCCCCACCTGCGCCAGGCCACGCAGAAGTCCCTCACCCCTTTCCTGCTTTATTTCACCCCATAGCACTTCCATGAGGTTCCTACCTGCAATTACTTGTTGATTTTGTCCATTGTCTGTCTTGCCCCTCTCAAATCTGAGCAGGCATGTTCCATTGTGTTCACTGCCATATGCTCAGAGTCTAGAACAAGGCCTGGCACATAGTAGGCATTCAAAACATATTTGAAGAATAAATGAATAAATATTCAGTTGGTCTAAACCCCAAAAAGCAATTAGTACCAGACATGTAGACTTAATCATATAGGACAAGAATACAAAGAGTGGTGGTTCCAGAGAAGGATGCAAGGGGACTTCTAAGCTCCTCCAGTGCTGAGATTTTGACCTAAGTATTAGATGCATATACTTGAAAAACATGTTTTATGGACAAAGGTGTTTGGGAAATGCTATGTGAACCCACCTTCTTGCATATTCACAATGAAGATCAATAATTTGAAGGATCAAAAAAATCTCACATGTAATAGTCAGGGTTGTTCAGAGAAACAAAACTCTGACTAGTGTAGATTTTGGTACCAAGGGTGGTTCAAGAGGAATAGCATCTTATGGATGGGTTTTCTGAATTGGTCTAGACTGTCTGGGATTGGCGGTCTAGTTTGATTAGATCTAAAGATACTAAGTATTTTCATTAATAAAGGGAGCACTGATGACTTCAAGTGATGTGATATGGCAATAGTTCTAAGCAAAATATCAACATTGGATACTCCTAACCAAATACCTTTAAGAGACAAGTTTCTGGGTACCCACATATATAATCCCTTCAGTTGCTTTTTTCAAACTAACAAGTATAATGAGATTGGCTGTTTACTCCTAATGTTGCTGGACAAAGTGGGAAAAGAAAAGAATGACCTAAAGGATTCAAATTTCCAGCTCAAGTTCTGTATAAATGACCTGAAAGCTTCTATGTCTGCCCTGAAAAAGACTCATTTCCTGTAGCTGCAAAGCTGAGATTCCTGAAAGCCAAGCCCAGAATCTCATCCTGCTAGTGGCTGAATTACAAAACAATTGAATTCCCAACACTGGAGAGTATCTCCTACTAAAGTGAGGGCATTGATTGGGAAGGAATGGGATCCTGAAAATTGGAATGGAGACATATGGGAAGCCTCTGATAAGCTGGGGCCATTGAACTCATTCTGATATATCTTCTTTGCCACTAGAAGCAGTTCCTCTCCCTAGCAAAATACCATAGACTGAGTGTCTTAAATATCAGAGATCTATTTCCTCAGAGTTCTAGAGGTTAGTGCAGGGTCAAGATATCAACATGAATTCTTGAGTCCTCTCCCCTTGGCTTTCAGATGGCCACCTTCTTGCTGTGTCCCCACATGGCCTTTTCTCTGTGCTCACATAAAGCTGATGTCTCCTTGTGTGTCCAAATGTCCTCTTTTTATAAAAACACCAGTCAGATTGGATTAGAGCCCACCATAATGGCTTCATTTTAGCCCAGTCACTTCTTTAAAAGTCCCATCTGGCAAGAGAGTCATACTCAGAGGTACTAGGGAATTACAAATTCAATACATGAATGTGAAAGTGAAAAGTGTTAGTCTCCCAGTCTGACTCTTTGCAACCACATGGACTGTAGCCTGCTAGGCTCCTCTGTCCATGGAATTCTCCAGGCAAGTATACTGGAGTGGTTCAGTTCAGTTCAGTTCAGTCGCTCAGTCGTGTCCGATTCTTTGCGACCCCCTGAATTGCAGCACGCCAGGCCTCCCTGTCCATCACCAACTCCCAGAGTTCACTCAGACTCATGTCCATCGAGTCTGTGATGCCATCAAGCCATCTCATCCTCTCTCGTCCCCTTCTCCTCCTGCCCCCAATCCCTCCCAGCATCAGAGTCTTTTCCAATGAGTCAACTCTTTGCATGAGGTGGCCAAAGTACTAGAGCTTCAGCTTTAGCATCATTCCTTCCAAAGAAATCCCAGGGCTGATCTCCTTCAGAATGGACTGGTTGGATCTCCTTGCAGTCCAAGGGACTCTCAAGAGTCTTCTCCAACACCACAGTTCAAAAGTATCAATTCTTCTTCACAGTCCAACTCTCACATCCATACATAACCACAGGAAAAACCATAGCCTTGACTAGAGTGGTTAGCCATTCCCTTCTCCAGGGGATCTTCCTAACCCAGGGATCAAACTCAGGTCTCCTGCATTGCTGGCAGATTCTTTACTGTCTGAGCCACCAGGGAAGCCCAGTATATAAATGGGGGGCATGATTTAGCCCATAACAGTGCACTTTTAAAAGTTTAACTAAAACTCTGTGTTTCATAAGCACATTTGATTATAGCACCTTTAATTCACAATTAATTACATATCAAGAATAATGCTCCTTAGTTTGAATTTATCTTACCAATGACCTAGATTTTTATAGCAATATCAATAATTTTATACAATATATAAAATGTAAGACAAAAAATAGAGAATTTATATTATATGTAATTTATTTATATTTATATAGCAATATAAAAATAAGAATATTTTTAATAATAAAACTTTATTGACAAACCAGTTTTATCCATGTGATTTGATTCCTACCTTTTATGAGGTATACAGGGCAGATATTGTTATCCCAACTTAATAAAATAGATTAAATGAAACTCAGAATGGCTAATACTTACCTAGGTCATAGAGGTTGTAAACGGCTTCTCATATTATTGACTTCTTCCTTGTGATACAACTTTCTAATACTACATAATACCCACCCTCCTTTAACAATATAACATGGTTCTCACTTCAGATCAAGACATATTTGAACAGGGATTTTACCACTTGAATTAGTCACCCTGGTTGCAAAACTGCCTTCATGCTTACTGACTATGTTTTCTTGGAAAAGTAATTTAATACCTCTGTGTCTCAGGTATGACATAGACAACAGGATTTATCTAAGGCCAGGGCGGGGGGAGGGTTCTTAAGAGGATGAAATGAGTTAATTCATGAAAAGTACTTCAAACATTACCTAGCACGTACTAAATGCTCAGTAAATGTTAGCTGTTACTACAGACACTGAGAAAGACCCCGTTGCTAGGAGAAGTTGAAGGCAAAAGGAAAAGGGGGTGACAGATGATGAGATGGTTAGATTGCATCGTTAACTCAATGGACATGAATTTGAGCAAACTCTGGGAGACAGTGAAGGACAGGGAAGCCTGAGGGCTGCAGACCATGGGGTCACAAAGAGTCAGACATGGCTTAATGATTGAACACGACACATTGCTGTGGAAATGTAAGTGACTGGTTTTAATAGAAAAATAGTTTCCTATAACATGGATATAATAAAATGGATTCAGCCATTTCCCAACTGAGTCCAGTTTTTGCCATCTGTTTCCCTTCTCAAAAACAAAGAATGAACAACATTTGGAGCTTAAAAGAATCCCAAGTGCCATCATGGCACAGATGCCTGGAATAAGAATTCCCAAACACCTCCTGGGCCTGAGCAGGCTCCAGCAGTGAGCATGGTGGCCTGATGGTCCTTCTGAGGTCAGCAGACTTGGTGTGGAAGTCTCCTAAGAACAGGCCATCTCGTGGGACTTTGAGTATTTCCTGCCTGTGATCAGCAACATCTCCTCTTGCAGTATTTTGGCAGGTTTGTCCTTGTTCCCAGCCAGAATCAGGAAGTTCAGAAGCACATGAAAACAAACAATACATTGAAACGCTTCTCTCAAATTATTCAAAGTTCAAGAAAACAAGAAATTATTCAGCAATATTGGGACATTGTATTTTATCTTATTAATTACATTTCTTCTCATTAGAAATGCCCATCCTTTTCTTTTCAGTGAATACTTTTCTTGGCATTAATTTGCATGAGACTTTTTTTTTTTTCAAAGTGTATGTAGGTATGAGAAGTGATAGGGTATCACTATATTTTGCAAAAATTTGCAGGCATTTTCGTGACCAGAGCTATTTTGTCCTCTGTGCAATTTTCAAATTATATTTTGATATTAATATCAATCTTAAGAATTACCACTGCTTTTAAGTTCAGCATGATTTTTTCTTAAAAATCTCTTCCCTTCATTTCAATGATCATAATTGGATCAACTGCAAGCCAACACTATAAAGTGCTGCTTTTCAAAATTTTGCTTATCATTTAAGATCATCTAAATATTGGCTTCTTAATAAAACCTTCTCCGTTCCCCAACTCCAGGTGATGTCCAAAGGACTCTGCTGCTATTTCACAGTACTGTCACTCAGCCACCAATGGACTTTTTTCAACCATCATTTCACTTACGCTTTCAGCAAGATCTCTCTGAAAACCATTCCCTCTCTCTTGAATTGCTCTCTTCCAAAACAAAATGAGCTTCTGGATTTCTTCCCACCATTATGGCTATCTCTTCTCCTTTATAGACTCCTCCTCCAGCAAGACATTAAATGTTAGGGTTGCTTAAACCTGCATGCCAAGCCTTATTCACTTATCACTTCATTTCCTAGACATGTGTATACATGCCCATAGTTTTATTTGAGTTATAAATTTCTATCTCCATCCTAGATCTTCCCTATAGGTCTAGACCCATACTGCCTACTTGATATTTTTGCTTTGAAATCCCAGTAATACTTAAACTCAGAGTAGCCAAAGTTGATCACATGAAGGTCTCCCAAATCTGGTCCTTTTAAAATTCCCTTTTTCTATGGCTAGCACAATCAATCATCCAGTTATGAAAACCAGAAATCTATGAACTATCTTTAATACTTCCCTCTTCCTCAGACCTGCCAGGCAATTCCCAGGCAATTCTCCCTATTACACATCTCTAAAATCTATTCACTTCTCTTCTAGGACCACTACTGTACTCCAAGTCACCATTTTTCTCACCTGAACTACTACAGTGATCTTCTAACTAGTTGTTTTGCCCCTTCCAATCCTTCTCTGTTATTCACCCAAAATTGTTTTATTCAACATGAAAATCTGATTACACCATCTTCCCCTTAAAATCGTCCCATCGCTTTCTAATTCTCTTGTGATAAGGTTAAACTCCTCAACCTGTCCTGCAAAGCCCTGACATCCCTCCAACCTCATTTTATCTGTGACCCACCATATCCACTTTGTTATTTCTGGAATATGCTAGGCCTTGTTACAGGAGCTCAGATATGCCATGCTCCTGCAATAAACTTTTAGACTCGCAGGACTGTCTGCCTGGATTGCTGCACTCAGAGCAATCATGTAATGTGTGAGCTAATCAGGATACTTTTGAATGTGAAAGGGGCGATATTACTAAATACAGCAGGCAAGACCAGAGGTCTAAATCAAGATTCTCCAGGGCAAATCAGGACATGTGTTCACCTTAAATTAACTACTGTTAATTCTTCAGATCTCCAATCAAATATCACCTCCTCAAGGAGGCTCACAACAACTCCCTAACAAAGGGAAGTTCATTACTCTTAACATCAGTGTATATCTCTTCTTTGTTCCTCTACCCAAAGTTGCAACTTTATATTTATGCATAATTGTTCTGTAATGTCCCCTCTAATAGATTACAAACTTCATGAGGCCAAGATTCTTCCCAAGGTTCTTCACCATTGTATTGCCTGCCAAAAACATCATGTCTTATAAATATCATTTATCAAATGAAGGACATGAATGACTCCTCTTTGAGAATTTCCTTTTTCTGTGATTGATAGAACCAACCATCCAGTCACGCAAGAGAGAAATCTACAAATCATCTCTGATACCTTCCTGTCCCTCAGCCCCAGGACTCAGTCCCTCCCTGTGTCCATTTTCTTGGTGGTCTCCTCTCTCTCCTCCTCCTCCTCTTCCTTTTCCCCAACCTCTCCTGCTGTAATTTTTTTTTCCAGAAAGCTAACACACATTAGATATGAAAGACATCACCTGCTATTGATAGGAGGTTTCTGAAAATAACGTTGCTAATTTAAATTATTTGCCTGTACCCACAGAAATTTGCTTAGTGAAGACCCGGTATGAAAGTCTAAATCACAGCTTCAATCGCTGTTCTAAAATATGAAGTTCTTTTAAATGTAAAATTACATTAAATTTTCAAAGTGGACATCAAATAATTCTCTTTCAATTCTACTAACTGACACATTTTTACAGGATTACTATGAAGTCATTTCAGACCCAGAAATATCCAAGTTATTTCTCCATATAAAATCATAAAACCTCATGACACTTCTGAGAGTGGGATCCAAACCCAAATATCCCAGTCTTGCTAAAAGTTAGATTCCTTCTGGCTTATATATTTACTCATTTCTATGAATCTCTTCTAACAGACTATTAATTATCTGAAAGCCAACATAACATCTTCTCTACCTTTATTTTTTCCTTTTCCCTACCTACTCTCCAACACTCTGTATAATGTTTTACATACATATTTATTGAAATGAACTGAATTAATCGAAGGTCTTCTCAGAGCCTACCCTAGAATTGGCCCCTTTGTTGAAACACTTACCCAAAAGTTCTACCACCCTACAAGATACCTGGCTCTCCAGTGGAATCTAGACTCCATGTGGTCTAACCTGCATCACTGGGGACTCGTGGCATCTCGTGTTAAAATCTGAGGCTCCACTGTTTGTCCTGGGCTTCTAGTACTGGCACGAAGCACCAGGATTTTGCTTTCCTCAGGACATAGCCTTGGTATTGACTTGCATTAACCCTGACCTGCCCAGCAGAGAGAGGAGAAACACCTGGAAAACCTGGAAAGATCAAGGAAGCCATGAGTAATGTCATCAACAGACCGACTGGTCGTTGTTGTGGAGGTTGGAGACGCTGCCACTGTGCAGTGGTGGGTTAGAGAGCAAGGACTTCCAAGACCAATGGCTTCTGATCCCAATTCAGCTGACTTACAAACTCTATATTCCTTGGCACAATGGGGATGTTACACACACCTGCCTCAGGTGGATGGTTATGAGGACTAAACCAGTTCATACATGTACAGTCCTTAAAAGAGTTCCTGACTTTAAAATTCTCCTAAATAATGCCTACTATTATGGGGGAGGACGCAGGAATCTCAGAATAGTAACAAAATGATGGTAATAGTTACTGGGGTTTTTTGAGTGCCTGTGATGTAACAGGCATTGTGAGTGTACGTTATACATTTATTGAAAAACAACAAAATTTACTTTGGTGACATTCTGAAGATAAAGAGCATTATCCCAGAAATAAGTGAATAATGTACAAGCTTACATTGGTGTTTTCATTACTTAAGGCAGATCCAGATCATGTATTCCCTAAAATGACTCCTCAGATTATTCCCCTTCTTCTCAATCTTTGAGAGAATATAAGCTTTTTGTGTTCTTTTCAGGCTTTTTTTTAAAGCAGCTTCTTGGAATTCTCTTAAGGCATTCCTGCTGCTTCTTGTTCAATATCCCTTTTTATTACTCTCCTGTATCCCTAGAGATTGTAATTTTTTCCCTCATTTTCCCTCTGTTAAATCATGAAGCTGAAAAATATCTAGTCTGAGTTAAAACATACCATACCCATGCTAGAACATAGAAGCACTTCTATTTGTATATTCATTTTCTCACCATTTAAGTCCCAAAATATTCATTTGTCACAACATATTTAATAATTCCAAACTAAAGTTGCAGGGTAATACAGTTAGGCAATAGAATATTGACTCTAACTTGGTGAAATTCCCCTTTGTCTGAATTTGACATGAAGTTAAAGGTTTTTAAGAAGAGAAGAGAGAAAGAACTTTTTTCACACGCAAAGAAAACTTTATATTATTTCCTGTGCCAAAAGCATGGTTTCAGGACATCTAACTCCTGGTCCCTCTCTTTCCTACACACAAAGCTCCCTCAGCAGTAGCCCAGAAATGCACAATTAGTGCAACAGATCACTGGACAGGTTCTGAGTAACAGACAGCCTCACTCAAGAAAGTAAAGCAGAAGATAAAACCTCTGGGAGGGAAACTTGGGTCTCATCAGCCATCTTGGATCTCCTGTGAGCTCACAGTCCTCAGAACAGTCCTCTCTGCCTGACTTATCTAAACTGGCTGCCTGTCGTATCCCATAAATCTGTGGAGTGATTAAACTGCGCAACCTTTCTCCTCTGTTTGGCTAGATCAATGTTTTAGGAGAAATAATTCACTTTGCTAATTGAGAGTAGTCATCTGAAATATTTGAAGCCACCAGGGCTGAGGCAGGGCAGCCTGTTGAAGTGCTTGTGTGAGATTCGTGGATCTGGGTTCTCTCTGCCTTTGTTTTGCAAGTGTGTGGCAGTGACGTGAGTTAGAAATATCTAAGGAAGTTCAAAGGAATACCTTTCATGAGCGCATCTTCTCTCCTGCCGTGTTTGGGCTGCTCAAGAGCATCTTTCTGACTCTACCACCATCTCATCTTCCTCGTTCATTGTGATGCCCTATAAACATCTATCCTGGGTTCCTGCAGCTTGTCTCATTATCTTTTTCATTCATCTTAGATGCAATAAGAGCACAGTAGCTACTGCTATGTCGCTTTCCTACCTGTTTTCCCCACCCTGAGATGACCTTGACACCAAGACAGGGGCCAGAGTCTGGTTCTTGTCATGTGGCCCGTGTTTCAGCCACTGTAAGTTGTCATCGCTGTCAGAGTCTCCACCCTCTTTCCCAGTTACATAAGAGGCCACATAATGTCTGCTCCCTCCCAAGCTTTTATTAAACAGAGACAGCCTGGGAAGCCAAGTGGGCAAGAGGTCCATCCCGGAACCACGTCCCCTGGGAGGGTGAGTGGCTGTCTCAGCTCCCTGCCCATGCTGGCAGCTTTAAATACCCGAGGACGACATGTTATGTTTTCAGCCTGAAGGGGCAAAAGAGAAGCAGCCCTTTCAAAATAAGAATTCCCCTGCTGTTGGTTTCATTTTGGAACACAATGAGAACAGACCGAGGACACGACTCTGAGCTGTCAACGCTTCCCCCCCTGCTTCCACAGCACTTTTCGTTTGCCAGCAGAAAAAAAAAAAGTTGCTTCAGTTAAACAAGGGTCTCATGAATAGTTAAAATAACTGTTTAGCTTGGATATAAGGCCTTAGGTAAACAGATAATTGCTTGAGACTACGGGCCAGTAAAAGCAGCACAGCAGGACACCATTCGACCTGTTCCTCAGACCAGTGGCCTCTGCTCCTCCAGGGACCATTGTTACTGAATCATTTCTCTCTTTGCAAGAACATATTGAAGCAATTTAATATCAGAAGGGGCTCCTGAAAGCAGGGAGAAGGAGCAAGACCTTTCTATATAAGAACTTATACTGAAAACATTCTTTTTACCCTCATTCAAGCTTTGCTTCAATAAAACCCTCAAGATACGGAATCTTTGGTTTGTATTTAACTTTTCATGTTGAAAATTTTCTGAAATGCATTGTTAGCCAACTTACAGTCATCCTGACTCTTGCCTCATTAGTATTTTTAACAGGATTTTATCCTTATTTTAAAGCAATGATATACTACACCTAAAGGCCATTGTTAGGTTTATGAGTATCTGCTTCCCAGGCTGTAATTGTAGTTACAGCTAGAATAACCATTTAACAGAATCTTTCAAGTATGGGTTGTGTAGCTTGTTGTTGTTGCTGTTGATTTGTTTGTTTGGGTATCTTTGCTATCAACATGCTTCATTGTTATTTGTCTCTTTTTCTCAAAAGTGGGATTGCATCATTAAAAAAATTATCTTAATTAAGAAAGAAAGAAAGAATGTGAAAGTGGCTCAGTTGTTTCTGACCCTTTGTGACCCCAAGGACTATAAAGTCCATGGAATTCTCCAGGCCAAAGAGCTTGTGTAAATTAGTTGCCAGGTCGTTTGAGTTCTGCTGAATAATATTTTTAATAATTGCCTTCCATTTCTTACTTAAAAATAATAGATGTGTTGTTGATCCAGAGCAGGATTTGGTTGTCTTATTCATACAGTCCATTTCCAGTGAAGTGCTATTTGAATAAACATCTATCTGATTGAATCTTGAATTCATCAAGGGCCTGGATTTCCCTGGTATTTAGTTTCCAAGAATCATGATGAATATATACTTGGTTTATGGGCAAAAACAATCAGAGCATACATTATGCAATAAAAAGTTAATGCTTAACTCTTTATACAATTTTTTATCCTAATACTATAGAAGGATGGTTGGTTAAGAACATGGGGTTTGAAACCAGTTCTGAGTTTAAGCACAAACTCTCTACTCACTAGCTCTGGGCACAGACAAAATATCAAATTTACATTGGCCTCAGTTTCCTCATTGGTGAATGGTATAATAATAATATTAATACCTTCTTCGATGAGTTGTTGGGTAGGTGATATGAGACAATGCATGTAAAATGCTCAGCACAGCATAAGTAGCATTAACTGTTATTGTTATTCACTATTTTCAATAACATTAACATGTTATTTTTCAGGCACTTGATAATTTCCTCACAACAATCCTGTGGTGTGGAAAAATGCTACATAACACAAATTTATGGACCTCAAAGTGGTTATTGATTAGCCCAAGGTCACCCAAGATGATGAAATGCTAGTCCTCTCAGTAATAGGAGTTTCCTGATCCTAGCTTATCATCCCCTTTTTGCACACTTTGCACCTGGTGCTGTCTCTTCACAGTTTCTCTAAATCTAAAGTCTTACAGAATAATGGGTCATCTCTGCCTTAGACTTTCAGATGCACAAATGGAATAAACTCTGGCAGAGGCTTCAAAACCCACAATGATATTAGAAATTTTCTGGGAAAATAATACCGTCAGAACTACAAAAGCAGGAGGAACTCTTTGGTAAAACTGAGAAGAAAATACTAGTGAAGAAGTGAATTCCAATTGATGAGCCTGAAACCCATAGGAAAAGCCCAAAAGGATGACATAGTAGGTAAACAAATCCACAAGCCCAGCCAGCTTTCCACCAAATGAAGACAGTCTCATCTCTGCATAGGTTTTCAAGTGTGTGTCTCTTACTCTCACTCATAAAATATAAGTTCATTTAAATGCAGTGCTGAATTTGTCATATCATTTTAAAATGGGGACCTATGACTTTTTTAACTTTATAAACCAGGTGTGTACACTTCATAGGGATAAAAACCAATGGTATTGAGGAGAGATCTTTGCCTATGAAGCAGAACAACCTAGATTTAAGGACTAACCCTGCTAACTGTAAGCTTAAAGCACCATAAATGCAGGCACTCGAAGTCAATAGACAAATGGATAAAGAAGATACAGTATATATACACAGTGAAACATTACTCAGTCAATAAAAAGAATGAAATTCTGCCACTGCAACAATGTGGATGGACCTAGAGAATATTGTGCTCAGTGAAATTAGTCAAACAGAAAACCACAAAAACATTTGATATTACTTATATGTGGAGTCTAAAAATTAACAAATGAATATATATAGCAAAACAGAAAGACTCACAGATACAGAAAACAAATTAGTGGTTATCAGAGGGGAATAAGAAGAGGAGGGGGCAAGATATGGGTATGTGATTGAGAGAAACAAACTGCTATGTATAAAATAGAGAAGCAACAAGGATATATTGTATAGCAGTGGGAATTATTGTCATCATCCTATAACAAAATTTAAAAGAGTACAATGTATTAAAAACACTGAATCACTATACTATACACCTGAAACTAGTATGATATTGTAAAACAACAATACTTCAATAAAGAATGATGAAGTTTAAAAATAAATAAAGTCAGTCTACTGAATGCCTTTAAGGGGCCTGCCACCTGAGCTGGAACCAGGAGGGTGAAATAGCAGTCCCTTCACCCTCTTTTCTGAGCCTCTGTTTTCTCACCTATAAAGTAAGAGAAATAATAGTAGTTCTCCTTACAAGGCTATTGTGAGGATCCAAAGAGAGAAACAAGAAAATAAATGTACTATAATATCTATGAAAGTGTTTTGTAAAGTCTAGAGAGCTATAAACATAAGATGATGAAGACAACCCAAGGAGAGAAAAACTCTTCATGTTTTGCCAGTGGCTTTCCTATAAATATTGACCATCCACCCCAATGAACTTATCAAATGCCAGCATTCTCTTCTTTAATGCCAGATTATATTCATTGTATTCATATTTTGAAATGTACTTTTCCATCCTTTCCCTCCTCCTCCCACTTTGCTGTATTCTGTAAATTGTAACATTCTTTAATATCAATATGGCACTACAACATCAGATTATACAAACCATTAAGTAAAGCATCAATATAAGATTCAAAGCAAGAATTGCCTGAGGGCTCACAGCTTGCAATTCATAAGCCCATGTATATACAAGGCCCATCTGTGGGGGATATTTTAAACAGTAAGTCACATGAGTTAGAACTGATGGAGACCTCACCTAGGCCCTGGTAAACTCCAGGAGTTAATGGGAGAAGACTGTTCGTCCTCTTCACTCATAGGTGGAGGCCCTAGTGCCATCTCATGTCTGGGAAAGAGTGGTTTATGGAAGTGAACCCATTACTCCTTCCCCAGTTCAAGTCTTTCAGAAGAATATTGGGTCTCATGTATTTTTACCTCTCCTCTGATTTCATGTTATATGTACTAATTGGTGGATTTGGTCTTTATATCTAATCTAGTCAATAGAAGACATTCACTTAGAGTCTGTTAAATACCAGACAACACACAAAGCACTGTGGAGAAATGCAGAACACAAAATATGATCCCAGCTTTGCAGGGGTGTTGCTGCTGCTGCTAAGTCGCTTCAGTCATGTCCGACTCTGTGCGACCCCATAGACGGCAGCCCACCAGGCTTGCCCCTCCCTGGGATTCTCCAGGCAAGAACACTGGAGTGGGTTGCCATTTCCTTCTCCAATGCATGAAAGTGAAAAGTGAAAGTGAAGTTGCTCAGTCATGTCTGACTCTAAGCGACCCCATGGACTGCAGCCCACCAGGCTCCTCCATCCATGGGATTTTCCAGGCAAGAGTGCTGGAGTGGGGTAGAAGGAAGTAAAACCAGCATTTATTTGCAGGCAGCAAGTGTTATTTTAGATTCTCCAACCAATGGCACCTTGAAGTGAGGCAACTGAGGCTCAGAGAAATAAAATTTCCAATTATCACACGGGTAGCAAGTGTCTGAGCTAAGTTTATCCAAGGTCTGCCTTGTTCTAATGTTGCTGGAGCTGAAGCTCCAATACTTTGGCCACATGATGTGAAGAGTTGACTCATTGGAAAAGACCCTGATGCTGGGAAAGATTGAAGGCAGGAGAAGGGGACAGCAAAGGATGAGATGGTTAGATAGCATCACTGACTCAATGGACATGAATTCGAGAAAGTCTGAGAGATAGTGAAGGACAGAGGAGCCTGGTGGGCTATAGTCCATGGAGTCACAAAGAGTCAGACGTGACTTAGCGACTGAAAAACAACAAATGAATAAGTACTAGAAACTTTTAGCACCCGTGAAGGTGGCGCGAGTGGTAAAGGACCTGTCTGCCAGTGCAGGAGATATAAGAGACATGGGTTTGATCCCTGGGTCGAGAAGATCCCCTGGAGGAGAACAGGGCAACCCATTTCAGTGTTCTTGCATGGAGAATCCCATGGGCAAAGAAGCTTGGCGGGCTGCAGTCCAGTCAGTCGCAAAGAGTCGGACACTACTGAAGCGATTTAACACACACTAGAAACTTTACACCGGAGAAGGCGATGGGACCCCACTCCAGTACTCTTGCCTGGAAAATCCCATGGATGGAGGAGCCTGGTGGGCTGCAGTCCATGGGGTCGCTTAGAGTCAGACATGACTGAGCGACTTCACTTTCACTTTTCACTTTCATGCATTGGAGAAGGAAATGGCAACCCACTCCAGTGTTCTTGCCTGGAGAATCCCAGGGAGGGGCGAGCCTGGTGGGCTGCCGTCTATGGGGTCGCATAGAGTCAGACACGACTGAAGCGACTTAGCAGCAGCAGCAGAAACTTTACACATTGAGTGTCTAAAGTACTAGGAGCTCGATGGGCCCTGGCAGATTCTAAGGCAGGTCAAATGATACAACCTGAGAAGCAAAGAAGGTGGATGCCGGTCAGAGAGAAAAAAAAAAAAAAACAAACCTGTGCTGGACCAAGAGAAACAGAACTGTGGGTAATTAAAACTTCTAATTAAAATAAAAGCTCTAATCCCAGCATACTTTTTGTCCTCCATATTAAGCTGCTTCATCTTTATGGTGATAGAAAGAGTAAAAAAAACTATGGGAACTTTGTAAATTACCAAAATGTTCACAGACCTATCTTCCAGACAGATATAAAGGCACGCTGCTTCACTGGTTAGAATATTGCCAAGTCCATTACACTCAGCATTCATTAAATATCCCTTTCCTCATAGTGCTCTCTTAAACAAGGTGAATGGAATCGTTTTTCTCCTGATATTTGGTGTTGGTTCCAGTGACATAAGTGGGTAAGAGGATTTGCAGAGGAAAAGTGAATACACTTGGCAACGTTTTCAAACATTTGTTTGGATTTTGTTTTCTAGGAGATGTACGACTGAGGGGTCAGACGGGGGTTCCTGCTGAACGCCGCGGCTCCTACCCATTCATCGACTTCCGCCTCCTTAACAGTGAGTAATCAAGTGTACCTGGAAAGGAACAAACGTTTCCTTAAAAAAAAAAAAAAAAAAAATTCTCACTTCCCTCTGAACTTCAAAACCCTTGGAGGTCTGCCTTCCTTCCTCTGTGTCTCCCCTCCCAATTGCAAATTAACCCTTGGTCTTTAGATTTCCTTCATAGTGAAGTCATTCAGCCCAGCCCTACCTCTCAGAGCTTGGGCGACAGTGGGGTGTCCAATGAAGTCATGTCAGCTTGAAAAATGTAAATCTTCAAAACAGTGAAGCCCTATACAAGGAAACGATTCCTTTCACTATCCAGGACATTCTCTCCACCTTCAGCCAGGACTAGACCAGATGAGATTCTATTTTATTTTAAAAACTCCACAGGGAAACCTATTCTACCACTGCCCTTAGTAACCATCCATTATCTAATTTCCCTTCTTTATCTAATCTAAGTCTCTGAGGTCGGTTCTTGCAGTCCTGGTAGAACTCTTCACCATGGCAAAGTCCTTTCAGTCTATGCTTGCTGCTTCCTCCATTATGACTACTTAAGAAGTTCATTTATTGCTACCTTTCCACTTTTATTTTATTCCTCTTTTGGAGATTTGCTCAACCTCTGGTTCATAATTCTCTTAATCTCAGGTTCCTCTGGAAACCCAAACCAGTAACAGCCTCCACTCCAGTTTTCATGTCTTTTATTACAATCATCCTTCACTTGGGACTTGGGAGTAGGGAATGAAGAAAAATGAATATATTTCACAACTTACGCCAAGGTTTTCAGTATTTGGTTCTCATATCACTTCACATCCATAAATTTCAAAGTGCTGGGTTGTACCCACAAAGTATTACTTTTCTTTGGCATAAACAAGTTTAACTCAAGATGTAATTTGATTTGTCTTGACCCCTGAAAATTACTAGAAGAAACTGGAACTTGCTATTTCTGATCCTTAGATCCTCCCCAGATCAATGAAGGATGAACAAGGAGTGTATTTCTCCTGGCTTGTTCCCCTCCCATATCAGTGTGCAATATCTGTTTTTGCAGTTCTTTCAGAGACACAGAGATTTGGAGTAACTCTTTCATACTAGAGACCACCTCCCTCACCCATTCCCCCAAAACTGCATTTTAGAGGATAGGATCCAAGTCACCAGACTAATGCAGTTTTGGTCAATGAGGAGCTCCGACAGTGTCTCTTGTTGCTGTTATGTCTGACTCTTTGCAACCCCATGGACTGTAGTCTCCAGGTTCCTCTGTTCATGGGATTTCCCAGCCAAGAATACTGGAGTGGGTTGCCATTTCCTCCTCCAAGGGATGTTCCTGACCCAGGGATCAAACCCACATCTTCTGCTTTGGCAGGCAGATTCTTTACTGCTGAGCCACCAGGAAAGCCAACAGTGACTCTTAACCCCTCCTTATAACCCTGGATGGGTTGTTCCAGCTACCCATGGAAGTTACCCCTTGAGACAGCCTCTAACCTGTATGGATTTCCAGGTCCCAGGCATATGGCTTCACCAAGGAGTGTGGAGATGAGCAAGGGCCTAATTTACTGTCCCATGTAGACCAGGACCCTCAACAGCACCACATACTGAGGGTTCAGTTCAGTTCAGTCGATCAGTCATATCCGACTCTTTGCGACCCCGTAAATCGCAGCACACCAGGCCTCCCTGTCCAACACTAACTCCTAGAGTTCACTCAAACTCATGTCCGTCGAGTCGGTGATGCCATCCAGCCATCTCATCCTCTGTCATCCCCTTCTCCTCCTGCCCCCAATCCCTCCCAGCATCAGAGTCTTTTCCAATGAGTCAACTCTTCGAATGAGGCAGCCAAAGTGCTGGAGTTTCAGCTTTAGCATCATTCCTTCCGATGAACACCCAGGGCTGATCTTCTTTAGAATGGACTGGTTGGATATCCTTGCAATCCAAGGGACTCTCAGGAGTCCTCCAACACCACAGTTCAAAAGCATCAATTCTTTGGCACTCAGCTTTCTTCACAGTCCAACTCTCACATCCATACATGACCACTGGAAAAACCATAGCCTTGACTAGATGGACCTTTGTTGGCAAAGTAATGTCTCTGCTTTTCAATGTGCTATCTAGTTTGGTCATAACTTTTCTTTCAAGGAGTAAGCATCTTTTAATTTCATGGCTGCAGCCACCATCTGCAGTGATTTTGGAGCCCAGAAAAGTAAAGTCTGACACTGCTCCCACTGTTTCCCCATCTATTTCCCATGAAGTGATGGGACCGGATGCCATGATCTTCGTTTTCTGAATGTTGAGCTGTAAGCCAACTTTTTCACTCTCCTCTTTCACTTTCATCAAGAGGCTTTTTAGTTCCTCTTCACTTTCTGCCATAAGGTGTCATCTGCATATCTGAGGTGATTGATATTTCTCCCGGCAATCTTGATTCCAGCTTTTGCTTCTTCCAGCCCAGGGTTTCTCATGATGTACTCTGCATAGAAGTTAAATAAGCAGGGTGACAATATACAGCCTTGACGTACTCCTCTTCCTATTTGGAACCAGTCTGTTGTTCCATGTCCAGTTCTAACTGTTGCTTCCTGACCTGCATACAGGTTTCTCAAGAGGCAGGTCAGGTGGTCTGGTATTCCCATCTCTTTCAGAATTTTTTCACAGTTTATTGTGATCCACACAGTCAAAGGCTTTGGCATAGTCAGTAAAGCAGAAATAGATGTTTTTCTGGAACTCTCTTGCTTTTTCCATGATCCAGCAGATGTTGGCAATTTGATCTCTGGTTGCTCTGCCTTTTCTAAAACCAGATAGAGGCAGAAAATAACCAAAAAGCCTCTTTTCAGTAGTAAATGAGATGTTATGTCATGGGTTCTAATATACAGGATGAACAAATTAGGAAAATGGGAGATATTTCCCCCTATAATTCCAAGGTTCCAAATATAAACTTTTTAAAAATTTATTTATCCTAGTATTAATGAGCAACATCAACTGCTAATAACAGTTATCTTTGCAGGTGGAACTATGGAATATTTAACTGTCTACATCTTAGGCTTCTGTAACACTTGGATTTTTCAATATATTGTTTTACTTTTTAAGCTGAAAAAATTGGAATGTGGAAAAAATTTCAACAGAAAGTCAATGTAGATAATATTTCACTGTTTTATTATTCACAATATAATAGATCATCTGTAACCAGGTGCTTTCCTGTCTTCCCTCAGCTGCAGATCTGCCAGGATCTTCCTGGCACCTAGACCCAATCTTAGCCTCCTTCCCCTGACCCAGGTTGCTCTCTGTTCTCCATCCCTATTTCACCTCGTCTGTTGGTCATGACCTCCCATCCACTGAGTGATAGTGTTGGCCATCCATCTTATAATTCCCTTTCTCATCTGTTTGCACTCCACTCTGATAACCCTTTCATTCATGCCTCTTTATCAGTAACATATGCTACGGCAATATTAATTTGCCTTTGCTGTACTTTGTTTTATAAGTTATCTCGATTTTTTTCCTAGATACAAAAAGCCTCATCCCTACATAGACTACAAGATCCTAAATGATATTCTCTTGATAGTTGTTGACCTTTAGTAGCTCCTGTTGACTTACTGAATAAAGGGTCTCCTCAAAAAGATAATATTAAATAATTATAAATGTCAATCATCCTCTTCATTTAGCTGAGCAGCTCAGATAGAACTGAAGACCTCTGAGACTTTTCCTTATTTGTGATACTACCCATTCCATTGCCTAGAACCAGTGACATTATTGTGCTCACTCTCCACAGTTTCCTTAGGCTACAACTAAAGCAGCTTGTCACTAAGTAGCAGCAGATGCGGCTATCTGTGTCATATAGAGTCACATAAGATTTATGTGTCATATTTCCTACTGCCTTATAGTATACAATCTACTTAATTCTCTTCGATCCCATCCTTGTCCATGTTGTGGTATGCCTGAGTTGTTAGTGTCTGCTTTCCACCTAAAGGGAAACATTTTAAATATAACTTTATAAAATATGTAAAATAAACCCCTAAGAATATTTTGGGACTTCCTCCAAAAACTTTTAGTTTTACCAGCTGATTCCAATTCTACACCATAAGTACCAAATTCAAGTGATTTTTTTAATGTAATTTACCTTAATTTTGAGTCAAATTTTCCAAGAATAGGCACAGACCCATTTTCCTCAAGTGCCTTCAGTTCTGTAAACTCTCCCAAAAATCTCATCTAGGACTTAAAAAAAAAAATAGAGGTAAAACTGTATCACCATAACCTCTCTTCCCCCTGTGTCTGCATCCCTGCAGCCTCCCTCCTACAAGACTTCATGAGAACCACATGGCTGCCATTCTCTGTCCAGCGTGTCCATGACAGCTTACCCTCCACCACCCACCTCAGCTATGCCTAGAATGGCTGAGACATGCATAAGCAAAAACACGCACTAAATAGTAAGATCCATGTACTTCTCCCATTAGCTACAACCCCAGCCTGTCACAATAGGACAGGAGACGTCAGAGCTCATATCTAAAATAATTGCCCTTCAATCAGAACACAGCTTCTAGGTATTAAAACAGAACTAGAACAGAGATGGGCAAACAGTAGCTAATGCACCAAATCTGTGTCACTACCCTGCCTGTTTTGTCAACAAGATTTTACTGGAATACAGCCACGCCCATCCGTTTATATGTTGTCTACAGCTACTTTCACCCTACAATGGCAGAGCAGTTGTAACAAAGACTATGACCCCTTACAGAAAAAAAAGTTACCAACCTTTAAATTAGATTTTTTAATTGAGGGAAAGGAGTTTATGATATCTCTATAGATAAATTCAATCCAACCTATTCTCCTTTGTTAACATTTTTTTCTTTTCATTCCCCAGTGCCATGACTTTAAGAATGGACTCACGTTAACCAAATTTGCATGCAGTAGGAGGAGAAGCCAAAGTGAAACTATCTTGCTGAGAGTTTCATATCCAGATTTTAAACTCCACAATTATAATTTCTAAATGCACAAATGTTCTTCAAGAGGTGCTCCTTTCCCCATATTCTTTGAGGGTAGAGTACTATGGTAATCACGTACCTGTCATCTCTGTATAAGGTGACAATATATACCTGCTTTGCCTGCGATAGCCCTAATTTGTACCTGTTGTCTAGGCATACTTATTTATAATGCTACCTTTCGGATACCATAATATCCAGGCTTGGACAATAAGTTACAATGCCAATGGATTATATGGTTTTTCCTACAAAAAGAGAACTCCAAGCCAGCACCCCTCCTATGTTACCTGCAATCTGAGAATAAAGATCAGAAAATTTTCCTCATAAGAAATTCACCCAAATCAATAGATATGTGAGATAAAATTACTTGTTAATAGCCCATTTCATTTCCTGTTTATATTTTATACCAATTAGAAAAGAAGCATCTATATGAATTTCTTGAAGCTACTCTGGATCAGTAGCAGGAAACTGGTTTCAGCACCATTGTGTGGGAATCGGGAATCATAGACTTTTTAAAAGACTCTTCTTTACATCTAAATATGGAGGGACAGAACGGAATGAGAAAAAGGGTGACAATGACTTTTATTCCACTTGCGGTTCTAAAACAGAGGACTGAAAGGAAGCAGGAGGGAAAGGAATGCAATTTCTCACATTATCCCCAGGCTGATTTCCAACATACTAATTTCATTTACTGACTTTGGGGAAAAACAAGAGAGGAGAAAATGTAGAGACGAGTGTTCAGAGAGACAGGTGGCCACAGAGGTGAACGTCGCAGAAGCAATTACAGTTTTATGCAGAGCAGGTGGCTGCTGCGACCCCTGTTGCATCTCTGTCTCCTGGCTTAATATAATCAGGAGCCTGAATAGATAATAACTAGGTGGAGATGTTCCCGTGGCAACCATTTCAGAGCAACACGATGTGATTTCCATGTGGGCTCAGCAAAGGAAGTGACATACAAAGCAAACATGCCCAGTGACTGTGGAGCTGGAGGGGAAGAAGGGGCATCAGCTGGAGGTTTTAGGACACTAGCTATCAGTTGCCACAGAGAACCTGGAGCTCCAGACCTGCCCTGGGGCTGTGCAATAGTAGGTTAATTGGCTAATTGGCTTTTCCTGTCAGTTAGTTTGTTAATCTTGATATTTAAAGTTATATTCCTCTAGACCTGCCTCTCCACACAGGGCAATTTTAGCTGTATAAGCATGAGGTGATTTTAGCAGAACTACCAAAATATTTTCCTTTGATTATAATTTCCAAAATAGAATATTTGCAAACATGTTTATATTAACCTTTATAAGTGATCCAGAGACCCAAATGCTTTATCAAAATCTCCCATCTAAACATATTACACCCTGCAGAAATATAAAATACATTCACATAAGGACCATCAACCAAAAGCCACCCTGCATTTTACAAATCTGGTGCTAAATGATATCCCCATCTAAAAGAGGGGGGCTCAGTTTGATTATAAACTCCATTTTCTAAGAGAGATTTCCTAGCAGATGGTGACAGCCTTTCAGTAAACTTCTGAAAGATAACTTTTTTCCCTTTTTTTTTTTTTTGTTTTTTAACTTGAATCTGCCTGCAATGCAGGAATACTGGGTTCGATCCCTGGTTTGGGAAGATCCCCTGGAAGAGGGCAGGACAACCCACTCCAGTATTCTTCCCTGGAGAATCCCACAGACAGAGGAGCCTGGCAAGCCACAGACCATGGGGTCGCAAAGAGTGAGACACGACTGAGCGACTAAGCAGGGCACAGCACATGGTTGAGTTACAATGTGTTAGTTTCAGGTGTACAGCACAGCAACTCAGCTATATATATTTTCTTCCTTCAGCTTCTCTACCCTCAGAGGTTATTACAAAATATTGAGTATAGTTCCCTGTGCTATACAGAAGGTTCTTGTTGGAGATCTCTATATATGCATACCTGCTCAGTTGCGTCCAACTCTTTGCAACCCTATACACTATAGCCTGCCAGTCTCTTCTGTCCGTGGAATTTTCCAGGCAAGAATACTGGAGCAGGTTGCCATTTCCTCCTCCAGAGGATCTTCTGGACCCAAGGATAGAACCCATGTCTCTTATGTCTCCTGCATTGGTGTGCAGATTCTTTACCCATGAATCCCATGAATGGAGGAGCCTGGTGGGGTACAGTCCATGGGGTCACAAAGGGTCAGACACGGCTAAGGGGCTAAGCACACACGCACATAGTGATTTTAACCAACAATACTGTATTATATACTTCAAAATTGCCAAGAGACTAGGTCTTAACCCATCACCGCAAAAAAAGAAATGATAACTAGGTGAAGGAATAGAGGTGTTAGCTATCACTGTGGTAGTAATCATATTGTAACATATAAAGGTATCAAATCAGCATGTTGTACACCTTAAACTTACACAATGCTCTATACTGTTATGTCTCAATTTTCTAAAAATAACAGAAAAAATTAAAAAACAAAAAATAGGAACTTCCCTGGCAGTCCAGTGGTTAAAACTCCATGCTTCCACTGCAAGGGTCACAGGTTCGATCCCTGGTCAGGAAACAGTCATTCCAAATGCCACATGGCAGCCAAAAAAATTAAAAACAGAAAATAAAATAGAAACATTCTTTTAAAAAGTGTTACTGTGATTTGAAAGAAGTCATGCTCAGAGCATGATATCCCACCAGTCCCAAACCCCAGCCCCAAGCTCTCCAAACAGAGTAGGAAGGGGCTAGTTGGGACCAATTCAGACTTTCCAATGCCAAGGTAACACCCCACAATTTCAAAGTTCAATATTTGCCTTCCTCTGGAAGAAAGGCAAGGCACTGGTTGCGGTTGTGGTGCCTGCTGACTCACCTGGAACATACTCCACGAGGGACACTCAGGGTTTCTGGCTGCAGACTCCTAGCACTTCAGATGCGGAAGGGCCAGACCCATAAGATGGTTAGCCACCGAAATGCCAACTGCATCTCAGAAGACAGAGTTGATGGTGTCCACCTTGTTTCCCTCGTTCCCTCTCACTCTTCATCACTGGCCATCAGCAGATTGCCTCCTAGGGTAAGCAGTGTGCCAGGCATCAAAGATACGAAGATGCAGGAGACATAGCCACTGGCTTCAGAGAATTTACAGAGACGTGAAAGTGAAAGTCGTTCAGTCGTGTTTGACTCTTTGCGACACCATGGACTACGTGGAATTCTCCAGGCCAGAATACCGGAGTGGGTAGCATTTCCCTTCTCCAGGAGATCTTCCCGACCCAGGCAGTCAGATTCTTTACCAACTGAGCTATCAAGGAAGTCCTTTTACAGAGACATAAGCAAGTACATTTTGATGTGATATAATACATCTAATAATAATACATGAGTATAGAATAAAAGTGAGCTTCCCAGGTGGCTTAGTGGTAAAGAATCTGCCTGCCAATGCAGGAGACTCAAGAGACAAGGATTCGATCCTTGGGTCGGGAAGGTCCCCTAGAGAAGGAAATGGCAACTCACTCCAGTATTCCTGCCTGGAAAATCCCATGGACAATGGAGCCTGGAGGGCTACAGTCCACAGGGTTGCAAAAAGTTGGACACGACTGACGTGTAAACAAGATTTTGAGGAGAGAGGAATAAACTTTGGGGAAGTGAGAGAAAGGAAGAATCAACTCTGTTTGGGGAAATGAGAGAAGGCTTTCTGGAGGATCTAGAACCTGAGTGACTCTGAAGCCATAATGATGTGAAGGAAGGCTACACACAGAGGCCAGGGTTTAGGGCTTCAGGACCTAAGGAACCAGGAAAGAGTCATCACCCAGTCTACTCAACTGGACATACATGTTATTGGAGGATGAGGTATTCAAGGAGGATCCATGCATTATCCCTGACTGTCTGGGGAAAGCTGTATTCAAAAAGAAACAGTTTTCACCATCTAAAGCCAGAACTGAAAATAGCCCTTGCCTTCTATTAACCTGCCAACATCATTTAACAAATTTATTTTTTATCTGAGTGATAAAAAACAGAAAATTGAATCCATGAGCCCAGTATTTGCTCTGGGCTATTATCCATTCATTCAGCAAACACTCACTCTATGCCAATCAGGCCATGAGGCCAGGGTGCCCTGAACCACACCAGTAACCACAGGGCTGAAACCACCTTTTACATGATGGCTAGCTCCTGTCTCAGACGACAATGGACCAAAGTCTGCCAGATTCATTGAACACAGATATTTTAATAATTCCTTCCTAGCCCACAGGGAGTGTGGGGTGGCAGGGTGGCACCTAGAGTATCTATCCCTGGGCTGAAGATTCTGAGTGTTTAAAAGATTTTAGATATCCCTTTACCCTCAAAGACCCAACAACATTACTAGAAGGCTAAGACAAATACACATTAAGCCAAAGACCATATAAGGCCATAAATGAATTAGTTCTCAAATGATTGACATGGACAGCAAATCAAAGACAAGAGAAGGCAAAGATTACTGATGTGCCCTGAGCAGGAGAAGAGGGCTTTATGGTCTTGTGCTGAAATCTAAAAGATAAGGTGGAGTGTTGGCTGGTTCAGAAATTGCCTAGAGGTGAAACTAGACTGACACATGGGAGACATGAAGTCATTGAGTAGGAAGAAGGGCCCAAAAGTAGTAAAGTGTGTTGACTAGAGAGAAAATGGAAAGGCTTGGAATGCCAAGATAAACAATTTGAACTTGATTCAGTAAGGAAAGAGAATTGCTGGAGAATTGTAAGAAAAATGTGGATAAAACAGTGTTTCAGGAAATTAACTCATATCCATATATTAGGAGGAACAGTCCCAATGAATCAAAAGAAATATAGTCAGGTGGCAAACAATGATGGCAGTAGAAATGAAGGTATAAATCCAGAGATGACATGGAGAAAAGGAGATGAAACAAGCTGATACTGAAGACCAGGCCTTCCAGGGATTGGTCTGGTCATCTGAAACACCAGAGGTGAAGTCATTGGTGAGGAAAGTGGACAGTGATGGGGGAAAGATGGTGAGCTCAGTTGGGACACGTTGTTTGCAGAATAGTCCAAGTGGAAATATTTGATGCAAAGCTGGAAATAAGGGCCTGCAGTGCAGGGGAGAGAGGCCTGTCTTGGACTCTCCACTTGGGAATCACATCCCTCCACGAGCCATATGGCCAGAACAGGTATCACAAAATCAACTACTTTGTTCAGATGCTCCTAGAGTGTCAATTTATAATATTCTTGATTTAGCAAAGCATAAGGTGGTAGATGATAAAGCCCACAAGGAAGGAAGTTTCACCAGCAATTTTTTTTTCCTCTGTGAGAAACAATTTAGACACCTCAGTTCAGATACCTGCCCCCCACTCCTCCCTCCCCTCAAGGATTCTATTTGGTGCAAACGTGGCTCCTTGTGTCAGACCCCAGAGGGTTTGCTAACTCACCTGAAAAGAGCACAGAGAAATGGTAATTTTCTACTGCAGCATTTCCTTGAGTAAAACCCTAACCCACCAGGAGTATTTCTGGCGTAAAGTGGTGTCTTTGGATTTCTGGAGACAGTAAAATATAGAGGGAAGTAGGAGCAAGTCAAGTTTCTTTTGACTGAAGTTTCCCTCTGAGTCACTGAGCTAGAATGACTTGTTTGTTAAATAACGTTAAATTCAACCTCCTACCCAGAAGCAGGCACAGGCGATCTCTTGTGACTTCATTAGTAAACAAAATGAGGGGTTATGTCCTCTGATTACCAGTCTACCCTCAGAGTTTCAGAAGCTCGAAAAGACTCAGCATGATCCCCATTGAACTACATATATGGGAAAATAGAGTGTTTCCATACTTAAAATCTTTTGTGTGTTTCCAAACTGAGATCTCAGG
Source organism: Capricornis sumatraensis (assembly GCF_032405125.1). NCBI lineage: Eukaryota > Metazoa > Chordata > Mammalia > Artiodactyla > Bovidae > Capricornis > Capricornis sumatraensis. The sequence continues at coordinate 61,608,547 of NC_091081.1, forward strand.
GTTAACACACAAGCTCAAGATCTTGTTTTCTTTCTAACTAGCAAACTAAATTGCCTTGGGGCACCTGGGTGGTTTATTACTGATAAGTAACCTTAGGAGAGAGGGCAGTGAAACCCATGCCTGAGAAAAGTGGCAGCAATTACAAAGGAAAGTCCCAGGGGAAGGTGCCCAGTGTCACTGCACCTAACAACGGCCACCACAACAACATTAACCTGGGAGGTGCTTAATCCCCGGCCCAGGAAGCAGGCGGCTGGCTCTGGAGCCATCTCATGCAAGGTTCCCCAAGGCTGCAGTCTCCCCATGGTCCAGAAGCGCAGGAGGGCTGCTGTGAGCATAGAAATAAGAGGTCTTCACACTCTTGCAGGCTGATTCTTTGTAGGGTCTACCGTGGCTGCCCGCCAGAGCCCCATGCATACTGAACCGTGGTCAACAGGAGAGACTGATGGAAAGACAATGAACTTTCAAGTCAGATCCGAGTTTAAATCTTACATCTTCTGTGAGCCTGGGAGAGGTACCCAAACTACTTAATGTCCACACAGGTAGAAAGACATTGTAACACCAGCTTCACTGGGACGAGGTGAGAGGTACATGAAATCAATGTGTCCAGCAGCCCACCTGCCTCCTAGTAGGTCCACTGTAAATGCTGTCAGAGTTTGGATCTGTCTACTGCCTCTGCCGAGTGCACCCCTATAGCCAGGGACCTCCTCTTCTAGGAGACATCTACATTTGTCCCTCGGGACCACAGATGATTGGTTTCAGGAGCCCCACGCACGTGGATACCAAAATCAGCAACTGCTCAAATCCCTTCAATATCCACCCTCCTTATCCATGAATGCAGAACCCATGGATGTGGAACCCAAGGATATGGAACCCACGGATAGCGAGAGGGGGTCTGTATTCACTGCTCAAGCCCTCATGCAGTATTATGATCTTTATGAAGACTATTTTGGCCCTCCTAAGAAGCTAATTATTCCTACTTCTGTGCTCCCACCATATCTTCAAGAAAGTATCCATCACACTGTAACTGCAAACACCTTGAACCTGAATCTCCAGATAGTGTATTCTCAAAACAAGCTGAGGTGATCTGGTGCAGCAAACCTGGCCCTTCCATGGGTATCTGGAAACCACTGACTTAGGTCAGTTATGCCATACACATATCAAATGATAATATCATCAACAATAATAATAGCTAAGCTGTGTGGAACCTTTAGGTTCTAGATACTATTTTACATGCTTTGCACAGGTTGACTCATTTAATCCCCACAAGATCCCTATGAAGTAGGTTGACTCATTTAATCCCCACAAGATCCCTATGAAGTAGGCACTACTATTTAAAATCAGGAAAAAGTGAAAATGAAAGTGTTAGTCACTCAGTTGTGTCCGACTCTTTGCAATCCCATGGACTGTAGCCCACCAGGCTCCTCTGTCCACAGAATTCTTCAGGCAAGCATACTGAAGTGGGTAGCCATTCCCTTCTCCAGGGGATTTTCCCAACCCGGGTCTTCTGCATTGCAGACAGATTCTTTACCATCTGAGCTACCAGGAAACTGAAGATCAAAGAGGAGAAACAAGTCTCCCAGGAAATAACTTGTTAGCCAAAATTCTAACCTCAAAAATACAATGCCAGAGCACAAGTTCTTTATCATACTGAACTATAGTTCATCTTTATATATAAATGAATTTTAATATTCAAAGGCAGTCGTGTATGCCAGATAGTACTTTTAAGTGTCAATTATGATATTAAATACTTTTCTTTCATTATAATCGTTATTTTCTTTTTTATAGTCCATTTAAACAATTACCTTTTTGTTATGAAACTGCTTCAGTATCATTGAACAAATGTTTCTATAACTTAACCAGAAATTTGTATTTATACACCTAAATAGCTTTGCAACTATTCAACTGTTTTTCAATATTCCTGCTGTTCTGGCAGATGGTGCTGAGTGACAAATTGCTCAGTTCATCACCTGACCTTGTGTGCTTCGATAAGAAAGAGAAGGGTGTGGTGGTGACAGCTGAGGACACTTGTCAACTGTCCCCAAGAAGGAAATGGAATCACTATTGTGACAAATTTAAGTCAGATTTGAGGCTGCCACCGGTTGCTTTAATTTTTCTCAAGGGGGAGTTGGTTATTTCCTGTCATGCAAACTGCATCATTGAAAGACAGTTTCTGAAAATGTTTATAATACCCTAAGTAAAAAGAAGCAGGATGCAAATTGCATATCTTATAAGAAGGTCTCAGTTGTGTTTTTAAAAACACACCAGAATTTTAACAGGGATTATTTCTAGATGATTATTATTTTCCTTTTTCTGTTGTTATGTCACAAGCATGTATTCCTTTCATATTCGGGGGGAAAAAATTATTAAAAAGAAAAAAAAATGTTGACCAGAATAGAGCATGTACCTTTTTGTTCTAAATAAAGTACTATCAGGATGCAGAAAATGAAGTGGCTCCCGTGGTCTAGAAAACATTATTTGCTAGGCTTCCTTGGAAATCTGATTGGAAGTTGTGAGATTGGGTGATTATGGAAGCCATGTGTGGTACTTTGCAATGATGGCTTGTCCTTTAAAAATGAAGTTTATTCCAAAGAACATGAAACCAAACTTCGAATTCACATTTAAATAGCACTTTGCATATATAAGCTTTTAAATGAAGGTACTCGAGAGATCTTTCAGCCCCTTTTCTCAGTTTTACAAGCAAAAAGCCAGCAGACAAAAAAAGAGAGGCCCAGTGACTCATTCCATGATAATCAAAGAGTTAAGATCCAGGATTCAGGCCTTTTGACATTGTTTTTCCATGCAGTCACACAGACTTTCCTTATTTAAACATTCCCTTAAAGATATAAAACAAATTTTACCACTTGCAATGAGACAAAAAATGAAAGCTTCCCCCTGAAGGTGGTGGGACCCAGCTGCCTTGGTTTGGGTTCTAGCAGTAGCAACTGCCCAGACCTCTCTGTTCTCCAACTTCCTGGGCTGGAAAAGGATTGAAGAGCGCAGACCTCATAGGGTTATTGTGAAAGGTAATGAGTAAATGTGCGTAAAGCACTCGCACAGTACCCATCACAGGACAGACCCTCAATAAAAGTAGGCTTTTATTATTGCTGTTATTTATATTCCTATTTCTCTGTGACCACATGTAGAAATGCTTGAGAAGAATCTGTAATACATAAACACATTGACTTATATTGAAGAGAGTGATTTATTAACCCTTTACAGTTTTTCATTCTTTTACATATTTGTTCTTTTTTTCTAATTGCAATTTCTTTAATTTCTAATCATTTTTTTTAATTATTGGAGACCATTTCTGGGGGCAGGCTGTGCTAGGCGGCATTCACTTTTTCATTCTTTCAGCAAATATTTATTGAGCTCCCCCTGCAATGTCAGACCCATCTCTTTCCCAAGTATTGTTGTAAATAAAGTGGTAGAGAGAAAATGGTAGCTAGAAACATGGGGTTGGACGTTTCTTTTGTTTTTGCAAGACATTTAAGCATGATGAAATTATGGTGAGAATGATCTGGTTGAGAAAGAACCATGGAATATATGAGAGAGAAATGTCCTAACTGGGAGTTGTTGAGGAGGGGGAGTTTTCCCTTCTATCCCTCTTGACTTCTTGTGGCTGGACTAATAATAACACGGACATAAGACAGATGAACAGGAGAAAAAGAAACAAGTTTTAATTCATGGGCTTGCTGGACTATTAGAAATGGAACCAATGAAGTGGCCAAAGAAAGCTACTCTTATACTTTTTATACAAAATATATCTGTGAGGAATTGACAGGGTGAAGAAAGTTAGGTTTGAGGTGCCCAGTTAGGTGAAGAATGTAAACAGAGTTTGGGCTTGTAAACTAAGGAAGAACCAAGGTTTACTCATGCAGGTTTCTCAGCCCAAATTCCCAGTCTCCGATGATAAGTGTAGGGACTTCCCTGGTGGCTCAGATGGTAAAGCGTCTACCTACAATGCGGGAGACCTGGGTTCAATCCCTGGGTAGGGAAGATCCCCTGGAGAAGGAAATGGCAACCTACTCCTGTAGTCTTGCCTGGAAAATCCCATGGATGAAGAAGCATGGTAGGCTACAGTCCATGGGGTTGCAAAGAGTCGGACACAACTGAGCCACTTCACTTCACTTCACTTCCAATGATAAGTGTGCCTTTCTACCTCCAGATACAGGGAGCACCGCTTTCCCATGAAAAGTTGGTTTCCTGCTTTCATGGACACAGAGAGGAAAATCAGAGCATCTCTCTTACATTGGTCATTTCCTAAGTAACTTTAATTCGAAATAAGCAATATGCCACTGACCTGCCCAGTGCCACAACAGAGCAAAATGTCCTAGAAAGGAGATAGAGGGAGAGAGAATGAAACAAAGAATGTCTGCAGAGTAGGAAGTTTTATAGGTTTTATAGCAAAATAGTAAGGAATTTCCCACCAAGTGACTTTCAGTCTCTCCATGAAGTAGGAAGCAAGGTGGAGGATGGTGGAGACAGGTCACTAGAAGACCCTTTGAGCTTGACAGTCATGTGTTTATGGCCCAGAGAGATAATTCTGTATGCCACCTGGCCACCTGCCCTCAGCAACTGTGGTCCCAAAGCTGTGGTGCCACCACAAGGGAAATTAATCCCAGTGACCGCATGCTCGCCTGGCCCTACCTTGGACAGCTTAGTCTATGTCATCGCTTCCCTTTTTCTCATGGTGTGGATCCTTATGGATAAGCTTGCCCCCATTCCTGCCCCACCCCCGACTCTCCCATATCTCTACACAGTACAAAACTGAAAACAAAGAAAATTATAATCTCCTGTCAAAGACTCCTCTCCCTTTCTTGGGTTTATTTGTGCTCTGTGAGTAATACAATCTGGAAGGAAAATCCAGCCGTGAAAACAAGTTTTACTTCTGTTTTGCACACCCAGCCCACAACCACCCACAGGAACCAATTCATCACATGAGGACAGCAGTGGCTGCAGCTAGTTTGCTTCTAGGCAGGAGCTGGAAGATGTTCCCTCCTTGCTCTTATTCCCCCAATGGCTGTGGCTCCTAAGGCAATGTGAAGATTTCTAGCACCTTCTCTCTCAAGAGTCACCAAGAAATAGTCAAGTAAATGAACTTAACCTTAGCATAGATTGCAAGCCTTAGCACCCCCTTTCCCTCTCTTGCCAATCTTTGCCAAGTGAAAATATAAAGTCCCCCATCTCCTGTCTTCTTCTTTTCTCATTCTTTCATATTGTGCCTTACTCGATTTGCTTTATTTTCTGTTTTGGAGATAATTCTTGGTAAACACCAAGAAGCAAAAAGTCCACCCAAAAAACCTTCTCCTTGGAAGACCTGGAGTAAGTCTCTTTTAAAAAAAAAAAAAAAAAGAAAAGATAAACTAGATTAAACATGTATTGATAATATAAAGAGTGCCAGGATATGAGCTACAGGAGATAAAAGATAAACAAAACATCTGTGGAAGGCTGGCACACAATTCAGACAAACACCAGATAAATTACCACCAGATAAACTGACAGGTGCCAAGGAGGCTCTCATAGAGAAAGCATTGGACTTTCTGATGAAGGACCTCATGGGGAAGTTGACATTGGTACTTGGACAGTGGTTGGATTTTTATAAGTGGACACTTTTCTTAAGAATATTCAAAATAAAGACCAGGAGTGGGGAAAGGCTAGGTTCATTTTAAAGGTGAATGTCTTTAAATCCTAGAGTGAGTGCATAGTGTTGAAGGGAGGGAATTGCGCAGTTGAAGAACATGTAATTAGAATTAATGTAAAATTAGGCTGAACTTTTACTGAACCATGGGGATTGGTTAGAACTAGACCAAAGGCTATCTTGAATACTAGTTTGTCATTTACTCTGTAAAAATAATAATAATAATAATAAAATGGAGAATCCCTGAAAGTCCATGTGCAAAGAAAAACACGTTTTCTCCTTCCTCGTACCTTGGACAGCAAGTGGTTTCTTCTTCTTAATATTAAAACTGAATTACAATGAAATGGCCAGTGATTCCTGGCTGTATAGTGAAATAGCATTCTCTACCACTTTAGAACCTTTAGTCCAATCTTCTATATCTAACAGCAAGACTTCTTTAAAGATAGCCTTATAAAAACAGCATATATTGCTTTTGATGTCCAATTCTATTTTAAACAGTTACATAGAAAGTGCAGGATCTCAATCCAGTATCAATATAAAATGTATCATTGTAACTCTAAAATTAGCTGATGTTTATTGAAAGCATTCTATATGCTGAGCACTTTTTATGTACAGCTTTATTTATCCCTCTTGACATGGTGGTAGGTTCTGTTAATTATTTTTATCTTCAGTTGGCATAAGAGGCAGTGGAAGCACCAAGAAGAATCAGAAGTCCACAAAGCTGTGTGGGACACAGTCAGGGTGCAAAGCCACACAGTAGATTCTAAGGATGATCCCCCTGTAACTTTCTGGTGGAAGGCTTCCCACCACCCTCCCTGATAAGGATGGCATCCTCCTTAGGCAGGTCTCCAGACACACTCAGGCTGCTGGGATCCTTTTTCATCGACTTATTCACTCAGTTGGTTTCCCAGGTGGCACAGTGGTAAAGAATCCGTATGCCATATCAGGAGACACAGGAGATGCAGGTTTGATCCCTGGGTCAGGAAGATCCCCTGAAGTAGGAACTGGCAACCCACTCCAGTCTTCTTGCCTGGGGAATCCCATGGACAGCAGAGTGTAGCAGGCTGCAGTCCATGGGGCAGCAAAAGAGTCAGACAGGACTGAGCACGCACATTCACTCAGTAGTTATTTATTGAGCACCTACTATGTGTCAGGCACTGTTCTGATGGCTTAGCTCCAACAGTGGAAAGGAAACAAACAACACACTTTCTTCTCTTAAAGAACATATTAGAGGGTTTTCTCTATCGCATTTATTTTTCCTAGGTCTCATTAGTTTTCCAAAATGTCAACACTACTCTTGATACCACTGCCAAAGCATCTTAATAAAAAAAATTATTTTCAGAGACAAATAAGTGATAATACCTCTGAGGAAATTACTTAAAAGATAAGGATTGATTCATATATTGAAAGATAAGCCTACTCTAGCCAGTTGAATGTTCTCTTAATTGGGACTTGCCAAACACAGATAACCTGCTTTGAAAGAATTGTATCAATCAAAATCACCTAACATAAAAGCTATTTGGGCATAACTTGGTTTTTCTTCAGTGACTCATGATCTCTCAGAATCTTAGAAAGAGTCAGAGTCAATTATTTTTAACAGCAATTATTAACTTGAACTTCAAAACAATCTTTTAGAGTTTAGCTTTTTTATTCTTAAAATTTCCTTTTCTCACCTTGCACAGACCAATGGTACCACCTTAGACTTGAAAATAATCTAAAACCAGTGGGTTTTTATTTCAGTTGTTTGGAAATGACTAACAGAATAATACAATGAATAAATTTCACCTAATATTAATAGTTGAATAAGTGAGAAACACCCACTGTATGGAAATTAATGTCACTGTATTCATATGATAGGAATGTTCTCCTAGAACATTCTACCTATTCAAAAATAGGTAGTATTTTTGAATTACCTATTTAACAGCTTTTATCACCTTAAATCACCCATTGGTATTATATTTTAAGGTCTTAAATAGAGAAGATTAAGAGAAGGAACATTATACTCCTTAAAGTGATAATTAAGAGGCTCTAATAACCATTTACCAATGATATTAATGGCATGAATAATAAGAAAGTGTGACTCAAGGTGATTTAAGGACAATTTAAATTACATATGAAAAATGAAAACTTGAGCTGAAGTATTAAGGAATTCTTAAATTCCATTTCTTACATTGTGGAGTGGAATTTTAAAAGGAGAAGAGACATATATGCAAAGCATCAATAAAAGTGTGTATATATATCTTTAACTGAAGTATAGTTGACTTACAAAGCTGTGTTAGTTTCAGGTATACAGCAATGTGATTCAGTTACATATGTAGTTTTTTTTTCTTTTTCAGATTCTTTTTCCTTAGAGGTTAGTACAAAATATCAAGTATAGCTCCCTCTGCTATACAGTAGGTCCTTGTTGGTTACCTCTTTTATATACAGTAGTGTGTATATGTTAATTAAACTCCTAATTTATCCCTCCCCCCTTTCCCCTTTAGTAACCGTAAGTTTCTCTATGTCTGTGAATCTATTTCTGTTTTGTAAATAAGTTCATTTGTATCTTTTTTCAAGGTTCCACATATCAGCAATATCATACGATATTTGTCTTTGTCTGGTTTACTTCACTTAGTATGATAATTTCTAGGTCTATCCATATATATATATATGTATATCTCCATCCATATATATAGGCTATTTAAATAGGCTATATATATAGGCTTTCCCTGGTAGCTCAGTGGTAAAGACTCTGCCTGCCAATGCAGGAGACACAGATTTGACCCCTAAGTTGGAAAGATCTCCTGGAGAAGGAAATGGCAACCCTAACTATTCTTGCCTAGGAAATCCCATGGACAGAGGAGCCTGACGGGCTACAGCCTATGTGGTCACAAAAGAGTCAGACACTACTTAGCAACTAAACAACAACGTGTGTGTGTGTGTGTGTGTATATATATATATATACACATACATGCATACATGTACCACATCTTTATCCATTCACCTGTTAATGGATACAGATGAACCCATCAATAACCCATCAATCAGGTTGCTTCAGTGTCTTGGCTACTGTTCACTAGTGCTGCAATGAACATTGAGATGTATGTATTTTTTCAAATTATAGTTTTTTCCAGATATAAGACAAGGGATGGGATCACAGCATTATATGGTAACTCTATGTTTAGTTTTTTAAGGAGTCTCCATACTATTCTCCATAGTGGCTGCACCAATTTATATTCCTACCAACAGTGTAAGAGTGCTCCTTTTTCTCCACACTCTTTCCAGCATTTAATGTTTGTAGACTTTTTGATGATGGCCATTTTGACGGAGTGAAGTGATACTTCATTGTGGTCTGAATTTGCATTTGTCTGATAATTACTGATACTGAGCATTTTTTAAATCTGCCTATTGGCTATCTCTATATGTCTCCTTTGGACAAATGTCTATTTAGATCTTTTGCCCATTTTTTGATTCAGTTGTTTGTTTCTGTGCCTCTGAGCTATGTGAGCTCAACAAAATAGTATATTGTTAAAAGACATTACACAAAAGAACATTAAAATCACTTAACTGTATAGAATTAAATGTCAAATGACAGGATCATTTGTGCGCATCCCCTGATGCCAAACTTAGGCTTCCTTCTCAGAATTAATGAAAATTAATTTTGCTTATTCTCATTTTATATCGATAAAATAAAAGCTACATAAGGAAAGATGTTCACTGCTGTATCCTAGTGTCGAGAACAGTGCTTTGCACTTGGTAAAGGCTTGACAAATATTTGTTGAATGAATAAACAAATTATTTATGGTGTTTATTCAAAAAGACTTGTTGCTATGGATGGTATATTCTATTTTTACTATAGTTAATTTGTACATAATATGCTGACAACAGTGGCTGACGATTTGCCTTGTTACAAAAAGTCTTTCAAATAAGAGTTCAGTAAAGAATATTTTCATAAAGACTAGCAACATTATGTGGTACAGGTATCATATAACATATATTCCATTCCAAAGTATTCATATTTGTGACAAAGCATTAACGCCTGAAATACAATATTTAGGATATATCTTAGCAAAAAGAACATACGTTTTTTTCCTAAGGAATAAAGAAAATTAACATATACAACTAAATCATCCCTTGCCCTTAAATTGTGTTTTCCAAGCCTATAGCCTTTGTTAATATATATCACTTTTATAACACAATTTCCCAAAGTGCAATGTACATATCAAAGGATACATAAGATCTTACTGTTATAGGAATAAGCTTTTTTCTTTTCCTTTGATAGTAACATTTATTTTAATGTACTAAAGAAAGTATAGCTAGCACATGAAATCTAGTTTTTATTGATACCAAATTGATTTAAGATACATTTAAGTAAAAATGAATTCATTTGATTTAAAGAGAGATACTAAGTAAATAGTTGTGTAAGAGGATATGGTAAAGACCATAATAATGCCTCTTGGATGAGTGAAACTGGGGGGACTCTGACCTTCATTCTCGCCTGGAACGAGACATCCTGCATCCTTACGAGGACCTTCTTACAGGACTGGAGTCTGTTGCTTTACCACCGTCACCAGTTAGATTTCCACATGGTAGAATGGCTTTTAACCTTCTCAGACTCAAGGCTTCTATTTTATAGCACGTAATTTATAATGTCCTCCTATACTATTTTGATAGGAAGTCCATAGCCTACTTGTTCACATAAATTTTAAAAAAATCAATCCAAGGTCCTGACAGTATTATAAAGCAAAACTACAAGACAAGCCACATTTAATGAAAACATCACATAATGTTTTCAATATGTAAATGCCCAGGGATAACCTCCTTAGAAGGCACCATGATGTAGTCAGATACTGCACCCACACGCAGAATTGCTGTGAATGACAGCTACTACTACAGACTGGGACAAGTGTGTTATATCAGCAACACAACCCATTACCGTAAGCAGTTTTGCCACTGGTGATTTCCTAAGATGGAGAACAACTGCTGATAGAGTCCTGTCCACCTCTCCCTGCCAAAATTACATTCCTCCCTTAATTTGCATGGTGGTTGCATTCCTGAAAAGAGAATGTTAAGCTATATTGTAAAGCACAAACTATTAATTTGTACTTTGCATGTAAGCACAAAAGAATACTTTGTGCTTATATGGAAAACAAGGAAACAGGGTTAGGTTCTAGGTTCAGATAATTAGTTATAAGCAGAATTTTCACCTCCATGAGTGCCTCAGTAGCCACTGAAAATTTGGAACAAGATACCGGACAACTCTTTGATATGTGGAACTGTCCCGCACACTTCAGGACTCCCAGCATTCCTGGCTCCCTTCCTCTAAATTCCATTCAGCCTCTTCCTGGCGTTGTGACATTCAAAAATGCCCCCCAACGTTTCCCTAGTGCCTTCCGTTTGATCTCATAAATCCAGTAGCACTCTTGAGTTTAGTTGCTTCTTAAGCTCTTCACGGCTGACTAACAGGTAGTTATTAATCCAGTTTGAGTTTTGTATTTATCAGTGATAGTATTTGGTTCTAAGGTATCTTAAATATAAAACATTTAGCTCTATGGCTTCTAAATGATTATAAAAGTATTCTATTTTATTATAATTATAGTTTTATTGATTGTGGCTTGTTAACTACGAAGTTTGTTGGCTTAAAGTTGGTGAAGTATTTTTACAGTAACTTTCAGAAAGTTTGGTTGCTTTTAAGAAAAATATTTCAGAATTGGAGCTCCTGAAAGAATCTGAAATTCAATATAGCTAGAAATCCGTTTACTGAAAATCAGATACTTTCTGAATTATCTAAGCCTCCTAGGGCTGCAGATTTTGACAGCATAGCTTTAAAAAGCAGATTCTTGGCATAATTTTGAGTGGATTTTGATCAAGTCATGCTGAGAAATTTGCAACTGCAGCATTCATTGGGTTGTACAAGAAAGAGAAAAAATAAAGTTAATGAAAACTTTCCAGGGTGAATGACCTTAAACTTAACTGAACTTCTGAACTTCAAGCCCTATTGTGATCTTTCTGACACTATGAGGAATTGCTCCGGAGGGTCTCCAGAGCACACACTCCTCACTTTTCATTCTTAAACAGTGTGAAATCTGTCAGCCCAACCAGGTCATCAAGAGGGCAGACTGTGGCTTGTCATTACCAGAGGGATGTTCTCTAGGACTCAAAAGAAGCTGGACAGATTTTGGTTTTTACTGAGAGTCTGAGCCCGGAATTTTAAGAAAGAGGCTGATTTCCATACACTGGGAAAGCTGGCTTAGCACATATGCTTGAGAAAAAAGAACATGTCCTACACAAGCTACACAGGCTTCCCTGATGGCTCAGATGGTAAAGAATCTTTCTGCAATGCAGAAGACCCAGGTTCGATCCCTGGGTCGGGAAGATCCCCTGGAGAAGGAAATGGCAACCCACTCCAATATTCTTGCCTGGATAATCCTGTGGACAGAGAAGCCTGGTGGGCTACAGTCCATGGGGTCACAAAGAGCTGAACATGACTGAGTGACTAACATACAAGCTATCAAAGTTATGATTTGACATTCATTTCATTAATTCTTTAGAAAGCTTATCATTGAAAACAACTAACAGAGGTTTATTTGCAGTAAATGGAGAATTTAAAACACTTTCCTCAGTAAAGATAGAACCTGATTTTTTTTAATTAATTCTATTATGGGAGTCAAAGAAACAGTATCAGTTACTGAGATGGGTGGGAGCTCTTAGATGTCTCTTGTTCTACTTGTTCAAGCTCTTTGTTGTGTTTTTTTTTTTTAAACCTAAGTTCCTTAAAATTTTGGTATGCTGTTTCTCTGCTTATAAATTTGAAATAGGGACAACTATTACTAGTTCAGTGTTTTTTTTTAATTGGAGAACTGGGTCCTCTGGGTCCAAATGACCAAATCAATGATGTTTTCTTCGACTCTCATACCTTCTTTAATTCACTCCATTGTGCTAAATGTTGGGGATTAAAAGGTCAATAAGGCATCCTAAAGAAAATCAGTCCTGGGTGTTCATTGGAAGGACTGATGTTGAAGCTGAAACTCCAATATTTTGGCCACCTGATGCGAAGAGCTGACTCATTTGAAAAGACCCTGATTTGGGGAAAGATTGAAGGCAGGAGGAGAAGGGGGCAACAGAGAATGAGATGGTTAGATGGCATCACCAACTCAACGAATGTGAGTTTGGGTAAACTCCAGGAGTTGGTGATGGACGGGGAGGCCTGGTGTGCTGCAGTTCATGGGATCGCAAAGAGTCGGACACGATTGAGTGACTGAACTGAACTGAAGGCATAGCTCCTACCCTCAAGGAACTAACAGTTCAGCTGGTGAGAACAACAAGTAAATATGGCAATTCTGATACAAATGAATAATTGCTTTGCTAAATATAGTTGGAGGTGGGGTTGGCTGTGGGAACCCAGCACAGAACACCAGCAACTGCAAAGAAGGATGGAGAAGACTTTTCACCATCCTCCATCTCTTCTCTCAACCTCTCCACCCCAACTTCCAGCTCTCCCCAAAGTAGAGAGTGCTCTTCTGAGATAGAACCCCAAGCTTTAAACTGTTTCTGCTGCCCCTTCCATCAGAATCTGTCTGTTTGATATTGCCTATCTAATTGCAAACTAAGTCAAGCCAAGATATTCATTGATTGGTTAAGTAACTTTTTCCAGATGATGTTTGCATTCTGACTGCAATTGCCTTACACATTCCACTAATCTCTTTGTTGAATATGCTCCATGTGGATTAATTTTGGTTTATCAGAACTGGAGAACCAAGGCTTGAGCCTGGTGATCTCACTCTAGACCAAAGGCTTCTTCCTTGGAATTACACTGTTTTGGGAAACTTTTTAAATTTTATATTGGAATATAGTTGATTAGCAATGTTGTATTAGTTGCAGGTGTACAACAAAGTGATTCACATATATATATATGTACATGTATATATTCTTTTTCAAATTTGCTTTTCTCAAGAATTCATTGTTATTAATACATAACATTGAACAGTGTTCCCTGTGCCATACAGTAGGTCCTTGTTGATTATCCATTTTAAATATAGCAGTGTGTGCATGTCAATCCCAAACTCCCTAACTGTCCCTTCCTGCCAAACCTCCCCCCAGGTAAGTTCATTCTCTAAGTCTGTGAGTCTGTTTCTGTTTTGTAATTAAGTTCATTTGTATCATTTTTTAAGATTCTGCATATAAGTGATATCACATGGTATTACACTTTTTTTATCACAGTCTGTAGGTTCTGCCTAGCTTGACCACCCCTCTGGCTGAGACTCCAAGTAGAGCAGTGCTACCATGGCTCATCTGCATGAGATGGAACAAGAACCATCATGGTGTCATAGCTGCTCCTAGAGACCCCAGGCACACTAGCTGCCTATTAGAAGGGCAGTTGGGGGTCCCAAGAGAGTGCGGTATCACCCTCCCAAGCCAGGCTAACAGTTTTAGACTATTACTGCTGGGAGGAACAGGAGTGAACTTCCTTCTTGACAAGGAACTCTTTAAGGGAAGAGGCCATGTCTTCATAATTTCTGCACCCCCAGTACCACCCAGTGTCTAGACCAAAGTAAGCCCTTATTTGGGGATTCCCTGTAGCTCAAATGGTAAAGAATCTGCCTGCAATTCAGGAGACCTGGGTTCAATCCCCACATTGGGAAGATCCCCTGGAGAAGGGAATGGCAACCCACTCCAGTAATCTTGCCTGGAGAATCCTCATGGACAGAGAAGCCTGATGGGCTCAGTCCATTGGGTCACAAAGAGTCAGACATGACTGAGTGACTAACACTGCTGCTACTAAATCCTTATTTAATGTTTAGAGAAAGAAAGGAAGGAAGGAAGAAGGAAAGGAAAGAGATGGAGACAGAAGGAAAGATGAGCTATTGAGATGATTGAGGACAGATTTTCTCCGGATCTCTCCAACTGAATCTCCCTTAGCTGAACTGATTCCATAGCCATCACCCCTTCCTTCAGGCACAGCAGTTAAACTCTTCACTCTGAGCTGTCCAGGGCTAATGAGCGAGGAGGACAGAAGGAAGGTAAACCTCAGCCCAGACACTTCATATACTACTTACTCGTGCATTTCTATGTCATTCCAATTTGACTCCTTGCCTAGTGCATCTCCACAACTCCTCCTTGAGCAGGTCTTTCTACAGCTCTAGCAACTTAAATGTATATTCACTTTTTTTTTTTTTTTTTAAGGTACAGGCCTCTATAAGCTTGTTTTTAGAGCTCTGTGGTTCTATAGTCCTGAAAATAGGAACATGTTTCTGACTGACCACTCTACCCCTGCAGTTAGGCTTCACTTCATCTGGAAGAACATGCAAGACCCAGTCTATTACCAGGAAGAACACAACCTCACTGTAGGAAATCCCAAACCCATGTGGCATTCAGAGGGTGAGACAACACAATCCTTACATTTCTTCTCAGATTGGCCTTAACAGTAGAGACACCTCCTTTGGGTGCTTGTATGTCTCTCTTCTTTTGATCTCTTCTTCATTCCTTTTCTCCTGCTCTGTCCACTGATCCTCGCCACTCTTCCCCTTCCCTTACCTACATCTCAGGTGCCATCTTGCCTTCTGACTCCATCCAGGGCAAGGGGAAAGTGAATCATCCCAGGATTTCCTTGGAGGTCCAGTGGCTAAGACTTCGCCTTCCACTGCAGGGAGTGTGGGCTCAAACCCTGGTCAGGGAGTGAAGATCCCACATGCCTTGAGGTAAAAAAACCAAGCACAAAACAGGAGCAGTATGGTAACAAATTCAATAAGAATTTTAAAATGGCCCACATCCAAAAAAAAAAAAAAAGATTATGTGATGATATAATCTTTTTCTTGCTCATATTTTCTACTTTATGTGATAATTTCTAGGCATTTTTATGTCAAAATATGCCTTTCCCATCATAGCTAAAGTAGAGACAAAAGTAGTGAAGATGGTAAAGAGAGCATTCTCCCGCCTTCCTCTGGGAGGATGAGGGCAGAAACACTGTCTTGAAAGTTTTGTGTCTTCAAGTACACAGTACCTTGTGTACCTTCACAGAGAAAGTGCTCAGTAAATAGTTGTGAATGGAGCCTTCCCAGTAATTATGACACTGCTTAGATCTAAGCACTAAGAGAGACTCAGGAAAAAAAAAGACAAAAAAAAAACAGCCAACTCATGCTTAAAGTACTTTATTTTCATTCATTGATAGCTACCAAAGAATATTATATGTTTATTAAATAACCTTTGCCTATTAGAATATTATTTAACATTCTAGAGGAAATTAGAAATATTTAGAAAACACGTACAAGATAGATGAGTTTTCTAGAGGAAAGAAAACTGGAGAAAAGAAGAGAAATCCCACAGGCCATGTGAAACAAGTAGGATTACACTCTCAGATCACATCTTGATCAGCAGACACCATTCAGGTAAAAATCTTAGGAGCCTTTAAGGCCCGGCTCGGAAATGGTTAAACACGAGGCCAGTGTGCATCCTGTCACAGTTTTATTTTGAGCAGCCTGTTTGCCCAAGTACCTCCCACTCTTTCCCTTCCCCAGAAACGGCCGCTCTGTTCTATGTACACAACAAAAATGTTAGTCTTTTCCAAAGCCTGAGGTACTAACCAATGTCTGTGAATTTCTTTGTGTAATAACATAATAATCAAATCATATTAAGTCAGTGTCAGTAATACATGTGTTTTCAATTTTAAAACCCACAAGTGATTTATTATTCACCTCCCAATATTCCATTTGTACATTTAGTGAGAGAAACAGGAAAGTTACATACATAGAATCACTTCCAAGTTTTGCTATGAAGTTATTTCTCTGGTTGTTCTCTAGTTATTTTACTGACTGTCTTTCAATATTAGCCCTCCAGTATTTCTCACTCTGACATTCTTGTTCAATGATACTGATTTTAATCTTCAACCTTTACATTTTTACTGTTTTTAGAACCCTTGTATTTATGAATTGCACTGAAATGTCCTTTTCTTGCTTTTGTTTCACTATACTTTTTTAAAAGGAAGGAAATCTGAGATTCCGTGAGTATTCATACATCACTGTACCTCCGGGAAAATAAGGTTCCATGCTGGACTGTCACATGCCCCCTATTCTTTGTCCTTTTCTATTCTATAAAGAACAGAATATAATGAACAAAGCATCTTGAAAAATCAGATAGACCTAGGTTCCAGTCCCTGCTCTGCTACTTATCAGTTGTGCAGTTCCTGTTCTTCTGCACAGGAGATTACCCTGTTAGCTGTTGTGAAACGTTTAGTAAACTTTTCTAAATCCGTTGGTTCATCTGTAGAAAGTACCTGGTAATACTGACTTCACAGTACCCACTTTTTTAAAAATTAAATAGGATGACAAATGTAAACTACCTAGTAGGTGCTCAATATTTCTTAGTCCCATCACCTCTGGCCCCAAGCCCTGTTTTTGCTATAGACAGAATAAATGGAATAGAAGGCCAGGGGTGCTTGTTCTAGATTAAATCCATCAGTTATATCTTTGAGGACAGTTCAGGTACTCATGCAAGTTGACACCAGAATAATCCTCTAAAAATTTCTTCTCTCTTCTCTAACTCAGTGTACAAATCTATAGCTTTCCTTGACCTATGAATGGTATGAGTCTCAGTGGGAATTTGTTCCTTAATGGTGTTACACATATGATTACACCTAAGATGCCACTATAACCCATAGAGAGCCATGGGCCATAAGAAACAAATCTCAACATGCAGGTAAAATCTTAAGCTTTACTGAACTAGAGTGGGTGTTTGCATTTAAAGAGCTATATTCCAGCTACATATAATACCCACTTGATTCAGTCCATTAAATCAGAGGATTCACTCAGGTGGACTATAACTCAAGCATCCATTGTAACCCATAAAGAGAAAGGAATTCACTCACAATGAATTTCCTTTCCAAAGAATAAAACATAAAGGATCCTTTTCTGAAAATTTTTGGAGGTCCACATTGCTACCCAGGTCTCTGCTGATGGATACTGTAAAGATATACTTACAATGTTTTAAAAAATCCTACAAATTCTAAAAGAAAAAGAAGTTCAAGTTCTTCTACATAGGAGATTACCCTGTTATCTGTTGTATAAAATGAATGAATCTTGCCTGCTCCAGACAATTCATTCTTACTGTCAGTTCTGTGGAGGTATGCATCATGAGGAAAATAATGTGCTACAAGAGGTAGGAAAAAGAGAAAGTTTCTATCTCAACCAATAATCACCTTACTCCAGAAAGAATGTTCTGGGACAACCTAGAGGGGTGGGATGGGGTGGGAGGTGGGAAGGGGGTTCAAGAGGGAGGGGACATATCTATACCTATGGCTGATTCATGTTGATGAATCAGAAACCAACACAATATTGTAAAGCAATTATCCATCAATTAAAAATAAATAATTTTTAAAAGAATATGTATATATATACATATATATATACACACACAATAGATTATTACTCAGCCATCAAAAAGAATGAAATAATGCCATTTACAGCAACATGGATAGACCTAGAGTTAATCATATCAAATGAAGTAAGTCAGAAAGAGAAAGACAAATATCATATGATAGCACTTACATGTAGAATCTTAAAAACTGATATAAATGACTTATTTACAAAATAGAAATAAATTCATAGACATAGAAAGCAAATTTATGGTTACCAAAGGAGATAGGGTGGGAGGGGACCAGGAGAGATAAAGTCTGAATTTGGGATTAATATATACACACTACTATGTATAAAACATAAACAACAAGGACCTGTGTGTATAGCACAGAGAACTATAGCACAGATCTTCAGTGTCCTATAATAATCTAAGTAGAAAACAATCTGAAAAAAGAATAGAGATATATAGTATGTGTCTAACTGAATCACTTTGCTGAACACCTGAAACTAACACAGCATTGTAAATCAACTATACTTTGATTTTTTTAATGGTTAAAAAAAATAATAAATAATCACCTATCCCTTCATTCCCTTGTTCAATGAGCACCTTTTAAGCCAGCCACCACACTATACAGACATGTGTGTGTGCTCAATCACATCCGACTCTTTGAGACCCCATGGACAGTAGCCTGCCAGGCTTCTCTGTCCATGGGATTTTCCAGGGAAGAATACTGAAGTGGGTTGCCATTTCCCACTCCATGGAACCTTCCTGACCCAGGGATCAAACCCATGTCACTTGCATCTCCTGCACTGGCAAGCAGATTCTTTACCACCATCAGCACCCACGTGGTCCTACTCTAATAGGGCTTATAGTAGTGTGTGCAGCAACGGGCAGGAGAGTTAAGAACGCTGGTTACTCCAATCCCAACTGCAAAGCATTAGAGGGCTCACAGAAGATATGAATGCATCTGACTGGGAAGTGAGGAGGAGTTATTTGAGGTGGGCTATTGAAGGGTTAATGGCATTTCTATAGATGGAGATAGTAATCAATTGATTAATCAGCTGAGAAGTGTGGGAATCATACCGAAGCTTGAGGGACATGGGAGGGGAAAAATACAGCCAGAGCAGAGACCTGTCTATCTGCAAGGAGACTGGTGGGAGATAAAAATGGGAAAATAAGTTGGCATCAACATTGTAAAGGACCATAAATACCAGAAAAATAGTATAACTATGTAGACATTGGGGAGCCACTCAAGAATTTGAAGCAGGGGGGCTGACATGGTAGGCGTTGTGCTTGAGAAATAAATCTGTCAGTGGTAGGTGAGAGTGATTGGAGGGGACAACTGGAGACAATCAGAGGATTACCCCCACTCTCCCAGGGTGGGGGAGTAGAACGAGCAGACAGAGTGAAAGGCAAGGAGCAGATGTATATTACAACACAAATCTGGAATTTTTATAGTGAAATATAACAATTCAAACACATATCTCCGATAAAAGACCACACTTATTTTAAATATATGCTGGGAACTAGAGAGTTAATGCAACAGTTTTTAAACCTCTGGAGACTTAGAATCAACTGAAAGTTCGGTCACCTCAATTTGCTCACCACAAACCATTGCCCTCAAAACTTGGGATTTGCTAAACATTTCAAACACTGAGAAGCGGAGAGTTCAATAAAACCACATTGTGCCTGGCACATATTTCTCCTTTTAAACTAAAGAAATTTGATGCTTACTAATTCATTTAAATTTCATTCAAACTGAGATTTTGAAAAACCTCTCTATTGCCCAGAGAAATCTTAAGAGCTTATTTTTAAAGGCTTTTCCTTCCTTACAAAAAGGAAATAGTTTTTCAACTATCCCTGAACCCCGAAGTTAGAGATTCATAATCCATGGGTTGAAGTGGATTTGGGGGTAGGCAAAATAATAGACTAGAAACAGCACATTTTGCCATAAACCAGTTCATTGGATGGTTGAGGAGGACAAGGATTTTAACCCTCTTAAACACTTTCTGAGCACGTTTTCTAAAGCCAAGGCAGCAGGTGTGGATACAGGGAACTGAGGAAAGAGTTCATTCTATTCTAGGACTCATATCAGCCATATTGGTTCTCTCTTTACTGTCAAGAGCATAAAAGAGAATTGTCAACTTAAAAAAATAAACGTTAAAAAGTAGAACTAGAGAAACAATTCTCTTTGCCTTAAAAACTCGTCTTCCTCCACTTCCTCCCACTCAGTGGCAGTGTTGAAGCATAGCTCTTCTTCAAGTGACAGCCATCAAGAAGTCGTGAGTATTTGTTGTACATAGAAGAGCTATTGACATGGGGCTTTACTACATCTCTGTTCGGAACCTGCATTTAGGAAACTTAAAATAACTTAGCTCCTTTTAACTCAAATTTATTTTCCAACTTCAAGTTAAACGTTAAGGCAATGATGAGTTTTCTTTTGGTTTAGGTTTGTTTTCTTTTTGTTCCTTTCCTCTCTTTTTTTGGTGATTTTGTTATTGTTAATGTTATGTTATCTGCATTTTTGTTTGTTTTTGGATATCACAACTGATTTTCTTATTTTCCTGTTAAAGGCCTTAGAAAATTCCCCAGATGCTAAGGGATTTAATTTCTATTTTATCTCAATCAAATTGCTCTCGGATTTCGGAGGTCGTTTGTACTGACTTTGTCTTAAATATATATCAACCCATGTGAGGACAGTCTCCACACTTGATATTATAGGACAAGTAATATCTTTGTTTGTCCTTAGTTTCTAAGTGCCATTTTCTGACTGCTGGTAATCTGTACAGGAAAAATAAACAAATATGGTCATTTATGACCACTGATGACTTTTGAAAGACCAGAATAGACAAAGTATTCTCTTTTCTGTTCTTCTCTGTTTTAAAATATTTAATACCCTCTTCATCCATTTTGGTCACCCCTACCCCCATCTCTGGCAACCACCAATCTGTTCTCTGTACTTATGACCCAGATTAGATTCCACATGTAGGAGAGATTATACGGCATTTGTCGTTCTCTAACTGGTCTTTTTTCACTTAGCATAACGCCCTCAAAGTCCATTCATGTTGTTACCAATGGTGACACCATTTATTGAAGAGACTCTTTTCCCTATTATAAACCTTTAGCTCCTTTGTCATAAATCAATTGACCATATATGCGAAGGGTTTATTTCTGAGTCTCTATTCTATTCCACTGATCTATTTGTCTGTTTTCATGCCAATATCATACTATGCAATTACTATAGCTTTGTAAAATAGTTTAAAATCAGCCAGTGTGATGCCTCCAGATTGGTTCTTCTTTGTTAAGGTTGTTTTGGTTAATCTAGGTTCTTTTGTGGTACCATGCAAATATTTGGATTATTTGTTCTATTTCCATGGAGGATGTCACTGGAATTTTGATAGGAATTGCATTGAACCTGTAGGATATTTTGGGTAGAATTTTTTACAATATTAATTCTTCTGATTGATGAGCACAGAATATCCTTCCATTTATTTGTCTTCAATTTTTTTTTATTGCTGTCTTGTAGTTTTTAGTATACAGATCTTTCACCTCCTTGGTTAAATCTATTCCTCAGCATTTTATTCTTTTTAATGTAAATGTATCTGGGAACATTTTCTTAATTTCTCATTCTGATAGTTTGTTATTAGTGTACAGAAAGGCAACAGATCTTCATGTATTCATTTTTTATCTGACAACTTCACTAATATCAATTATTCAAAGGGTTTTTTGATGGAGTCTTTAGGGCTTTCTATATATCATCTATCAATATCATAATATTGTTATATTTTAAAGATTTCTTGGCATCTGGTTCTTTTATGAAGAAATGGAGACTTTACTGTCTAGAGATACTAATCTGTGAATGCTGGGATTTGACTAAAGTCATTACAGCCCAGTCTGAATTATAAATTATGAAATTTGCTGTGTATGTATGTGTTCAGTCGCTCAGTCATGTCCGTCTCTTTGAGACTGCATGGACAGTAGCCCACCAGGCTCCTCTGTCCATGAAATTTTCCAGGCAAGAATACTGGAGCAGGTTGCCATTTCCTACTCCAGGGGATCTTCCCAACCCAGGGACTCAGCCTGCATCTCTTCCATCTCCTGCATTGACAGAAGGGCTCTTTACCACTAGTGCCACCTAGGAAGCCCATGAAATTTCCTAAAAGCACATGATAGTAGATTAAAGTGTTTAATACTTCAGTTGTAGGTTGAAGTGAGCACTAGTCTCGTTTAGCACTTTGTCAAGAAAACTAGAAGTCCACATTATACATTTTTAAAATACATTGATATTATTTTCTACATATTATCTCTTTACTAGTTTTTTTTCATTAGTCTTTAAAAATTTTATCTATAGGGCAACTGCACCTTAGCATAGGTTATTTCAATCTTAAAACCCTCATGAATGCTTTCAAGAAAATTGCCATCCTGGATAACTCTACTAACCTTCCAACTTTGCAGGAATCCTGAATCCTAAACTGGTGAGAATTGGCTGTACAAAAGAAGTGTTATACTGTAAACCTGCTATTTGCATTTCAGGACTCCTAAAATCACACTAATTAACTTTTTTCATCTTTTTTAAAACCACATATTTAAAACTAGAATTTCAACCTGATTTCTCCAAGGCTCATCATTCTTGAGCTCAGAACTAGAGCACAGATACAGCAAAATTATTTAATTCCATCATCATATATTTAACACCTATATGCTGTAGGATAATGTGAAATTTCAAAGAAAACTACCATGAATCTGGCCTCTGAGACCTTATAGTCTAATAAGTCAAATGTGTAAATAAGAGTAAATTTGCTATCACACAGGGCACATGTTATGGTGGAGGTCAGTCACAGGAAATGGCAGTAGCAGGAACACCTGGTCTCTGGAACTCCATTTGGGGGAGTTGAGAAAATGATTTCAAAAGCTAGTGTATAAATGTAAGTTTTAGGATCTTACACTTTACAAATCAGCTTATTGTTTTAAAATGGCACTTGATAATGATGTTTCTATAAATTAATTGAAAGAATTGAATCAGATTACAACAACAGACTTTGTATGGACCTTCCATAATTAGCAAGATTTTACACTAGTTACAAGGAGTTACAACATTTGATAAGATGGTTTCTAACCTTGAGGAGTAATAAGTTTATACCAATATCCCTTTAGTATGACATATTAAAATTCTGTAAGAGAAGAATATGAAAGTATTTGAATAGCCACTAACTCAGCAAGGAATTTCATCATAATTATTATAACATAGTGATTATATAATTGTATAATAATTATATAAGTATTATAATTATTAGTACAATAATTATCAGATTATGGAATTTATTAATAATATTATTTTAAATATTCAGTAGAATTAGTGCTCTGAAAGTGTTGATGTTAAGTTTATGAAGTTGAGTACCCATGTTTGCTAGAAGCAAGTTTCCACTTAAACATAAAAGCATTCTTTGTTCTCAGAACCACCTGAGCTACCTCTGCACCAATTACTAATTATTCAAATTCTGGAAATATTGGGTTGGCCAAAAAGGTCCTTCAAGTTTTTCTGCAAGATGGTGTGGAAAACCCAAATGGGCTTTTTAAACCTAATAGTAGATAAAGACATTGTTGGAGGAACTATGTACACAGTTGACAGAAACACCCTCATCATATAGGTGAGCTTATAGCTTTTCTTTAACCCCAGATAGTATTTCTAGGTTTAAGATTTCTCCTAGTACCAAAATGTATCAGCCCCTGTAAAGAGAAGATGCCATAGAGAAGGTACTCAAAATGAAAATAATTTTTATTAACATTTTTTGCACTGAAGCCAATCGCAGCTTGTGAAATTTGAAAATTACCATATGAGCAGTGCCAATATAAACTTCATAACCCTAAAATTAGTGTCTAAATAGTGCAGAAATGTGTTAATATGTACAATTTGTGAAATTTGTAAGAGAACAAGCAAGCAGAAAACGACTTTCACAGTCAGAGTCAATGCGTACATAGATTAGGCAGTGAGGCCTTCTGGAGCAACATTTTGTAACTTCCAAATGAGAATATGGGGACCCATAGCCCATTAAACTACAAAATCCAAACAGAAAGCACCATTAGGGTAGCTGTGAATGCCTTTAAATCAAGTTTTTTAATTCTATAAAAGTATTGAATAAACCCAGTATTTTATTATTACACACTTTGTTAAGATTCTTTCTTTTTTTGCTTAATTTTTATTTTTTTGTAATTTAAATTTGTTTATTTTAATTGGAGGCTAATTACTTTACAATATTGTATTGGTTCTGCCACACATCAACATGAATCTGCCACGGGCGTACACGTGTTCCCCATCCTGAACCCCCCTCCCACTCCCCTCCCTGCACCATCCCTCTGGGTCATCCCAGTGCACCAGCCCCAGGGATCCTGTATCGAACCTGGACTGGTGATTCGTTTCTTATATGACATTATACATGTTTCCATGCCATTCCCCCAAATCATCCCAGCCTCTCCCTCTCCCACAGAGTCCAAAACACTGTTCTATACATCTGTGTCTCTTTTGCTGTCTCACATACAGGGTTATTGTTACCATCTTTCTAAATTCTATATATATGCGTTAGTATACTGTATTAGTGTTTTTCTTTCTGGCTTTTAACTGAAAGTGTCATGTCCAACTCCTTGCTACGCCATGGACTGTAGCCCGCCAGGCTCCTCTGTCCATGGGGATTCTTCAGGCAAGAATCCTGGAGTGGGTTGCTGTTCCCTTTTCCAAGGTATCTTCTCAACCTAGGTATCGAACTCAGGTCTCCTGCACTGCAGGCAGATTCTCTACTTACCATCTGAGCCACCAGGGAAGCTTGATTTTAATGAAACTATCTTCCAAATTTAGCTTAGCCAATCATTTAAATTTCTGTCCAGAA
Source organism: Capricornis sumatraensis (assembly GCF_032405125.1). Taxonomy (NCBI): domain Eukaryota; kingdom Metazoa; phylum Chordata; class Mammalia; order Artiodactyla; family Bovidae; genus Capricornis; species Capricornis sumatraensis. The sequence continues at coordinate 61,633,393 of NC_091081.1, forward strand.
ATGCCTATCACTGTACTCCTAATAATCAAAACAAAAATATGCTACTCACTGAAAGTCCTTTTGGAAAGAAATGTGTCAGGTCTTATTTAATAACAGTATAACACATATCGACACTTCCAAAGCCAATACCCACGATTATTATACAGCATGGTGATTTATTCACAGGTTGTTCTTTATATGAATTTTTTCTCCCAACTATACCTTCAGTTTATATCCTAGTTTTCTATCCTATTATCTCACAGCACAAACTGCTCCCTAAATGACAGTTGATAAATAAATTATTAGCATTATTTTTAAATAAATTTATTTTCTTTCATTATTGAATCTCTTCAAGAGAGCTACCTTAAAGTTTTTTTTTCATTTAGCTTTATGAATGTCCTCATGTAAGAAAATGAAAGTTTATCATTTTCATAAATGGTCACCCAGTATCACTTCTGAATTACTCTCTCATATATTAAAGAACAACCCAGAGAGCAGTGCTATATGGATACTTACGACATGCCTTTGTATTTTAGAAAATATTGGCCACCAACCAATACTGTATCTTGGCAGATACCTACCTGCCCATCTCAGACAATAAGTAAGAATTTGCACAAATAAAGAATACACATTAAACCAAATGATTCCAAAACTTTGACTCTCTCATGATGAATGATGTTATATGCTATTAATGTATTTTTTAACCTACACACTACCATAAAAAATTAACTATGAGAAGGTTTTAAGTATAGATTTATTTTAATATTTAACATTTTTCACATTATCTGAGCTTCTGCTGCAAAGATGCCAGACAGGGCCAAAACTAGGCTGGGGCAAGTGAAGCCCTTACCTCAGTTGCAAAATTTTAAAAGGTACCAAATAATTCAGTAATTAAGATATTTTATTTTTAACATAATATTTTCAAAATAAAAATTAAGAACAAAAAATATCAAAAATGAAAATAAAAATTGAAAGAGATCCACATTGTCATTTTAGTAGACTATCACCATTTTGACTCCAAGGGTAAAAAATAAGGAGAGAGTCTTGCTGTTTTCCTCTTTTCTTTAAGGCAAAAATGGGTTCTCAGCTCATGGCAACAGGAGATTAGAAATATTTTAGTCAAAATGATAATTTTGGTGACCAGAAATTATCTCTAATCACCTATATTTACTGTATGTAACAAGTGTCATTATCTTACCTACGAATCTGCTTAAAATATCTTAGATGGAAAGCTGAATGGAAGTTTACCAACAAACAATCCATAATTGCAATTTGTTATGTTTGTGCCATATTTCCATAATCCAAGCTTAAGTTGTTTGCTTCTGATTTTATTTTGTAAACACAGGCATGCTATTAGCCACAAGGGAGATTTTCTTCTAGTATTTTAGAATGGGAGGATTTTCATAGACTACCAAAAAAAGGAATAGACCATTGTATGGATATTTCCTTTCAGGTTTATACATAATACAGAAATAATTAATTTCATTTATTTACCAACACACTTGATTTCATTCTGTATAGCTCTATATAGAAATATCACCACATTTCTTTGCTCCCAAACGTGGCAAAACTCCTTGAGAGCTGAATATACTCCATGTCATTATGTCAGATTTCTCCCTTCCCATTCTTTCCCTTCTTAGACTCTTTATTATATAATAACATCAGAATTATAGGGAATTTGTGCAAACGGAACAAAGAACATTCATAGTCCCTTTACCCAGATGCACCAGTTGTATTTTGCTTTATTTGCCTTGCTGCTACTTTCTTCATAATCACTTGAGAATTTGTTGTACACATCATGCCCCTTTATCCCTAAATATTTCAATATGTATTTTCTAAGAACAAGGGATTCTCCCATGTAACCACAGTTCAATTATCAAAGTGAAGACATTTATAGATAGAATATTATTATCTCATATAGAAGTCCATATCCCAGTATTACAAATTGTCCTACTAATGTCACTTATGGAATTTTTTTGGGGGGTGGATCCAGGATCCAGTTCAGAGCCATGCATTGCATTAAGCACACTGTATCTGTGTATCCATTACTATGAAACAATACCTGGGTTCTCCTTGTCTTTTATGAAGTTGATATTTTTTAAGAGTGTAAGCAGAGGCATATATATACCTGTGGCTGATTTGTGTTGATATATGGCAAAAGCCAACACAATATTGTAAATCAGTTATTCTACAATTAAAAATTAATTAATTAATTTTTTAAAAGAGTTTGGACAGATTGTTTGCTTGAAGAATATGCTTCAGTTTGGGTTTTTCTGATGTTACCTCTTTTGAGGGGTGGGATGTACCTTTGGGGCAAGACCACTGCACAGGTGATGTTGTGTCCTCGGTGATTACGTCAGGCAGAGTAAGATATAAGCTTCTCCTATGACAAGTGATGCTAATGTTGAATAGTTAGTGAAGATGGTACCTCCTATACCTTTGTCCACTAGAAAACTATCCATGTTTTCCTTTTGGATTAGTGTCACCTGTGAAAAGATTCTTTGATACCATGTAATTATCCTGTTGCTTTTTACTTAATTTTATTATCTATTAATGATTTTGGCCTGAATCAGTTATTACTATAAAGGTTGCTATTACTAATAATTCACTGTTTCTTCCACCTTATTGGTCAGAGCTTTCTCTTATTTACTTATTTACTCACGTCCTTACTATGGGCTGGTGGAGTCTCTTTTTTTTTTTCCAGTCAGTGGTTTATAATCCACTCTCCTGTTATTCATGCTGAGTTTCAAATTTTTGCATATTTGCTCAGAAAGCCCCCCTTCACATTGTCTCCTCTGTCATTTTTCTACGAGCCCATCATTTTTTGAACTCTTCCTTATTTTCTGGCATTATAAGAAGTCACAGTTCATCTTGTACTCTGCCTGCCCCAGTCCTAGATTCACACATTTCACCAAGGTTATCTGGCTCCTTTTAGCGATAAATTATATTTAAATAACAAAATGTGCATGCTAAACGTGCTTGTAGCTACTGGATATTGTTGCTTATAAGGTTACAATAAAATGTGCTTGTTTAAGGGCACAGTTCAGTGATTAGGTTAATCTCATCTGACCACTCCCAAATGTATTTCTCAAACCCAGTCTTCTCCCCCAAGCTCTAGATTTTATATCCACTTATTTCTACTAGACATCTTCACCTGAATTTCCAATAGACATCCAAATTCAACACGTATCAAGCTGAAATCCACCCCATGCCTGTTCCATCTGCAGCCTTCCCCATCTCAGATGATGGCGGCTCCATTCCCCCAGTTATTCAGGCCAAAAAACTTGAAAATATATTCAAAATGTATTCAGAATCCCCTCACATCAGCTCTCTCCATGGCTACCCCTATGGTCTAACCAAACCATTCTTTCTTGCCAAGATTATTCCAGTAGCCCCATAACAGATCTCACTGCATCAAAAGTCTGCTGCTACAATCTTTTCTTAATACAGAGGCCACGGTGACCCTTTTTTAATGCTGTGTTTCCACACTACTCTTCCTCTCAAAACTTTGCAGTGGTTCCATGTTTTACTGAGAGTAGAGCCCACGTTGTTACAATGGCTTTCAGAGTAAAATTCTCACACACACCTCCACTTTGCTCTATGAACACATCTCTTTCTCCTCTTTTTCTCTCACTCTACATGCCAGCATCCCAGCCTCACTCCCACTCTGGAATTAGTTGAGTTGGTCCCTCTGTAAGAAAGGCTTTTCCCCAGATACCTGCTTGGTCAGCTCCTTGATGTACTTCAGTTCAGTCAAGTTTTGATCAAATCGTAGCCTCTAATGAGGGCGACCTTGGCTATCCCATCACAGAACTCTTGATCCCTTGTCCCTTGCTTTCCTTTCTTCCCCCATTGCACATACCAGCTTCTAACCCATTTTTATAAATTACTTCTTTTTTGTTTATTGCTTATTTTCTATGTCCCTTGGCTAGAATGCAAGCTTCTTGAAGATGGGGGTCTTTGTTTTGCTCACTAGAGGATCTAGAACGGAAAGATATCACCAAGCATCTGGAACAGTGCCTGTCCCTTAGTAACATTTAGTAACACTCAAAACGTTTTTTTGTGTGTGTGGCTTCATTCTATTCATTGCAGGATCTTATTTCCCCAACCAGGGATCAAACCCAGACCTTGCCAGTGAAAATGCCAAGTCCCAACCACTGGACCATCAGAAAATTGCCTCAAAACATTTTTTAATGAATGAACCACTTTAACCTGTACTTTGATAAACAGAAATGAGTGAGAACCCATCAGTAGAACTGAGCCCACGTTTCATATTGATGTGCGCCTAAGCACCCAACTTCAGTTTACTGCTCTTATCTCCTTATGGTCTTGTTTACATCTCCCCACACAGGAAATCTAAACCCAATTGAAAATAAAAAGAATTTTAATCAGGTGGCATTTCCAAAAAGCCGTGGGTGTTGTGTGCCCTGAGTTAAGTCTTTGCATGCATAATAAAACCAAGTAACTTTCTGATTTCGGTCATTCCCTGACCTTGGGAGTGCCACATTGTAAAAGGGTCATTTTCCATCTATTCCTCTGCTTCCAATATCCACTGTGATTTTGACTTCTATAGAGGAAAAGGGGACATGGGAAGAGGCATGAGAGAAACCAAAATGTCTCTATGTATGAACTGTATGTTTTCCTTCTAGGACCATTCAGTTGACTCCAGATCTAAATTTGGCAGCAGACATCACTCATGTGGCTGAGTGATTCATAGGATTTCATCTGAGATGAAACATACCTTGACAGACATTCAAATTATGTGCTTGGGGTATTTCTGGACAGTCAACAGTCAAGTTTTAAAGGCACATGTGACAGGAGTATTAAAATATCTCTAGTGACAGAATCAGATTTTTATGGCCACCAGTGAAAGAGAATATACTCCATTAGAAAATAAACACCCTTTTTGCTTCATGGCATGAGAATCTAGGTCACTCTTGTGCTGAGAGTTTTAATTCCTTTGCTGCTGATGTTCCTGGGACATTAGGAAACCTTTCCTTGTATCCAAGCTAGTGTATTCTCAACTCTTCTAATTCAGGTGAGGATTTCATCAGACTACAGAGATTGTAGGATGAGAACCTGTTCTAAATTCTGGAACCTCCATTCCAGTATAGAAGAACAAAAAAGCACAACTGTTCTTTAAATGCATATAAAAGTGTATGAATTTACTCACTAAGTTTACTAACGTTGTTAATAAGAAAATGAGGTTTTTAATTCACATTCATGTCTTCCAAAATTAGTCAGAAATATCTCCTTTTAATGAATGTAACATATCAGAAATATCCTTCTTGTTCTAGAAGAATTTCAAATGCAGAGTTACATGGTCTCTATTTAAGAAAGTGTTGAGAGCATCTCTTGGGATTCTCTCCTTTATAATGCACTCTGTTTTTACAGAGTGGAGAAAATAGGGCTTTTTAAATGTATAACTTCGGAATTTGATTGCTTTCCACAGATACAACACATTCAGGGGAAATTGGCACCAAGAAAAAGGTGAAAAGACTGTTAAGCTTTCAGAGATACTTCCATGCATCAAGGCTGCTTCGTGGAATTATACCACAAGCCCCTCTCCACCTGTTGGATGAAGACTACCTTGGACAAGCAAGGGTGAGCTAGTTACCCCTCTCTCGCTTCATACCAGGCCAGTGGCTGAGAGGGTGTGCCTCCCCCCACCCTCCCACCTCCCCTCCCTCCACTGGTTGCACCTCACTTTGAGTCCTACTTCAGGGCCCTGGGGAGTTTTGTGCCTCTCAACAGTTACTCAACACATCTAGGCTTTTCCCTTAAATATTAATATAAAGCGAATTAATAGAAGCACTCTCCTCATAGGGGTGGCACAAAGACTAAATAAAGTAAAGCATGTTTGCATGCTTAATAGACTCATACCTAGCACATGCTAGCTATTTTTATTTTTATAAATGTGCAAAACATTTTTGCACAACACTAAGTAAAACAAGGGTTTCCCTTGTAGCTCAGTAGGTAAAGAATCTGCCTGCCCGGTTTCAATCCCTGGGTTGGGACGATCCCCTGGAGAAAGAAATGGCAACCCACTCCAGTATCCTTGTCTGGAAAAATCTCATAGACAGAGAAGCCTGGTGGGCTGCAGTCCATGGGGTCTTTGCAATCCACTCTGGTGGCAGGAGCCAGGAAAGAATAGTGAAGTGGGTAGCCATTCCCTTCTCCAAAAGATCTTTCTCACCCAAGGATCAAACCCCAGGCTCCTGCCTTGCAGGCAGATTCTTTACACTCTGAGCCACCAGAGAAGCTCCAGGAGGAGAGCAAAGCTAAGCTCCCAGCACTGTAGCATCTGACAGCATTCTCCTGGATGCCACCCCTCTCAGCAGCCACCTCCCAAGAAAGACGACACAGATGTAGGAAGAACCAACAGGCAGGAAATCAGGATATCCGAGATCAAATTTTAGCCTTGCCCTTAGAATTGTGTGACCTGGATTAAAAGAGTACTTAAACTGGACTTCACCCAAAACCTACTGTCCCTTTATTTCTTGATGCTGTTGTGAAGTCTGTGTGTGCCATGATGAGGCCTTCGGATTTTATCGTAAGACACAGGGGGACCACTCAACGGGAGGTGGGGAAAGAGAGCTGGTCCTTAGCGGAAGCAGAGCCCATGAGAAGAGAGGAAGGCAGTCACTGGAGCTACAGTGAGGGTAGAGTCAGCAACTGCAACTCTGACACCATCTAACTCTAAGCAGGGGGGATTGTTCAAAAGAAAGGTGGTCCAGTGGCTAAGACTCTGTGCTCCCAAAGCAAGGGGCACGGGTTTGATCCCTGATCAGGGAACTATTAATAAGATTCCCAAATGCTGCACAGCACAAAGAAAAAAAAAGATATAACCGAAGGTTTGAAAACAGGGACTGAATCAGATATTTGTACACCTACACTCATAGCAACATTATTCACAGGACCCAAAAGGAGGAAACAACCCATATGTGTGCCAGGAAATGAATGGATAAACGAAGCGTGGTATAATTCATGCAATGGAAGATTATTCAGTAGGACAATAAGTCTACATTGGACGATAGGTCTTTAAATTACCCAATATTTTCAATTGCCCACGCTTCAGTTTCCTGTCTGTAACAGTGGTTAATTTCACATTTAGTCTACACTGAGCAGAGTAATATGCTCATCAGTCATCTAGATTTCTTTTTTTTTTTTTAACTTTACTGTAAACCTCCTCCCCTAGGTAGAGACTATAAAACTACAATTTTACCAGCTATCTATCATATGTGCTTTACTATGTCATGCACTGCTCTAAGCTCTTTACATATATTGCTTTATTTAATCTTCACAACAGGTTTAACTTTTTTTTTGGATAACTGCTTTACAGCATTCTGTTGGTTTCTGCTAAACATCAACATGAATCAGCCATAGGTATAATAGCTGATGGTCCCTCCCACTTAAACCTCCCTCACACCTCCCTTCCCATCCCACCCCTCTAGGGGTTTGAGTTCCCTGAGTCATACAGCAAATTATCATTGGCTATCTATTTTGCATATGGTAATGTATTAGAAAACTTAGGTACAAAGAGGCTAAGCAATTTACCCAAGGTACCACAATCAGTAAGACATGTGGCTGTCATGGGATGTGGCAGTCTAATTCCGGAACCTGTCCCTTTAACACTGTTGTTATTATTAGGGAGTGGAGTAAGATTTGTTTTACTGCAAACCAGTTGTACATAGATAGTAGTACGCTATTTTCAACTGTTTAATTCTTTAATTCACTGTGTCTCAAAGTAAATGTTTGGGTCTCCAATATGATTCATCTGAGTGCTGTTTTTTGTTTGCCTTTTCAGCACATGCTCTCCAAAGTGGGAATGTGGGACTTTGACATTTTCTTGTTTGATCGCTTGACAAATGGTAAGTCACCCAAAAGAATTTTCACTAAAATACACACCGTAAAATGGGATTAATTTTGTGAAAAACAAAATTTATTTTTAAACACTGTTATTCTTTATTTCTTTCTTTTCCCACGTTCATAAATCTACAGCCATTCTAGAAGGGCCAGGGCAAAGGGAAATTAGTTGAGATGAAGAATAAGGGTTGAATTTGGACTTCAAATCTTAATACAATTTCCTTCTGGTCTTGATGACTCCAAAAGCATTTAAAAAGCACAGATTAGATCTTTCCTTGCATAATACTTCAGCCACATGCAAAAGGAGGTCATTCGTTCTTAGTTGATGAAAACTGGGAACATAAAATCATATCTGATCAGTCCTGACTCTTACTGGAGCCAATGGTTTTGCACTTTTATTAACTGAGTGAGTCTGCCCCTTTGCAGGTATTGTTCAGATATGCTTGGCATCATGAGAAGAAAATAATTGCTGAGAATAGAGTACAGAAGCTTAGATTGCAGCTGAAGGGAAAAGTAAAATTCTTATTGGCTCCACTTTTTAAATTCTTGTTCCTATAGAGGTTTCTCTTAAGAAAATAATAAGATCCTATTGTATTTTTAACTGCTCATTAAACAAATCTGATAATAGGGAATCAGTAAAAGACATCACATTTAATGCTAAGCATCATCTACCACGGCCTTCCCAGGTGGTGCCATTGGTAAAGAACCCACCTGCCAATGCAGGAGACATAAGAGACAGGGTTTTATCCCTGGGTTGGGAAGATTCCCTGGAGGAGGACATGGCAACCCACTCCAGTATTCTTGCCTGGAGAATCCCATTGTCAGAGAAGCCTGGTGTGTTACAGTCCATAGGGTTGCACAGAGTCTGACACAACTGCGTGGTTAGCACACACACACTCATCATATACCAGGATTGTGTTTTAAGTCATTACAGATTTCCTCACCATTCTATTCCTGACAAACAACACGAAGTGGAGAGATACAGCCTCAGACCCTGAAACTGAGCTTTGTGTGCATGAGTGCTAAGTCTCTTCAGCCGTGTCTGACTCTTTGTGACCCCGTGGACTGTAACCCACCAGGCTCTTCTGTCCATGAGATTCTCCAGGCAAGAATACTGGAGTGGGTTGCCATTTCCTCCTCCAGGGGATCTTCCCCACCCAGGGATGGAACTCACGTCTCTTTTGTCTCCTGCATTAGCAGGTGGATTATTTACCACTAGCGCCACCTGGGGAGCCTGAAAATGAGCTTTACACTGTGAAAGCTAGACCATTTAGGGATGTATCTCATAATCTTGTGTCTCACTTTGCTCAAGTCAGTTGAGAGATGGGAACCAGTACATGGAATTAACTGTGAACAAAAGAATTAGTTCAATGCTCTTTGTTAAAAAAAAGAGTATAATCACATCTCACAGAAATATGAAATGAATATGTCAATGATTTTATTTAATTAAATTAGTTACAGATTCAGTAAAATGCCACAGCTAGTTCAAAGGAAAATTCAAAGAGTCATATATATGTAAGCAGTAAGAAATGCTGAAATGAATTTGTCAATAGCTGGGAAACTGGGAGGGGAAAATCAATTGCATTTCCCTCTAATTTCATTTTCATGTATACCGACAAGAATCATCTGCAATCATATTGGTTATGAAAAATTTTGATTCTTGTGAAATAGCTCAAAGATAAAGAAAGCTATAAAAACACATAGAATCAGATACCCTGGATGAGTGTGCTTAAGCAACACATAGTTTTCCATTTAAGATACCAGTCCTTTTCTTAATCCATTTCAGTCTTTCATAAACTCTACAATGCTTTTAAAGTTCAAAGTCCTTATTCTCTAGTGAACAATATTTCTTGAATGCTTAACAAGTTATTGTAGCTTCAGTTTTGCACCTCCACTGACTTGAGTTACAAAGTATCTCATGGTCAAATCTCATCTTGAGTGATTTTCCAAAGGAAGAGTAGGCAATATGGTGGCTTAGATACCCCTATAAATGTAAAAATCATTTGGAAGCAACTTAAGACACATTTTCAGTGACCATTAAACTGCACATTTTTTTAAATACCCATACAAACACATAAACACACACACGCAGGCACGCACGCACATGTGTGAGTATGTATCCCTGGTACTGCTATAGGCAGGCTCATTTTAACTCTTAATGTTTTCATTGCCTGTGGTATTGGGGAAATGTCTGAGTTAATTTTTCTTGTGCAATAAGAGAAAACCTGGGACCAGATCATAATAATAATATCCTTTGTACTTGGATAATTTCAGATCTAAAGAGGAAAAGAAATGATTCTATCAGAGAACTTTCATTATAGAAATTTTGGATCCTATTGTCTGTCTTGATATTTTAATAGTAATGAAAATGAATTAAAGCAGCTGACTGTTTTCCTATAGGAAACAGCCTGGTAACATTGCTGTGCCACCTCTTCAACACCCATGGACTCATTCACCACTTCAAGTTAGATATGGTGACCTTACACAGATTTTTAGGTAAGTCCTTTTTTCCACATTTCTACTCCATTTCTCATGAATAATGGCAGTCTACAATACTGTTTACTATAAAGTGGTAAGAGCCACAGCACAGTAGATGAAGACCTCATATTAGTCTTAAATCATCCATCTTCATTTTAAAATATAGTTTATCTATTTAAATTGTTGAAAAAATATTAGTTATGCTTAGGCTTAAAATATAAAGGCTATGTGAAGACAGGGACTTTGCTGATGGTTCAACAGTAAAGAATCTGCCTGCAATGCCAGAGACAAAGATTCAGTCCCTGTGTCAGGAAGATCCCCTGGAGAAGGAGATGGCAATCCACTCCAGTATTCTTGCCTGGGAAATCCCATGAACAGAGGAGCCTGGCGAGCTTACAGTCCATGGGATCGCAAAAGAGTCGGACATGACCTAGCAACTGAACAACCACAATGTAAAGACAACCATCAAGAGCAGATAACTGTCAGAGAAGTTACTGATCTGCTCATATATTAGCAAAACCCAAGCAAAGTACTCCTCAATAATGCCACTGTGGACATGAGTTGTTGAAATATTCAATAGGCTTTTTTTTTAATGAGAAGAAAACTACTGTGTATATGGACTTCCCTGGTGGCTCAGATGGTAAAGCGTCTGTCTACAATGCAGGAGACCCGAGTTCGATCCCTGGGTTGGGAAGATCCCCTGGAGAAGGAAATGGCAATCCACTCCAGTACTATTGCCTGGAAAATCCCATGGACAGAGGAGCCTGGTAGGCTACAGTCCATGGGGTCACAAAGAGTCGGACACGACTGAGCCACTTCACTTTCACTTTCCCTGTGTAGATAGCACACATTGTAGGCAGTGTTTTGAGTATGTTATTTCTAACAGTTTCAGTACCTCTGCAAGTTGAGTGTTATCAATATATGACCCATGGATAAGGAGAAGTACAAAGAAGTTTTGTAACTTGCTCAAGGTCAACAAATTGTAATTGGCAGAGCCTCCATCCAAGCCCAGGTCTGTTGGATTTGAAAGCCCACCATCTTTCCACCCAATTGCACCATCATTTTTCATCAAAAAGCAGTCCCAGCTCTCATTCAACTTTATGTATATGCTTATTTGTCTTCCAGTGAATTATCCAGGGCACATTTTTTCTATTTTTGTGTATTTGTTTATTTTGGCTGTGCTGGGTCTTTGTTGCTGCTCAGGCTTTGCTCTAGTTAGAGTGCAAGGCCTTCTCTCATTGCAGAGCATGGGCTCCAGGGCCCATAGGCTTCAGTAGTTGTTGCACGTGGGTTCAGTAGTTGCAGTCCGCAGGCTCCAGAGCACTGGCTCAGTGGCTGTGGCTCACCAGCCTTGCTGCTCTGCTGCATGTGGGATCTTCGCAGACCAGATGTCAAACCCACATCTCCTGCATTGACAGCTGACTCTTTACCACTGAGCCGTCCGTGGTCCATTTTTAATCACCAAATAACTGTCCTCTGCCTCTTAGCATGTTCCTGACTTCTTTGACTTGCCACGTGGCAGTGCTTTGAATTTGAAAGCTGACTTGATACATCAAGAATAAAATAATGGTGATGGTGATAACAACAAGCAGCAGCCACCAGGCTTATATGGTGTTTACACATGCTGGGAACTCTTCTAAGAACTTGCATATATTAACCCATTTAATCCTTACAATATGCCTTTGAGATCAAAGCTATTATTATCCCTACTTTATGGAGGAGGAAATGAAGGAAACTTGGCTAAGTAACTTTCCCAATATACGTAAGTAATAGAGCCAGGATTTACATATAATAGTAAGATAAACCTGCTGAATAAAATGTACCTGTGGCACAACAGGAATATTGGAAACCAGCCAGAGCAAGGCTCATTCCAGAAACACAAATAACCTCAAGCTAATTGTGTTGAGAGAGAGTGAGTGAAGTAATCCCCATGAATGGAGCCAAATAATTTCAATTTGTCTAAAGAGGGAGAATGCAGATACTTTGAGCATGTGTGCACACCAGAGTATGTGTGAAAAAGCTAGAGTCAGTGACAGAAATAACACCAGAATCTACAGCCAAAGTCATAGGCTGGGCTGAGAGAATATGGCCACACTTGAAAATCAGGATGTTCTATACACACAGAAAGTATTGCATCTTAGGCATTGCCTTGGTTAACTTTGCTGAAACAGGCAAGTGGTTTCTGTAAATTGCAAACAAAATTGCATTATGTCTCTGGTATCAAGAGCACACTCGTCCTTAGATTGGAAGAGCATGAAAGATAATCATTTGATCTGAATAAGATAGAAATAAATCTAAGGATTCCTCAGTTGGATCAGTGAATTTCCACCTGAAGAATCCCATGGTTTGCTCTGGTCTGTATTTGTTATTTAAGTGATAAAGCTATCTTTGGATGAGAGCAGGGCTTTTCAAAAGGAAGCCTCTTTCATGGCATATTATTCATAAATGGCAGCAAACTTAATTAAACTATAATATGAAATAAAGTTGTCCTTTTCCCACATATTTATTTTTCCTATGAATGGGAGCCTTCATGAATGCCAAAAAGAGGTGATTTATGAAGGTGGTGAGGAATCCCAAGGGCCTCACAAATCCTTCTAGCCTTTCTTCCCTCCTCCCTCTCCCTCTTCTCCTCTAACAACCCAGTAGAACTGCCAAGCTGGCAAACTACATTCATTTCTAAGGCATCCCCGTGTTGCGCATTTGGGAGTCGCTGCTATTTTTAAGCAAAAGAGACCTTCAACAAGTCTGAGCTCGTGTGTCCTTTGTGTTTTGTTTTTAGCTGATTGAGTTATCTGTTTACCTCCTAGTCATGGTTCAAGAAGATTACCACAGCCAAAACCCGTATCACAATGCTGTTCATGCGGCCGATGTCACCCAGGCCATGCATTGCTACCTAAAGGAGCCAAAGGTAAGGCAAGACCACTGTCCTCCCGGCCACCTGGAAACACCAGGTAAACTGCCTGTGGGGCCCCAGATCGCCCAACATAACAGAGCAACTGGGTTATGAGTCATTTATGGCATGAATACAAATTGCTTGTATGAAGGGTTCATGGACTTCTCTGGCTATCCAGTAGTTCGGATTTTGCCTTCCAAAGCAGAAAGTTCAGGTTTGATTCCTGGTCGGGGAACTAAGCTTCCACATGCATCGAGGCCAAAAAAAAAATCAAAACATAAAACAGAAGCAATATTGTAATAAATTCAATAAAGACTTTTTTTTAAAATGGTTGACATCAAAAAAAATCTTTTAAAGAAAAATTTTAAAAAGGTTTCAACATCAGCTCTGAAATCATGAAAGAAAGTAAGAAAGAAAGTATAATAGTCATGAAAGAAAGTAAATTTTCAGAGGTTCCCTTCTATAATTTGTATATTTTCAAGGCTGCATTAGGACAAAAGTAACCCTCTCTATGACAATCTGCATCTTAGATATTTTCAACAATCACAAAAGTTAGCTGCTTTTGCCTTAATACTATGCCATACATAGCACCAGCACTGAATTTTTCTAGGAAAAGTCTCCCAGCTCATGTTTTTTGATTAGCAAGCAGAATTAAAATTCAAGACCCAAGTTCCACTTCCTACTGAGGCAACTAGACATCCTGATTCCAGCCCAAGAGAACCTGTATACATCAAAGACATCTTAAAAGTATACCCAGATGCAATGTATTAATCAAAAATTTTAAACATGATGATAATGCTTGTTACTCAAAACCTATACATTTCTTAGCCATATAAAACCTAGCTGGTATAACATATTGGATGAGTTTTGTTCGGGTTTTTGGAAAATGATACCTCAGTCTAAGACTCTGTTTAGTTCAATCAGTTTTAACATCAACCACTAAATATACAATCATTCCCAAGACAAAACTGGGTATGCTTCATCATTATAAAATATCCCAAAGAACTTAAAGGTTTTTTAATTTAATCCTTAAGTAATTTGAAAATTGTAATATATCACAATTGTATATTTAAAGTTAGTGCTAGATTCCCATTTTCCTGCTTGTTTCCTTAGCTAACCAAAACAAACAAAAAAAAATGACAGCTTCTCACACATTGCCTCACTCTATTACACATTGGAGAAATATGCAAATTTTGCAGTTCAGTCCACTATTGATTTCATATTCAAAGAAGTGGCAATGATATATTGGATGAATGATATACACAAGTGATTTTTTTTAATGTGCCCATCATTTTGGCTTCAACTTTTTCCCTCACTTACAGCTTTCCTGGGAGCAAGGCTGACTAGACTCTGCCTGTCCCCACCCACCATAGAGAGCAGTGTTGCCAACAGTCAGTGCTTTTACAACAGCAAAACACGACAAGAGTAGCAGCAGGAAGAGGAGGCCACTGGGAAGAGCTACACAATTTGAGTTGCTGAGTTATTTTCCTCCCAGTTCTTTCTTCTTTCCTGAAATTTCATGGGGCTGTTACCTTACTGACAGCTTCAGAAGGTTAAGGTCTGACTGACAGGCCCGAACAATACTAATATGATGATTCATTCCATGTGATTTAGCCAAAACAAAGACTAGCCTATTTTGGGAAATACACCAATCAATCTCCCAACTCCATTTTTTAACAGCTCGCCAGCTTCCTCACGCCTCTGGATATCATGCTTGGACTGCTGGCTGCAGCAGCCCACGATGTGGACCACCCAGGGGTGAACCAGCCATTTCTGATCAAAACGAACCACCACCTCGCCAACCTATATCAGGTAAGGAAGGCAACAAGATACATTATGGTGAACTGGTGTAGGCCCAGTACTGGAGCCTGAATCTCACTCTTGGAAATAGCCATCATTCAGGGTCAGCCTTAGTGATGACCACAGCCAAACAGCATGGATTTGAAATAGGTTCAGAATATCCCCCAGGGAAGATAAAATTAGTTTGCAAGGATATTCAAGGAATTCAGTTTGCTCCAAAGCAGGTTTGAAATTGTCCTAGGTCAAACAGGATTCCTGAGTCTGCCTTCTCATGGTCTGAGACTATCTGTCTCCATGGGAATCATCTAGTATATAATGGCCAGTTGAAGCCAGTCCTTGTAGAACTTCTATAAATTATACTTCCCAGGTATAATTCTTATTCAGATTTATGTTACATCTCTAGGACCATTTGTTAATCACATTTTAATTTTTTTTTGTTGAAGTATGGTTGACTTACAATATGATATTAGTTTTAGGTATACAATATAGTGGTTCAAAACTTTTATAGACTATACTTCATTTATAGTTATTGTAAAATATTGACTATGTTCTGAACTTTTTTGGCTTCTGAGACAAAGCTATATTATCAAAGACAATAAGCATACTTTGTTGTTATAAAATATTTCAGCAACACTAGTAGTTTGACCTAAAGAACTCTTATCTCTGATATTCCTTCAGACATTAATACCCTAAATCATAAATGAATTATTCCCAGAATTTTCAACACAGTTTTTAGAAGACCTTTGGTTGTCATTAACAAAATCATTGCCTACAAGGAAGTCATTGATCTCAACTGTAGTAGATCTCTTTCGGTAAAGAAAAAAAAAAAAAAATCAGTGCAGGAAAAATTTCTGAAGGATTCCCAGAAAACAGATGTGTTATATAAGATGGTAGAGCTTGAGGGTGCATTAATTTCCAATAAAGCACAGCTGGAACATGAAACAAAGCCTTTTCCCATTCATCTGATTAGCTTTTGGTCCATATAGGAAGTGGAATACCAAGGTTTATGAATCCCCCTGGTACATACTTCAGCACTGGGCTCTCTTGGACTGTCAGCCAGTACCTGAAGCTAGGGTAGTAATGACCATAAAGAGAGGACAGGATGACAGAATTTAGAAAAACTTTTGATGATGTTCAGTTCACTCAGTCATGTCCAACTCTTTGCAACCCCGTGAACTGCAGCACGCCAGGCCTCCCTGTCCATCACCAACTCTCAGAGTCTACCCAAACCCATGTCTATTGAGTTGGTGATGCCATCCAACCATCTCATCCTCTGTTGTCCCCTTCTCTTCCTCTCCTCAATACTTCCCAGCATCAGGGTATTTTCCAATGAGTCAGCTCTTTGCATCAGGTGGCCAAAGTATTGGAGTTTCAGCTTTAGCATCAGTCCTTCCAATGAACACGCAGGACTGATCTCCTTTAGGATGAACTCGGTGGATCTCCTTGCAGTCCAAGGCACTCTCAAGAGTCTTCTTCCACACCACAGTTCAAAAGCATCAATTCTTTGGCATTCAGCTTTCTTTATAGTCCAAATCTCACATCCATACATGACTACTGGAAAAACCATAGCCTTGACTAGATGGACCTTTGTTGACAAAGTAATGTCTCTGCTTTTTAATATGCTATCCATGGAGTCACTGAGGGTCGGACACAACTGAGCGACTTCACTTTCACTTTTCACTTTCATGCATTGGAGAAGGAAATGGTGACCCACTCCAGTGTTCTTGCCTGGAGAATCCCAGGGACAGGGGAGCCTGGTGGGCTGCCGTCTATGGGGTCACACAGAGTCGGACACAACTGAAGCGACTTAGCAGCAGCAGGTTGGTCATAACTTTCCTTCCAAGGAGTAAGCATCTTTTAATTTCATGGCTGCAATCACCATCTGCAGTGATTTTGGAGCCCCCAAAAAATAAAGTCAGCCACTGTTTCCACTGTTTCCCCTGTTTCCCCATCTATTTCCCATGAAGTGATGGGACCAGATGCCATGATCTTAGTTTTCTGAATGTTGAGCTTTAAGCTAACTTTTTCACGCTCCTCTTTCACTTTCATCAAGAGGCTCTTAGTTCTTCTTCACTTTCTGCTATATGGATGGTGTCATCTGCATATCTGAGGTTATTGATAATTCTCCCAGCAATCTTGATTCCAGCTTGTGCTTCCTCCAGCCCAACATTTCTCATGATGTACTCTGCATATAATATAAATAAGCAGGGTGACAATATACAGCCTTGATGTACTTTTTTTCCTATTTGTGACCAGTCTGTTGTTCCATGTCCAGTTCTAAAAACTAAATAAAGAAAATAAAATTAGAACTAAACTTACTAGACTATCTCAGAAGCTAAAGTATAGCTTGGGAAAAGCATAAACACATGACCAGGGTAAAAAATGAATGACTGAAATGAAAGCTCCCAAATAGATTTTCTGTTCTTGTTGTGTTTTAAATCTGACTTTTCAAATGTCTTTAAACAAAGAATATAAAGTAATAGAACTGGCTGCTTGAACTACTTCCATATAATGTAAAGTGAAAGTCGCTCAGTTATGTCCAGCTCTTTGCAACCCCATGGACTATAGTTCATGGAATTCTCCAGGCAAATACTAGAATGGGTAACTCGTCTCTTCACGGGATCTTCCCAGCCCAGGGATCAAACCGCGGTCTTCTGCATTTCAGGCAGATTTCATATAAAGTAAACATTTGCCTAATTTTAATTTCTCAACATCAAATAAATCACATCAATGGAGTTTAAGAGAGTATCTACTCTACTGCCTGATTTGTACATAAAAATGAGGGTCATAAAACCATGCTTTGACATGTATAATAGTATATATAAAACATGTAGTGAATGAATGTTTGGACACAAAGTCACAAAGAAATATGCCAGATGTTAAACATGCAAAAAAAATAGAAAGTAAAAGTAGAATTTCATCAATTAACTACTCACTGCTAATGAACAAAAAATGATTCTCAAAAGAAAGATATTGCAATCTATCTTATTCAGATACTAAAAATGGTCTCAAAAAATGGATTCCTTACTCAGATTTTTAAAGTGTAATTTTTAATAATAGTTCATCTCTTTGTTAAGTATAAACATTCCAATATAACCAAATTCTGTAGCCTTTTCAGCAGAGCATACATGTATATTTTGAACTAGCAACTATTTATTACATGCATCAGATAATATATTAGTATCTAGACCACCTGACCTGCCTCTTGAGAAATCTGTATGCAGGTCAGGAAGCAACAGTTATAACCAGACATGGAACAACAGACTGGTTCCAAATAGGAAGAGGAGTACGTCAAGGCTGTATATTGTCACCCTGCTTATTTAACTTATATGCAAAGTATATCATGAGAAATGCTGGGCTGGAAGAAGCACAAGCTGGAATCAAGATTGCTGGGAGAAGTATCAATAACCTCAGATATGCAGATGACACCACCCTTATGGCAGAAAGTGAAGAGGAACTAAAAAGCCTCTTGATAAAAGTGAAAGAGGAGAGTGAAAAAGCTGGCTTAAAGCTCAACATTCAGAAAACTAAGATCATGACATCTGGTCCCACCACTTCATGGAAAATAGATGGGGAAACAGTGGAAACAGTGTCAGACTTTTTCTTTTTGGGCTCCAAAATCACTGCAGATGGTGATGGCAGCCATGAAATTAAAAGATGCTTATTCCTTGGAAGAAAAGTTATCATCAACCTAGATAGCATATTGAAAAGCAGAAACATTACTTTGCCAACAAAGGTCTGTCTAGTCAAGGCTATGGTTTTTCCAGTGGTCATGTATGGATGCAAGAGTTGGACTGTGAAGAAAGCTGAGCACCAAAGAATTGATGCTTTTGAACCGTGGTGTTGGAGAAGACTCTTGAGAGTCCCTTGGACTGCAAGGAGATCCAACCAGTCCATTCTGAAGGAGATCAGCCCTGGGTGTTCTTTGGAAAGACTGATGCTGAAGCTGAAGCTCCAGTACTTTGGCCACCTCATGAGAAGAGTTGACTCATTGGAAAAGACTCTGATGCTGGGAGGGATTGATGGCAGGAGGAGAAGTGGACAACAGAGGATGAGATGGCTGGATGGCATCACCAACTCGATGGACGTGAGTTTGAGTGAACTCCGGGAGTTGGTGATGGACCGGAAGGCCTGGCGTGCTGCAATTCATGGGGTCGCAAAGAGTTGGACATGACTGAGCAACTGAACTGAACTGAACTGAGGAGTACAAAGATAAATAAAATAATCCCTGCCCTTGAACACTGGTGCAAACTGAGATGCTGAAAATGTGCAAAATCCAAGAAAACTTAATCCTATTTTGAAAAACATTAGAGGAGTTAGCTAAAGATATACATATATACCTCTGTATACTTACATAGAAACAACTTTTTTAAAAGCCTCTGAAGAATAAATACCCGTGCTATTCTTTGTATACAAAGATGTTACAACAATAAAATGAAATTTTTTTTTTCTAGCAGTGAATTTATGCATCTCAACTATCTGGCCTGATCCTCAATAGTAAAGAGAAGGATCTTTTGGCTAATGACTAGACAGAAATTGGCATAGAAGACTAAAAACCACATTCAAGATATTAACTTCATCAGTCCCCTGCTCAAACAGTCTTGAACTCTCTTAAAGGCCAGAGATCCATGTCTTTAATTTAGGAATAGTGTTGAAAACAAAACAGTATCACTTAATGTCATAAAGATACTCCCAATATCATAGAGCTGTCTAGTATAAAAGTATAAAACTTTTATCAGCCAAATTGGGACTTTATATGTTAAAAGTAAAATTATTAAAAGGATCTGAAAATAGTATGAGATCTTAATTACATCCAAAAAAATATGATGGCTTTTACATTTGGCTGTATACCATTGTTTATCAAACACCATTTCTTATTGACTATATGAAGAAACTCCTAAAAGAGAAAGAAAACTCCTTTTGAAATTCAGTTCAGGGACTTCTTTGGTGGTACAGTGATTAAGACTCCATCCTGCCAAAGCAGGGAGTGGTCAGGGAACTAAGATCCCACATGCTGTGCAGCACAGCCCAAAAGATTTTTTTTAATTCAGTTCAATGAATTGTATAACTAATCTTTATTCAACACTTACTATGACTCAGAAAGTGAAGTCCCTCAGTCGTGTCTGACTCTTCCGTCCATGGGATTCTTCAGGCAAGAATACTGGAGTGGGTTGCCATTTCCTTCTCCAGGGGATCTTCCTGACCCAGGGATTGAACCCAGGTCTCCAGCATTGCAGTCAGCCGCTTTATGCTTTGAGCCACCAGGGAAGACCTGCAAGAGTCAGACTATGATTCAAACGCTGGCTAAATGATTTTATCTATTATATTATTTAATCTTCACAGTAGCCCAGTTAGGTAGGTACTATCATCATACCTATTTTCCAGAAAAAAGAAAACTGCTATTAAATTTAAGTGAGCTCCCATGGTGGCTCAGATGGTAAAGAATTTGCCTACAAAGCAGGAGACCCGGATTCAATCCATGGGTAGGGAAGATCCCCTGGCGAAGGGAGTGGCTACCCACTCCAGTATTCTTGCACAGAGAATCCCATGGATAGAGGAGCCTGGCAGGGCTACAGTTCATAGGGTTGCAAAGAGTCGGACACGACTGAGCAACACTTCCTTATAATAAGCAGCTAATTAATGGCAGGGCTGGAATTAGGACTCAAGACTTCTATCTCCAGAGCCAAAGTGCCTAAGCACTATACATACCACCTCTAAAATTCATGTGAATCACCAACAATGTGCAGGAAGCTAAGAACTCTCCTCCAGGGCTTCCAGCAGGAGACAAGTAGCTTAAAGTGGGAGAGCCTTTGCTAAGTACTCTATAGCAGCTAGCTACAAACAAAACTTGATGGAAAGACAGAGGCAAAAGAGAAATTGATTCTGTATATGGTTCTGAAAATTAAAAAAAAAACCCTTCATGGCAAAAGAGTGATATAAATATTGTCTTGAAGTGTAAATAACATTTTGAGTAGCAGGGCAGAGAGTATAGCCTAAAGGCAGCACAAGCCAGTGTCCTTTGGGGATGTCAACCTGCAATCCAGAGGAACTGCAAATGGACTGTTTCCAGGCCCTTGAGTTAAGCATAGTCCTGTCATGAGTGGCCCTTACCCTCAGCTCAATGACTTGGGCATATTATGTAATGTATATTCTGTCTTTGATAGACACTGTAGATTAGTTGTATGGAACATGACCTGGTCAGAAAGTCTTCCGTCTGCATTAAGTTGTCAATGAGGAACTGGCATAACTCTTCCGGTTTTCAATTTCAAGAAAAAAAAAAATCATGTTATGTAAAATATCAACTCAAAAAGACCATTAGAAACACACGATATTTAAAAATCTTTGGAAATAAAGCCTTTTAGCCTACCATGGCCTGTTGGTTGACACATAAATGAGATTTCGGGAAACTATAAGCAGATTTTCAGATGATGTACCTCCTGTATACATGTTTCTAGAAAGGGGATCCATAACTTATATTCATGTTTTAAAATGAGTTATAGATTCAGAAAATAATAAGAACTGTGATAATGAGTGAAAAATATATATATATACACACACACATACTATATATATATATACACACATATACACATATATATTACATAATGGGTGCATGCATGCAATAATATCATGTGTGAGTGTCTGACTCTTTGAAACCCAACAGACTGTAGCCCGCCAGAGTCCTTTGTCCATGGGATTCTCCAGGCAAGAATACTGGAGTGGGTGCCATGCCCTCCTCCAGGGCATCTTCCCAACCCAGGGATCAAACCCAAGTTTTCTTACATCTCCTGTGTTGGCAGACAGGTTCTTTACCACTAGTGCCACCTGAAAAGCCCAGTATATATGCATATATATATATATATATATATATATAAACAAAAACTGTACATGCAGACACATTTAGTCAACAAGAATAACCAAGAAGTTATGCCAGGAATTATGTGGCTTTGAGAACGCCCTGTGCGTGACTGTGTACAATCCAGAATTACTATAAATGAGATAAAATGGAAGAGGGCTTCCTCTCCCTCCTTTTGTTGGCTGTACTCTTTTAGTTATAATAAATAAGAAGATCATTGCATAAGGCCCAGCCTGTGCTTCTGCCCTGAGATAAAGAGAGTCAGGGCAGCTGGAGTGAAGGCCAGGCCAGAGGACTCTCTCCCATTGTCCTCTGTCTGGGTCAGACTCACTGGCTGAACTGCCAACCCAAGTTCAACATGAAGACCATAAAGGCGTTTTCACCTGGCACCTCTCTCATCAGACTGGAAGCAGTCCAGATGTCTGTGGTGAACTAAGAGGGTGCCTAAGAGCATGTGAGAGATACAGTTGAGAATTATTTTCTTTGTCCCTCCACCTTCCAATCTTCCAACATGTAAGTTCAGCAGTTTTTCAAAATAAACATTAAATCAGATATGATATTGCTTGTTACAATTATAAAAGGGATTGGTTTCAGTTCAATTCAAAATCTAAAATATGATACCAATGGACTTATTTACAAAGCAGAAACAGACTCACAGACATAGAAAATGAACTTATGGTTACCAAAGGGGAAGGCGAGGATAAATTAGGAGTTTGGGGTCATCTGATACAAACCACTATGCATAAAATAAATAAGCAGTGAGGATGTATTGTATAGCACAGGGAACTATATTCAGTATCTTGTAATAAAACATATAAAAATTTTAATTGCTTTTGATAGAGTCCAACTTCATATTAACTATTGACAGAGCAACCCAATGAATAAAATAATTGTTCCATGAAGCATCATATTTATTGCATTCCCTACTTGTCTTGCAGAGGTTTATAATCATTTTTCTTATTCATTTATCATAAGCACTTAGAAGAAGCCAGCATTTTTAACCACTTTTTATTCTTAACGACTGAACTGTAAATACGAAGTTGACAGGGCCAGGAGACATGTTCCTCCCACATGGTCCTATGACCACTACTCTAACAAGCAACTGCAAGGATTATATGTAACCTCATAATTTTTGCAGCATGAAAGGTGTTTGGGGCAAGTAGAGTGAAAATTGTAAAAAGGAGGTTCAAATTTGATTTTCTGTTTCCTTAACTTTCTGCTGTTCATCATGAGGTAGCTGTTGTGGGCACCTCCATGGCCCTGATCTGAATGAACCCAGGCCTGCCGCATGGACAGCAGTTCAGTGTCCACCCAGGCTCCTTGCCCTCAGAGCAGTATCTTTGGCAGAAGCAGATCAAACAAAAGAAAGACGTCTTCCAGCAGGCAGTAAACATGGCAGAGCTATAGTTTCTTCAAGGCCCAAGGTCTTATTCAGGACTCAAGGAGTTTCTATTCCCCTGAGACCTCCTGAGCTGGGGCTCTGGCAGCATCACCAAGGAGACCACTGGGCTTGTTAGGGAGGAACTCAGTGACTTCATTATCTTCTGGAGTCTTGCTTCCCGGTTTCGGGAGCAATTAAAAATGAAAACACAGACTATGTTCCTGTTGTTGTTTTTCCTCCTGCCTCCACTGGTTGAAAAGGTATAATTAAGTCTGAGTCTTGTTGTACACCAGACTCAGTTTATCAACATCAGTCTAAGTATTTTAATCAAAGAAAGTGTCCAGTAAATAGGAGAAAAAAATAACAGCAGTTTAAAGCCGCTTTGTATGATAGCAAATCTGCTCTGCCAGATTCTCTTTGACAAATAGACTCTTGATTTAATTTGAAAACCTGTGTTGGTTTATTAAATGCCAGATGTGTTGTTACTCCGGAACAAAGGGATTGTTTTGTTCTTAGGGTGGATAATACTTGATTATTCAGATAAAAGGGGAAATAAAGGTTTTGCAGTTGGAGTTTGAAGGGTTTTATTTTGTTCAAAATAAATTCTGATAGGTTTTGTTGCCACAAAGGTAGATGTTCACTCTTTCAACTTTACGATGAAAATTATTCTTAAGACTACAAGTATGAAGAGTTTGTGATACCAGAACACATTGTCACTGGGATGATGTGAAATTGTTGAGCTGATGCTTCTGGAGGTAGACAGATGATGTACCTACTGTGGGATCCCAAAATGGGGCTGGGATTTCAATGGGTATTAAAGTGGTGTCATCTCATCCTATGTTCAAGTCTCCATGAGCGTTTCTAATGATTTTCTTCTTTTTTCAATCCATCTTTTGCTGATACTGGTCTTTGAGCTGCTGTGAAACTCAGTGAGCTTATAAGAGTAGAACCACCCCCGTTTGTTAAGAAAGACAAAGATACCTCCCTATGAAACACCAGTACCTCCCAGCCTGCTCACCCCTGATCCTCCCCAAGTGCAAGGCACCAAAATCTTTCATCCTCTCGTCTACACTCAGCCTTGCCTGGCTCCAACCCTTCCTCCACTGTGCAGCCAGAATGAGTTCCTGAAGCTCAGCTGTGACACTTAGACGCCTGCTTAAAATCCCACTGCCCTCAGGATTAAGTCCAAACGTCTTAACCCAGTTTACAAGCCTCATTACGATCTGACCCTCACCACACTTTCCAGCCCCGCTTCCCACCATGCCTCTCCCAGACTCTATGCATCATCCAGTCTGAACTGCTCTCAGAATCTCAGAGCCAACATGTGTG
This sequence comes from Capricornis sumatraensis, assembly GCF_032405125.1. Taxonomy (NCBI): domain Eukaryota; kingdom Metazoa; phylum Chordata; class Mammalia; order Artiodactyla; family Bovidae; genus Capricornis; species Capricornis sumatraensis. Next base: position 61,657,975 of record NC_091081.1, read on the forward strand.
CCAGGCAGTGGCAATACAGAAGATGAACAGAACACATAAACATGCCTGCTTTCTACTAGGGGAATCAGAAAAATAAGTGAAATACATGGTATGTTAGAATGTGATCATTTCTAATGATTAAAAAATAGAAGGACTTCCCGGGCAGTCCAGTGGGTAAGACTCCAGGCTCCAGCAGGAGTGGATTCAGTCCCTGGTTGGGTTCAGTTCACATGCTGCATGGTCAAAAAAAAAAATTTTTTTAATAGAAAAATAAAACGGGGAAGGAAGATCTAAAGTGTCGCCCTTGCTCCGGGTCTTGATACACATGTTCCTCCTGCCTGTTTTAATGAAAGGCACTCCCTCTCTATTGCCTGCATTCCCCGATTCCTCTCTAACTCACTCACCTTTTTGATCTCAACGTGGACATATCTTCCTCCTGAAAGCCATCTCTTTCTTTAAACATCCGTCTTCCATACCCCCTCCTATATGATTTCACAGTCCTCTCTCACTTCCTCTGTCATGATGTTTATCCCTGGAAATAGCCATTTCCTGATTTGACGTCCGTATCCTCCGCAGTCTGAAAGTTTCTCGGCACCTACCTTTTCCACTGCTGCATGCTCAGCACTTGGCACAGTCCTCATGCTCAGTGAATATTTCTTGGGTGGTGGGAGGTTTGCTGAAAGAGTAGGTCGATGGATACACAGACTGGACCCATGCAGCAAGAAAGGCAGAACCTGAGTAGCCTTGAGAAATCAGGAATACTGCCAGTAGTGAGTACACACAGGGACCCAGAGTGAAAATCTGACAGAGTCGGCAGCACACAGACCAGAAGGCATCTACCCATACTGTCTGTTTAGTAGTCACTTGTTACTACTTGTTACTACTGTGGGATTACCTCCTGTGGGATTACCTCCTGCATTCTTACTTCCCTACATCAAGTGTACTATGAAGACTGAGAAGCATTATGAAAAATTCTTTATGATGATACATTCATATTTGTTTATCTTGCAATTGACAAATGCTCCCTCTTATAGATGCTTCCTAGGTGGTGCTAGTGGTAAAGAATCTGCCTGCCAGTGCAGATAGAAGCGGGATTGATCCCCTGGTTGGGACGATCTCCTGGAGGAGGGCATGGCAACCCACTCCAGCATCCTTGCCTGGAGGATCCCATGGACAGAGGAAACTGGCAGGCTGCAATCCATAGGGTCACACAGAGTCAGACACAACTAAAGCAACTGAGCACGCACTCACCCACTCTATGTTCTTCCTGGAGTCACTTACCCGATCCTGGTCATCTGTGAGTAAACAGTGGGAGAGCCATTGCTATAGTAACTTTTAAATCTCTTTGGCTTTTACCAAAGTCTAAGGATTTCACAACAGAAAATTCCAAGTCTGGCTTTTATCAGACCAAAAAATTAACAGGACTCTGTCACTTTTACAGTTACTTAAACTTTTGCAGCTAGGGAACTTTGGGGTTTTGGAAGTTAATTACTCCGTATCCGTTCAACAAATATTTACTTATTTAAATGGCACTGTGCCACATACTGGGGCACAAAGATGAATAAGATACGCTCCTCATTCTCAATGGCAATCATGTATGGCAGCAGCTTCAAACCAGGCTTGTGTGCCCCTGGGGACACACGAAGACTTTCCAAACGGTGCACAGGCATGAATAGTGCTCACAGAACTCATTTTCAGCTCCTTAAACTGGCCTGCCTGCAATATGGTCACAGGACAGTCCAGCCAGCTCTGCTTTCCACTCCTCTTTCATAATTAACCCTGTTTCCACTGTTCAAAACAAAGACATTTCTCTTATCCATTCTGCATATTGCATCTTGCTCCAGTTGTGCTGATTAGTATATTGCCCTCATTTGAAAAAATACCAAAGAAACAACCAAAAATATTAAAGGAAATCTCCCATAACTGAGGGACTATAATGTTCCCAGCTATCTCATGAATAGAGGCATTGTCAAAATTTTTTATTCTCAAGCATAATTTTTCCACATTTGAAATATATGTATTTTGATCAGTTAGTTACTATAATAATTGCATTGTAAACTCCAGCTGGAAAAACATTTACTACTTAGAAAATTTGTTAAATTAAAACTTCAGTTTATAAACTTATTTTTGTTGCAGAGATATATGATAGGGTGATGATTGAAGAATATCACATGTGAAAATATATTACATTAAAATAAAATTTTATGGGGAAATAGTATAATAATTAAGTTCTAGAGGGAAAAGAATTAATTTCTTATTTTTTACTTAAATAATAAATTATTCATGTGTTTTCTTAAATAGGTGATAAATGGGCACTAAATGCCATTGGTATTTAGATTCCCTTGCATACATTTGGGACTTCCCTGGTGGCTCAGATGATAAAGAATCTGCCTGCAATGCAGGAGACCGTGGTTTGATCCCTGGGTCAAGAAGATCCCCTAGAGAAGGAAATGGCAACCCACTCCAGTATTGTTGCCTGGGAAATCCCATGGACAGAGGAATCTGGCAAGCTATAGCCCATGAGGTTGCAAAGAATTGGACATAACTGACTGATATATTTAATACATAAAAGAATGATATAATGGTTTCATATTAAAATATCAATATCCACAAATAGGCAGGACATTACATATTTTGTCACCATACAAATTTGCGATTTTAAATATCAATTTTAAAAAATATAGGGAGAGTATATTTTTCAAAACTCAAATTTTAAGTGTAAACGAACAAGAACATGTGAAAATTACTCATGTAGATGCAAGACTGGGCTTCCCCAGTGGTTCAGGGGTAAGGGATCTGCCTACAATACAGGAGCCACAGGAGCAGCAGATTCAATCCCTGGGTGGGGAACATCCCCTGGAGGAGGGCACAGCAACCCAGTCCAGTATTCTTGCCTGGAGAATCCCATGGACAGAGTAGCCTGGCGGGCTACAGTCCATAGAGTTGCAAAGACTCGGATATGATAAAGCAACTTAGCACATAGACACACAGGAGCAAGGCCCATGAGCAAAGTTGTTATAAGGTGTTTTGGATATTCCAATAGAAGCTTGGGTTGGGAATGAGGAGCTAGAAGAGGGACCTGTCAGTTCTGTTTGGAGAACCAGGGAAGTCTTTCCTCATAGATGGCAACAATTGATCTCAGAAATAAGAAGTCTGTGTGTGTGTGTTTGGGTGTGTGTCTGTGTGTGTGGACATGTGCATACACACAGGCATTTCTGACTTTACTAAGGTCATTTTGCTCACTCCTTTTTAGAATTATAAAGTCCTTTATTAAAATTCTTATGCAAATACCCAGCATTATCCTCTCAACTCTTTGGGGATGATGTGGGTGATAATAAAGTAATTTTAAATAATGAGGTATGTTAGTGACTTATTGAACAAGGGTAGATGTTTATTTCTATCCTTCATAAAAGAGGTTTGGAGGTTGACAGTCCAGGGCAGTCATGGTGGCATCACAAAGTTAAGAATGAGGGACCCAACATCCTTTTAGTCTTTAGTCTTTTATCACTAGGGTGTGACATTTGTCCTCATTGCCCAAGATAGCTGCTGGAGCGCTAGCCATTCTTGCCACATTCCAAACAGTGAGAAAAAAGAAAGGGATAAAGCAAAAGAAGCCTTTCCCAGTTGAAACTGTTCCCTATAAAACAACTTACTTGAATATTCCACACAGTATTTCTGTTTACACTTAATGGGTCAGAATTTAGCCAAATGATCCCACCTAATTGTAAGGAAGTTGGAAAATGTTGTCTTTGTTCTAGACAGCCATGAGACTCCTCTTAACCTTCTCCACTTGCAGCTTTCCCATCTCAGATAACGGCAGCACCATCCTTCCAGTTGTTCAGGCCAGAAACACTGAGTCCTCCTAGCAGGTACAGAAATCAACCACTCTCCCCACGTCCACCTTCCTTGTTCAAGCCTCTATCAACTTTTGCCTGGATAACTGCTCTCTCCCTCCCACACACACCTCTTTCTATTCTTATCCCCTCCCAGACTCTATTCTCAACATAGCAACCAAAGTGATCTTATTTAAAGTCATATAATTTCATTCCTCCCAAACTGCTGCACTGGATCCATGTTTCTCCCAGAGTGAAAATCAGAATCGTTATAATGGCCACAAGGCCGCATGTGATCTGGTCTCTCATTACCTCTCTAACTCCTAGGCCTGACATGTCCCCTTCCTCACGGCACATGGCCCTCGCGGCTGTGTGCTCCCTCTTTGGGGCCTTTCCTTTAATTGTTTTCTCCAGAACAGTTTCTTCTTCAGCATGGCTAGCTCTCTCCTGCCTTCAAGTCTTTGCTCTAATCTCATCTCTCACCACTTTCCCTTCCCTACCCCACCCCCAAGACTCAAATTCCCACTATTCTGCTCTACTTTTCCCTCTTTCCATACATCTGCTGTCTTCTGGATGCTATGCTTTTTCCCAAGCATTTCTTATGTTTATTGTTTATTTTCTATCTCTCCCCAGCCCTGCTACCTCTAGTTCTTTGTCTCGTCTCTTCACTGGTATATTCTAAGCACATGTTACAGTGCTAGGAACATAATGAGTTTTCAGTAAACTTGTGCAATGAAATCAAGTCATTTGTTCAGCTATTTATTTAGCAAATTAATAGAAAGTACTTTCTTGGTGCAAGGCATAGAGTTGAGTGGATATGGCAAGAATGAGACAAGCTTCCTGCTGACATGTAGTTTGTAATCTAGTAAGAACAAGAAGTACACACACAGCTGTCACACACATCAGTGGGACTTAGTCTAGCTGGCCTCTGGACTTGAGGAACGCTGAGAGAGAGCTATAGACTCAGAAGAGAGCCAAGTTCTTCTCTAGCTGGATGATTCCAGGTGGCTTTGTGGATCGAGTATTTGAGTTGAACTTTGGAAGACAGGTTTTAGTTTGATCAGGAAACACAGAGGAAAAGGAGTTTGAGGGAAACAAACCACCTTCAAAGGCATGAAAGTGGCAAAAGGAAAGGACATTTTCATATATTAATAATTTAATAATTTTGTCAATAATAAGTTATCATTTTATTACTATGGTATAATTTATTTGAACGATAAGACCTCTGTAGGAAAGAAGAGGTAATGGTATTCAATTATCTCAAACATATAGAAACAAAATGATAGTTGGGACAATTTTTAGAAAGCATTGAATGCCGAACTAAGGAGTTAAGCCTAACTTATCCAATAGGCAACCATTGTAGGGTTTGGAGCAGGGCATGGGAGAAGGCACAGTCGCACTGTGCCAGCTCTCTCCTGCTAGAGCGAGCCGGAGAGAAGTTAGGTGAGCTCTTTGAAAGCAGCAGTATTGTCTTATTCATTCTTAGACCCCCAGTGCCCACCATAGCACCTGGCATATGAGTAGCTGCTCAAAAAACATTAGTCTATATTTCAACCAATGATTAGGGAGATGGTAGAAACTTTTGTCAAATAACTCACATTGTGGAAGTTGTGGGGAGGGTGGATAGAAGAAAGGAGAATTAAGGAAAATAAAGTACTAAAATAGGGTCACTTTGGTAAAAGCAACGGATGGGTATAAGTGACACCATGATGGAAGAATCAACAGGACTCAGAGACTGTTCAGATGTGAGGGCTGAGAGTGGCTGAATGATTAACTCTCCCCCAAGACTATCTAAATCTACTCAACTTATAACATATTCAAACTGTACGATTTTCTGAAATGACACCAATTTGGGGGTATGTTGCAAGAATTCTAGTGTGGATTTACAAACTAACATCTAAGTAAAACAATCACTCATAGATCAAAAAGATCATTTTTCAGGAGAGGACCATGCCACATGGCATGTGAGATCTTAATTCCCTAACCATTGGAAGCACAGAGTCTCAGCCCCTGGACTGCCAGGGAAGTCCCCAACCATACTCTTTGAAAACAGCTACTGTAGACGATTGGGGGGAAAATTAAGTATAACAACAGGCACTCCTCAGTTTATAAATGTCAAGCCTCTGAATACTTGGATGTAGCCAAGCAGAGGTAGCTCTGGCAAGGCAGCAAGTGGGGGTATGCAGTTTAGGTCTTGATGCCTGGCACACCTGGGTTTAAGGTCTTTCTCAGCTGCTGACTAATTGTGTAAGCTCTCAGAGAAACCTTTATTCAGTTCAGTTCAGTTCATTTCAGTCGCTCAGTCGTGTCTGACTCTTTGTGACCCCATGAACTGTAGGACGCCAGTCCTCCCTGTCCATCACCAACTCCCGGAGTCCATCCAAACCCATGTCCATTGAGTCGGTGATGCCATCCAACCGTCTCATCCTCCATCATCCCCTTCTCCTCCTGCCCTCAATCTTTCCCAGCATCAGGGTCTTTTCAAATGAGTCAGCTCTTCGCATCAGGTGGCCAAAGTATTGGAGTTTCAGCTTCAACATCAGTCCTTCCAATGAACACTCAGGACTGATCTCCTTTAGGATGAACTGGTTGGATCTCCTTGCAGTCTAAGGGACTCTCAAGAGTCTTCGCCAACACCACAGTTCAAAAGCATCAATTCTTCAGCACTCAGCTTTCTTTATAATCCAGCTCTCACATCCATACATGACCACAGGAAAAACCATAGCCTTAACTAGACGGACCTTTGTTGACAAAGTAATGTCTCTGCTTTTTAATATGCTGTCTAGACTGGGTTTTATTATCTGTGGGTTAATGATTACAATGGTAGACAGTTATGTGAGAATTCAGTGAGATCATGTAAAATGCCAGGCACACAGTAGGTGTAGTTCAGAAATGTTAATCCCCCTCCCTATACAGCCCTTCTTGTCTTCTTCTCTGGAATCCACTAGAGTACCCTTACCTCCAACACAGTTCTGGCCAGAACGTACTTTTATTTATAATGACAGCTCCCTGAAAGATTGTGTTTGTAACGCGTGCACTGTTTTCTTTTATTCTGAGCCAGCTTCCAAGCCCCTTGCATTTCCTGCCATTTTCCTGGTGCTCATCTCCAAATATGGTTTCACCAGTAGAACTCCCAAGCATCTTTTTATTCTGTCTTCAGGAAGATTATTAATGAAAATGTTAAGTCAGGATGGCATAAATAACAATGCCTGAGGCAATTCCCCAGATGCTTTTGTTCCACTCAACAAGGATATGGCGTCATTTTTCATTAAGTCTTATTACAGCTTTCCGGGCCTCTTGAAAAACTCACGTGAGGGCACTCATGTTACATCTTCTTGAATTAGTCTTGAAGGGAGCGCTCACAAGTGATGAATTAAATGTCAAGTCAGGGATAGGACATCTGTTACATCACACTAACCTATCACTCTCTGCTCTCATAAATCTTTACAATCAAAACAAATTAGTCTAGCATGATATTTCTCATAAACATTGGCTTTTGTTGTGTCTGGCTCATGCCCAAAACGGGATAATAGACCAGTTGATAAAAGTAACAAAATCTTGTCACAGGTTTGGAGCTGGTCAAGTGGTGAGTAAGGAATAATGACTCCTTGGCAAGGAGAGAAATGAATAGCAACAGAGCCACCTATACAAAGGGTCAGAATAAGACTTCACCTCATCAATTCAGTCTACAAAGTCCTGGAGAGAAATCACGGTCTGGATTTAGAACAAAGAATGGTTGCAGTTTTCTTGAACTTGTTTTTGCCTAATGGACCCTGGATTGTGTCACACATGGGAGATTCTTTCTTCTCATTTACTGAAAAAGTTGAGCATTGCATGGATAATACAGATATAGTGGCAAGAAGGGTGGGGGTATGAAATGATGAAATGCTTTTCAGTCTCTGACCAGCCTCCTTTACTCTCCACTACTATTTTCCTTGCTCCTTTTCCCTCATTTTTTTTTAATTGTGGCAAAATACACACAATATAAAGTTTACCCTCTTGACCATTTTTTAGTGTACAGCAGTATTAAGTTCAGGGCTTCCCTGAGGCTCAGAGGGTAAAGACTTCGCCTGCAGTGCGGGAGACCTGGGTTTGATCCCTGGGTCAGGAAGATCCCCTGGAGAAGGAAATGGCAACCCACTCCAGTGTTCTTGCCCAAGAAATCCCATGGACAGAGGAGCCTTGCAGGCTATAGTCCATGAGATTGCAGGGTCGGACACCACTGAGTGACCTCACTGTCACTTTCAGTATTAACTTCAGTAGTACGAGGACATTTGCATTGTGCAGTCATCACCACTATCACTCTCTAGAATTCTTTTCATGTTGCAAAACTGAAACTCTGCTCCCACTAAATAATAATTCCCTAGTCCCTCAGGCCCCTGGAACTGCCATTCTTTCTGTCCCCATGCATTTGATGACTCGTATCTCATGTAAGCAGAGTCACACAATTGCCCCCTACTTTTTAAGATTTTTTTTTGATGTGGTTCATTTTTAAAGTCTTTATTGAATGTGTTCCAATTATGCTTCTGCTTTATGTTTTGGTTTTTTAGTCTCAAGGCACGTGGGGCCTTAGCTCCCCAACCAGAGATGGAATCTCCACCCCCCCACTTTGGAAGGCAAAGTGTTAACCACTGGACCAACACAGAAGTCCCTTTACTCCCCCCCACTTTTTTTAAATGAAGTATAATTGATGAGCAATATTGTATATCACAGGTATATAACATACTGATTCATAATTTAAGGTTATATTTCATCTATAGTTATTATAAAATATTGGCCTTATTCCCTGTGTTGTACAAGCTATCTTTGTAGCTTAGGGCTTCCCTGGTGGCTCAGAGGTTAAAGCTTCTGCCTGGAATGCGGGAGACCTGGGTGCAGTCCCTGAATTGGGAAGATCCCCTGGAGAGGGAAATGGCAACCCATTCCAGTACTCTTGCCTGGAGAATCCCATGGAGGGAGGAGCCTGGTGGGCTGCAGTCCATGGGGTCGCAAAGAGTCGGACACGACTGGGCGACTTCACTTTCACTTTCACTTTATACATAATAGTTTTTACCTCTTAATCCCTTTCCCCTATGTTGCCCCCTCCCCTTTCCTCTTCTCACTGGTAGTTCAGTTCAGTTCAGACACTCAGTCGTGTCCGACTTTTTGCAACCCCATGGACTGCAGCAGGCCAGGCCTCCCTGTCCATCACCAACTCCTGGAGTTTACTCAAACTCATGTCCATTGAGTCAGTGATGCTATCCAAATGTCTCATCCTCTGTCAGCCCCTTCTCCTCGCACCTTCAATCTTTCCCAGCATCAGGGTCTTTTCCAGTGAGTCAGCTCTTCGCATCAGGTGCCCAAAAGTACTGGAGTTTCAGCTTCAACATCAGTCCTTCCAATGAATATTCAGGACTGATTTTCCTTAGGACGGATTGGTTGGATCTCTTTGTAGTCCAAGGGACTCTCAAGTCTTCTCCAACACCACAGTTCAAAAGCATCAATTCTTTGGTGCTCAGCTTTATCATCCAACTCTCACATCCATACATGACCACTGGAAAAACCATAACTTTGACGAGATGGACCTTTGTTGGCAAAGTAATGTCTCTGCTTTCTAATATGCTGTCTGGGTTGGTCATAACTTTCTTTCCAAGGAACAAGTGTCTTTTAATTTCATGGCTGCAGTCACCAGCTGCAGTGATTTTGCAGCCCCAAAAAATAAAGTCTGACACTGTTTCCTCATCTTTTTGCCGTGAAGTGATGGGACCAGATGCCATGATCTTAGTTTTCTGAATGTTATGTTTTCTGAATGTTAACTTTTAAGCCAACTTTTTCACTCTCCTCTTTCACTTTCATCAAGAGGCTTTTTAGTTCTTCACTTTCTGCCATAAGGGTGGTGTCATCTGCATATCTGAGGTGATTGATATTTCTCCTGGCAATCTTGATTCCAGCTTGTGCTTCCTCCAGCCCAGCGTTTCTCATGATGTACTCTGCATATAAGTTAAATAAGCAGGGTGACAATATACAGCCTTGACGGACTCCTTTTCCTATTTGGAACCAGTCTGTTGTTCCATGTCCAGTTCTAACTGTTGCTTCCTGACCTGCATACACATTTCTCAAGAGGCAGGTCAGGTGGTCTGGTATTCCCATCTCTTTCAGAAGGTGCCACCATTTATTGTTATCTACTGAGCGCCAAAGAATTGATGCTTTTGAACTGTGGTGTTGGAGAAGACTCTTGAGAGCCCCTTGGACTGCAAGGAGATCCAACCAGTCCATTCTGAAGGAGATCAACCCTGGGATTTCTTTGGAGGGAATGATGCTAAAGCTGAAACTCCAGTACTTTGGCCACCTCATGCAAAGAGTTGACTCATTAGAAAAGACTTTAATGTTGTGAGGGATTGGGGGCAGGAGGAGAAGGGGACGGCCGAGGATGAGATGGCTGGATGGCATCACGGACTTGATGGACATGAGTCTGAGTGAACTCCGGGAGATGGTGATGGACAGGGAGGCCTGGCGTGCTGCAATTCATGGGGTCGCAAAGAGTCGGACACAACTGAGCGACTGAACTGAACTGAACCCAGTCAAAGGCTTTGGTACAGTCAATAAAGCAGAAATAGATGTTTTTCTGGAACTCTCTTGCTTTTTCGATGATGTTGGCATCATGTTTTGATGTTTTTTCCAGCAGATGTTGGTGATTTCATCTCTGGTTCCTCTGCATTTTCTAAAACCAGCTTGAACATCTGGAAGTTCTCGGTTCACATATTGCTGAAACCTGGCTTGAAGAATTTTGAGCATTACTTTACTAGCATGTGAGATGAGTGCAATTGTGTGGTAGTTTGAACATTCTTTGGCATTGCCTTTCTTTGGGATTGGAATGAAAACTGACCTTTTCCAGTCTTGTGGCCACTGCTGAGTTTTCCAAATTTGCTGGCATATTGAGTGCAGCACTTCCACAGCATCATCTTTTAGGATTTGAAATAGCTCAACTGGAATTCCATCACTTCCACTAGCTTTGTTCATAGTGATGCTTCCCAAGGCCCATTTGACTTCACATTCCAGGATGTCTGGCTCTAGGTGAACATGAGTGATCACACCATTGTGATTATCTGGGTTGTGAAGATCTTTTTTGTACAGTTCTTCTGTGTATTCTTGCCACCTCTTCTTAATATCTTCTGCTTCTGTTAAGTCCCTACCATTTCTGTCATTTATTGAGCCCATCTTTGCATGAAATGTTCCCTTGGTATCTCTCATTTTCTTGAAGAGATCTCTAGTCTTTCCCATTCTATTGTTTTCCTCAATTTCTTAGCACTGATCACTGAGGAAGGCTTTTTTTATCTCTCCTTGCTATTCTTTGGAATTCTGCATTCAAATGGGTATATCTTTCCTTTTCTCCTTTGCTTTTCACTTCTCTTCTTTTCACAGCTATTTGTAAGGCCTCCTCAGACAGCCATTTTGCTTTTTTGCATTTCTTTTCCTTGGGGATGATCTTGATCCCTGCCTCCTGTACAACGTCACGAACCTCTGTCTGTAGTTCATCAGGCACTCTATCTATCAGATCTAGTCCCTTAAATCTATTTCTCACTTCCACTGTATAATCATAAGGGATTTGATTTAGGTCATACCTGAATGGTCTAGTGGTTTTCCCTACTTTCTTCAATTTAAGTCTGAATTTGGCAATAAGGAATTCGTGATCTGAGCCACAGTCAGCTCCTGGTCTTGTTTTTGCTGACTGTATAGAGCTTCTCCATTTTTGGCTGCAAAGAATATCATCAATCTGATTTTGGCGTTGACCATCTGTTGATGGTAACCATTAGGTTATTCCCTATGAGTCTGTTTATTTTTTTATTCATTAGTTTGTTGGGGTTTTTTAGATTTCACATATAAGTGATATTTTACAGTATCTGTCTTTGTCTCATTTGACTTAGGATGGTGGTGGTGATGGTGGTGGTTTTGTTGCTGAAACATGACCAACTCTTGTGACCCCATGGACTATAGTCCATCAGACTTCTCTGTCCAGGCAAGAATATTGGAGTGGGTTACCATTTCCTTTTCCAGGGGCTCTTCCAAACCCAGGGATCAAACCCCAAGTCTCCTGCATTGCGGGCAGATTTTTTACCTCTGAGCCACCACAGAAGTCCTTCACTTAGGATAGTTTAGTCACTAATTCGTGTCCAACTTTAGTGACACCCTGGACTGTAGCCTGCCAGGCTCCTATGTCCATAGGATTCTCTAGGCAAGAGTACTGGAGTGGGTTGCCATTTAATGCCTTCCAAATCCACCCATCTTCTTGCAAATGGTACAACATCATTCTTTTTTATGGCTGAGTAATATTCCATTGTACCATGTCTTCTTAATCCATTTATCTGTTGATGAACATTTAGGTTGTTTCTTTCTGTATGTTGGCAACTTAACTTCACTTTTAATAAATGTTATCTTCCTATATATTTTTATGTTTAAAAATGTAAACTTGGAAGAAAGTGAAGAATGAATAGACTCTTAATCTTAGTCAAAAGGCCAAGAAGTGATGAATAAATAAACAAATAAGAAAATAAAGGAAAAAGATTTTCTGGAGACTAAAAGAGTTTTATTCTCTGTGAATGAAATCAGTGGTAAGGCCATACTGTTTGCTAATTTAGAATAGAACACAATAGGTTGTTATAAATAGTCATTATTTAAATGGTTAGCAAATGTTCAGACAAGCAGCATATTTAAGGTCAACAGAGAGACTGAACATAATAGAGGTTCTCACAAAGAAAGAAATATCAAGATAGTTGAAGAAGAAAACAATCTGTAGATTCAAACCCAGACTTAATGGGCTAAGTGCCATTATACTGGTCACAAAGATTATTGACAGTGGTTCTTAGACTTTAGTATCCACAATAATCAATCACCACAAATCTATTGACTGGGATTCAGGAGTTTGCATATGTCACCAGCTGCTCAATGGGTTCTTCCCAGTTTTGATAATGGGCAGGGCACAGATCACAGCAGCGGCTGTGAGGCCAGCCTCTGTTTGGTTGAGTAGTATGATTTTGGATTATATTATGCACATAGCCCTAGGATAGCCATTACTACCTATTTTTACTGCCTCTCTTTCTTTCTTCTACAATGAGTATTACCTGAAGGAGTTTTCAAAAGTAGGGGCAGAGGCAGGACTGCGGCTGCTAGAAATTGACCCTCATTCAGCCCTCCACTGGAGGGGCAGCAGGGTCTTGCCACTCCCCCATGATTATTATAGCCTTGAGAATAGACCTGCAGTTGTTTTGTGTTTCATTTCTGCTCTGCCTCTGTGTCCTCAGGTATGAACTGGCCGGAGGGAAAATATTGGCCTCCGCAAAGCTGTGTTCAGCAAGAGAGATCAGTATCTGGCTTCTCCCCCGTTTATAGTTTTAATTTTCTTTCTTTATAGAATATGTCTGTGCTGGAGAATCACCACTGGCGATCTACAATCGGCATGCTTCGAGAATCAAGGCTTCTGGCTCACTTGCCAAAGGAAATGACGTAAGTGACCTAGAGATGAAACATACCGATGTCCACACATTAGAGATAAGCCGTGTGCTCTCGGGCTTGAGACCCCCGGGGTGAATGGCAGGGAGCCAGCCAGCAGTGCTTCCGGCCCACACTCCCTTAGTCGCCTCTCGGAGGAGATGTGGTATCAGTTACAGCAACCCAGAAACCAGAGTCCCTCTGTGAGCTCTGAAAGGGCCTGGAGAGTGTAGGACCTGATGTCAGGAAAAGAGATAATAAACAGTTCTCAGCTTTCACACTCTTTGGCCTCAGTGCTGTGCTTTGCCAAACTCCTGTCTTTTATGTTAGCAAAATTGTCCTCCAGTGTAGATCCAAATAATAAATATTTATCAAGAAGGAACACAGGAGTTCCCAAGCGAGACTGAAGCCTCGTTCAATAAAGGGTGTTTTGTCATTGCCAATCTTAGTAAAAGGAGAAGTCAGAAATTCTGTTCTAAAACATCTTTTGTTAAGTGACTGAATGGGCCCCAGCCATTTCTTTTCCACCAGGAATTTACCTATGTTTCTTGCATTTAAAACAGAAGTGGAAATACTAGTTTCCTGGTCCACTATTTGTTAGGCTGGATGTTTAGGCCGAGGTCTACTAAATCCAAGACCATGGCCTCATTTCCATCTGGCTTCAGTTTAGCTGCTGCACCATGCTGCTGCTGCTGCTAAGTCGCTTCAGTCATGTCCAACTCTGTGCGACCCCATAGATGGCAGCCCACCAGGCTCCCCCATCCCTGGGATTCTCTAGGCAAGAATACTGGAGTGGGTTGCCATTTCCTTCTCCAATGCATGAAAGTGAAAAGTCAAAGTGAAGTCGCTCAGTCGTGTCTGACTCTTCGCGACCCCATAGACTGCAGCTGCACCATATTGGCCTTAATTTAGCCTCTGCACTGTCTTCCAAGGCCACCACCAATTCCTATCTGTTTCATTAATGCACAGAACCCAAAGTAGCTAGGTGGGAACAAGTAAATAGATTCCTGTACCATCTTCCAGAGGGGCACCAAGGTCAAGGGCCCCGTGGTGTCTCCTGGTCGAGCAGCAGGATGCTCTGGGCACACTGGTTTACCCCTGGCCCTCTGCTCCTATTTATGCTGTTTCCTAGCACCCAGAGGAATGTGAAATTCATGGAAAGAACTTCAATTCTGATAACACTTTACCCACTGGAACCAAATAAAATCAATCCTCATACAGGGAATAAAAATTCATGCCTTTTATGAAAACAAAGATCGAAAGAGTTGAGTACAAAAAGAACTAAAGTCTAGAGTAACAAATCAAGTTTGGAGGAGAAATGAGGAAGTGAAGGACAAGGAAGCCAACGAAAGAGAAAAGGAGAAGGGAAGGAAAGAGAAAGAGACAGGAAAGAACAAAATGATTTGTTCTTTTGTCAAACCAGATTTGTCCCAGTAATGCCCTAGTAGGTAAAGACTAAAACAAATTTCACAAAAAAAGAAATAGAAATGACCAATAAACATATGAATATATGTCCAACCTCATTAGTAATCAAGGCAATTCATATTAAAATGACGAGTTGCATGATATTGGCAAATTGGCAAAGAAAAAAAGAAGTGTAAAGGGTAAGACTGTAAAGCAATGAGAAGCTCATCTATTACTGCTTGGAATGTAAATTTATACAACTGTTTTGAAAATAATCAGCAATATCTAAGAAATTGAAGATGAACATACTCTGTGATCCAGTAATTTTATTCCTGGACATAGTCCCTAGAGAAACTTTACAGATGTATAATTGGAGGTATGTAATGGTATTTATTGTGTCATTTTCTTCATAGTAGTCAAAAACTAGAAACGACTCAAGTGATCATCAAAAGCAGAACAGATAAATACATTGAAGTACAGTCCTACATTGGCATATAATCTAATCATGAAAATGGATGAACAACAGCTCACACATCAACTAACTGACCTTCAAAATATATTAAGCTAAAAAAAAGCAAGTCACAAACTGATACTTACCACATAACTTAAAGTGAACAAGCAGTTAAAGTTAAACCATAATATTTAGGCATGCATGCATAGGTAGTAAAGTTATCAATAGCAAGGAAATTATTAAAACAAAAGTCAAGATAGTAGTTGCTTCAGGGGTTGAGGGGAAGTGGGTTTGGATGAGAGACACAGTGAGGACTTTCTGGAGGACTGGCAGGCAACGATCTTGACCTGGCAGATCTTGACCTAGGCATTGATTGTAAGATGTTTATTTTGTAATTTATCCCTTAAACTGTTTGTGTATGTTCTGTGCACTCTATCTAAACATACTTCACTTTTAAAGGTGAATTTTAAAAATAGATACGGATTTTCCTCCCATTGGTTACTTTCCATATATGAGGAAAGCCCTAATTTGGTTTACTTTTCCAAAACATCCCATTGTCTGTATACCATTCGTTGACCAATATATTGCTTGAACACTGCTTTTTAATGGTACCTTAATCTACTGTGACTCTTTTGTAAGTTCCAGTATCTCTTTCCAGCCTATCCGTTTTGCTCCCTTGAGGGATCTTTCCACTCCATAAGAATCGGTCACTATTATTGGCTTCATGACTATTATTATACCCTTTCTCTCCCCATGCAAGTCTTAAGGTTTGAGTTGGTGTGAGCGCTATTCAAAAGCACAATCCAAATGCCAGTGATTCTGTGAGTCTTTGTGACCTCCTTCAAGCATACATTTCTAGTTGGCTTCCGATCTTGCCACCCATAAGAGCTGTGGGAATGTATAAACTGCCACAACTTTGTTCACCCAAGGTTTCAATCACTCTGTTCAGTCCTTGGCATACCTCCCATCCAAGGACAGATTGATGGTGGGTGAGAGAATCACACTTAGGCTGCAAGGGACCAGGACTCTGTGTAATAAACAGTATCAGAGGCAGAAATAAGAAAACAGGCCACCTGATGATGAAAGAATCAACCACTCTGCTCAAAGGGATTTGCTTTGTGTGTGTGTTTTCTCTTTCATTCTTGTGGATGCAGACAGGATATTGAACAGCAGCTGGGCTCCTTGATCTTGGCAACAGACATCAACAGACAGAATGAATTTTTGACCAGATTGAAAGCTCACCTCCACAATAAAGACCTAAGACTGGAGGATGTACACGACAGGCACTTTATGCTTCAGGTAAACCACAACAACAACAATAAGACATCATTATCCTTGCTATAAAACACTAAGGATACAATCAATCATTTTAGCACATCTGAGAAGGAGAATCCCCCATGGTATAAGTTAGAGCAGTGACCTAGTTTATTAAAAACCTTGAGACACATGAAATTTTTAAGTAAGAAAAAATCTGGGTTTCATGTCAGTAGGTTGATAATATCTCATTTTTCCTTGTTTGGTAGCTGCTTCACCACAAAGTAGCCCCCCTGGGTAGTTGCATGCAGTAAGAATTTACCACATTTTGTGGCTTGATGTAATGTTGATCACTATCATACTTTTGCAATGTCTAAAACTATTCCTTTGATACAAAAGTATATTATGTTAACTGTAGTACTAACAAAAATTGAGAAATGAGCATCTTTCCTTTACCTCAAGCCTATTAAATCTTGCTTGACTTCTTTTTACAACCTAAACTCATTTATTCATCTGAAGCTCAAAAATATTTACCTAGTCTTACCATTATCAGGTACCAATAAATAAATGATTTTGTTTAATTGAATGAATGGAATCATATAGAGGGCAGCACTTTCTGCTTCCTTCCATGGCAAGAAGCCATTTGTGAAGTGCATCTTGGAAGCAGAAGTCTGACCTGGTATCCAAACCAGAGCCTTTTGCTTGATCTTTCATTTTCTCTCATCTTCCTTTCCTTTCGGCACAAAGGACTGACTGATTGAATCCTGGATGCATCTAGATAGATCAGCTTTAACCAGGGAAATAGCAAGTGGGAGACTAAACTATACAGTCTTTTCCCTTCCATGCCTTCAAGCTGCCTTCTGAAGTTATCCAACTGCTCTATCCTTTTCAAGAAATTCCCCCCTCCCAGCTGTAAAACTGAATCTCCCTCCTTCTTTCTTCCCAAAGTAGACTTCTAGCCCCTGGGTACCACCGACATCTGATTTTAGAGATTCAAGTCTTTTGAGTAGCTGAAAGATTTGGCCTGGACACTTGCATTCCAAAAGGAAAGCTCGCTAACACCCATTAATCCCTAAAGGGCAGAAAATGGAGGGGGCTTCTGCCCCTGACCTCCTCTAACAAGTACCGGTGCCCCCATTAACCTGGAAATAAAGAGCTAACCAAGTTTGCAGCTTAATATGACCCAGGCTCTCCCAGCCCCCAAAACTGCTAGCAGTTCTATGATCCCAAAGAACTAGGTCAAAACCAGCAGATCTTGCTGATGGAGGGTACACCATCAGAAGCCCATCTAGGCGGTGGTTTCTCAGCAGTCGTTTGTTAAGAGGCAGAACCTGCTTCTTTGGAAATTCAAGGGACCCCTCCGAGGGTCAGCATCCCTGACAAAAGCTGGCATCCCAGATGCAGAACTGTGTGAGGCAAGCCAAGAAGGCCCAGACTCATTTCTGGCAAGCAAACTCTCCTGGGCTTGATATGGCTTAGCTCCCTGGCTGACAGTCTGAGCTTGCTGACACATACAGATACGGCCATATAAATGCAAACACACATAGTATAAGTGATGTATGGAGTCGGCCAATGTGGTCACTGTGAGGTGAGGTCCCAGTGATCTCACTCGAGCCTGGTTGGGGGCCCTGTGGCCTCCCCGCCCACGAGGGGTGGAGCAACAGAAGGAGCCAGGCCACGGCTTTCCTTGGCCTGCCCACTCCAGGTCCCCTCCAGGAAGCCCCATGTCCTGGGACGGTGATTCTTCTCTCCTTCTCACTGCTATAAAGTGGGAGTTCTGAATCAAGGTTTTGTGCAGTGGTGAATAAGTGCTGTTTCCTGAAGAGGCACGTCAGAGAGGCCTCTGTAAATATGGGCTTGGTACCGTGAGGTCGAAGGGCAGGTCCGACCGCGCTTGGGCTTGGGGTACATTTGCTGCTCAAGGATCGTCCTTTGACTGTCTCTCCCTGCCCTGTCATTTCTCAGATTGCCTTGAAGTGTGCTGACATTTGCAATCCTTGTAGAATCTGGGAGATGAGCAAACAATGGAGTGAAAGGGTCTGCGAAGAATTCTACAGGCAAGGTTAGTAGGGATCCAATTGCTGAGTGTTCATCACCCCCCTCTCCTTTGGGGCGTTTATCCTAATAAAACAGGAAATGGATCGTCTATCATCACATTTGTTATTTCATCAACTCATATTATCCCCACTTTTCTCTTTAAACCTTTTGCACACCATCTGGCCCTTTATGGAAATAATTTAAAAATAAACAAGTTGACTTACGATGGAAACAGGTAGTAATGAGGTACAGTAACATGAGCAATAGAGGGATATAGATAATTTTCATGGTTTTTCTCTGTGGGTATAAGAGGACAGTTTGACTTTTACTCTGACCTTCATGTTAATGAGCTGAGCATGGCTTAAAAGCTAAATGCCATTTGGGGTCAATGTTTTCCACTCTGACAGAAGGACTTGGACTTTTTTTGTATTTCTCTCCCTTGTTTTCTTAAAGTGAATAAAGACATAGAGCATATTTAGTCAGAGTTCATCCTCTCGTGTATATATACTGTGAAAAGACAAATGGTCCCAAGTTAGGGTATAATTTTTAAGAGGTTAACCTCATTCAGAAGTAAGGCAATGAATTAGCAGCAGAATCTGGACGTTGGGTGGGATCTTGGCCTTTAAATACAGCTTGTTTCTTCAGGCCTGGTTTCAATGCTCAGGATGTTTTTTCAGGCACAACAGTGCCCTGATGTTAGTGACAGGCTCAGGTCTGAGAGGCTGAGAACAAATAAAGCCTGAAGTGTCCCACATACCAGCTCTGTGGGGAGGTCAAGTAGCAACAGTGAGCCTTTTGGAGACGCCTCAGTAGAAAGATGAGTCAAAGACATTGAGATGGTCCCAAAGACAGAAGACAAAACAGAGCAGATTGGGTTCACATGGGGCCAGAAGGTTCTGCTCCCCATCTCTTTCCCTTGGGTAAAAGCACTCATGTAGCGTCCATTCTGTCCAATTTCACTTCAAATGAATGTGAGTGGTTAGTAATCAAAAAAGGTCACTTCTAGTTGCCCATGTTACAAGATCACCACTGAGGGAAAAACAAAAGGAAATATGATGAACTTAGAGAAGGGAGGTTAGATTAGATAAGATAAATACTTTACTACAAAATATAGAAAATATTGAAATAGCCCAATGAGAGAAGGGCTAGGATCTTCATCCTTGGATATCAAACAATGGGACAGAGAAAAGATGCCACCTTGTCGCTCTTGGTTTTGACTCAATCATGTGTTCTTGTTGACACTGATTGGAGTTTAACCCTTTCATTTACTTATCTTACACTCTCTGGATTATGAGCTGCTTGGGGCAGGGATCATGTCTCTTGGGCAGATGGCAAGGCATACAGAGCTGGCGAATCAAAGTTGTTTTAGCTAAGTGGAGTAAATGGAATCAACCAATAAAGGTAATCTGTAAGATGCCTTTGCAAAAATTTGTCCTCATAATAATACACATGTGCAGCATTATAGGGGTTCCCTGGTGGCTCAGTAGTAAAGAACCAGCCTGCCAAGGCAGGGGACGTAGGTTCCATCCCTGGGTCAGGAAGATTCCCTGGAGAAAGAAATGGCAACCCACTCCAGTATTCTTGCCTGGAAAATTCCAAGGACACAGGAGCCTGGCAGGCTACAGTCCATGGGCTTGCAAAGAGTTGGACACAACTTAGTGACTAAACAACAACAAGTAGCATTATAAGATAGAACAACCTAGAATATTTGTGACTCTGATCTCTAAGGGCAAGCTTTCATATACTTTGCTCCATATCATGTCTCCTGGCAGAGAAAAGAAAGTACAGATGGTGTGTCGGGTCCTTTTTAATTAATAGCCATATGATCTAGCAGAAGTTCGGCTTATTTAAGAGAAGACTAGACTCTCTGGTTATCCAAACTGCTTGTCCTCCATACTGAATTGTTTTTTAGAAATTATATAAAGCACTATCTGTATCATTTTGATTAATCTTCTTCCAGCTTTCCATTTAGGATTTGGGTTTCCACAGACTGCTAACAATTCCTGCCAAAATATCTTTGATGATTCATGATGTTGAGCAAAGGAAAAGCCCAAAAACCAAGGATGAGGACAGAGAGAGAAAGAAAGGTGATTCCATGAATTAGGGAGACAGTATTAACTTCTCAGAACAGATATTAGAACTCAAACATCATTCATCCTCTTCCTCTCAATGACTCAAAAAGAGTAGAATTTCTGTCCTATGGCAACAACATATTGGTATCTTCTCAGTCAACCAAGATACCCAGAAGTTTTCATTGAACATCTGTTTCCAGCCTTGTCTAATCCTCAGCAAAGCTGTGATTTTCCTATGTGCAAAGCTCCATTGGGGGTGTCCTGAAGGAGACAAAGAATTAAAGTTAATGTCTCACAAGCTCAAAATACTAATTACTAAAGTTCCTGGAGGAGAGAAACTGCAATTTTCCTCACTGTATTTTCTACATTGATTAACAAAGTGTCTGAAATATACAGTGCTTTATAAATCCGTTGAAATAGTTAAAAGAATAAATGATCCAACTGGAAGAAAATCCTCTCATGGTGGAGGTCACAGGAGAAAATCTAGTGCTAAGGATGGCAGAATCTGAGCTGGGTATTAAAGGATGTGTAGTGACGCCACTGTCCAGTAGGATAGACACAAGGCCCAAGTGGCCATTAAATTTAAATTAATTTGATTAAATGTAAAATTTAGTTCCTCAGTTTTATTAGTCTTATTTCAAGGGGCTACTATAGTGGGCAGCGGAGAAAATATAACCATCATTGCAGAAAGTCCCACTGAGCTGGATAGAGAGGAGTGGAAATGGGAAGAGGCGTGGGGAAGGGACCATCCCCGTGCCTTACAGACCAGTTCGGTTCCAGAGAAGGTAAGAATAAGAGGATCTGTTGAGCCTCTGTTGAGGCTGAAGTGGAGACAATGACAATGGGAGTCATCTTAGAAAGTGCAATTAGGGCAACATAGGGAGTTGAAGCAGAAGAAATACTAAAGAAACTAGCTAAGAAGCAGAAAATAAGAATGAGTTTCTAAGAAACCAGACGAAGATGTGAGATACGTATATGTATATGTGTGTGTGTGTGTTCAATTGCTTCAGTCGTGTCCAACTCTTTGCAACGCTATGGACTGTAGCCCACCAGGTTCCTCTGTCCATGGGATTCTCCAGGCAAGAATACTAGGGTGGATTGATATGCCCTCCTCCAGGAGATCTTCCTGACCCAGGGATCAAACCCGAGTCTCCTTCATTGCAGACAGATTCTTTACCACTGAGCTACCAGGGAAGCCCATATATATATATATATATATATACACACACATATATACATATATGTATATATATATATACACATACACACACACACACACACGCACACATATATATATATAATGGAATACTTGAGTTGTTGTTGTTGTTTAGTCCCTAAGTCGTGTCTGACTCTTTGCAACTCAGTGGGCTGTAGCCTGCCAGGAATTTCCCAGGCAAGAATACTGGAGTGGGTTGCGCCTTCCTTCTCCAGAGGATCTTCCTGACCCAGGGATCAAACCCACATCTCCTGCCTTGGCAGGTGGATTCTTTCTCTCTGAACCACCAGAGAAGTCCACAGTGGAATACCACTCAGTCATAAAAAAGAATGAAGTTTTTGCATTTGTGAAAACATGGATAAACCTTGGAGGGTGCCATGCTTAGTGAAATAAGTCAAACAGGAAGAGATAAATACTGTATGTTTTAATTTATATATAAAATCTAAAAAATAAAACAAGTGAATGAAAATGAAAAAGAGAACAGAAACAGTTTCACAGATACAGAGAACTAGAGGCTGCCAGCTGGGAGAGGGAAGAGGAAGGGGCAAGACAGTAGTAGGGGATCAGGAGGTTAAAAACTTCTAAGTATGAAATAAATAAGATACAACAATGAAATGTACAACATATGAAATAGCCAATATTTTATAATAACTTTAAATGGGATATAATCTATAAAATTATTGAATCACTATGTTGTACATCTGTAACTCATTTAATATTGTAAATCAACTATTCTTCAATTTGAAAAAAGATAGAAGCCAGACTAGAATGAAACCAGGGAAAAGAGATATTTCAACAGAGAAATAAATGAGATTTGCTGCCTCAATACAGAGGGTAGAAGGAAGAGAAACTTCCCTCCAAGTGTCATGCTTGACTGAAAAATTCCTATTAATGGAGCTCAGGAGGGAAGGAGTGAAATCAACCTGAGAATTCATTTTGATATTAAATGGTGTCACACCTGTCCTCTCCAGGCCGTTATCACCTGGCTTCCCCAAACCCCTCAGATTAAGCCAGAGTGATTTCCTCACATCGGTTTTGAGAATCGCCATGGCCCTGGAGACCATGGGAGCCGTTGGCTACAGTCGGAGAAAAATGACGGAAATGTGGCATCTCAAAAGACTGTAGCTCCGTGGCTAAGTGAGACCTTCTGAAGCCAGACTTTCAGCATTAGAATTTAGGCTCCCCTCCTCACTGGCAGAAGGACTTAAGTCAACAGACTTCTCTATGCCTCACCTCAATTGCCACATCTTGTAAAAGGGGGGTTATATTGAGCTTGTCATGAGGATTACATTAATTAAATAGGTAAAATGCTTAGAACTGTGCCTGACACACAGTAAACATGGTATAAATATATGTGTCTTTCTCCTCTAGTTTAGAGGGGTGCATTCACAGCTGTGAATTCAGCTGGTGGTTCTGAGAATCAGCTTCTCTACTGATTAACCAGATTGTCTTTCCCAATGAGAGAATTACCCACAATTTTTCACCTTCAGGAAGAATCGATAAAGTATTTTGATAAAGCTTTGCATGATGTATTTCTCCTTTGGTTTTCTAGCTGACAGAGGCATTAAAAAGAAAGATCATCCTTACATGTATATGTATGACTGAGCCCCTTCACTGTTCATCTGAAACTATCACAACATTGCTAATTGGCTCTATACCAGTAAAAAATATAAAGTTTTTTTTAAAAAAAGATCATCCTGACCTTTATACTTCATTTAACTTTTAGTTATACTAAGTAAAATTCTAAGGAGTCAGAATGAAAGAATCAGACCCATATTTTGATTAATTTTGTAGCTCTAGAGATACTCTCATATGAGATCTTTCTATTAATAGTTCCTCTTCCTTGTTTCCTGCCTACTTATTATTCCTGGTTGTTCAGGTGAAACCAGATGAGGGTCAGGCAGAGTGAAAGGAGGGAAAAACATAAAACCTGTTTTCTTAATCTGTAACTTCAAACCAGAATTTCCATCTCATATTAGGAAATTGGCCATTCATTTTCCTGTTTTTATAAAGTTTTGTTCAAAAGTTTATTCTAATCCCAGAGTGTACCTATTAACAATGAGCCTATTGTAAATGATCACTGATACTCTGATATTTTAAATTTTCACAGAAATTACCAGAGCAGGGCAGAGTCAGTCATTGCTAGAGCATTCCTAGCAACAAGGCAAGAAACAGTAATTCCCAGGTAACTCCTTCCAACTAGACCATTAAAAATTTCAAATTCTACATTACCAATGTGTTTCTTCTTCTTTCTTCTTAGGTGATCTTGAACAGAAATTTGAACTGGAAATCAGTCCTCTTTGCAATCAACAGAAAGATTCAATCCCTAGTATACAAATTGGTGAGTTGAACTCAATTGTAATTTTAAATGAATAATTTTGGCACCTCGGCCAAGAGTCACAAAGAAGGTCTACACACAGCTTTTGAAAGATCCGAACTAATCAATGCCCCTTTGAATAACTGAATCCAAGTAAACACTCTAGTCGTGACCTATCTACTAAATAATTATCAATTGAGATGAAACATAGGGTAAAGTCTTTGTTATAGACCCTTAATACACAACTTGTATTAACTTTGTTGTTTAGAATTGAATCAAAACCAAATGAAGGAAAGTAACAAGAATCAATTATTGGCTGCTGAAGTTCAGATTAGCTCACACTCTCTTTAGGCCTTGAAACGTGGAAAATCTATAGTTTTGGATCCTTCCATTTTGGTCACTACCCTTCATCCTCAGTGCATAATTCCAAAGGCTGGATCCCCAGACTCAGGCCCAGAAACACATGTGACGTGGGGTCCCATGCTTCTTCACTTCAATATATTATTTTCAGTCTTGTTCTCTTATGGCCACACTCTCAAGTGTCAATTTCAATAAAGCGTGAAACTGTAGCACTAATTCCTTTAAAATAACTATTCGTTTCTCTCACTTCTTTAAACACTCTACCAATTCCATCTACATTTAAAGCAAGTCTTTTCCTTGCAGTTTCCTCCAGTTAAAACCAAACTCAGAACTTGAACTCTTTTACTTATCAACTATAGCCCTGACATGTACCAGTTTAAGTTTTTCCTAACTGCCTTAAGACAGTTCAGACAGAACTGCCTTAAGAGTGCAGTAAACCTTTGCAAGGCTCAAGGCTCAATGCCTGGAGATTGGGAGGGCACAGGCCACCCAAAAAGATCAGCTGAAAATTGAGAAAACCAGGCAGTTAGAATGATATGCTTCCAATTACTGAGGGTCAAATTGAATCCATAGTCTCACAAAAGAGTCACAAAGTCAACCTAAGGAAATAGGAACAAAATTAATCTAGTTTTTAAAAATCTGAAGGGAATATGCAAATATTAAAATAGATATATTGGAACACTGAAATTATTGACAATTTTTTTCCCAATTGCCCTTAATATTGTTATGTTTTGTTTACAATTAAACTGATTCCTTCACCTGAAAAGGGGGAGAGGGGTGTTGTTATAAAAAGCAGAACCCAGGAAGAATCCAGAGCAGAGAAAGCTACAGAATTGCTGGGGAGGGCGAAGGGCAGCAGTATCAACAGAAATACAATCTCAGCCTCCTTGGATCTAATGCTGTATCTGGTTGGAAATTCTGCAGATGCGATTCAAAGGAAATAGACCCTGACCCAAATCCTAATCCCGGGACCCAGTTTGTTAAACTCTGGTTAGAAAGGAATTTGCCAGGCACCTGTTAAAGACATTTTCAGCCCCCAGAGAAAAGCACTCACATTGTTAAGCACACAACCTGGATTTGCAAGACAGACTTGATTTCGGAGATTCTATTCTCTTGTTGTCATGAGAACACACTTATTTTGTCAGATCATATGTCCTGATTTTCAGCTCAGGAAAATGTGGTTACCATAGATACCTGTTTTTAAAATGGGATGAGGATTGAGTGCATAGGAAAATCCCATGGATGCTACACCAGCACACCAGTAATAAAGAGAAAGAGTAATTATAAAACAACCCTCAGCAGATAAATCTGTGTCCATTCCACATCTCCTAGCTCGGTAGGTTCAAGGTTGGGAAGTGTGGTGTGCAGGGGCATATCAGGCTAAACTAGAAAAACCCAGATAGATGAACAGAGTCTAATGGG
This sequence comes from Capricornis sumatraensis, assembly GCF_032405125.1. Lineage (NCBI taxonomy): Eukaryota > Metazoa > Chordata > Mammalia > Artiodactyla > Bovidae > Capricornis > Capricornis sumatraensis. The sequence goes on from NC_091081.1 coordinate 61,683,785, forward strand.
AGCTGTGGGCTCCAGCCTCCCAAACAAATATTTTTCCAGTGGGTGTGAATAATGCAGGTAGTTCCTCTGTCCTGATGCCCTTGGGACTGAAAATGTCCTCTCTTTTTCTTTTCCCAATTCACAATGAGGATTTTCTGAGTGCCATCTCAGGCTTCGATCTGATTCTCTTTTTAAGTAATTCATATTTAAAGTGAAACAAGGATTTAATATCCACCCCTCACCCACCTTCTTCCCCACTCCCATCAAAATCTGCCTTTCAAAATGAAGGTGCTAAATCAAATGAATCTCCAATTGGTGAAACCTATAGGAATATGGGCTTCCCTGCTGTTTCCAAGTGTAAAGAATCTGCCTGCAAGGAGGGAGGCCTGGGTCAATCCCTGGGTCAAAAAGATCCCCTGGAGAAGGAAATGGCAACCCATTCCAGTATTCTTGCCTCAGAAATCCCATGGACAGAGATGCCTGGAGGGTTGTAGTCCATGGGGTCACAAAGAGTCAGACCCAACTGAGTGACTAACACTTTCACTTTCATAGAAAGAAAAGGAGATAGGAATTCCCTGGCAGTCAAGTCATTAGGACTCGTCAGTCTCACTGCCTGGGGCCCAGGTTCAATCCCTGGTTGGGGAATTAAGATTTTGTAAGCATTTAAAAACAAAAAAAGCTAGAAAGATGAAGAAAAAGAGGCTTTCTTTAATCCTTATTAACTCTGAGGCCATCATTTCTCCCCTCCCCCACCTGTACCCCTTCAGGAGGACAATGTCCCCGCAAAGTCAAGCTCTACATCACTTAGTAGAAGAGGGTGAATGTGAACGTGTTAGTCGCTCAGTCGTGTCCAACTCTTTGCAGTCCCATGGACTGTAGCCTACCAAGCTCCTCTGTCCATGGGATTCTCCAGGCAAGAATACTGGAGTGGGTCGTCATTTCCTTCTCCAGGGGCTCTTCCCAACCCAGGGATCAAACCTGGGTTTCCCGCATTGCAGGCAGATTCTTTACCATCTGAGTCAGTTTGCACAAATACAGTGGAACCTGTGGGACAGCCTCGAATTTAATCATGCAGAAGCTTTGCTTCATGAGAAAAACTGCCTCATGGTGTCTATTCAGACTTCAAAATCACTCTCCTATATCCTATGAGAGGTCTTTATATCTAATGAGTAGAAATATAGAGATGCAACTCCAGAATAATTTCAGGAAAAAAATGAGCTGAAGTTTTAAGTACTGGATTTTTGAGTGTGGGATTTGTAACTTTTTAATACTTAGGGTAAACCTGGTAAATATTCACACCTTAAACTTCAGAATAGTATAACAATATTGCAGGCTATCTTTTTAGACATATAATATCTAATATCTCTTAAGATGCAAGATATTCAAAATTAGATATGGAGGCAGTCTAGAATAGCAAGCAAGAATATTCTAAAATGAAATCTTAATTGTCTGGCTCCTTACATAACCTTATCAAAATGTACACAGTAAGTCGCTAGCTTAACTTTTTGCTCCTTAGAGTCAGTTTATCTAACATCATCTTATAATATTTAAATCATATTTCACATCTAATAAGAGAATGCAGACACATATACTAACATTTAGAATCAGCATATCCTTTTCTCATCTCCAGAGCATCCTCAAAAGCTAAATATCGGCTGTTTGTCCAATAAAAAAAAATCCAGTCAAGTCTTATAATTTGCATGCCTATAAACATACAGGGATAGTTGTCAGAAGATTTCATTATGCTGAAAAACCTTGCCTCTCCGCATACCACAGAAGTCCCCTTCTCCCAATACCAACATTTCAAGGGAAATACAATAAAACCTAAATATATCCAAGTTTGTGATGAATCCAATAATTCCAACCTAGACTGGAAATTACCTTTGCTTTAATAAATCATGCTTAATTTGGAAAGCACATTAACAGTGAGACGTGATTAGAAAGTTTAAGCTAAAATAATTAAGAGAACAGACATGCTGACAAAGAAGTCTCATATCAACCCATCTTATCTCATCATTCAAGCAGAACTTTTATGCAGGTAAAAATCTGTTTTGAAGATGAATGAACTTTTATTATCTACACCTGGTTGCTTAATATAATTGAAAGTAAGACAAAAATGTGAAACAATAATCCTGAAGAAATATCTTCAGGGTAAATGTATGAATGAACTCTTCAGATGGTCTGAATCAACAATGTGTGGCTTCCTGGTGTCACTTTCCCTTCCCCCCCCTCAGCCACCTTCCTTAGTTCTAGCTCATTTCTTTTTTAACTTTTTTCCTTATATGTCTTTATCCTTCTTCAAATGAAAGTGAAAGTGGCTCAGTCATGTCGACTCTTTGCAACCCCATGGACTATACAGTCCAGGAGTTCTCTAGGCCAGAATACTAGAGCAGGTAGCCTTTCCCTTCTCCAGAGGACCTTCCCAACCCAAGGATCAAACTCCGGTCTCCCACATTAAAGGCAGATTCTTTACCAGCTGAGCCACAAGGGAAGCCCAAGAATACTGGAGTGGGTAGCCTATCGCTTCTCCAGGGGATCTTCTTCAAATAGTAAAAGCCAACATTTATTGAGTGTTTGCTATGTGCCAGGAACTTTCTAAGCATTTCACAGGTGTTATTTCATTGTCCTAACAACTCTATGGGTTTGGTACCCTTCTTAACTCCTCTTTACAAATGCAAAAACGGAGGCATAGAGAGATTAAATGCCAAGCCTAAGGTGACTTACCTTATGCTCCTAGGCTGAGGGCAGGGACCACATCTTTCAGGCCTCCATACCCCTGGAGCCAAGTACATCATGAGCCCAATCGTGTGTGAGGGAAGAAGAAGTGGTCTGACTGCCCTACTGGTGATGACGTTGACCTTGCCTGTTCCAGGTTTCATGACCTACATCGTGGAGCCCCTCTTCCGGGAATGGGCCCACTTCACGGGACACAGCGCCCTGTCTGAGAGCATGCTGAGCCATCTCGCGCACAACAAAGCCCAGTGGAAGAGCCTGTTGCCCAAACAGCACAGAAGCAGTGGTGATGGCAGCCCGGACCACAGAGGCCCAGGGACTGAGGATGAGGAGCAGACTGTGACGGAAGGCGACACCCCGTAGGGCCCACCAAGGCCTGCACCATGCTCTGCACGCTGAGATTGACAGCCTCCTTGCGCAGAGGCCTCTGGGAGGGCGGATGCTTCGGGGGGCTCTTGCCGATCAAGCCGGCCCCTCTCTGGACATCATCCGGGAGCTCTTCAGAGTCCACCCTCCTCCCACTCACCTGCCTCCCTCCTTTTCCCACGTGTACAGAAGCCATCCGTCACCTCAGCATTAGCTGCCGAAATGAGCAACTCTGTTCCACGACGAGGGAGCCGATTCCAGGGACCGGCTTGGCCCTGGAGGAGAAGACTGGGGAGTAAGAAAGAGGTGCTCTTGCCACGGCCCTTCTGGCCCTGGGTCACACTGTGACGGGTGGCATTCCTGAGTCCAGAGCATTTTAGCCTTGGCCATCGGACTGCTGATCTGCATGACACAAACACCAGCATATTTGGAACTCCAAGGATATTGGTCTTAAGTGCAAGAGCACAAACGAGAGTGTTAGAGAAAGTACCTTCTATTTTAATAATAATTATTATTATAAAATAATAATAAATCTTTTTAACTTTTCTATTTTGTGCACTAGACAACGGATCTAAAACTCTGGACAAAGATTATTCAACGTGATAATCACGTACCCAAACGTGAACAGGGGGTTCATTGTTTTGTTACGGACTCCATGCCACTTTGGGTCAGAGATTTGGCATCTTCTCAATTTAAGAAACCACGTTTCCTATCCTATGCGAGGGGAAGGGGCTGTACAGTTCATTCCTTTGCACCATTAGTCAATCTGTCTTTTATCAATAACTCAGATTCAGTGACATGTTTCTTTTCACACCTGTACATCTTCTGTAAATATCAAGCGCTACTGATTCCCATGCCAAAATACATGAGTATTATGGGATTGCTACCTGTATAAACAATGGCACTGTGAACAGAATACTGTTAGTTTTAATACAAGAGAATGCATTTGTAAATATGGTATAGAGTTTATTAATATACTATTGTTTGCAGATAAAGGCCTTAACTTTAAACACCTTTTCATCTTCTGAAAGCTCCCCAGCTGAAATCCTCACAGATGTCCTTCTGAACTGCCTGCCCATGTCCATCTTGATGCCTTCCAGCTAAGGTCACAAACCAAAACTGAATAAAGTCTTTGAGGAAATAATCTGGAAACTTCACATGCATTCCGCTTGAGACCATAGTGTCTAATCTATGGCACCAAGCATGGTTTCCTCAGATGAACAAGACCCTTCAGCAAGCCTGAAGTCACTTTCAGCACAGCGATGTTGCACTCTGTTTTAACAAGCCAGCTGATTAGCGTGTGTTTCTACAGCTCCCGTCATGGTGTGTCAGCCTCACGGGACACATGGCAGGTCTCACCAACCTTCCATAACCCTGTCAGCTAACCATCAGGGACTTCCCTGCTCCCCTATAACCCCGTCATCTGTTCTGGCTGTAGTACCAAAGCACGTTTGGTTTATGGTTGGCATGAATTTCTCTGGTGTTAATAGTAACTGGATTTTTCTTTTTCTTTCATTTCATATGAACTACCCAACTGTTTAGCAGACATTAACATCATTTAAGGAAAGAAAATATTTCCATTGTCTGGTAGAGTTTACCTTCCTCCCAGGTTACTGTGGTTAATTACGACTCTACTAGCAGAGTCACCTTGGTATTTTGTTGCCATTTTTTCTGCAGACACTTGCCTGGAAAGTCAATTTGTTACAGCATTCTTCTCTAGTCAGCTAAACTCCACTCACTGAACCTTTTCTTTAGAAGTTCCAGCATAACTAATGTTACATGAAAATTGGCAATGCCCCCTTTCTTTTTATCTTCAACTGTGTGGTAGTGGGGAGAATAATATGATTGTTTCTGCTACTATCAAGCTGTTTCACAAGCTGATAGAACCTCAGCTAACTCTCATTTCCTAAGTGCAACTCTTTTTCTCCTCCTAACATACAGATGAAATGTGAGAAACTTGACTGGGTTGTATTAAGTTCCTGCAGAAAGACCGAGGCTTGCAGAGTTAAGGTTTAGGGTGAACTGGAAAGTTGGTTGTAGTTTCATTAAAGTAGGAGAGATGGTCAGAAGGTCCTAAAGAAAGTGTGAAAACCTCATGAAATGGGTGGATAATAAGTTGAAATTATTGATATGGGTAAGAAGGGAAGTTGTGAAAAATTAACACTAACTTTGGGTTTGTTTTTTGGGTTTGTTTTTTGCTTGTAATAACTATGAACTGACATGATTCTTTATGGCTTTAATACTCTGAAGCTCTTAGCTTGGTGAGTCCTCAAAAGAGAACTCATTGAATGTATTTCTGCTTCCAAATTCGCTTATTTTGGGTTGGTGATGCAGAGGACTTTTGAGTAGTCTATTTCTAATTTTCATGAGATCAAATCAAAGAAAGCAATTACTGGGGAAGACACAGGAAAGGTAAGGAAGAAGACACTGTTTTAGCTAATGGAGCCTCTCCTTTGAGTTTGGGAAATGAACCTTGTTTAAACAATATTTATATCATAATTTAAATAAATAAGACTGGAGGCATTTTTCACAGTTTCAAATCTATAGGACACAAGTATTTTAGGTCTTAAAGAAGAACTCACAGAGAAAACTACCAAATATCTAACAGTTAAGCCTATGAAGCAGCTACTAGTACAATAAAAATCTGAAGCAAAATGAGATGTGATGCATAAACTAGTTACATTTGTCTCCTTCCTTCAACCATATGAGTTCCTAGATCCATTTTTTTGTTTAAAAAAAAATGTGAAAACGTTTGTTTTCTTTTTTCCTGCCTACTGGTGGCTGTCTTGCAATATTTCAATAGAAGGAGTCCAATTACTAGTTAAGACACAGCTGTTGGATCATCTGGGGACTTTATCTTCACATTTTTTTTTCCTCTTAGTCCCTGGATCGTCACTTGCTGACTTCCCAAGTTTAATTCCTTCAATGCTTGAGAAGAAAGGAATCAAAGGGTTCAGGTAAAGTTAAAATCAAAAGAGAGAATAGATATCACTGCCAGGCCTGATGGACAAAGCCTGCTTTTCCTTTTGAAAGCACCCGCAAACAGTCAGACCCTTTTTCCTGAAACACTGACCTCCCCATCACTCCCTGATAGGCCGAGTGAACATCCTGCTCTGTTTCTACCTGTCTAAGGCTTCCCGCAATGGGACGTGGATCATGTCCTGCAACACTGTCACCAGATAGTGCTTCCTACAAACCACAGACTTGTCTTATAAACTTTTCTCATATTGAATCAGATCTGCTCACTGATTTGAACATTGGTTATGAGCTTGTATCTCACTATATTTCTTATGCTTTGTTCTTATATGCAAACCCTTAAAATTGTGTTGTTTGTGTACACACGTGAAGTTTGGAAAACAAACAAACAAACACCTTGTGAGTTTTTGCTCAAAATGTGGCCTAAATATTCATTGGCATGTCTAGGTAAACAATGAAAAATAAAGATAATTTCTTAAAAATATCACAATATGAAAAATACTCTGATTTTCACCAGGTAGCATGTTATCAGCCAACCAGTCACATTCAAGGTCAAGGTCAAGAACACTGCTAATTGGCAACTTGCCAACTAGGGGGAAAAGGCCATCATTCAATTCTGCCTTTTCTCTGAGTCCTGATAGTTTTCTGATCCACATTTGTCAAATTCATATATGAATGAGAATAATGTGCAATGTTTTAGGTTGTGGAACCATAGCAGACTTACTGGTGAAAAATATAGTCTTGTGTTTCAGGATTGGAAGCCACCAAGAACAACAGAACAGTTCAGGCAGGACAACTGAGTGTCTAAATCTATCTGGAAATAGAGCAGGAATGAAAAAAAAAAAAAAACCACAAAAACTATCCACGTTTCCCAGAAACAGTGTTGTATCTTTATTTATCCCTCTCATATCTATTTTGTTAAGATTTGTATTCAGAATCTCACTGATTCTTTAATGCTTCCCCATGTCTGAATGTAATGTCACTTTTTTCATTTGCCAACACTCAGGGTCATCCAACTCAAAATCAAAAGTAAGATCACCGTGGTTTTCCAAGTAAAGGTCAGACATAACTTTCAAATGTACCCAGGAACCTAGCAGAAACATTATCAAATAGACCAAGCCTATACGAGCAACTGAATTTAATTCAACAAACATTGATTGAGGATCTACTATGTGCCAGAGGTTGGGCTAGACACTTGGGATATAAAAAGACCCAATCTGGGACTTCCCTGGTGGTCCAGTAGTTAAGACACCAGGCTTCCACTGCAGGGGGCATGGGTTTGATCCCTGGTCGGGAAACTAAGATCCCACATGCCACGCAGTGAAGACAAAAAAAAGAAAGAAAGAAAGAAAGAAAAAAAACCCAATCCTTTCAGGAGCATTCAGACTCGTGTCAAAGATTTGCATTACCAGTGAACTCTCCTGAGATTTTGTGCAAACATCCGTGAGGTCTCAGCTTCTAGAGAACAACATAAGATCATGCAGATGAGCTTGGAAGGCAAAAAGTGGTCCCAATCTTGATTCTCTCACTAACCTCTTCTGTGACTTCAGGCAAGTTACTCTCTACAAAATTATTTCCAGAAAATAATGGTTTTGTTATGGTCCAGGAAGATTCCAAATGCGGCAGGGCAGCTAAGCCCATGCATCACAACGACTGAAGCCCACACGTCTAAAGCCTGTGCTCCACAATAAGAGAAGCCACTGCAATGAGAAGCCTGTGCACAGCAACGAAGAGGAGTTCCCACTTATCTCAGCTAGGGAAAGCTCATGTGCAGCAGCAAAGACTCAGTGCAGCCAAAAATAAACTAATTTTTTTAAACCTTTAAAAAAATAAAAGGGATTGCATACAAAAAGCACCCAGCACTCTGTCTGGTACATGGTAGGCTTTTAATACAAGTTCTCTCCTCTGAAATTATCAGACACTTCACAAATAGCCATTTATACATGGGTAAGAATGTGGATAGCATATGGGGAATAATGTAGTAAAGAATGCTAGTGCTCTTACACTGGGAAGTTAGACTCACTCCTGTATTTTTTTATCTGTTTATTGGCAAAATTGTTATAAAAAAAAAAAAAAAGACTCTATCTGATGAAACCTCTTGCCTTAGCTACAGCCTGCTTTTCTGTTTAGTCCTCTATATTCAAGAATAGAAGTTAATGTATCTTTTGTTAGCAGTTTCATCAGAAATTTCTGAGAAAGAAACAGCTCCAAAGAACAAAAATGAGAGTCATTTATATATATTACATCGATGCCACTCAAGTCCCGCATCCAGCTGGTGATGGCTCTGGTCCTCTGTGTCAGTCCCTGAAAGTTTGCATAGGCTTTGCAGGAGCAGCCATGGACTGGTGCCTCCAGGCACACTTGGTTCACTCACTCACACCCCTCCAAACATGTTCTCAGCTAAAGCTTACTGTCTGTCCCAGAGCAGAGGCATTTCCTAATAACATGTCGAAGAAGGGAGAAGGCTCCGTCCTGCCTCCATAGGAATGTAATGGACAAACATCAGAATAATGACTAAACAAGGAGCTTTTAGCTATGAACCAGTATATGATGGTCTTTTTTTTCAGAGAGATTATTAGAAAAAAATTTTTAAGTTTTAGCTGATATGGTTTGACAATGCATGATTCCCTTGCTTAGTCATCTAAGGAATGGTGTGTATCTTTGATTTAATTCCCTGAAATACTTTAAATTCTAATATTGCAAGTGCTGATTTAATCTCCAGTAATTTTTTCCTTTTAAGGAGGTGGTCCAATGGAGTTTCAAAAGTGTGGGCTTTGGAGGCAAACCAGAATTCAAACTCCTTGATCACTTACTATTTAACCCCAGGCAGACGGCTTCATGTCTCCGTGCCGCCATTTCCTCCTGTGTAAAATGGAAGTACCACCTTCCTCCCAGGGCAGCGTGAGGTCAAACTGAGAAGACATACATAAACATATAGCACGATTTCTAGCAGAAAGAGGACACTCAACAGATAGAAATTCTTACATCGTTTAAAGAACAAAAATTTACAAAGTGAGAGCTGGAGTATGACTTTCGATTTCTCTGCTTGTACTTTCTTGTGCCAAAGAAATCACAGGTCCGTTAATAGACATTGAGCCTGATTATATTTACAGGTGACCGGTTTGATTATAAAATAATGCTTATAATATGGACAAAATGTTGTAAAAAATGACTATAGAAGAAGACAGTGTCCTTAGGGTACTAATGATAGAAGACCAGGGACATTTAAGTAAGTGTTAGTTGCTAAGTCGTGTCCAACTCTTTGCGACCTTGTGGACTGTAGCCTGTCAGGCTCCTCTGTCCATGGGATCCTCCAGGCAAGAATACTGGAGTGGGTTGCCATTTCCTTCTCCAGGGGAATCTTCCTGACCCAGGGATGGAATTAGGGTCTCCTGCATTGTAGGTAGATTCTTTACTGTCTGAACCACTGGAAAGTAGACCTATCTTTTCTGTATGTAAATTAAAATGTTCCTCAGCCTAGCCAGAGAGCACCAATCTATCAAGGCTTTCCTAGAGGTAGTGATAATACAACCCCAGTTATTTAGTTAACAAACAAAACTTGATATCCCTTCAAGTTTTCATGAATTCCATTCATACCCTATAAATTCTATCCACAGACATTTCCAGTGACCCTTCCGCCCTGTAATATTAGATCCTTTCTGGCCACTGACAGCAAATGTGGAGAATCCAGGGGAGTCTTTGTAAATAGATGATCCTAAAATAGATTCTGTTCTCCCAAATTATGCTTGACAATGCATATGCTAAAATGTGTTTATTAAGTATTCCTGGGGGCGGGCGTTGGGAGTGGCTTCTGGGGCTTCCCTGGCAGTCCAGTGGTTAAGATACCAGGCTTCCACTGCAGGGGGCACTGGTTCAATCCCTGCTCAGGAAATAAGAGCTCATAAGGGCTTCCCTGGTGGTTCAGATGGTAAAAAATCTGCTACAAGGCAGAAGACTCCGGGTTTGATCCCTGAATGGGGAAGATCCTTTGGAGAAGGGAATGGCTACCCATTCTTGCCTGGAGAACACGACTGAGTAACTAACACACAAGCTGAGCCAAGTGGTCAAAATTTTAAAAATTCTTAAATGGCTTCATAGCCAAAGAAGTTTGAGAAGCAATGAATTAAACAACCAAGTTCCTCTCCTGTATGCTTCTCAGAACCTCCCATATACTAAGGCACAGCTCCATGATGACAATATAAATGATACTGTTCAGATCTAATTTTGGTCTCATATCATCAAGGATTCCTTGATCATATCAACCCAGAATGATCTCCCCATTTATCATTTAGTTTTGTTAGTGATTATTAGTTATGTATTATTATTGATATGTGTATGTCTTTTCTGTCCAACTTGAGATATAATATAACATTGTGGTTAACTTATCTGAGCTTGTGGCTTGAATTTACCACTTACTAGGTGTCTGACAACAAAGGCCCAACAAAGTTTCGTCTATTCAAAGCTGTGGTTTTTCCAGTGGTCATGTATGGCTGTGAGAGTTGGATCATAAACAAAGCTGAGCACCGAAGAATTGATGCTTTTGAACTGTGGTGTTGGAGAAGACTCTTGAGAGTCCCTTGGACCGCAAGGAGAGCAAACCAGTCAATCCTAAAGGAGATCAGTCCTGAATGTTCATTGCAAGGACAGATGCTGAAGCCGAAACTCTAATACTTTGGCTACCTGATTCGAAGAACTGACTCATTTGAAAAGACCCTGATGCTGGGAAAGATTGAAGGCAGGAGGAGACAGAGGATGAGATGTTTGGATGGCGTCACTGGCTCGATGGACACGAGTTTGAGCAGACTCCAGAGTTGGTGATGCACAGGGAAGGCTGGTGTGCTGCAGTCCATGGAGTTGCAAAGAGTCGAACACGACTGAGCGACTGAACTGACTGAGATGTCTGACCTCAGGCAAGTTTCTAAACTTTTTGTGCCTCGGTTTCTTCATTGGTAAAATAATGATTAAAAAAGTATTACCGATTTCATAGAGCTTTTGAAGATGGAAAGAGTTCATACATATAAAGCACTTGAAAGCAGGGCACACAGAAAGCACTTGCTAAATATTAGCAAGAACCAACATGTCCCTCACCCCTTCACCCATAAGCTCCTTGATAACAGGAGTAGCTATCCTTTCTAGTATATTCTCCAAAGTATAGTACAGAAAGCACAAAACAAATACTTCTTAAATGAAAGAACATAATTTTGATTAATAACTTGAAAATCATATCAGAACAATAATGTTACCATTTAAATCTGAACAAACATGTTCCAACTGGAACAATAAATGTCCTATAATTTGAATACTGATGTTGCTTTTCAGTTTTGCTGAATTTCTATCCGGTAGACTTACATTGCCTGTAAGTCTAAATAAGAAAAAGATTTAGGAAGACATGTTTTCTCCTCCCAGTTTATGAGCCTACTCTTTTGAGTGGTGACAGCAAAGATAATTCCCCTGAAAAAGTTGATGCTCAAAGATTTCTAGTTTTTTTCTTTCATCCAAATAGAAGAGAAACCTACAGGGCCACTAAATTGCTTCCTTTGCAGAGCTAATAAAAGTTGCCTGTTGTAACAGACAATCCAAGAAAAGGCAGACATAAATCCCAACACTCATCTTTAAAAAGGAACACGGGAGCAGAAGATGAATCTCCTATTTTATCTTTGTTTCAAGCACTTGCAACGCCATATTACCAACTCCTGCTTTCTCTTCCCGGGAAGCAATTACATGTGCACTTTTTTAAGTTGTCAGCAAAGTAAAGCCTAAGGGATCAAAATGAAGGGTCATTTCTTAGGGTTATTTATCCCTTCCCACTTCCCGCTGTTATATTTTTGTTTGGACCTTTCTAAGCAAAGAGTCAGACTTGACATATCAATGGACTTTCATCCACACTTGAAGAAAAATAACTTACAAATGAAAATAAAATGCCAAGTGTCATATATTAGCATAAGTGAGAAATGTGTTCTAGAATTACAGATGACTTTTCAAGTGTTAACCTGACTGATTTGGGGAAGAACAAACAGTTCAGATGTATCTTTCAATCCCTGGGTTATGTAACATGCTGTGAAATAGTTCTTAGATGCTTCTACTAACTTTCTTTTTTCCTTTTCTTTTTTTAAATTGGAGTATAATTGCTTTAGGCTTCCCAGGTGTCTCATTGGTAAAGAATCCACCTGCCTATGCAGGAGACACAGGAGATGTGGGTTCGATCCTTGGGTCAGAAAGACCCAAGGAGAAGAAAATGGAAACTTACTCCAGTATTCTTGTCTGGGAAATCCAAGGACAGAGGAGCCTGGCACACAGACAACTGAGCACACACACGCACGTAATTGCTTCCCAGTGTTGTGTTAGTTTCTGCTGCACTACAAAGTGAGTCAGCTATATGTATACATATGTCCCCTCCCTCTTGGACCTTCCACCCCAAAGCCCTCGTCCCACCCACCTAACTCATCACAGACCACCGAGTTGAGCTTTCTTTGCTTTATATCAGGTTCCTGCCAGCTATTTTACACACAGTAGTGTATATATGTCAATCCTAACCTCCCAGTTTGTCCCATCCTCCTCTTACCACTTGTAGAAAGTGATCTCTGATGGGGAACACGTGTACACCCATGGTAGATTCATGTTGATGTATGGCAAAACCAATACAATATTGTAAAGTAATTAGCCTCCAATTAAAATAAATAAATTTAAATTTTAAAAAATAATTAAAAAATAAAACACAAAAAAAGAAAGTGATCTCTGAGGCTTAATTTTGTTTCAGAAACAGTAATAATAGAGCCTATTTTGTAACTTTGGAGTGAGGCTTAGAACCAATATACTCGCAGTGCTTTGTACAGTATTTTGAATAGTATTGACACTTAATAGTTGTGTCCAACTCTTGGCGACCAGTCCATGGGATTTTCTGGGCAAGAATACTAGAGCGGGTTGCCATTTCCTTCTCCAGGCAATCTTCCCAACCCAGGGGTCGAACTTGGGTCTCCTGCATCACAGGCTGATTCTTTTTTTTTTAATATAAATTTATTTATTTTAATTGGAGGTTAATTACTTTACAATATTGTATTGGTTTTGCCATACATCAGTATGAATCTGCCACAGGTATACACGTGTTCCCCATCCTGAACCCCCCTCCCTCCTCCCTCCCCATACCATCCCTCTGGGTCATCCCAGTGCACCAGCCCCAAACATCCTGTATCCTGCATCAAACCTGGACTGGCCATTCATTTCATATATGATATTATACATGTTTCAGTGCCATTCTCCCAAATCATCCCACCTTCTCCCTCTCCCAGAGTCCAAAAGCCTGTTCTATACATCTGTGTCTCTTTTGCTGTCTTGCATACAGGGTTATCAATTCCCTGGTTCTAAATTCCACCTGCAGCTTAATTCCAGGAAAATAAATGACCCAATCAAAAAATGGGCCAAAGAACTAAATAGACATTTCTCCACAGGTGGATTCTTTACCACTGAGCCACCAGGAAAGCCCCCTTTTAAATTCTTCTTCTAACTCAAATGAGGCAGGAGGAGACAGGAGGCCAGGAGGAGAAGTGGTGAGGGAAGTGAGCTTGTATTGTTTTCCTTTAACATTCGAAGTAAAATAAGCTTTTAAGGAAGAATAACCAGGCTGAAACCAAGGTACTCCTCCCCTGCTGTGTCAGTGTCCTGAGGCTGCTCTAACAGGTCACCACAAACTGAGTGGCTTCACACCACAAAACTCTATTCTCTCCCAGATACGGAGGCTGAAGTCTGAAACCAAGGTGCCACCAGAGCCACGCTCCCTCCAAAGGCTCCAGGGAAGAAGCATTTCTTGCCTCTTCTAGTGTCTAGGAGTTTCCAGGTGTTCCTTGGGAAACCAGTCATGGGATCAGGATCCACGCAAATTTAGTCTGACCCCATGTTAACGAGTTACATCTACAAGAATTATTTCCAAGGAAAGTCACATTCTTGTGGACAAGAATACTGCGAGGATGGGAGTTCTATTCAGTTCAGTACAGCCTGACACTGTGCACCAATGCACTCTGTGCATTACCTCCCATGGCATCAGCCCCATCACTCACACACACACACACACAGTAGAGACACATCTTCCGGATTCCCCCTGAGTGAGGCTACTGGGACAGAATGCTTTAGGTTTGAGATAGGGTTGTTTTGCATATTTGGAGGGAAAATCTTGGAGAAAAATCTTACAGGAAGGAAGATCGAAAGCACATCTTTGTGTCTTTCTTCTATCTTCTTCACTTACTAATTCAGATCAGTCTCAGAAGAAAAAAAAATATTCTTGAAAATCTCTCTGGCATCTGCCATCTGGAGATGACAATGTGTGTCTTATTCCACATTTCAGCTTCTTCACTTTCTCATCATCACTAATGTTCCAGACACTCCAATCCATTTATTCACTAGTATTTTGGAAGCAAAGCAACAGATCCAGGGGGGTTGGCCACAGGGGTGAGGAGGTTCAGGATGTGGAGGAGAAGGTTAGTGTAGATGAAGAACAAAAAGGACCTGGTGGCAGATGAGTTCTCAACTTCATGCTGTAGTCGTGACCTGCAGAATGAAGGCAGGACTTGGGGTGAGAAGCCCAGGGCCTCTCCGGTAACTGAAACAGAGACTGTGGAACATCAAATGATGGCAGAGACAAGGAGGCGGGGCTGCTACATGGCAGGAACTCCAGGAAAAACAGTTTCAGCGTTTTGGATATCTTGGTGAATGTAGAGGACTACTGGTCTAGAAGTGGCAGTAAGATGTAAGAGGACACCAATCCTATTTCCCAGTCCTGACATGAAGGACAGTTGGTGATAAATGGCCTCCATTTGGGAGGCATCTTGAAAGCAGGGTCTTGCCAGGGGGCGGGGGCGGGGAGGCGGGAGCAGTTTTCTCTTGAAGCATGAAGAATGGAGGAATGTCAGTTGCGGAGCTAGGGGGTGTAACTGTGTGTCTATCCTGTTCCAGAAGCTCCAGAGAACGTGACACAGGGGTCAGAAAGGAGGACTCTAGTGAAAGGTTAGATCAGAATAACATGGAGTATGAGGCTATAGAAGAAGACAATGAATGGACGAAGCATTATTCTTAGTGGTAAACCAGGTGGGGGATGGTGGGTTACGCTGGGCGTTTGATTGCCCAGAAAACTAGTCCCAACATTCCCTCTGTGGCTAGAAGGAGACGTTCAGGGATTTACAAAGTTCTCCTAGATCCACTTTCAAGCCACAGGGAAAAGAGGAACCCTGAGCTCTTGAAAGAAGTGACTTATGGCTTGGATTGACTGTGATGGGCCCAAGGAGGGCCCAGTAACTGGACATCAGTAACTTGCACTGGCCCCTAGAGAGTGGTTAGGGGCTCTCAACCCAGACAGCCTTGGCTGGGAGGAGTGGTGGGAGTAGGCTCTTTGAGAAGCAGCAATACCCAGAAGAATTCAGCATACACCAGCTCAGCTTCTCCTTTGGGGACTCCAAGTCCAGCAATACTACTGTTCTAGATTCTGTGTGCAGTCTAGAGGCAGAGATACGGCCTGTAGCTAACACTGTTTAAGTGTCCTTTGTACTGTGTCTGCAGAGGTCAACTGTGAGCCCAGGCAGCTAGCTGTAACAGGAAGGCTCATCAAATATACCAGTTTTATGGATGAAATGGAGATATAATAAGTCTGAAAAATGGAAAGAAATTTACCCCTGACCAACCAAATGGGCCACTCTTTAATCATGGGGAACATTATGTAACAAACAGCAAAGACTAAAAATGGATACTAAAAGGTAAATGATTTTTTATAACTATTTCTAATTACACATTGGAAATGCAAGCAATCTCTTTGTAAAGTATAAATCAAACAACATCCAGAATTTAATCTCAATTCTAACTCAGTTCATGGAGAAAAAGAGGCCCAGAAATCAGCAAGAAAAAAAGACTTTACTCAAGCCCTCTTTTATCTAATCAGATTTGGCTCTCAAAAAGCAACGGAGAACACGGACAGAAAGAGATCACTTAGACACCGTTGTGTAGTGATTTCTTATTAACATTGAAGTTAAGAAAGAGACCATTCTTAGAATTTGAGAACTTGCTAGAAAATAAAATATCTCTTTTTCCCTGAAACTGACCTTGCTGCCCAGAAGCCTCCAAGCCTTCCTGGAATTTTTATTTAGAATTCCAGAGAGTTCAGTAGAGATTTATAAAGGTAACCCCATCTTCTGCTAACATGATGTGCAGAGGCCCTCTTCCTCCTAGAATTACAGGATCTATAATCCAATATTCTTTAGAAATGAAGAGGTTATATGGCAATTCTACTATCAACAAGCACCAATTTCAACTGGAACGTAATTTTGAAATCAAGACCCAAGTCAGGAAACATTACACTGAAACACGATGTATTTAAGTTATACTAGGACATTGGTTAGTCCAAGAAAGCATTGGTAGAAAAATAGAAGATGGCTTGGTTTAAGTGGTCACTACAACTTCTCAGAGACTCACCCAAAGAATGCAATATTTGGGATGTTACTCCCCTCTTCCCCTCAAACTTCCACCTCTACTATGATTAACCATCAGTTGTCTGCTAAGCCACTGATTTCTAGTGGTGATCAGTGGAGAAACAGCATAGAAGAGTGGTTACAGGAAGATGGCCTGAACTAGAATTCTGGCTCGGCCACTTAGTAGCTGTTTATCCCTTGGAGGGTTTCTCAGTCTCTTTGTGTCCCTGTTACATCAATGAGGTAATAATAGCACCGCTCATGGGGTTCTTAAAGGATCAAATGAGTTGGAACAGTGTGGCCACATAGTAGCAGCTTAATAAGTTTTTAAATTGCTAAATGGTCATATGAACAGGAAACATGAAAACACACTCTCCTGACTTTTCTCACCTTGCTCAGAATTCAAGGAGGGTTACTCTAGGCAATATTGTCCGTATATATTTGTAGCTGTTGCAAGATTGCTGTCATAACTTTGGAGGTCATGTTCCCAGACACAGTGCTCCCTGAAACTGTCTCATTCACCAGTTCAAGCCCAGAATATATCCACACTTCTGGCAGATAATAGGTCCTCCAAGAATGATTGTTCAACAAAATTAACCTTAGATGAAATAGTTATAGAAGACTTAAGGCTATCAAAAGGAGAGAGAATGCAAAAAAAGGAAATATCCAGGAGCAGCCAAATCAAAGAGTGGGCAGAATGGCCTGTAAACCAACACTTGGAAAGTGGAACTCCAGTTCATCTTTCCAATATCTTCTACCCAATCATGGTCCCTCCACCATCATTTGTCCATGCTGGTAACGAATAATAACTAAGCTGCCTAAAATAGAGGCATGGAAGTTACTAGGGGGCTTCTCTGGCAGTCTACTGATAAAGACTCCATGCTCGGCACTAGGGGTAAAGAACCTGCCTGCCAGTGCAAAAGACGTAAGGGATATGGGTTCAATCCCTAGGTCGGGAAGATTCCCTGGAGGACATGGCATGGCATGGCAACCCACTCCAATATTCTTGCCTGGAGATTCCCATAGACTGAGGAGCCTGGCAAGCTACAGTCTACAGGGTCAAAAAGAGTCATACACAACTGAAGCAACTTAGCATGCACACACTTTTCCACTACAAGGGGTGCAGTTTGGTCCCTGGCTGGGGATCTAAGATCTCAGATGCTGAGCAGCATAGCCAAAAGATTTTTTTTTTTTTTAAGTTACTAGGAATAAATGAGACAAACTTCCAACATCTTCATGAGATGGAAGCAAAAGCACATTTGGAAGAGTCCCAAACAAGGCAGACAGCAACTGCTAAGGGGAACGACGCTCTCTCTGTCTTAATGAGGACTCTCTGCTTTCATTGGCAGAGGTACTCTTCACAAAGCTCCAGGAAGAATTCCTTCATCTATTCTCCAGTTCTAGCCTCGTGCTCTTCCCTGATTTCTTCTCCACTTCCTAAAATTTTCCTGTGTGTGGTCATATTTCAGACCTTTTAAAATTGAAGTGTAGTTGATTTACAATGTTTTCTTAGTTTCAGGTGTATTCTAATTTGTTTAAATGCCTTTTTTTCATCTTAAGAACTTTGCATCTCAATACTGCAAGTATTCATTTCCCAATCATGTAGAAAATACATAAAGGCAGAATAACCATCAGAGGCTTGTACAACTTATGGAAAAGAAAATGACAAAGAATTACTTCCTAAACCAGATTCAATGGGACTCCAGAGGTTGTTCACCATCTTGGGTTAAATAAACTATGTTGACTTAGGGAATCATAAGAGCTTATCAAAACATAATCAGAAATAACAATTTAGGCATAGGAAGAGTAGAAAACTTACCTTTTCCTCATCCAGGAAACTGAGATCTTTTTCTCTTCTTATATCTATTTTATGATAGCTGGCACAGATCAGTTAAGGTTGCAGTAAAACTAGAATCTCATTATTTAAAAACTGCTTCAGGGGGACTTCCCTGGCAGTCCAGTGATTAAGACTTTGCCTTCCAATACAGGGGTGAGGGTTCGATCTCTGGTTGGAGAGCTAAGACCCCACGTGCCTCATGGCCGAAAAAAAAACAAAACATAAAAAAAAATGAAACAGTATTATAACAAATTCAATAAAGACTTTAATAATGGTCCACATCAAAAGGAAAACAACTTTAAAAACAAAACCAAAACCTCTTCAGGGACCTCCCCGGTGGTCCAGTGGTTAAGACTGGACTCCATGCTCCCAGTGCAGGGGGCCTGGGTTCAGTCCTGGTCAGGGAACTAGATCCTGCATGCTACAACTAAGAGTGCATATGCCACAACTGAGATCCAAGGCAGCCAGGGGAAAAAAAAAAAAAACAACCTCCCCAAAAGATCCTAAAGCTCTGTCTACACTTTTCATGAACTTAAAAATCACTGTAGTCCAACTGCTATCTTAAAGGTGCTCATGAAACTTCTCATCTTTCCAAATTCAGATGGCATAGTTATTCTTATCTCACATGTCATTATTATTTGCAACTCACTATTTCTTCCTTTGAACACTTTTTTTTGCATCATGTTCTCTTGATTTCGCTCCCTGTGTCTACTAACCATTCCTTTGTAGAGTGACCGTCCCTATTTGTTCAGGAGTCTCCTAACTTTAAGGGGCTTCCCTGATAGCTCAGTTGGTAAAGAATGTGGGAGACCCTGGTTTGATTCCTGGGTCAGGGAGATCCTGGAGGTCCTGGAGAAGGGAAAGGCTACCCACTCCAGTATTCTGGGCTGGAGAATTCCATGGACTGTATAGTCCATGGGATCACAAGAGTTGGACACTTTCACTTTCTCCTAGTTTTAGCACTGAAAATGCCACATATCAAAAAGCCCCTCACACCAGAGCAAACTGGGATGGTTGATCAGCCCAGTCTTAAGTCTCCTTTGAAGTCTTCAAGTCTTCCACTCACTACTAAAATACCAGTGTCCCAAGGGTGCCATCCTTGGCCTTCTGACCCTTTCACCTATAAAGCCTCACTGGTGACCTCATTCAACTCAAGGCTTTAAAAACTATTGATACATTTGGATGGTGGTTACAAAATCCATACCTCCTCCAAACCCAAACTGCCAATATAGCCTAATGTATCAAAACAGAACACATCTTCTCCATAAAGTTGGCTTCTTATTTGCCATCTTGGTAAATGACCAAGGTGTCCATCTACCTAGTCATCCAAAGCAAAACAAATCTGGAAGCCTCTGATAATTCCTCTTTCTCTCTCACCCCTACTGATTTTACCTTCTAGATATTTATCCCCTGTCCTTCTCCTTTTCCCATATACAGCTTTTGTTCAGGCTTCCTAATTCCCCATCTGAAATATTACAATCCAGTCTGTCAATACAATAGTCTTTCTAAAATACTAAGCTAACTAACCTTTTTGCAGTCATTTAATGGTCTCCCCTGTGACTTTTCAAAGAAAAATCCAACTCTTTTTTTTTTTTAATATTTATGTTTTTGGCTGTGCCAGGTCTTAGCTGCAGCATGTGGGATCTAGTTCCTGACCAGGGATTAAAACCCAGGCCCTCTCCATTTGGAGAATGGAGTTTAGCCACTGAGCCACCAGGGAAGTCCCAAAATCTCAACTCTTTAGAACACTGAGGTCTTCATACTGTGAACTCTGCTAATCTCTACAGTCTTCTCACAATTACTGTCCCATTCTCCCTCTTGCCTCCCCCTCACACAGCCTTGAGTGACGCTTGCTGGTTTCTGAAGACAGCGTGTCATTTCTCACCTATGAGCCCTCCCACCTACATTTTCCTCCAGTAGGAATGCTCATTCTCCACCTCACCCTTTTTGGACCAACTGAAACAATTCTGTTTGATTGGCTGCCCTCCATCAGCCAACTATCGCACCCTCTACCATAGCTCTTACAATTCAATATTCTCACCATTGGCAATGTGTTTGTTTCACTGACTGGACTTTGAGCAATTTAGGAATATAGTCTCCATGTTATTTGCTGTTATAAAACCCAACACCTAAAACAACTGTGCTCAATAAAAGTTTATCAATGAATAAGCAAATGATTTAATACCCAGAAACAAGATGACCTGCCTTTAATGGCTTCATGAGCTTTATTCCTTTAATTCGGTGCTTCCATATTTGCCCACATTTCAGAAGTCAAAGAACTTTCTGGAATTATAAGAAGGAGACCAAGTTTCCCACCAATGAGAAATGGTAAGTGCCAGAACTTAGTTGAAAATACCTATGAATTTATAAATGGGTTATGAGGATTTTTACAAGAGCTTAGTCAGTAAATAGTAAAACAATAAAGCAATCACTGTATGACTGTGTGTGCTTACTCACTCAGTCGTGTCTTACTCTTTGCGACCCCATGGCCTATAGTCCACCAGGCTCCTCTGTCCATGGGATTCTCCGGGCAAGAATACTGGAGTGGGTAGCCATTCCCTTCTCCAGGGGAGCTTCCCGACCCGGGATCGAATCCGGGTATCCTGCATTGTGGGTAGATTCTTTACCATCTGAGCCACAAGGGAAGCCCCATATGATAGTAGGGCCTGCCAAAAAGCCACAACAAGCCCAACTTGAAAGTCTAACCATGTTCAAAGGGCAATGGTCTCACTGGAGTGCGCAAGACATTGTATGATTATACTTAGGGCACCCGGCTACACTTTCTAGTTTTGTCTCTCTCTCTCTCTCTCTGCCTTTTCACCTCTCAGGCCTCTCCCAGTTGTCAGATACCCTGAAAACTAGTTTTGCCCACTGTCTGTTAATTCTGGTCGTGGCTGTGATGCAGTCTTTAGTTCTATTTGGGAAGCTCAGCTCTGCAAACTCTCCCTCCACCTGGAAACTTCTGTAGATTCTATATGTGTGTGTGCACACTAAATCGCTTCAGTCGTGTCTGACTCTTTGCGACGCTATGGACTATAGCCCGCAAGTCTCCTCTGTCCATGGGATTCTCCGGGCAAGAGTACTAGCATGGGTTGCCCTGCCTTCCTCCAGGGGGTCTTCCCAACCCAGGGATCAAACCCACATCTCCTGCATTGGCAGACGGACTCTTTAACACTACCACTACCTGGCAAGTCTTACTACCAACTGGGCCTAGTGTTCATGATTATATGATAGTGCATTATCTCTTTTACAAAATGTGTTTCATAAATACAGATTTTCCTCACAGAGAATTTCTTGTATATTTTCTCTGCTTTGCTGCCCTCTGGTCTGTTTTGGATTCTCAGATTGGTAGCTTGACTAAACCTTATCCCATGGCCACCCTCCTTCTATCAACTGCTGAGAGCTCCAAGTAATGAAGCCTTATAGCAGATGAAGCATTCCAATTTCCCCTTGTCAGTTCTTACGTTCCTATGGTAACAGAAATATCTTGATTTCTTTCTCTTTGTTTTATCTTTTAGGAGGTTTGGGGGTGAATCACAATCAACATGAGTTCACTCTTTTTCCTTTAACAGGGCATCTTATTGATTTAAGCTTTGCTCCAGAAAAATAGAGATTAAGAGCTGGTAGGGATTGGGAGGCAGGCCTGGCAAGGACCCCTGTATAAGAAGATGGGGTCAGGAAGGGCAGTGTGATGGATGGAGAGCCCTGGAGAAGACTGGCCATCTTGGTCCCAGTTGTCTATTGGGGTATGCAGGGAGTGGCAGGGTGATCAACACCTCCTGCTTCACCCAGATCTGTCTTCATTTCAAAATGGAAAGTCACACATTCTGGGAATCCCCTCAGTGTCAAGAAGACCGAGATGATTCATAGCTACCTTTTCTGTTTACTTGAGCCTTTTGAAATTGCCTTCTTGGAGGAAGTGGAGTCGAAAAGGGGGTAGAATGACATATAATTATTATGGTTCTACCTCATACTGCAGAGCTTCCCTGGTGGCTCAGGGGTAAAGAATCCGCCTAAAATGCCAGAGACGCAGGTTCGATCCCCTGTGTTGCGAAGATCCCCTGGAGAAGGAAGTGGCAGCCCACTCCAGTGTTCTTGCCTAGGAAATCCCATGGACAGAGGAGCCTGGCGGGCTATAGTCCATAGAGTCGCAAGAGTTGGACACGACTTAGCAACTAAACAACAGCATCACCTCATGCTTCATATTGCAATTTGTAGGACAAATACAACTGTGACCATGAGAATACTTGGTAAACAGTAGAGAGCTTATAAATAGAATCATCATCATTATTATTACAAATGACCCTTTATTGTCCTTCCCTTGTGGCTCAGCTGGTAAAGAATCTGCCCTCAATGCAGGAAACCTGGGTTCAGTCCCTGGGTTGGGAAGATTCCCTAGAGAAGGGCAAGGCTACCCACTCCAGTATTCTGGCCAAGAGAATTCCATGGACTGTATAGTCCATGGGGTCACAAAGAGTTGGACACAACTGAGCAACTTTCACTCACTTCACATTGTCAATAGCAAAGTAGACACAGGGTTAGAGTGACCGAAGTCCTCACTCAGCTTGGAACTCTGGTTTTGTAATATTTTTTAAACTTCCAAGGAAACGACTACTCTTTTAAATTCTCTCATGTAAAATCCTGCCCGGGATTAATAATCCTTCTGACATCTACCAAAGAGTCAGATAGCAAACCAACAAAACCAAACAGCTTTGACATCTAGTTTGCTCTTAGGACAAGAACACATTTCTAGAATCATAATTTAGGTACATATCACAATGGAAATAAATAAACACATTCAGCAAAAGACTAGTGAAACCAGAAACCAACCACAGAAATGACCCTACTGAAGTCACTGGGAAATATTTGGGGGACATAGAAAGAAATGAGGCCATATTAGCTTGGTGCCCACTCAGAAATACTTGTGTAATTAATTGGGTGGGAAATGTAATGATA
This sequence comes from Capricornis sumatraensis, assembly GCF_032405125.1. Lineage (NCBI taxonomy): Eukaryota > Metazoa > Chordata > Mammalia > Artiodactyla > Bovidae > Capricornis > Capricornis sumatraensis. The sequence goes on from NC_091081.1 coordinate 61,707,077, forward strand.
TGCTTCAGTCCCATTCACACCTCGGAGACAGGCAGAAACATGGAGGACAGAGCTCCATTCCTTAAAAGAACACGGGAGGAGTAAGAAACGAAGGCACTACAGAAAGGACACAATCTGTCTTCGGGGCCAGACATGAGCTCAGACGGCGAGAGCAATTTAGAGCTATTGAAACAGGCCCCTTTGGCCAAAAGCAGCTCTGTGAACCTTCTCTGACTTTACAGAACACTCACAGGCAATCTGTAACAAGTACACAGCCTCTAGGAAACCTGAGTGCTTCAAACACCCACACTGATTTTACAAAAATGACATAAACAAAAATTACCAACAGAAGCCCAGGCCCCGGGGGATTATTGCCAGCCACACCGTAATGAGAAGGTAACCTACACACCCACCGTCTCTATGTGGAGAAAAGGACTGACCCTGCTCCTGGGCCTTGTTTTGGCTATTTGAATTACATTTACGTGGACTGATGTGTTAATTTGCAAATAATGCCTTTGTTCCCTTTGCAACACTGAAAATTGTCATCACCTTTAGGAAGAGCAACTTTTCTCAACCTCTGACAGAGCAGCAAACTGTTTCATACACACGCAGCCTTCAGCGAACTTTGGGAGTTGGTACTGCTGCCAAAACCCTTTCAGAACATGGAAAATGAGGTCAAGAGCCAGGCCAATGAGTCACTGAGTGGGGACACCTGCTCCTCCCTCTCCACCACTTGTATGCCTGTGGCAGTACCCTGGCAAGGCCCCTGTAACTGGATCTGGGCTAAGGACTGTCCAGAGAGTGAGGCAGACAATTGCAATCACCCTATGCCCCAACCTCACACGGGCACATGCACGCAAACACACACCACCAGAAGTGTCCACACTGCTGGGGTCTAACTAGGAGGCAGAGAAGGACTTCACCTGGGAGCTAGGACACAGCATCAGCCCAACGGATTGACAGCTAATCCAGTGGCAAGTTATACAGAGAAGCAGAGTGAGAATTCATCACAAAATTGACCCTCACTGAAATCCAGTGACCTGCGTGTGTTTGTGTGTGATCAGTCACTTTAGTCATTAGTTAGTTCTTAGTTCAGTCGCTCAGTTGTGTCCAACTCTTTGTGACCCATGAATCGCAGCACGCCAGGCCTCCCTGTCCATCACCATCTCCTGGAGTTCACTCAGACTCACGTCCATCGAGTCTGTGATGCCATCCAGCCATCTCATCCTCTGTCGTCCCCTTCTCCTCCTGCACCCAATCCCTCCCAGCATCAGAGTATTTTTCAATGAGTCAACTCTTTGCCTGAGGTGGCCAAAGTAATCATATCTGATGGAATTCCAGTTGAGCTATTTCAGATCCTAAAAGATGATGCTGTGAAAGTGCTGCACTCAATATGCCAGCAAATTTGGAAAACTCAGCGGTGGCCACAGGACTGGAAAAGGTCAGTTTTCATTCCAATCCCAAAGAAAGGCATTGCCAAAGAATGCTCAAACTACCACACAATTGCACTCATCTCACATGCTAGTAAAGTAATGCTCAAAATTCTTTAAGCCAGGCTTCAACAATACGTGAACCATGAACTTCCAGACGTTCAAGCTGGTTTTAGAAAAGGCAGAGGAACCAGAGATCAAATTGCCAACATCCGCTGGATCATGGAAAAAGCAAGAGAGTTCCAGAAAAAACATCTATTTCTGCTTTATTGACTATGCCAAAGCCTTTAACTGTGTGGGTCATGATAAATTGTGGAAAATTCTGAAAGAGATGGGAATACCAGACCACCTGACTTGCCTCTTGAGAAATCTGTATGCAGGTCAAGAAGCAACAGTTAGAACTGGACATGGAACAACAGACTGGTTCCAAATAGGAAAAGGAGGGCGTCAAGGCTGTATATTGTCACCCTGCTTATTTAACTTATATGCAGAGTACATCATGAGAAACGCTGGGCTGGATGAAACACAAGCTGGAATCAAGATTGCCGGGAGAAATATCAATAACCTCAGCTATACACCACCCTTATGGCAGAAAGTGAAGAACTAAAGAGCCTCCTGATGAAAGTGAAAGAGGAGAGGGAAAAAGTTGGCTTAAAGCTCAACATTCAGAAAACAAAGATCATGGCATCAGGTCCCATCACTTCATGGCAAATAGATGGGGAAACAATGGAAACAGTGGCAGACTTTATTTTGGGGGGCTCCAAAATCACTGCAGATGGTGACTGCAGCCATGAAATTCAAGACACTTACTCCTTGGAAGGAAAGTCATGACCAACCTAGACAGCATATTAAAAAGCAGAAACATTACTTTGCTAACAAAGGTCCGTCTTGTCAAGGCTATGGTTTTTCCAGTAGTCATGAATGGATGTGAGAGTTGAATTATAAAGAAAGCTGAGTGCCAAAGAATTGATGCTTTTGAACCGTGGTGTTGGAAAAGATTCTTGAGAGTCCCTTGGACTGCAAGGAGATCCAACCAGTCCATCCTAAAGGAAATCAGCCCTGGATATTCTTTAGAAGGACTGATGTTGAAGCTGAAACTCCAATGCTTTGGCCACCTGATGCAAAGAACTGACTCATTTGAAAAGACCCTGATGCTGGGAAAGATCGAAGGCAGGAGGAGAAGAGGCCGACAGAGAATGAGATGGTTGGATGGCATCACCGACTCAATGGACATGAATTCAGGTAAACCCTGGGAGTTGGTGATGGACAGGGAGGCCTGGTGTGCTGCAGTCCATAGGGTTGCAAAGAGTCGGATACGACAGAGCGACTGAACTGAACTAACTCTTTGCGACCCTACGGACTATAGCCTGCCAGGCTCCTAGCTACTTAAATCGAAAGGACCTAAAGTATGAAAGTGTCTCAGGCCTTACTGAGGTTCTCAGAGAGCTTGCCCAGAATTGTAGGAACAGCATGATGATGGCAATGATGATAGCAGCTAGCATTTGTTAAGCACTTCTCAACATACTGTTTTAAGAGCTCTGAATGAATTCATTCACAACAGCCCTGTGTGAATTGAGTGCTATTGTTTCTTCTAGTGTGAGAAAACCAAAGATGAACCAAAGGGTTAAATCCTTGTCAGGGGCAGTGAAATAAGGCCAGCTGGCTCCAGAGCCTGACAGTGTTGGACGGCCCTTCAGAAGCTCCCTGAAGAGTCCCCTTGCTTGAAGTCTCCAAAGCAGGCAAGTCTTTACATCGCCAGCCAGCTCTGGTCATGAACTTCCTCAGTGTGAATGGGGGTACTGTTACATATGCTTTTTTTGTCAGCAATTGTACTTCCAAAAACTAAATCTGCAGATGTGCATATAGACATTTTTTGGTGCAAGGTTGTAGTCTGTACAGGAAATAACTCAAATTTCCATCAAGAGATAACTAGCTAAATACAGGATTAACCACTCAGGTCTCTAGTCTATAAAACTGGCTCCTCTGCTCTGCCCCTCTGCCCCCTGCAGGCTTAGACAGGGGCAGTACCTTGGTAGGAGTATACTGTGCCCTTTTCTCTAAGTGAAAGCAGCCTTAGGGTAGGGTCCTTGCACAAACCACACACTGTATGCAGCAGCCCTAAGGCCAGGATGCAGTGAAATAGAAAGAGGTGCATTTACATCCATGCATAGAGTATGTGTAGAGTACCTCTGGAAGGATCTGATGACCATTGCTTCTGAATAGAGGGCCTGGAGAGCTGGGGGCTGGGGAATGTGCTTTTCACTTGTAAATCTTTTGATCAGGTTTACATTTTTACATATACATGTGAACCAAGCATACTTTTAAAAAGCTGAAATTTAAATTTAAAATTTAAACAACCCAGTGAAAATTAAATATTCATTATTGGTTAATCAGAAATGAAAGAAAAACAATCTAAGTGTCCAACAACTAGAGCAATGAATAAGTGTATGAGAGGATACATCTTTATGGATATATTGTACAATCATTAAAAGCCGGGGACATAGAAGGCAGGTAGAGAAAGGGAAAATATTTAGATGATAATGTTAATGAAAGACAAAATACCATATGTGCAGTATGATTGCAAATCACAATAGTGTAAAAAAAATTGTCTTCTCTTAGAAGCAAGCATGAGGATTTCTTCTGAAGGTGGGATGAGGAACTTATCTTTGTTGAGAAAATTGTTCAATAAGTCCTTTGGTGCAGAAGCTAGACTCATAGAGCTTCTCTTCCAAATCCCCAGGGAAGGTGTCAGTAATTTCTACTTTGCTCCCAACAGCACTAAACTAAACAGATTCTTTTCACAAAGACCACATAGAAAGACAGGAGACAGCCAACCCTAGGTTATCCCATAACACAAAAAAAAGGAAAGAAGGGTCAAACTAAATTATGGTAAATTGCTAAGTAGTCATATTACCAAGGGCTTCCCAAATTTGTTTTATTTCCTGAATATAATATGATTTTGTTACCTCTATACTTTTTTTAAAAGTCAATGTTTAACTGTCCGTGTAAAGCAGAGACATTACTTTGCCAACAAAGGTCCATCTAGTCAAGGCTATGGTTTTTCCAGTGGTCATGTATGGATGTGAGAGATGGACAGTGAAAAAAGCTGAGCGCCGAAGAATTGATGTTTTTGAACTGTGGTGTTGGAGAACACTCTTGAGAGTCCCTTGGATTGCAAGGAGACCCAACCAGTCCATTCTAAAGGAGATCAGTCCTGGGTGTTCATTGGAAGGACTGATGCTGAGGCTGAAACTCCAATACTTTGGCCACCTCATGGGACGAGTTGACTCGTTGGAAAAGACCCTGATGCTGGGAGGGATTGGGGGCAGGAGGAGAAGGGGACGACAGAGGATGAGATGGCTGGATGGCATCACTGACTCGATGCACATGAGTCTGGGTAAACTCCAGGAGTTGGTGATGGACAGGGAGGCCTGGCGTGCTGCGATTCATGGGGTCACAAAGAGTTGGACACGACTGAGCGACTGAACTGAACTGAAAGAAGCAATGAGAAAAGCAACTCTGTTCCAGCTATGGAAGTCAGTTGGAAATCTTGCAGAAGAGATTCAGAGGAAGGCTTAGTAATGAGCCCTCTGTCTTTCTCAGATCCTCAGGCTTTTGGTTCTTGCTGCCTTCATGTTCAAAAGGAAGTCTGAGCTGTGGAGAGAGGAGAAAAGTTTGGGAAGTAGGAGAGGGAAAAAGGACCTTAGAAGCAGAAACAACTGATGTTTTTCTCTAAGTTTTTGAAAACATCTAAACAGAGAACTGCATCTCAGATGGATAACCAATGCTCATAGAGAAACTGAGGATCAGTCCACGGAAAACAAGAGGATTCCCTGATTATAATCTGTTTAGTAACGTTTATAATCAGATAGTCTTGAGGCTGATGTCTATACTAAGCACAAGGTATGGTCACAGTTGACGTTTAAGTAGATGGGTATTATTTTAGAAACTTCCTTTTTCATCCTTTTTCCCCTGGTATTCTGTTCAGCCCACAGAATATGGGATTTGCAGTCAACAATCCAGCCCCTAAAAGGGATAGTTAGGGAGTCTGAGATCGCCATGTCCATGCTATTGCATTTAAAATGGATAATCAACAAGGCTATCCATAGCAGGGAACTCTGCTCAATGTTATGTGGCAGCCTGGATGGGAGGGGCGTTTGGGGGGGAATGGATACGTGTGTATATATGGCTGAGTCTCTTTGCTGTGCACTTGAAACTATCATAACATTGTTTATATATTATTGGCTATCCTCCAATATAAAATAAAAAGTTTTTTAAGAATCCAGCTCCCAGCCTCCTACTGGAACATATGACTTCCCACATTACTTAAGCCTTCAAGCCTCAGAATTGCCATCAATAAAATGGGAATGATAACGATAACTATCCTTTCAAAGAGTAATTCAGACTACCTAATTCAAAGTCATTTCGAACTTTAAAAGAGATAATAGATATGAAAAGTGCTCCATGACATTACATTATCCCACATGAGCAAGGCTTATGCTCTTTCTGAAAATACAGAGAACTTCCCCCAAGTAATACAAATGACTAAAAGACTCAATTTTGAGATATCACATAATTTAAGGCATTAGCAATTTACATATTTGTTAATAAACTTGAAACTATATATTGCCTTCTCATTTTTATTTTTATATGTATTCATAAATAGAACCTAGTTTAAAGGAAAATGGGCTTCTTCTACATAAATTTACTTGCATGCTAAGTCGCTTCAATCATGTCTGACTCTTTGTGACCTCTTGGACTTTGCCTGCCAGGCTCTTCTGTCCAAGGGATTCTCCAGGCAAGAATACTGGAGTGGGTTGCCATTCTCTTTTCCAGGGGGTCTTCCCATCCCAAGGATCGAACCCAGGTCCCCTGCATTGCAGGCAGATTCTTTACCATCTGAACCACCAGGAAAGTCCCTCAAGTTTCCTTAAAGAGTGAAAAATAAAATTAATAGAACTTTGAAAGGAAGATTGTCTAAAGAAGAGGATAATGTTACTTTCTTGAAGTCACTTTTCAACGGCACCAGTTCCATAAGCTGCAGACTGCCTTTAATGAAAAAATTAATGATATGTCCCTGAAAATTCCACATAGCTTAATCAGAATATTTCATCTTGTTCTTAAACTTAATTTTCTAAGTAAAAATTTTTTCACCTTTCTTTTTCATTATACCGAATGTAAATTCATTCATTATATTAAATGAGAAAGTGCTGTGTCATTATCAAGACTATTATTACTATAAATAAACTCATGAATCAATTGGAAATGGATACTCTAAATGAAATATAACTCAGTGTTCAAATCACGTCACAGAGCCATCAGGTATGGTCACAGTTGACATTTAAGTAGATGGGTATTATTTTAGAAACTGCCTTTTTCGTCCTTTTACCTCTGGTATTCTGTTCAGCCCACAGAATATGGGATTTGCAGTCAACAATCCAGCCCCTAAAAGGGATAGCTAGGGAGTTTGAGATCGCCATGTCCATGCTGTTGTATTTAAAATGGATAATCAACAAGGCTATCCATAGCAGGGAACTCTGCTCAATGTTATGTGGCAGTCCGGATGGGAGGGCCCTATTAAGGGAGGTTCTGACCCAGATCCCACAGCCTCACAGTTTTTGACTCCAGGTAAAACAACTCTCAGGGTTAGAAGCCTCTTCGTAACTCAGAGCCTCCATCTGCGTTCCTTTAACTGCCGCTTGTGAGCTTGGCGCTTCCATCTGGAACAACACATAAGATGGGCCCCTCTCCATAAGGGGCTTCCCTGGTGGCTCAGATGGTAAAGAATCTATCTACCTGCAATGCAAAAGACACAAGTTCGATCCTTGGTCAGGAAGATCTCCTAGAGAAAAGAATGGCTACCCACTCCAGTAGTCTTGCCTGGAGAATCCTAAGGACAGAGAAGCCTGACAGGCTACAGTCCATGCGTTTGCAGAGTCCCAACATGACTGAGCGACTAACACTTTCACTTTCACTGTCCACATGAAGACATCTATCATGCTCTCTATCAATCTCCCCTTCCAAATTAAGTGCATCAGATTGGATAAACTCCTCCTTATAAAATAGGGCATCTGTTCACTAACCACCCTGGTCCAACTTCTCTGGATGGACTAATGGCAACAACAGTCTCTAATGGATATGTTATTCCAAGTATCCCCTAAAATGTTCAATACACAGTAGAATCAGTAGATATTACTTCTACTACTGTAACTTAAATGTACATACAGTTTGTTTATTTATTTGTTTGGGAGGAAATATTTGTTTAGGGATATTCATTTCATTCCAGGTACATTTTGAGTTTGTTCCCCTTATAGTTGGAAATGTTATGATTATGTGAATAAATTTCGCTTTAATTTTCTTCAGAAAACATCTTAGCATTTTATTAAAATTCACCATCCCTAACATCCCTTTATGTCAAAGAGAAAAGAATTACATGTAGCTAACTTCTAAGTGATCTCAAAAACTAAATTACAAATGTCTACAAAGAGCAGTATATTTCTGGAAAATGCTGTGCAGTCAAAGCTAGAATGTTTTTTGATCTTCAAAACATATTAGCTAAGTATCTTGAAAACAGATTAACTGGGTCCTGTACCAATCAGATAGATCTTAGTAACTGTTTTAGGTAAACTTTCAATAAGTATAAGTTAGGTTAAATAAGAGTTCCAGTTAGGATGATCTTTAAAGTGTTTTATTACATCTCAAGGACCTAGCATGGTACCTGGAAAATCAGACCTTGTTCTTTTTTTTTTTTTTTTTTAATAAAAATAAGACACAGTCAGTGTCCTTCTCAGCTGTCCTAGCAACAGGCCTGTGGGAAACTGAGCTCCCGGAGGGGAAGGGACTGGCCTGGGGGCTCACACCCAGCAGGACTAAAAGCAGACCTTTTCCAGACCTTGTTCTATTTGCCAAGGATACACCTGTGAATAAAGCAATGCCTTACTGACATGCCACTTACATCTGCACACACACTTGTAAGTATGTGTATGGTGGTAGTATATATTCATGAATTATTAAAACCAAAAATACAGAAATCAATGCCCCCCGCCACTTACCACCAAAAGAATAAACCAGTATGGTACAGGTATAACTAGGAAATAGAAATGTTTCATGGTTCACTGTCCTTAAGGGACCATTGGTGTTCTATGAATTAATTGGGCAAGAGAAAATATTTCAGGCTTTTGAATAGAATAAGTACAAGCAAATAAGTGTCATCTTGGACTTGTCTAGTGAACCAAAGACTGTCAACATACTTAGACATTTGTTCTTCTATGATAAGGGATAATATATTAGTGATATAACCTTTAAAATAAAAAACATTTTTGTTTTAGAGTTTTTCCGAAGTCTTCATTCATGGAAGAGGAATTTGAGGCCAAACGATGTTAAAAGACTTGGCTAACATTTTTTTAACTTGCTTTATAGAAGTATAGTTGATGTACAAACTTGTGTTAGCTTCTGCTGTACAGCAAAATGATTCAGATTATACATTCATATACGTTCTTTCTCATACTCTTTTCTATTATGATTTATCACAGGATATATATTAGGATTTCCCTGATAGCTCAGCTGGTAAAGAATCCGCCTGCAGTGCGGGAGACCTGGGTTCCATCCCTGGGTTGGGAAGATCCCCTGGAGAAGGGAAAGGCTACTCACTCCAGTATTCTGGCCTGAAGAACTCCATGGACTATTGTCCATGGGGTTGAAAACCGTTGGACACGACTGAGCGACTTTCACTTTCACAGGATATAAAATATAGTTCCCTGTGCTATATACAGTAGGACCTTCTTGTTTATCCAGTCTACATGTAATAGTTTGCAACTGCTAATCCCAAACTCCCAATCCACCCTTCCCTTATCTCCCTTCCCCACCACCCACCCCGCCCCGCAAACACAAGTCTGTTCTCTATGTCTGCAAGTCTGTTTCTGTTTCGTAGACAAGTTTCTTGTTTAGATTCCATGTATAAGTGATATGATATGGTATTTAAGATTTGGCTAACATGAACTGATACGCTGGAGTCACTGCAGTGACTAGCTCTCCAGCCTCCCAGTGTCCAGCCTGTGCTGTTTCTATTCATCACAACTGCCCCTGTCGTATCAAGACGGAGGAAAGGGAGAAGGAAAGAGGACCACTGTAACAGAATGCACAGTCCATTTTAATATGCTTTCCTCAAACTCTAGTTCTGAAATTAAGTTGAAAAAGGCTAAAGTTGGAATTCTTACAAAACAAAGCTTGTAGTAAAAACTATGAAACTGGGAATTCCTTGGTGGTCCAGTGGTTAGGATTCCAAGCTTCCACTGCAGGGAGCCTAGGTTCTACCCCTGGTAGCACAGCTAAGATCCCACAATCTGAGTGGCCAAAATAAATTTAAAAATAAAAACTATGAAACTAATACTCAACACAGCATATAGTACGTGAAATGCTCAAAGACTGGTTGACTTGGACAAAATAATGTTTTTTTTTTTCACGTCCAGCTGACTATCATCGATGTCAGCAATTTAGGAGACGAAGGATTCCTGGTCACAGACAGATTTCATTAAAGGAAAAGAAATCAATTTTTGTGATATCTTACCCTCCATCTACTCTTTTAATGACTCAATTTGGTCAGAATATGCAGTTTGAGTTGAAAATAACAGATAAGTATAAAATTCCCATGTATATCTTAAAGAAATAAAGGTAAATAGATGTATTTATGATGTAACACTCCAGTTATTGTTAATTAGTCACTCAGTCATGTCTGACGCTTTGTGACCCCACAGCCACCTGGCTCCTCTATCCATGGGATTCTCCAGGTAAGAATACTGGAATGGGTTGCCATTTCCTTCTTCATGATATCTTCCTGACCCACAGATTGAACCGGTGTCTCCTGCATTGGCAAGCAATTCTTTACCACTGAGCTGCAGAGGAAGCCCATAACACTTCAGTAGCTTTTGTCAAATCTAACCTGCATTTGACATAAGGAGACAAGAATATATTATCTTCACCCAAAATTTTACTCTATCATTTGCTAAAACTAACATTTTAAATCTTAGATCCAAATAGCTATTCAGGCAATACCAATCACAAAACACATGGATGACTGGTAAGCCCTATGGTGGATATACTGACACTTCTATCAGAAATTCTGTACTGAAAACATATTAAGTGAGTTTTTTGCTTCCAAATTCATCCCCGATAATGCAGCTGATGTAGCCACTGCTCAGAAATATTTTTGGAGCCAGTCTTCAGGAAATGCCTTCAGAAGCAGATTACAACAATCCTTACAAGAAAATCACTTGAATTACCTGCAAGTTGGACGTCATTTGTGACTCACTGTGATATCATTCAGCTTGATCAACCATTCATTCATCAGACTTAGCACTTGTCTATTTCCGGAAATCAGATTCATCCTCAGAGGAGAAATAGATACTCCTGCTGGAAGTGGTTTTCCAAAGACTCTGAAGCAATTCTTAGGCAGGCTCTTCTGTGGTACATCATGGGACACAGAGCCAGCGGAAAGTGGGAGGGAATCTGGGTGAGGCAGGGATCTGCTCACCAAGGTCCACGCATGGTCAATTAGAACTGCAACAAATATGACAGCAAAGAGGAAAGCCCAGTTGGTGGGAAGTGGTCACGTCTGCTGGAGGGTTTAGGGGACAGGGAGAACCAGATAAGGCTTCTGAGAAAAACGTTCCCTAAACTGGGTCTTAAAGGATGAGTGGAAATCCTCATGTGGCAGAAACAGCAAACGCCACAGCACAGAGTGATGCTAACTTGGCACTTTGGGGACCAGATGTTACCTATTGCCTTTGGAGGTCAGATGAGGCAGCAGTGGTATCCACTGGGAGGGGCTGGTTGGTCAGGAAAGAACTCAGACTCTGAAATCCAGAGTTTGGACTCAAGCAGTTTACTTGTAGCATGAATGTGGGTAAAGTACCTAACTTCTCTGCTCCTTAGTTTCCTCATCTGTAAAAAAAAGAATATGACTTAACAGGTTAATACTTGTAAAATGGCTAGTCCAGAGACCAGAACAAACTAAGTTTTTGAGTTTAGCTATCATGATTGATTATCATCATCTCTGACCACAGGCAGCAGGACCTTGGAGGACAGAAACTATGGTCTAGTTCTCAGGGAAGAAGGGTTGGTGTGAGCAGACCCAGCACAGGCTCCCTGGCTACCAGCTGTTTAGGCCAAGGCTGAAAGCCTGACCGTGAAGCAGGGAACTCAAGGTCCTTAGTCGGGAGGACCAGACAGAGACCTAGTCAAAGGCTGAAACCACTTGGGACAGAGTGCCGTCCTACTCAGGGGACCTTCCGGTGCCACATCATACTTCCATGCCCCAGCAGATAGACCTGAAATCGCTGATACTCCTCTCCAGATTAGCCTCTGACAAGGCTTCTCTCAACTGCAGGATGACACTGGGCTAATACAAAAGCAGGGGTTGGGGGTGGTGGGGGTAGAAGGGGAGGGCAATCATTTAAACAATTACAATGTCTTTGGAAACATATATTTTCAAGTATAAATTATGGTATGAAGTGAAATGTTAGTCACTCGGTGGGACTGTAGACCTCTAGGCACCTCTATCCATGGGATTCTTCAGGCAAGAATTTTGGAGTGAGTTGTCATACCCTTCTCCAGGGGATCTTCCCAACCCAGGGGAAAAAAAAAATTCCACCACTTTTTTTTTCTGGTGCCATCATGTGGGATCTTAGTTCCCTAACCAGGGATGGAACCCATGCCCCCTGCACTGGAAGCTCAGAGTCTTAACCACTGGACAGCCAGGCAAGTCCAAAATTCCACCACTTTAATGTACCAATCTTTACTGGAATAAAAACAAAAGCTATAATCCTATTATTCATAATTAGCCTTATGCTTCTCTCTAGTAGTCAAATAATAGCTGTACTTACATTGAAGAACTTATAATAATCTCACTGAAATCTTAAAGTTTAGCAATACTGTCTTCTGTTCTTATCCTTGAATTATATAGAAAATTTATTTTGTTGGGAAAAGAGCTGAATTACAAAAAGATACAAGCATCCAATGTTCATAGCAGCATTATTTATAAGTGTTTAAGTGTTAGTTACTCCATTGTGTCTGACTCTTTACAACTCCATAGACTGTAGCCTGCCAGGCTCCTCTGTCCATGGAATTCTCCAGGCAAGAATACTGGAGTGAGTTGCCATTCCCTTTTCCAAGGGATATTCCCAACTCATGGACCAAACCCCGGGTCTCTAGCATTGCAGGCAGATTCTTTACCATCTGAGCCACCAGGGAAGCACACAGTCTAGACATGGAAGCAACCTAAATATTTATCAATAGAGGAATGGATAAAGAAAATGTGGTACACATATACAATGAAATATTACTCAGCCGTTAAAAAGAATGAAATAGTGCCACTTGCAGCAACATGGATGGACCTAGAGATTATATTAAGTGAAGTCAAAGAAAGACAAATATCATATGATGTCACTTATATGTGGAATCCTAAAGGAAAATACAAATGAAATTATTTACAAAATAGAAATAGACTCACAGACATAGAAAACAAGTTTATGGTCACCAAAGGGGAAAGGAGAGGGGAGGAATAAGTTGGGTATTAGGGATTAACAGATACACACTACTGTATATTATATAGATAAGCTAGAAGGATCTACCGTATAGCACAGGGAACGATATTCAACATATGCTAATAACCTATAATGGAAAAGAAACTGAAAAAGAATCTGATTCAGTTAACTGAATCACTTGCTGCTGCTGCTGCTGCTGCTAAGTCGCTTCAGTCGTGTCCGACTCTGTGCGACCCCAGAGAAGGCAGCCCACCAGGCTCCCGTCCCTGGGATTCTCCAGGCAAGAACACTGGAGTGGGTTGCCATTTCCTTCTCCAGTGCATGAAAGTGAAAAGTGAAAGTGAAGTCGCTCAGTCGTGTCCGACTCTTCGCGACTCCATAGACTGTAGCCTACCAGGCTCCTCCGTCCTACACCTGAAACTTTGTAAATCAACTATACTTCAATTAAGAAAAAAAGTTGAATTAGTTTGATGATAAATCTCAGGTTGATAAAAGCCATGGTCATTTGTAATTCATGATTATGCTTTAAAGTAAGCTGTTTTTGCAAGTTATGAAAATCTGACCCTACTTTGTGACTTCTAAAGATCTGACCTTCAAGTGGTATAACTAGTTAGCAGCTTCCCAGGAGGCTCGAGTGGTAAAGAATCCCCCTGCCAATGCAAGAGACACAAGACATGTGGGTTCGATCCCTGGGTGGGGAAAATCCCCTGGGAAAGGGCATGGCAACCCATTCCAGTATTCTTGCCTGGAGAATCCCATGGACAGAGGAGCCTGGTGGGCTACAGTTCCTAGGGTCGCCAAGAGTTGGATATAACTGAAGCGACTTAGCTCGCACGCGGGTGCTCTCTAATGCTATACTTCCCTCTTGTGGCAAACATAGAAAACTGCGGTCTGAACTTTTCCCTTTCAAGTTTTTCTGCCAAGTTTTATACATCCTTGTAAACTGCCTTAAATACTTTCAGGAAAAAGGCAAAGTGTAAACAAATAAGTAAACAAATTTGCAAGATGGACAATGTTTCCCAGGGGTTAAAAATATGTATTTTATAAAAGCATATGTATATGTGTATGTGTGTGTGTGTGTGTGTGTGTGTGCAAACCCATCTGCCTGTGTTCAAATCCCATTCAGCCACTTACCAGCAATGGAAATCTGGGGGAGTTCATTCGGCTCCCCATGTCTAGGTCGCCATCTGTGAAATGAGGAAAAAAATAGTACCTTGTCTTGTTATAAGGATTAGAGTCAATATATGTTAATCACTAAGAACAGGAGCTGATATATCAATGCCATTCAAAATGAGAGCTATTTGCTCTTATCTGAATGGTAAATTACAGCCCACTCCCAAGTGCAGTGTAACAGAAGTTCTCAGGGACCCACAGACCATTTCCCCCTAGTGTCCGGTCCAAAACCACATCTCCTTGCTAGGAATATTTGGCACAGAGTACAGAAAACCTGATGCAAAGAAGTGACTCACTGGAAAAGACCCTGGGGCTGGGAAAGATTGAAGGCTGGAGGAGGAGGGGCCGACAGAGGATGAGATGGTTGATGGCATCACCGACTCAATGGACATGAATTTGAGTAAACTCCAGGAGTTGGTGATGGACAGGGAGGCCTGGCATGCTGCAGTCCATGGGGTCGCAAAGAGTCGGACACTCCTGCGTGGCTGAACTGAACAGAAACTGAAATGGCAACCAAATTGAGTTGTAAAAGTAAAAGAAGTCACTCAGTCGTGTCCAACTCTTTGCAACCCCGTGGACTATACAGTCCTGGAATTCTCCAGGCAAGAATACTGGAGTGGGTGGCCATTCCCTTCTCCAGGGGATCTTCCCAACCCAGCGGATTGAACCCAGGTCTCCCACATTGCAGGCGTATTCTTTACCAGCTGAGCCACAAGAGAAATCCAAGAATACTGGAGTGGATAGCCTAGTCCTTCTCCAGGGGATCCTCCCAACCCAGGAATTGAACTGAGGTCTTCTGCACTGCAGGCGGATTCTTTACCAACTGAGCTATCAGGGAAGCCCAATTGAGTTATGATTAACCAAACTGAGCCAAGTAAGTCAGAGGATGTTAATATCGTACACAGACTCCAGGGCATGTCCCGCTCCATTTTACAGTCAAGGAGCTTGGGGCCCGAGAGGTAATAACTCAGTTCTCCCAGCACATTTCCAGCACTTCTTCCACTGGTTCCCAAAGCCACACAATGAAATAACTGTTTAATGTTTCTGAGTCCTTGAAAACGAGTTATTTCCATGAAAAAAGGGCAAAGCTGTGAAAGACCAACCAAAGGTTACCCACAAAGAAACCAAGGGGAGCAGCATAGGTTTGAAGGGGGATATTTGGAGACAGAAAAGCATTCTCAACACCAATTTTTAAAATGCAAACATACAGGGTAATCGGTACTGGGAATTCTGGGCAGTCAGTACTACTCAAGGCTAATGGCAGTGGAAGATAGGCTGGACCCTGCAACATTTTTGGAGCCCATGTCTGCTGTGGATGACTAGTCTGCTAATGGACTGTGATGCACCACTATGACAAACCTCTGTGGAAATGTCCTTGGTTGAAGAAGGATGCTTTGCTCAAGATCATGCCACACTCATCAATGTAGGGTCAATGTGAAGACAAAAAGACCTGGCACCCTCAGAGCAATGGCAGACTACATGCACGTGTGCTAAGTCGCTTCAGTCGTGTCTGATTCTTTGTGACCCGATGGACTGTAGACCACCAGGCTCCTCTGTCCATGGGATTCTCCAGGCAAGAATACTGGAGTGACTAGCCATGCCCTCCTCCAGGGGATCGTCCCAACACAACCTGGGGACTGAACCCACATCTCTTGTGTCTCCTGCACTGGCAGGCAGGTTCTTTACCTCCACCTAGGGAGACTACTCCATAGGGCTACTCCAGCTTCAGAGCTCCCTCTAGAGTGCTCTGAGGCCCTTGCTGAGGCTACATTTCAGCCCAGCTTCTCCCTCACCCAATCCTGCTTCCTTCCCTAGTAGGGGTATGATCCTGAGAACACAGTCAGATAAATTTCCTCACATTAATCCCTCTCTCACAGTCTGCCTCCCAGATGACCCAACCTGCAATAGCCCTTTTTTGGTTTTGTTTTTGATTTATTGTTATTATGAATTTATTTTTTGTATGTTTCGGCTTCACCATGCAGCCTGTGTTATCTTAGTCCCCTGACCAGGCCTTGAACTGGAGCCTCCTGCAATGAAAGAGCAATTATTAACCACTGAACCACCAGGGAAGTCCCAATAGCCCTCTTTTCTGTTTAATATTTATTTGACTGCATTGGGTCTTAGCTGTGGCACAAGAGATCGATCTTTGTTGCAATGCAGTATCTTTTGTTGCAGCGCAGGGACTCTCTAGCTATGTCACATGAGCTCTAGAGCTCTCAAGCCCAGCAGCTGCAGTGTGTGGGTTTAGTTGCCCCTCAGCACGTGGGCAACTTAGTTCCCTGACCAGGGATCAAACCTGCGTCTCCTGCACTGCAAGGCAGATTCTCAGCCACTGGACCAACAGCGAAGTCCCCCAATAGCCCTCTTTTGATATAAAAATCTCACACTTGCATGATTGGCTTGTCTCCCAACCAAATTTTTATATAAATTTCATAATTAAAGCACAAATGCATTCTCATTGTAAAAGCAAGGGTTTGGGTAACCCCTATCCATAACAGTTCCATGCCACTATTTGCAACTCCAGTGCCTCCTCCAGTTGCTGATGTATCCTCCTGGGAAGTCCTATCTCCTCTCCCTGCCTTGACAATCTGCTATCATCTGCATGTCTCAGCCAGTCAAGATTTTGAACAGCATTAACTTCCTGCAATCTATATTATAAAACCAATATTTTTCCCAAATATAAAATAGTATTAGAATGCCTTGTCAAATGATTTGTCAAATGCCTTAATTCTTCCCTACAGATTAACTACCAGCCAATCAAGAAAGAGAATACAACTTAGTTTAAAGGCATATGAGGAAAACGGGAGAGGAGGGACCCTTCAAGACCAAGTGGGAGGATTCATGTCTTAGAGTCAGGAAAATAAGCTGTTGTTTATATAACTTGCAAGAAGATAAAGTTTCCACATTCACAATATGTTTAGACAAGTTTAAAATGTTATAAACAACACGTAGGTATTAATTTATGTATAGATTCATGATGAAAGCCTAAACCCTCACAAACTCTACAGTCAACATTAAGTCACAAGGAGCCCAAGTATAGGCCACTCAAAAGGCCTCCCAAAGGGGAATTTCATGGCATGGTCTTGTGTTGTCCAGGACACTGCAAGTCACCCTTCTAAATAGAGGTGTTAGTCATTTGGTCCAACTCTTTCCGACCCCACGGTGCAGCCCACCAGGCTCCTCTGTCCATGGAATTCTCCAGGCAAGAATACCGGAGTGGGTTGCCATTCGCTTCTCCAAGGGATCTTCCAGACACAGGGATCAAATCTGGATCTCCTGTATTGCGGGCAAGTCTGAGCCACCAGGGAAGCTAATAGAGGTAAGCCCAAGGTCAACTCAATTCTGATGCATCCTAGTGCTGACATGTGCTTTAGGCAAGCAGGAAATCCATTCTGAAGTAGAAAAGAAAAGCTCCCCTCCCCCAATAAACCAACTTGAGATTTCTTAGGAAATAGATCTCACTTGGCAGAAAATAGTATCTTCAAAATGTTCCTGCAATGCAAAACTGCCCTATGGGATAAAAACTAGTGATTTCAGAGGAAGAGGGACTCTAATTCCAAGTACAAGATGAGAAGAGGCAGAATGGGGACAGTGTCTAGGAGGGGCGGGAACAACAGCAGGAACACTCTACTGAGAAGTGTCAGAAGGCTACACAGAGGGAATAACAGGCAGGTACGAAAGCCACATTGGTGTACTTGCTGTACCACTATGAGTGCTTTTGGCTGCAAATAACAGAAAACCCACTCAGCATATTTTTTAATCTTTCTCATGTAATAAGTCTAGAGATGGCTTTTGCTGGTGTTAGTCAACAGCTCGGTGATGTCTTTGAATCACATTTCTCTGATTCAAAGCCTATCCCTCGTGGTCATAAGATGAATGCGGCATAGCCAGGCCTAACTAGAAGGTGCTGGGTGAAAGGGGCTGGACATGGAGATAACCAGGCAGCCAATTCTCGACACCATGACATGAAAACGGTAAGCAAACGGGCTTTTTCAAAAGGAGAGAGCTTCCAAAATGGGTGGGTGCTGAGTCCATCCAAATGGAACCTAAGCTCCATTTCTAGGGAAACATGGAAATTCCCACACACATTAGTGTAATGGCAGAGAAAAAAACACCTATTCCAAACTTACGTGTTTCATCATATTGACCAAGAAACTAACTACACAATTCTCTTTCCCCCCAAAAGTTTAGACTTCTTAAATGTAGTGAGAAGAAAACATGAATGTGAAGCGCTATAAAACACAAACAAGTTCAAAAAGGTGTATTTATTTACAAAGGAACAGAGCATAATAAAGAACAAAGGAAATAAAATGATAGGTGTACATATTTACATAGCAAGTGAGGGCAAAACTTATCAAGAAGATTCTTTAAATACTTCTACAATCGAGCATTTAATAGTCAAAATCAGCTTCTAAGAATAATTCTTTATCACCTCAAGTGTTTTATGGGGTTCAATCTATGATTCACAGTATGACTCTCTTAGTGAAAAAAATTATAATTTTATATTCTTTGAAAATCTCCAAGTTGCTGGAGGCCAGGTAAACCATATCACTACCAATCTTTAAAAGACCGAAAGACTCTTAAATAAGCAAGTCATAACTGATTTAAGAAATTAAAAAAAACCCAAATGTACTATCATCGGCTGGGTAGTACAATATAGACTTAGTTTATATTACTTTCTTAATCCACTAAATGGTTTCTGTTACCTTATAATGAGATCTTACCTTTCTCAAATGAGAAACATTAAATTGCTTACGATTTAGCTCTTAGGAAAATCATTCAAAATATTTATTCAGCTTTAATAAACTTAACATATGTGGGAAAAAATGAAAAAGATCCATGCACCTGACTATCATCAGTGGCCCGTTAACTGGTGGATCTTATAAGACCAGACACAGGTCAAGATCCTTCAGACCTCTGCACTAACATACCCCATTATATGGACTGCATTTAGATTCATTGACAGGAGATGCGATCCTTTCGCAGGCAGGGAGAGGCATGTAGGCATCCTTCTGCAGTCCTGCCTTCCAGGTGTAGACACGGCCCCTGGTGCTCACGGCTTGGTCTACACCTGCTGGGTTTATTGGCTCTTCCTTTAATTCAACATACTTCTGATTTGAGATACGGTGTCCAAACTGAAACAAAGCAAATGTGTAATACATTATTCTGATGTAAAAAAACAGAATAGCAACACAAGCACCAAATGACCCTATCAGGCTTAATTCATTCAACAGTAAGTAGTTGTTTGAGAGCGGGCTATGTGTCACGCCGAGTGCTCAGGGCTGGGGTCACAGAAAGTGAGACCTCAGTTCTGCCGGAACTGACAGAGTAGAACAGTTCTCCTCTGCTCTGCTGTGCTCTGTGAGTTGTCATCTGCTTTTTAGCTTCCACCCCTCCTCCTTTGCCACTCCAGTGCCACCCACCGGACTTTAGACTCTGTCCCTCTTTCACTCTCCCCTTGTTCCCATGGCTTAATCTTCTTTACTTCCTCAACTAAACTGTAAGATGGGAAACCACCCCCCAAATTAGGATTATATCTGAAGTAAAGCAAAGAGGCTTCAAATAAGGAGCAATCTTCAGGGCTAAGAGTTGAAATACATTGTGAATTTTTTTAAGTGTCCAGGGAGCATGGTCATCGAAGGTAATTATGACCTCACTTGCTTTGTTAAGCACAATTATAAATATTCTATTTATCTAGATAATCCAGTCTTTTCATGTGACGAGGAAAAATACTGGGAGTATTCACATTTAAATATGGTTAGGTTGAATCTATTACATCATTCCTCTCTGGTCCTCTCAAAGTTAGACGCCCAGCTCATACTGGGCGGCAACAGTGACAGACAGCAATGTCAAGTTAGCACGTATCCAGAATAAACCATTACAAACTTATGCACAAGTATTTTTCAAATCAAATGTTTTATCTCAAAAAATGTCATAGTATGCTAAAAGCTAAAATGAGCATGGAAGTGAAAGTCAGTACAAACAACCAGAACATTAGCAGCACACAGTATCAACAATTTTATGGTCCAGTCCACATAATTACTTCAAGAGAATTTGAAGGTAAAGATACATCATGAACAGTATGCATGAGAAAAACCGAAAATTTAACCTTACATTATAAGTGCACCCTTGAAGTTTCTGGACTAGAAAATGGAGAAGACCCCCAACAATTATCTTCTTTCTCAAAGGAATCTTCTTCTTGGAATGCAAATTTCTGCCTAAGTGCATGGGATATTAGAGACACTGGATCCCAAGGTGAGTCTTCTTTTTTCCTTTTATGAATAGGTCTGCCTCCAGGGGACCTTTAAAAAAATGGAATAACTTAAAACTTTGTGTATTAAGTTCCTTATTGAAGAGCTTCCCAGGTGGCACTAGTGGTAAAGAACCCGCCTGCCTGTGCAGGAGATGTGAGAGACACAGATTGGATCCCTGGGTCAGGAAGACTCCCTGGGGAGGGCATGGCAACCCACTCTGATTGAATTCTGGAGAATCTTGTGGACAGAGGAGACCAGCAGGTCCCAGTCCATGGGGTCACAAACAGTTGGACACAACTGAAGCAACTGAGCACATAAGCTTTGACAAGCTTAGCAAAAATATAAGCATTATATGGCAGAAAGAGAAGCATAATATATCATAATCTACTTCATCTTCAAAAGATTGGAATGTTTTGGCTTAGGATAACAAATATAAGGGTGCAATGGATTAGGAATCAGAAAGCTGAGAAACCATATGGGGCTCTACCACAATCCATTATAACCTGTGATTTATCAAATATCATCTTTGTTTTTTCATTTTCTAATTCTCCAGTGGGTAGAAAAGTTTAAAGAAAAATTTAATAACTTTTAAAAGGACTATGGAGTTCATGAAAAGAAAAACATCAGGCTCTTTGTTCACTCACTCAGTCTTAATGCTGACTATTTTGCCAGGCTCCATTTTTACATTTTGGGGGTAAAGAGGTAATCCTGCTCCCGTGAACACTCTAGCGGCAGGAGTTCATCAGTGAACAAGTAAGCAAGAATATTTGGGGCAGCAATTAGTGCTGTTAATAAAATAAAAGCGGGAGGGACTTTCCTGGCGGTCCAGTAGCTAAGACTCCCCACTGCCAATGTAGGGGCCCCAGGTTTGAGCTCCAGTCAGGGAACTAGATCCCACTGCCACAACTAAGAGTTTGCATGCTGCAACTAAGACTCAGCACAGCCAAATATGTATTTTTTAAAATAAAAAATAAATAAAAGAGGGAAGTGTGATAGTGGCTAGGATAAAGCGCTTTCGATGAGATGCTGAGGGGATAAGTCTCTTAAAGGATTCGGCATTCTTCTTAAGAAAACGACAAGCAGTCAGTTTTATTGTTAACATCCAATGGATGCATCAGAAAGGAGGCTGGCATCTGTTAGAAAGGGAAAACAGGTGCAACTGGAGCGCAGTGAAGTAAGATGGGAAGCAGGATGGGGCGTCAGAGGCACGAGGGCTGAATCCAGGCCACAGCAAGGGGTCAAGGTTTCATTCTAAGCACAGCGAAAACCACTAAAGGATTTTCAGCAGGGGAATGGCATGATCTGACTTCTGTTTTTAAAGATCACTCTGGTTATGATTCACATACGGAGAACAGACAAGCAGGCAAGAATGAAAAGAGACTGACCAGTTAAGAGGTCACTGCCAAAGTCCAAATTTTATAAAATGGTGGCTTAAAATGAAAGGTGGCAGTGGGGACCATTGAGGGTACATAGATTTGAGTGTGGCCTCCCCCCTCAAAAACTGATAACAGGAAAAACACATAGAAGAATTGAAAAGGATTTTTTTTTTAAGTACAATAAAAAAGCAAAGAGAAAGAAATCAGTAGGGGAAAGATATGAAGATAAGACAAATAACTCTGGCATTCGAATTTCTAATAGGAGCTTTAAGAAAAGACGGAAAAAATAGGAGACGTATCAGAAAAATATTATAAGAAATCTTCAAAAATAAAGGACAACTGATTGAGTCCATAAGTGATCAGCATGAGAAATTTTAAAAGAACACTCCAGGGCTCATCATCATGAATTTTGAGAATATCAGGATCTCAAATGCTTCAAGAATAAGGGAAACAGGGTTCATACGTAGTATCAGGAATTAAAATGACATTAACCTTGCAACAGGAACACTGACAGCTAGAAACCAATGAAATAATGTCTTCAAAATTCTGAGGAAAAACGATTTTCTGCCAATTATATATCAACCAAACTAGCAAGTGTGAGAAATTTTTTTTAAAGTTTCAGATATGCAAGGTCTTAAAATAACTTAGCTTTTATTCATTCCTCAGGAAGCTACAGAAGATGGAACACCCAGGACATGGATGATGCAACACTGGACAAACAGAATGCCTATGATGACAAAGGAAACCCTTAGGATAACAATGCAGCGGGTTTAGAGCAACAAGTAAGATTAGGGAAGGGCAGAGGGCTCCAAGAGGGGATTTCCAGGGGTTTGGGGGGGATTCAAAGAGGTAATAGTTAACTGCTATAAAATATAAAATTAGTTAACAAATAAAATGTAATTGTAGTATATGAAATAGCTTTCCTGTGAATGTTTATTATAATAAGGATATAAATTCTGAACATGGATTTAAGACTGTGACTTAACCATAATGGGAAGATGTGATAAGAAGTGTATGTGTGCATGTGTGTTAGGAGGTAGACTGTCTAAGAGAATGTATTTCAGATTTTTAACAATTCCAGTAAATATAACTAAAATATCAAAAAATAGCAAAAGTATAATGTTGTTTCAAAAGTATTAAGGTAAGACACTAGAAGAGTCACAAAAATTTGAAAATGATTCTCTCTAGGAGCACTGTTTGGGGTGAAGAAGAATCAAAGAGAAGACATATATGTTTGAAAGTGAAAGTGAAAGTGAACTTGCTCAGTCGTGTCCGACTCTTTGCGACCCCGTGGACTGTAGCCCACCAGGCTCCTCCATCCATGGGATTCTCCAGGCAAGAATACTGGAGTGGGGTGCCATTTCCTTCTCCAGGAGATCTTCCTGACCCAGGGATCAAACCCAGGTCCCCCGCAATGCAGGCAGATACTTTAACCTCTGAGGGAAGCCCTTATATAGGTTTACTTTGATAAAATAATTTATTTAAACACCACTGATAAAATTTTGGTTCATTTTGCAAATTATGACAACATACCTTTCAATAGCACGTAGTTTAACCTTATTCATATCCTTTAGAACATCCAACATGTTTGGAACAGCTTCATTTTTCTGGTTTTTTGAATGATGACTATAATTGGTGTTCCTAGCATCTGGGTGCTGTTTTTTCACTTCAGTTATTGAATTATCTGATGCACAAATATTATTAGATGCTGTTTTCAAGAGAGGAGAACATGGAGGCTGTACAGAAGAAATCTGAGGCGGCGGTGGTGGAGGAGGAGGAGAGGAAAGCACTGAACTTGAAAACGAATCTTGTTTGACATTGAGTTGAGTAGCCCCTGATGATGGCTTTTGTCCAAAACCACTAGGCCTGTCATTCAAGTCCAGGAAACCTAGAGAAAATTTAGTCTGTTGAAAAATCATACAGAACTGTCTCTGATATAACATGTAACACTAATTAGAATCAAAATAGGAACAATTTCTGTAATGCTATCAAAACAAATGACACGGTGGCCAAGGAGAATCAACCCCATCTGCTTAGTAATTTTTGGAAGAGTCAAGCAAGTAGTAAATTTCTTTTTAATCCAATTAGGATTCTCTGTGTAGGGGGAAGGGAGAGGATGTATTTTAAAGAGAAAATAAAAAAGATTTTCAGTTACAATCTAAATTTCATCCTCAGTTTACAAAAGCTAAAACATGATCAACAGCTTGTGGCTAGAAACACATGAACTGATATATTCACTCTATGATGACACTGTAGAAACACCTAGACACATATTTTCTAGGCAAGAGCCTAAGATGGATACCAAATACTTAAATTTTTTACAATAGATTTGCTCCTAAAATCATACGTAACATGACTACTTTTTAAAAAGTGTATATATAATCTCATTTTTTATTCTATAGTAACATATACTATATAATATTTCATATAAATTGTAAATATATAAATATGGGTTATAAACAAATCATATATGTGTTCATATAGGTGTTTCTACATACATACAGATACCATGTGTTTGTATATTTTATTTAAAGCAAGTCACATCTCTAAAAATTTGAATCATCTAGAAAACAGTATTCACCTACATTTGATGGAAGCATAGCAGCAATAACTTCAAACAGCAAATATATGAACCTCAAACCTATACTCTTCTCTCAAATTAATGCATCCCTCTGCTTAAATTTCTAACGATTTTCTAAAGACTCAGTAAAGCTTATAGTCGTCCATCCATATCCTCACCCATATCCTCTACATCTGCAGATTCAAAAAACTGCCAATTGAAAATATCTTTTTTTTAAATATCATATGTGAAACGAAACGCCAGTCCAGGTTCGACACATGATACAGGATGCTCGGGGCTGGTGCACTGGGACGACCCAGAGGGATGGTATGGGGAGGGAGGTGGGAGGGGGGTTCAGGATGGGGAACACGTGTACACCCGTGGCGGATTCATGTTGATGTATGGCAAAACCAATACAATATTGTAAAGTAATTAGCCTCCAATTAAAATAAATTTATATTAAATAAATAAAATAATATGATAATTAAAAAAAAATTCCAGGATAGTTTCAAAAAGTCAAACTTGATCTGCCACACACTAACAACCGTTTACATAGCAATTCCATTGTATTTACAATGATTTGCATTTTATTAGGTATTATAAGTAATGAGAGATGATTTAAAGTATACAGGAAGATGGAGGATGTGACAGGTTATATATAAATATGCCATCTTATATAAGGGACGTAAGTAGCCTTGGATTTTGGTGGCCACAGGGGTCCTAGAACCAAAATGCTGAGGGACAACTGTACTTAGAAAATAGGCTTTTAAATATAAAACTACAATCTTTGGCAGCATAGCTAGCTCTTCTTTAAACCAAAGCCATTCTGGTCACTACAAATGCATATTCTTAATAAACATCAGCAGTAATATATATATATATATATATATATACACACATACACGCATACACACATGCAACATCCTTTCATATTCCATGTCATTCAGAGGATACGTCAGCAGCAAACATTCTTTTCTTACTTAGAACTGCGCTGACTTAAAATACTAGAGGAGTATCATCCAACCAAAACAAAAACCCAGTGTTACTTACCAGCTTTTGTACTGTTTCCCAGTTCTTGCCGTCCCACAATTGCAGCAATCTGAGAGCGAAGAAAAGCTAGCTCATCTTCAAGGGCAGCTATCTTTTTAATTGCAGTTTCACTTTCAGGCCAATCATTTTTTCTTGGTTTGTTATGCCTTACAGCAGGTGTCAATGGACCTTCAACTAGTTGCAAAGGATGAAAAGATGCAATTTTCTCCTCTTCTTCATTTTTCCATGTACTATTTCTATGGGTGGAATGAAGGAAAAAACAGATAGATGGGGGAAGGAAATTTTTCTAAGAGAAATAATTTCTTTCAGTCAAAGAACAAAAACACCAAAACAAAATCAGAATAGCTCTCTTTACTCTATAACTATCTGTAGACTCACTGAGGACAAACAGTATCTTACACAACTTTGTATCCTCAATACCCAGAACAGAATGTTGCCTTTAGCAGGTGACCAAAAGTAATCAGTGAATAAAGGGACACATCTTGCTTTCAAACTGTAAACCAGAAATAATTATCCTATAACTGTTCTGTTAATATCAAACCATACAAATGGATTTATTTAGAAATAATTTATTTAGAAATTCTACATATTTGGAATATAAGGCTTGAAAGGATTCCATGTTATACTGGGGTAAGTACTCTAATTTTTTTTGAAAATTTATAAACCAGCTTTACATAGAATAAATTTAAGCAGAAATTTTGAATAATTGACCTTTATTGTACTAACAGGTACAGGTATTGCCTGTATCTGAATACACCAACACCTAAGTTAGTATTCCCAACCAGTAAAACATCCAAATGATGAAATATATTTAACATCATTGCCTAGTATACAGTAAACACTGTATAAATTTTGGTTAAATATATAAAACAAAATAGATCTAATTTTGGACGTCCCTGGTGGTCCAGTGGTTAAGAATTCACCTGCGAATGCAGGGAACACGAGTTTGATCCCTGGTCAGGAAGATTCCCCTTGCCGAGGGGCAAAGTGGACTGTGCACCACAACTGCGGAGCCTGTGCTCCAGAGCCCACAAGATGCAATCTACCGAGCCCACACTCTACAACAAGAGGCTACCACAGTTAGAAGCCCCTGCACTACAACTTGAGAGGAGGCCCCACTCTTGACCACTAGAGAAAGCCCACAGAAAGCAACAAAGACCTAGAATAGCCAGAACTAAGTAATTTAAAAGAAAAATAGATCCAGTATTTAGTATACAGGAAAGAGCTTTCTCCTAAAAATGAATGCAGTGATCTTCAAACCCTTTTAATATCATTCCTTCGTAGGCTAGGGTTAGGTTTAAACATGCGTTAAGAAAAGCCAAAAATGAAAAAAAAAACACCAGTCATCCTTATCATGAAGACATTAGTAGGACTCAGTGTACTACTGCTGCTGCTAAGTCGCTTCAGTCGTGTCCGACCCCATAGACAGCAGCCCATCAGGCTCCCCTAACCCTGGGATTCTCTAGGCAAGAACACTGGTGTGGGTTGCCATTTCCTTCTCCAATGCATGAAAGTGAAAAGTCAAAGTGAAGTCGCTCAGTCGTGTCCGACTCTTTGTGACCCCATGGACTGCAGCCAACCAGGCCCCTCCATCCATGGGATTTTCCAGGCAAGAGTACTGAAGTGGGGTGCCACTGCCTTCTCCAAGTGTACTACAGAGCTAGACAAAATAAATGAAAAGCCTCACTTAGTCTGAACACACTTCAACACGGGCAAGAATTCAGATTGTAGCCCACACCCCACTTTTTCAAGATACGTAGAAAAATTACCGAAATCTGAGATAACTGGCTTCTTCATCATTTGCCACACACCAAACGTCAGCAAAAGACGGAACTACAGAGCCACAGTTAGCCGGGTCCACAGAGTTCAAGAGCGGAACCAGCTAAAGGGAAAAAGGGAAAAGAAAGTCAGAGCTCTGCAAGCAGTCACGGGGAGACATATGCCTGTGGAAACCACTTACACAAGTGTGAAAAGGAGAAAGGATATGCAAGAGGAAAACATACACCTGTTAGCAAGAAAAAAGGCTTAGGAAAACACAGTTCTAAAGTCTATGCATACAGCACTATTCTCTCCCCTAGGAATGTCATCCAACATAAAACACAGACTAAAAGAATCAAAGAAACGACTCAGGGGTTTCTTCACATCTGCCAATCTTTGGATATAATTAAAGTAATAAAGACAAAAACACAGATGAAATGACTTGTTTCCAAGATAAGCTACAGGTTTTTGGTTTGCAGGAAACATTTCTTCTTCTATTCCTGTCTATGTCCCTATTTCCCTATAGAAATTTTTATACATGGTACTTAAATAATACACGTTGACTGACTTACCTCAAAATTAGGCCTGGGACAAGGTTCTAAAGGAAGAAGTTTCCCAATGATACGAACAATACTCCGAGCTGATCCATAGTCTTTATTTTCCCAAATGCGTAAAACCTATTTAAACATAAATCATTATTTAAAAAGTAGTGCTCTGTTGAGCATGTTTATATTGTTTATGAAAAGAACAAATGTTAAAGATAGAATAGCATTTATTTTTAAAAAAAAATATAGCATTGCATGCTTTTAAATTATTTTCTTCAAAGAATCAAACTATTCACATGTATTTTTTAAAAGGTGGGGGTACAGGGGAGTGCAGCTGAGGCAGGCAGTTAACATAAGCATATTCCAGGAAGAAGATCTTTTGAGAAAGCACCACAAATTCATTTCCTTTTATTTCTGGTAATGACCAAATACCCTGGGGAACTTTATTAAAAACTGACAATGTCAATTTCTCAAGCAATGAAGTAATACAGAGTATACTCATGTAATTTCCTTTAAAGGGGTGAATAAATGAATCATGCTCTAAACAATTTAAGAATGCTTTCAGTTCAGTTCAGTTCAGTCGCTCAGTCGTGTCCGACTCTTTGCAACCCCATGAATCACAGCACGCCAGGCCTCCCTGTTCATCACCAACTCCCAGAGTTCACTCAGACTCATGTCCATCGAGTCTGTGATGCCATCCAGCCATCTCATCCTCGGTCATCCCTTTCTCCTACTGCCCCCAATCCTTCCCAGCATCAGAGTCTTTTCCAATGAGTCAACTCTTCGCATGAGGTGGCCAAAGTACTGGAGTTTCAGCTTTAGCATCATTCCCTCCAAAGAAATCCCAGGGTTGATCTCCTTCAGAATGGACTGGTTGGATCTCCTTGCAGTCCAAGGGACTCTCAAGAGTCTTCTCCAACACCACAGTTCAAAAGCATCAATTCTTCGGCGCTCAGCCTTCTTCACAGTCCAACTCTCACATCCATACATGACCACAGGAAAAACCATAGCCTTGACTAGACAGACCTTAGTCAGCAAAGTAATGTCTCTGCCTTTGAATATGCTATCTAGTTTGGTCATAACTTTTCTTCCAAGGAGTAAGCGTCTTTTAATTTCATGGCTGCAGTCACCATCTGCGGTGATTTTGGAGCCCAAAAAAATAAAGTCTGACACTGTTTCCACTGTTTCCCCATCTATTTCCCATGAAGTGATGGGACCGGATGCCATGATCTTCGTTTTCTGAATGTTGAGCTTTAAGCCAACTTTTTCACTCTTACTTATGTAGTATTGGCACAAAAACAGACATGTAGATCAAAAGAATAGAACAGAGAGCCCAGAAATAAACCCACCCATGCACGATCAATTAATCTATGATATAGGAGGCAAGAATATACAATGGAGAAAAGACAGTCTCTTCAGCAAGTGGTGCTGGAAAGATGCACAGCTACATGCAAATCAATGAAATTAGAACACTCCCTCACAACACGCATAACAATAAACTCAAAATGATTTAAAGACCTAAACATAAGATATGATACCATAAAACTCTCAGAACACAACATAGGCAAAATACTCTGACATAAATTCTAGCAATATTTTCTCAGATTGGTCTCCTAAGGCAAAAGAAATAAAAGCAAAAACAAACGGGATCTAATCAAACTCAGAAGCTTTTGCACCACATGAAAACCGTAAACAAAACAAAAAGACAACCTACAGAATGGAGGAAAACATCTGCAACCAACAACTGGATAATATTCAAAACATACCAACAGCTTATACAACTTTCTAGTAGCTACATTTGAAGACTAGAAAGAAACAAGTGAAATTAATTTCCTTAATGTATTTAATTCATATGTGCATATTATGTCAATGTGAAATTAATATTTTTTAAAAACAATGCCATTATTTTATAATACATTCTTTTTTCAGACTGAATCTTCAAAATCCATTGTATATTTTATACCTATAACAGATCTCAACTTAGACATTTCAAGTATTTTAAAGTGACATCCACACTGATCAGCACAGCCTGTGGTACAGAAGCCCGACTTAATTAACATAATTATCTCTGTGGCTCGGCAGATCACTCACAGGTGCACCCTTGCTAAGAACCACAGGCCTAGAGGCTCCACTACAGTGAGGGCCACTATTGTCACACACAGTCACGTAACTCCAGGATAATGTGAATGTCTTGCTCTACAATTCCCGTTCTGCCAAACTTCTGTCCTTCTCTCTCATTCCTTATTGCCACTAACCATCTTCACCACTCTTATGATTTCACCTCCCTCTTCTATTTCTGCTCTGGCACCCTCCTACTGACTTCACTGACTTTCCTACTAAGTAGAGATTTTCCAGTTGTTTCAGTGATATGTTCAGTTCATTTCAGCCACTCAGTCATGTCCAACTCTTTGCGACTGCCAGGCCTCCCTGTCCATCACCAACTCCTGGAGTCCACCCAAACCCATGTCCATTGTGCCAGTGATGCCATCCAACCATCTCATCCTCTGTTGTCCCCTTCTTCTCCTGCCCTCAATCTTTCCCAGCATCAGGGTCTTTTCAAATGAGTCAGCTCTTCGCATCAGGTGCCCAAAGTATTGGAGTTTCAGCTTCAACATCAGTCCTCCCAGTGAACACTCAAGACTGATTTCCTTTAGGATGAACTGGTTGGGTCTCCTTGCAGTCCAAGGGACTCTCAAGCGTCTTCTCCAACACCACAGTTCAAAAGCATCGATTCTTTGGCACTCAGCTTTCCTTATAGTCCAACTCTCACATCCACACATGACCAACGGAAAACCCATAGCCTTGACTAGACGGACCTTTGTTGACAAAGTAAATGTCTCTGCTTTTCAATATCCTGTCTAGGTTGGTCATAACTTTCCTTCCAAGGAGTAAGCGTCTTTTAATTTCATGGCTGCAATCACCATCTGTGGTGATTTGGGAGCCCAGAAAAATAAAGTCAGCCACTGTTTCCCCATCTTTTTGCCATGAAGTGATGGGACCAGATGCCATGATCTTCGTTTTCTGAATGTTGAGCTTTAAGCCAACTTTTACACTCTCCTCTTTCACTTTCATCAAGAGGCTCTTTAGTTCTTCATCTTCTGCCATAAGGCTGGTGTCATCCGCATATCTGAGGTTACTGATATTTCTCCCGGCAATCCTGATTCCAGCTTGTGCTTCCTCCAGCCCAGCATTTCTCATGTACTCTGCATAGAAGTTAAATAAGAAGGTTGACAATATACAGCCTTGACGTACTCCTTTTCCTATTTGGAACCAGTCTGTTATTCCATGTCCAGTTCGAACTGTTGCTTCCTGACCTGCATACAGATTTCTCAAGAGGCAGGTTAGGTGGTCTGGTATTCCCATCTCTTTCAGAATTTTCCACAGTTTATTGTGATTCACACAGTCAAAGGCTTTGGCATAGTCAATAAAGCAGAAATAGATGTTTTTCTAGAACTCTCTTGCTTTTTCCATGATCCAGCAGATGTTGGCAATTTGATCTCTGGTTCCTCTGCCTTTTCTAAAACCAGCTTGAACATATAGAAGTTCACAGTTCACATATTGCTGAAGCCTGGCTTGGAGAATTTTGAATGTTACTTTACTATTGTGTGAGATGAGTGCAATTGTGCGGTACTTTGAGCATTTTTGGCATTGTCTTTCTTTGGAATTGGAATGAAAACTGACCTTTTCCAGTCCTGTGGCCACTGCTGAGTTTTCCAAATTTGCTGGCATATTGAGTGCAGCACTTTCACAGCATCATCTTTCAGGCTTTGAAACAGCTCCACTGGAATTCCATCACCTCCACCAGCTTTGTTTATAGTGATGCTTTCCAAGGCCCACTTGACTTCACATTCCAGGATGTCTGGCTCTAGGTGAGTGATCACACCATCATGATTATCTTGGTCGTGAAGATCTTTTTTGTACAGTTCTTCTGTGTATTCTTGTCACCTCTTCTTAATATCTTCTGCTTCTGTTAGGTCCATACCATTTCTGCCCATTATCAAGCTCATCTTTGCATGAAATGTTCCCTTGGTATCTTTAATTTCCTGAAGAGATCTCTAGTCTTTCCCATTCTGTTGTTTTCCTCTATTTCTTTGCAATGATAGCTGAGGAAGGCTTTCTTATTTCTTGTTGCTATTCTTTGGAACTCTGCATTCAGATGCTTATATCATTCCTTTTCTCCTTTGCTTTTTGCTTCTCTTCTTTTCACAGCTACTTGTAAGGCCTCCTCAGACAGCCATTTTGCTTTTTTGCATTTTGTTTCCATGGGGATGGTCTTGATCCCTGTCTCCTGTACAATGTCACGAACCTCCGTCCACAGTTCATCAGGCACTCAATCTATCAGATCTATTTCTCTCCTTAAATCTATTTCTCACTTCCACTGTATAACCATAAGGGATTTGATTTAGGTCATACCTGAATGGTCTAGTGGTTTTCCCTACTTTCTTCAATTTAAGTCTGAATTTGGCAATAAGGGTTCATGATCTGAGCCACAGTCAACTCCCAGTCTTGTTTTTGCTGACTATAGAGCTTCTCCATCTTTGGCTGCAAAGAATATAATCAATCTGATTTCAGTGTTGACCATCTGGTGATGTCCACATGTAGAGTCTTCTCTTGTGTTGCTGGAAGAGGGTGTTTGCTATGACCAGTGTGTTCTCTTGGCAAAACTCTATTAGCCTTTGCCCTGCTTCATTCTGTATTCCAAGGCCAAATTTGCCTGTTACCCCAAGTGTTTCTTGACTTCCTACTTTTGCATTCCAGTCCCCTATAATGAAAAGGACATATTTTTTGGGGTGTTAGTTCTAAAAGGTCTTGTAGGTCTTCACTGAACCATTCAACTTCAGCTTCTTCAGTGTTACTGGTTGGGGCATAGACTTGGATTACTGTGATATTGAATGGTTTGCCTTGGATACGAACAGAGATCATTCTGTCGTTTTCGAGATTGCATCCAAGTACTGCATTTCAGACTCTTTGGTTGACCATGATGGCTACTCCATTTCTTCTGAGGGATTCCTGCCCACAGTAGTACATATAATGGTCATCTGAGTTAAATTCACCCATTCCAGTCCATTTTAGTTCACTGATTCCTAGAATGTCGACGTTCACTCTTGCCATCTCCTGTTTGACCACTTCCAATTTGCCTTGATTCATGGACCTGACATTCCAGGTTCCTACGCAATATTGCTCTTTACAGCATTGGACCTTGCTTCTATCACCACAGCTGGGTATTGTTTTTGCTTTGGCTCCATCCCTTCCTTCTTTCTGGAGTTATTTCTCCACTGATCTCCAGTAGCATATTGGGCACCTACTGACCTGGGGAGTTCCTCTTTCACTATCCTATCATTTTGCCTTTTCATACTGTTCATGGGGTTCTCAAGGCAAGAATACTGAAGCACATCTTCAACTATCCCTCGGTCTTTGTTGTTTTTAACTTCCTCAATTCTGAAATTCAAAATGCTTCATTATGGACATCCTCTATCATCAAAGTCAAATAACAAAAGTATATAGAAAACGCCAAATCTGAATCTCTTTTCTTTCCTACACCCAGAACCATATATCTAATTACCTGCAAGATATTTGTATTTATATATTCCAACAGATTTAACTTATCTCCCTAGAAGAAAGTAGTTCCTCATACTGAGCTGTCTATTTTTTATTAATGGCTCCATCATTCTTCAACTTACTTTTGTTCAAAATCCTTTACTTATCCTTGACTATTCTAATTCACCATACCAAATAGCAACAATTTGCCCATTTTGTGTATGCCCCTCTTTATTTTTGTGTCTGTCTTATATGTACTCTTGTAGCTGTATGTATATATTTCTCATATCTCACACTATATTTTGAGAATCATGAATACAAGAAAGATGTGCTGCCACCCTGCATCACTTACAGAACAATTGCACATTGTCTTAGATCTTAGATGTCATAGCTACTCAGTAAGTAGACAAAATCTGATTTATGATTCTCACACCTAAGTCAACCTCTCTCCTGAATTTGCTGAACTACAAAACTCATCATTCTATAACAAATGTCAAGCATTTTTTTTCAACTTTTTATTTTATATTGTAGTATAGTTTATTGACTATGTTGTGTTAGTTTCAGTTCAAATAAATTACCTTAAATAAAACCACTAGAATTTTTAAAATATTTTATCTATGAGGGTCATGTCTATCTTTTGCTTGGTTTCAATCTTTCATCAGCTTTTGACCCTTCAAGTAAATAGCTTCCTAATAATCACATTCTTTTTCTTTTAACTCAAATTATCAAAGCTACACTACTGCAAACTTGCCTTTGTTACACCTTATACAGAAGTAACAATTTTGCCTTGAATGTTGACATATAAATCATTTCCAAAATAAGACCCCAAATACAACAGGTCCATTCAAATCCATTAAAAACATTTACCTGGTTTATGGGAACACCAAAATATTCCAGCATTTCTCTTAAGATACTCAATATGAACGACATTGATGAGGCAAATACAGAAGCAAATTCAAAGAAACATTGTTTCTTGATACCTTGAGGGGATAAAAATAAAACATTACTCTTGATAAATAACTGCTGCACACACAAACAAAAAAGCGTTCCTTACACATTACACCATCAACTAAACTAATCTCTCTGGCCAGCATTATTTTGAGGTGAGGAGAGACAAAGAGGAATGGGAGAATGGGGAAGGGCTGGTTAAAAAAAACAAAAACAAAAAAAACCTTCAGTTTATCAGTTAAGTTGTATTAAAAATTCGTAAGATTTTTTTTTTTTGAACCTCTTAAGGGACGCAGTGCTAGTGTGCTCAGCTGTTCAGTCGTGTCCAACTCTTTGAGATCCCGTGGACTGTAGCCCACCAGGCTCCTCTGTCCATGGAATTTCCCAGGTAAGATTCCTGGAGTGGGTTGCCACAGGCTCCTTCAGGGGATCTTCCCAACCCAGGGCTCGAACTCACATCTACATCAGCAAGCGGATTCTTTACCAACGCACCACTTCGTTAATAAATATCAATCAAGGATAGACTGGAAACTTAGCAGGAAGCCTTCAAGTTAGTTGCAATAGCGAAAGCCAAAAGCTTCGCCTCCCTCGGAAAGCTCCGGCTGAGACTAAGCCGGGATGAGTTCAGCCCTTCCTTGAGCGCAGGCAGGCGGCCGACCAGAGACTTTGACCAAACAAAAGGAATGATAACACTTCCTTACTGACGTATCGGAGTACCACCCATCCCTCCTAGCTCATTCTAAAGATAAGGATTGTGCAGCCCAGATAGGTGACGTGACTTAGTCACCCAACTACTAAATAACAGACCGAGACTAGCTCCGACTTACGTCACTCCCTTTGGCCCCAAGCGGCCTCGGGGTCTCTCCCGCTCGGTGATCACAGTCGCCTGGCTCACCTTCCTCCAAAGCCCAGCCTCCCGGCAACCACGGGAACTTCAAGCTACAGTCATTAAAGAACCTCGCGGCAGAATCCACAGAAGACGAGGCCAGGCGTGCTCTCGCCCTGGTCCAGGAGCGCTTAGAGGTCCACACGTGCCCGCCCTCGCACCCCGGCTTTCCTGCCACCGGCGGAAACACCACCTCCACTGACCCCGGAATTGGCCCTGAAGGTCCTCACCCAGCCGGGGTATCCGGGATGAAGATTCGGCCTTCCTCCAGTGCGACACTCTACCTGCGGCTTAGACCTGATCGCTACTTCCGCGTCGCCGGACAAAAATTAAACTCCGCGGGCCTTGACCGAAGCCCGTTGTCATTGGACAAACCTTTAGGTCGTTGCTTGTGATTGGTTACGGAAGGTTATTTAGCCACTGAATGTCCTTTTCCTTCAAGAGGGCGGGCCTTTAGCGGGCCAGCCAATGGAAGCTTAGAGCCAACGGGTAGGCGTGGCAGATCGCGCAAACATGGCGACGCATGCTCAGAAGGTGTCTCTAGGTTTCCCCAGCGCTGTCAAATACCTGCCTAGGAAGCCTGGAGTTGTGGAGTCTTATGGCCTTTGGCTCAGGCTCACTATCCCGAGTTCGTGCCCCGTACAGATCATCGCAGGGAAAGTGTATCGTCCTCTACATACAGACCCGAAGTGGGACCCCTCTCTCAAGTACGCCTGTCGTGGAGTGTCGCGATTTATTGTTAAATCATTCATCCATTCAGCGAACATCTGTTGTTTATGGGATAAGTGAACCAATGAAGTTGCTTAGTCATGTCCGACTCTTTGCGATCCCATGGACTGTGCCCTACCAGGCTCCTCCATCCGTGGAATTTTCCAGGCAATTCCAGTATTGGTGTGGGTTGCCATTTCCTTCTCCAGGGGATCTTCCCGACCCAGGGGTCGAACCAGGTCTCCCGCATTGAAGGCAGACGCTTTACCGTCTGAGCCACCAGGAAAGCCCTGTTTAAGGAACTGCTGCTGCTGCTGCTAAGTCGCTTCAGTCGTGTCCGACTCTGTGCGACCCCATAGACGGCAGCCCAACAGGCTCCCCCGTCCCTGAGATTCTCCAGACAAGAACACTGGAGTGGGTTGCTATTTCCTTCTCCAATGCATGAAAGTGAAAAGTGAAAGTGAAGTCGCTCAGTCGTGTCCGACTCCCAGCCACCCCATGGACTGCAGCCCACCAGGCTCCTCCGTCCATGGGATTTTCCAGGCAAGAGTACTGGATTGAGGTGCCATTGCCTTCTTTGGTTTAAGGGACTAGCAGGTGCTAAACACTGTCATCGAGAAATCTGCAGTATTCATGAAATTCTCCAGGTTATCTAGGCTATCAAATATGAGCGGGATGCTGACCTGGCCTAGCGGACAACGGTTAAGCAATTACGAAGTCCTGGCAGTTGATATCTCAATTTTGAGTTCTGATCTGAAGTTACTGGGCTTCATAAGAAACTACAGCTCCTGCTTTTCATATTTCAGCAAGAAATGCACGAGGGTGACATAATAATTTATGATCAACTGTGTCTCCTGCTGACCAACACAATTTTTAAGTGGGAGAATTTTTCAACAAATTTCTCTGTGTCCACAGCATGTATTCATTCATCTAACACTGGATGTCTACTATGTGCAAGGAATCATTCTGACAACGAGAATGCAATTAGCAAGGCAGCTAAGATCCTTACCCTCCTGGAACTTACATTCTAGTGGAGACCTGAGGTTTCGCTGAACACCATATAAATAGCATGTCTCCACTCTCTTTCCATGATTTATTTTTCTTTACAGTACTCAGATCATGTAGTATTTATGCTCCACCTACTGCCAAACTAAACTCCAGAACAGGAACTCTGTCTTGACCCATGCTGTATCTCCATCATTTTAGAGGAATACCTGGTATATTTGATGAGCATTCAATTAAGAGTTTGTTGAATAAAATAATTCTATATACCTAAGAGAAAACAGACACCAAGAATGATTTGACACTAAGAAACTGGCAGAACAATAGTGCTTATAGTCACAGGCCCAGTAGTATAAGCTAGATAAGGATGAAAGGAGCAGGAAAGGGCTGCTGGACAAATGTAAAAGAACACAAATGGATCAGTGACCCTACATTAGACTTTTTTCAGCTTCCTTATCCTTCCCTTTTGCCTTTGCAAATACATCATGATCTTATAACTTCCTCTTTTCAATCTGATATCAAAACAGCAGACAATAGGGTCAAAAGGCAAAATATCCCTTGAAAGCAGTAGTACTAACACACCTCCTTCAGGCTGCACTAATAGAATTCAACTGATCCAAGTGCAAGATG
This sequence comes from Capricornis sumatraensis, assembly GCF_032405125.1. Lineage (NCBI taxonomy): Eukaryota > Metazoa > Chordata > Mammalia > Artiodactyla > Bovidae > Capricornis > Capricornis sumatraensis. Next base: position 61,744,454 of record NC_091081.1, read on the forward strand.
GGCCCAGGTCAAATGCTACATCTTCCATGAATGCCTTGCTGACAACTTTCCTCTAACTTTTCAGAGATCTTTCCTCCATTTTATGTGCACTAAAACAGTCGAAGAATTGATACTTTTGAACTGTGATGTTGGAGAAGACTCTTGAGAGTCCCTTGGACTGCAAGGAGATCCAACCAGTCCATTCTGAAGATCAGCCCTGGGATTTCTTGGAAGGAATGATGCTAAAGCTGAAACTCCAGTACTTTGGCCACCTCATGCGAAGAGCTGACTCATTGGAAAAGACTCTGATGCTGGGAGAGATCGGGGGCAGGAGAAGGGGACAACAGAGGATGAGATGGCTGGATGGCATCACTGACTCGATAATCGCTGAGTCTGAGTGAACTCCGGGAGTTGGTGATGGACAGGGAGGCCTGGCGTGCTGCGATTCATGGGGTCGCAAAGAGTCGGACACAACTGAGCGACTGAACTGAAAAAGCCATACATACCACATCTTGATAACCTTTTATGCGATATGACATTATTTTCCTATTACCTTTAAGTGAAATTACTGTCCTGAACTTTGAGAATGATGCAGAATTCAGTAAATCTTTTCTACCTTTTCTGTCATTTTTTAGTGGTGTTCGAAAATATGGTGGCATACTTTCTAAGCTCTTCCTGGCTGTGTTCCCCTCTCCCAGTTGCATCTAGGCCCTTTTCATCTCCTCTCTCTGCTCTGCTCATTAAAATTCCTTTTAGTCCTTTCTTCACTGTGGGGTCCTGTCCTTAAAAGGGAGTCTTGTCTTGACAGGTCTACTTGAAGAGCTCACTGAGGTCAAGTGCTCCAGTCTCTCCATACTTACTGTGGGTACCTTGTGCTCACTACTGGAGAGGACAAGGCCCCAGTTTTAGTAGGTTCATTTGAGAATCTCCTTTTCCAGCCTGTCAAATGCTACCCAACTCTTACTTTTACTCACACAGGAATCAGTACCAGGCAGGTTGGTGATGTGTCCCTATCCTGCTGCTAAGTCACTTCAGTCATATCCAACTCTGTGTGACCCCATAGACGGCAGCCCACCAGGCTCCTCTGTCCCTGGGATTCTCCAGGCAAGAATTCTGGAGTGGGTTGCCATTTCCTTCTCCAACGCATGAAAGTGAAAAGTGAAAGGGAAGTCAGTCAGTAGTGCCTGACTCTTCGCGACCCCATGGACTGCAGCCCACCAGGCTTCTCCATTCATGGGATTTTCCAGGCAAGAGTACTGGAGTGGGGTGCCATCGCCTTCTCCCGCTACTTGCAGGTTAATGGGAAAAGCTTATCACCTTTGGCTTTATTATCTAGATATATTTTTTCAGAATCATTAATAATACAGTATTGTTAATCATCACACTAGGTACTATATTCTCAAGAGCAAGAAATTTTGATTCAACTTTAAACCCAATGTTAAGAATACTTTCCCAGTGAACAAATGGAGGTTGAGGGCTAGTTTAAACAAAGGCTAGAAAGCTAGGTACTTAATCTTGTGACAGCCCAGTTAGAAACCCCATTAGTCTTCTGACACAAACCTCAATTTTAGGTGATTAGGAGAACTCCAATTATTGTAATTACCTTAAGTAATGTGGCAGGGTACAATGTTAACATTCTACCAAGTAGGTAATTGCCTGTCCATAGTATGTATGTCCTATACAACACATAATACTAATTGCTAAATGTTTATTCTAGCAAAGCATGACACATAAGCAGAATGAGTTGCCAGCCTGAAAAAGAGGACAAGAGGAATTTTCTGATTTTTTGCTAAGATGTAAGATTTTAAGATAGGTAAATGAACAAGGAGTAGGATAAGGCAAAGGATTAAACACACACACACACACAGCTCAGAGGAAATTCCTGTAGTTCATCCTAAGATTTAGGCAACAAGAAATCAAAGAAATTTTAAGTTAAAAAATTTTTTTCAACTGAAAAACATTTCACTGATGGCAATTAAAAGATGAAATTTAAAGGTCAAGATTTCCAAATTAGAAGACTGCTGCAGTAACTGAGGTTTATGAGCATCTTTACCAGTTATCACAGGGGTGAAAGGAGCCACACGTTGACTTTTGAAGTTATCACCAAATGTATACATAAAATCACTGTATACTGACATTAACCAGTGAAATTGTTTTTAAAATATTGTTTGGTTGCCTCAGGTATTAGTTGCATCATACAAGATCTTTCATTGTGGTGAGGGGACACTCTAGTTGTGGGCCCTAGATTCATTTAGGCACGTGGGCTCAGTTGCTCTGTGGCATGTGGAATCTTGGTTCCCCAACTAGGTATCAAATCTGTGTCCCTGAATTGCAAGGCGGATTCTTAACCACTGGACCACTAAGGACGTCTCTAAATTACGTATTAAATTAAGTATTGTTTTATGACTCCATTTGGTGGTGATATTCAATTGCTTTCAAAAAAACTCCAAGTGCATTTAACATTTCCCTCATAGCAGCCTCAGGAGTACCCTGGAAACTACGTTTCTACAGAATTCCCCGTGTCCAGTGGTTAGGATTTGACGCTTTCATTGTCAGGGCCCAGACTCAATCCCTGCTTAGGGAACTAAGACTCTGCAAGCTGTGTGGCACAGCCAAAAATTTTCCTTTTCTGGTACAAATAAGCCAGAAAAATTATGGCCTCCCACAATCAAGGACTAAGTAAGATTCCAAGTAAACCAACATCTGGAGGGTGAGAGTGGTAATTTTACGTGGCTTTTCACAAGCCATGGAATTTGCAATTACTATGACATTACCAAGAAGTTATCATTGTCAAATACAGACTTCATACTGTGAATGTACATCCTTTCTTCACCTAAGTTTATGGTGTACTATCATTTTGCTTGTCCCCCAATTTATTTTATGGGGTAGCATTTGTGGGGTTGTTTATATTGGACTACAGTTGATGTACAATGTCGTGTTAGTTTCAGGTATACATAGCCAAGTGGGCTCAGTTTTATATATATCTTTTACAAATCTTTTCCTATTTAAGCTATTACAGAATATTGAGCACAGTTCTTCCCTATGCTATACAGTAGGTTTTTGTTGGTTGCATATTTTAAACATGTATCATCTACTTTTGGGGCTTGTTATTATTCAATCAAGAAGCTGGGCAACCCTAAGAGATTCCTAGGAAAAATCTGATTCCAATTCTTAGGAGAATAGTATTAAAACCACTTAGCATTTTCTACTTTCAAGAATGATCTTATCTTCTGCACTTTAAAAGCACTGCAAATCAGTTCACTGTTGTCAAACACCTAAAACGTCCTTCAGAAAAATATCTTACACACAGATCATTATAATTAAGACACATTATTTGGAAATTTTTCTCCTAGTAGTTGCACGAAAGTGCCATCCTAATGCCTGTTCTTTTTAACCACTGGGATCCATTTTTGAAAAAACTAACATGTGAGGAGGTAACAACAATAAAGAGAACTAGCACACTTAATGTACAACTTTGGATTCATTTGCATAACTGACACTAATCATTACTGAATGATTCTGAAACTTGAGTCCAGTTCATAAATTTACACAATCTCTACTAAAGCTCCCAAGTCAAACAATGGAATACAGTAATTTCTATATATTCCTGGATTTCAAAATAAAATTTTCACTTTAAACTTCATTAACATAGACTTCAAATTTTTAACATCTACCTCAATAAACTGAACAATTTAGACCCTTGATACTCGTATTTATAAATAATGATTTCAACCATGTTTTGAGAACCCAAGATGTTATATAACAGGTAATATTCTAAAATTTTGTCAAAGTATCTATCACAATCTACTACTTATAGAGACTGAAACCAATCAAATACAATCCGAGGGTGAAGTTAGTTTCTCCATGTTCCTTCCCTATTTAAGCAAGTTACAAATTCAGACAGGTCTCTGTACTTCTTGTTCTGAATGTGAAAGGACTATCATTCCACATGGAACAAAGTATATCCCAGAGATTCCAGCTGAAAAGTCAAAGAGAAGAATTTCCTGGCCATCCAGTGGGTAGGGCTCCTCTGCCCCACTGCAGGGAGCACAGGTTCAATCCCTGGTCAGGGAACTAAGATTCCCTCATGCTGCAGTCAAAAAAGAAAAAAAGCAACTATCTTATGAAAATAAGTCCTTAATAAATAAGATGGCATACTTTTATGTAGCTAGCTGAAACATGTTCAAATTATCCAGTGTAGTTAATAAACATACAGAGAAAGGAGTAACATTTGTATTAATCAAAATGTTACCTTAGCACACAAATTTCTGTGAAAATTCTTGTAAAGTTACAGAATGGTCACTTTATATTTCAAGTAACTTACAAAAGGGTTAAGTGAAGTTAAGAATTACACCAGTTCTAACTCAAGTGAACAAAGACAAAAAAAAAAAAAACCCTTTTTAGTTAAAAACTACTACATTTTTAGAAACCGAAGTAATGCTGCTGTCTCCATCATAATTTATAGCTGGCAGTTCCTGTATGAACACATGAACAGGAGGGCTAGACTAGAATCTGGAATTCCTGTGTTAACAAATGGCTTACAATCGCCACTGTAACATTTCCCATGTTTCCAGACGAAAAAAGAAAAAAATAGATGTGAATTTGAAGTTTTATAGAATACTTACTGATCTCCCCAAAAGCCCCATCATACTAGTAACTTTACTAACAGATGAGCTGTTAGACATAAATTAGACATAAACCACTGACATTAGCTGTATAGCACAGACACAGACATAGTCTCAAAATCAGGTAAACAAACAACAGCTATTACCACTTATGACATTTTATTGGCATATGACAATTTACAAGGGTCCCTGTTGCATTATACATCACACTGAGTAAGAATCGTTTAGCCATCTACATTCATTCTTATTGGGTATATTTTTACTCAAATTGTAATTGAATTCCCAACACTTGATTTTAACTGTGTCAAAAGGGAAAAACAGTAATTCCCAAAAGTAGGCTGCAATAGGAAAAACAAATTTTGCTTTTTATATTAAAATTTCTAAGATGTTGAAAAGTGTACACAGCTAAGGAATGAGTCATGGCCTTCTTAAACAGCTTTCTTAATCCTTTCTAGAAATATCCTTTGGTTATTTTTATTTTCCTTCGCTAGGCAAAAGAAAATCTATTAATGCAGGTTATCAAACAGCTACTATTTTCTGGCACTTGTAAACAAATATCCTTACCAAGAGCAACCATTCAGCTTTTATAACATGTCATGAAGTGTAGAGTTGAATTGTGGTTTAAAGACAGGCTTCTTTATATGTTTGGCTCTAAAACAAAGATAACAGCCGCAACGGCTTTCTATTGAAGTGTTTTCACAATCCCCTTTCCCACTATATTCTAATAGGATACTCTTCCCCTCAATTTTAATACAAGTAACCAAACATGAGTACATGTGGGTTAAAGCAATGCACGTGAACTTGTAACCTGCTGACAGGATTTAAGTAGCTTTATTCCTACTTCCTATTAAATAATTTCTCAGTAAATTCCCCTTTCCACTTCTCTTATGTGGAAAAGCAAAACTGCACATTTATAGTCATGTATAGAGATTCAGTATCTAACCGAATAATAATTGTTAAAATAAAAGCTAAATTTATTTGTATAAAATAAAATGGCCGTGAAAATTTTCCTGTGTTGGAGATCAAATCCATGTTACTTTAGCATGTAATTATGTGCTATGCTGACTAGGAGAATATTAGTTATGTCCTGATTAATGCAACATATTTGTTTTTACAGTGTTTCCTTTCTGCTCAATTTCAGAAAAACAAACTAAGAGAAATCATGCAATGCTTAAGGATCTTAGGGCCATGAACATCACATTTGTTGAGTTTTGTTTTTCTATTTTTCCCCTCATATAGCTGTTAGGTAAATGCCTCTGACTGCAATCAAGGTGCCAGAAGCATCCCAAATCATCAGTGAGCATGAACGAGCCATACACTTAAAATGCTTGTTTACACTAACACAACAATCATTATCTTTTAATGCAAACAAATACAACTAATTCAGTTGCTGAATTAACAAAATGAAATTTGACTACTTTTACATTATGCTCACAGAGCAGACTTAGCACTCAAAATTTTACTATTTCCGATTTTCATTCCTTCTAAGAGATATCATCATAAACATAAAGGCAATTCACATTTGAAAGATTATCTTCCTGAAGAACAGAACCCTTGGGAAGAAAAAGAAAAACCCATTTTACAAACTGAAAGAGAAATACTGAAAAAAATAAAAAACAAGGTAGATCAATGCTGTGACAAACTTCCTGTCAAATCTTTTTATTGGTGACATTTGGAAAACAAGTTTCTTAAAATACTACTAACGAGCAGTATATTCTGTTTGCCTATTATTCGTTATAGTTAGACTATGAACTAGTGATTCAGCTGTCTAAAAGCTCAAATAAGTATGTGAGATATGACGTCAGGTACACATCTTTTCAATGTTATCAAGTTATTCTGCAGAATAATCCTCTTCCATACCAATATCAGAATTACAGGCTTTGTTCTGTTTTTCTTTTTTAAGCAAGACGTTCAGTAGGAATGGGGGTTTTGTTTGTATTATTACAAACCAGATTCCTCTCTCAAAGAACTGATATCTAAGACCATGACTCAAACATTCAAATAAAACAGAGAACACTGAATTTTGAATGCAAATAGTAAAGACTCCTAAAAATGTTTTTTTATAGCCCATTGCTTGCTTTCAGTTTAAGAAAAAATTTTTTTCATACTTTTCAATTTAACTTTTAACAGCTAGTACTTTTGAGCTATTGGCAAAGCTTTTTTCCATCTTAAACATTTGATGAGATGTTAAATTAGTTTAGTTTACCAAAATAACAACTTTTTCCATGGTACACTTCAAAAATTAGTCACCCTACAATGTAGTGTGTTTGAATTAAGGAGAATGTTAAACAGATGTATACAGTTAAAATAATTAGTGTGGTCTCTATAGACAATTCCTCTTCAGGGATTTGTATGTAGAGCTAACGTTTACTTCAGAATAAACATTAACACAAACAGGGAGGGAAGAGAATCAGAACTTTCACAGAGCTGTACTTGACCATATCTTATAGACAAAGCAGAATTACAATGCATGTAACAAAAACAGTAAAAGTATATATTTTTTTAAAAGTTGATAGTTACAAATATGGTACGTAACAATTTTCTACTTTATTTCAGTACAATTTTCAACATACAGTCTACTATTTTTCAAGATATTTGAAGATTCAAAACAAAATTTCTCTAGACTACTTGCAAACAGTAAAATTTAAGTAAAATGCTTACATTCTTATTTGAAAACAAAAATCATATAAAAAAAATGGTGGGTGCAAGTTCTGTTCTCTGTTGCAGTCTTACTTCAGATTTCCTATTCCTAAACAAAAAAAAAGAAAGGAAATAAAGATTAGAGAGTAAAGAAAAGATATGAAGAGTGGAAATAATTCAAAATAATCACTGTATCTAAAAATCAAATAACTAATTGGCCCAAGAAACTCACACAAAAGAACATATCAGAACCACTAACAAGCTGAAAATGTCTACCTTTTCTTCTTTGCGTCTGTCCTTCTTTTCTTCATTATTTTCCATGGTCTCTTCTTCATCTTCAACAATACCGTCCCCTTGGTATTTGTCATGAGTCCACTTTGGACTGCTACCTGACTTTTTGAAGTTAAAGCGCCCTCTGCCACGTTGAAAAGTACCACGACCTCTTCCTCTTTTGGCCCAATAATCCACACCATCATCTCTGTCATCATGCTACAGAAAGGTTAAACAAAGAAAGAAATGTCTTTCTTGTAAGGAATATGATTACATCCCCAATCATGTTACTGTATAAATCTTCTGAAAATTGGGTATATGAGGTGGGTATTGTTCTAAAATACACAAAATCAATAAAACTGAACTTTTCATCAAAAACATGTGTGCCTCATGAAAGTAAATAATTACATGCTTAGTAACCCAAGCATTTGAAAGCTGCCCAGACAGTTTTCTGAAGAATCTCAACTGCTAAATTACTGCCAATTATCAAAATTTTTTATTGTTCTGCTTTTCATTATTTCAATCTACTATGCATAAATGAGATAATGTAACTGATATTTTCCCCCCAAAATTACCTGTCACAAATACATAACAAAGTATAAAAATGTCATTACAACATTATCAATAACATTTACTAAATAAAATAGGTGGTAAGAAGTATCTCTTACATATAGCTACAGACTTTTAAAAATCCTATTGAGATAAATCTAAATTAATGTGTATTACATATTAATCTTCTTGGCAAGGGCACAAGCCAAATCAGGATGGCATGATCCCTAGGGTAATACCTCAACTTATTTCTTGTTCACTAACCTAAAATTCTGCAGCTATTACATCTCAACTTAAATTTTTTATTAACTGCATCCAAATAGATTGTTCCCCAAATTACAAATTATTCCACTAACCAAAACAATCTGAAAAAGTGAAAAGTACTTGACTTTGTTTATGAGTAGATGAGTATTACATCCCAAAGAACAAAACAAAAAATGAAAAGTTCTCCTTAACTGCTGCCCATCTCAAACAAACTTTTTAAGTTTGTACCTACAAAAAATGGGAATGATGCCCCTTCATGAGACAACAGGTATAATACAAACATAGCTGCATAACTTATGGAGTACTGATACTGACCAACTGTCCCAAAGTCACTAAACTTTTAAAAAATACATAACTAAGCACCTTTTCAAAACAAAGCATGTGCCTTTGTGTATATTCACATAATATAGCTCACCCTCCTACCTGACTTAAAAAGTTCACACATGTAATTAACAGACAGTGTGAAAGAGCCCTCACCAATTTATTTTCTAATAATCTAGCTTTATCAAACCAGTGAGATGACCAAAGAATGAACTTAGGAGCTATCAAAAATGCACCATTTCAGTACATCAAAGTTTAACTGTAAATCCAAAATAAACTATTTTAAAATAGTCTGCCACTCAAAATAATACATACATAGAATGATGTAATTTCAAGCTCCTTTTTGTTATCATCACAACTCTGTAAGAGTTTATGCTTTCTGTTTGTGGTGTTTACGCAGTATTCCATGAATTTGTAGGAAGAAGCAAATGGGTTTTCAAGCCAGAGGTATGGATTTAAATCTCAACAGAAACTGAGTGAACTTTAGTTCCTCATTAATAAAACCAAAGATAGTCTTAAAGGAACACAAATGATTTGTAAAAAGTGCCCAGCCCAGTGCTTGACAGGCAGGCACTCAATCAAAGGTGGTGATAATAATGCTTACATGGTACTTATTTCTAAGGATGAGGCATTGGTCTCAGCATTTTCTATATACTTACTCATCTAATCCTCACAACAACTGTAAAATACTGTTACTAACTCCACTTTAGGAATAAAGAAATTGGGGACAGAGAAACTGAGTAAACTTGCCCAAAGCCACAGAGCCAGTCTTTTCCAATGCCCTTTATGCTCATCATCCTCAGAATAAGCTTCCCAGGAATCATGGTAACAATAAATGACTACTAAATTGAGGTAGCCAAGAGCTAAAACAGGAAAAGCAGTAACAAAGCTAGACACTAGAGTTAGACTAGCCATTACTTTTAAATATACAATCATCTTACACAATAATCTGAAACTAAACAACAGCTACATCATCACACTGTGTTTCTCAAAGGATATCCCAGCAGCTACCGAAGTGACATTTTAATGCTAAGCGTACTAGTTCTTTTTCTTTTTTGGCCAAGTGGCATGCAGAATACTGGTTCCCCGATCAGGGATGGAACCCATGCCCTCTACAGTGGAGGCACGGAGTCTTAACCAACGGACCACCATGAAGGCCCTAAAGCATACTGAGTCTTAATCCTCAAATTCTTACAAGATTTCAGTCTTACTGTACATTAATTAACATTAACTACTTTACAGAAGATAAAGGGGATATGAGATATTTATAATATATAATCAAAAATATGTTAACGGAGGCCTTCCTTGGTGGCTCAATGGTAAAGAATCCACCTGCCAATGCAGGAGACACAGGTTTGATTCCCGATCCAGGATGATCCCAAGTGTCATGGCCAACTAAGCCCGTGCATCACAACTAGTAAGGCTGTACAGTAGAGCCCAGAAACCACATCTACTGAACTCACAGGCCCTAGAAACCGTGGTCTCCAACAAGAGAAGCCACTGAAATGAAAAGTCTGAACATCACAACTAGAGAAAAAGCATGAGCAGCAGTGAAGACACAGAATAGTCAAAAATAAGTACAATTATTAAAGGAAAATTCCAGTTTAAAAAAAAATGTTAACAAAGGAGGCCACAGCAGAACCAAAATCTTCTGAATCGTCTTCTCTTCTCTACAGAATGATCAAGTTTCAAAAGAGTTAATTTACTAAAGCTCCAATCCAAATCTCTGTTCCCATAAGGAATTTTCTCTTCCTCAGATGACATTAACATGGGGAACTTACCCATTTCAGTACTTTCCCATCTGGTCCAACTCTTTACAAATACTCTCAATCCCTCCAGAGAATCTCAGGTTCTAAAGACTATCTTTCCTGAAATATTTATTATTGAAAACATTATCTTATCTTTGTATAACTCAAAGTTTAGAGAAGGGAAATTTCAGATAAGAATGCAGTAACTGTTACCAAGTACTGGAGGAAAAATGATACATGCTGTTAAGAACCTTTGAACCCTAAAGCATGGGTTCAAATCCTAACCCCACTCCTTCTGGCTGAGTACCTTTGGTCAAGCTGCTCAATCTCTGTACCTCTGTGTTTTTCATCTATATAAACTGAATAATGGTCCTACCTCAAAATGACTTTACAAGCATGAAAACAAACTGAGCGACTTTCACTTTCAGTTCAAAACACTAAGAATGGCGCCGAGCAAAATGCTCAGTAAATGTTATCCATTATTATTACTAAGCATTAAATGTTTCATTACTATGGACAGAATGTCCATGCTTATTAATTATTCTGAAAAAAACCTAGAGGAATCTATAGCTTTCAACTTCACTCATTCTGAATTTTTTAAAAATTTTGTATTTCTAGTCTCATCACTGAAAAATACCTTTAGACTATCCATAAATACACATGTAGAACCCAAAGCTGGCATTCCAATGGCTCATTAATTAACAACCAAAACAATTAACTTGGGGAACTGATTTATATATAAGAAGAAATGTGACATTAGTTTCACTTCTAGTGAGCACTAGCCTGTGACAAATGCACATGATGTCTCATACAGAAACGAGGACTTTAATATATAGTCCAGAACAGCAACATGTGGAACCCTAAGTAACATTCCTCTTGATTAGTATAACTAAAGCCTGCTGCTGCTCCTGCTAAGTCGCTTCAGTCACGTGCGACTCTGTGCGACCCCGTAGATGGCAGCCCACCAGGCTCCCCTGTCCCTGGGATTCTCCAGGCAAGAACACTGGAGTGGGCTGCCACTGCCTTCTCCAATACATGAAAGTGAAAAGTGAATGTGAAGTCGCTCAGTCGTGTCCAACTCCTAGCGACCCCATGGACTGCAGCCCACCAGGCTTCTCCATCCATGGGATTTTCCAGGAAAGAGTACTGGAGTGGGGTGCCATCGCCTTCTCCAAACTAAAGCCTAATTATATGCTAATCAAAAATAATTATGTCCCAATTTAAGACAAAAACTATAATACTAGAAAGAATGTCATAGAAAAGTGAAAGTGTTAGTCACTCAGTTCTGTCTTTGCAATCTCATGGACTGTATCCCACCAGGCTTCTTCGTCCATGGGATTCTTCAGGCAAGAATACTGAGTGGGTAGTCATTCCCTTCTCCAGGAAATCTTCCCAACCCAGGGATCAAACCTGGGTCTCATGCACTGCAGGCAGATTCTTGACCCTCTGAGCCACCAAATTAAATATTTGTAAAATGTTTGAAGTGTTAAACAATTATTTAACTTGTTCACCTCTCATTTCCTTAAGTTTTTGTGCTTTTATACTTGTTTTACCATCTGGCATTTTTATAAGCACTTGCTCCTCATTCACACCTTTGAAAAGTTGGCCTTTTAATCTCTTCTCTTCTGACTGGGTGATATTACTGTGGTTCTGTGACCGTATAATGGAACCTAGATTTTCTTTTCTCTCTAGATCTGTGTTAGCAACTACCTACTGCACACTTCCACTTATTATATCTTGGGCACTTCCATACCAGAACTTAACCTTCACGTCAAATGAGCTGCTTTCCTCTGTATTCCCTGTGCTTGTAATATCCTTTCTTCTCACTTCCAACACCAAACTAGAGGGTCCCTGAATAAGCCTTCATAAATGTGGCTTTAACATTTTTCAAAACTAGTCCCTTAGACACTCAATTATTTCTCAGGTCTGTTTGTCACAGCCATGTTTTTCCAAACTCTGCTTAACATCCAAATTTACTCAAGTATTATTATCTTCCACAATTTGGCCCCTGCTTCTTAATTTTCCCAAACTTACACCAATCATCTAGCCACTTGTGTACTGGAACTCTCTAGATTAGGATGTTTCACTCCTGCTTTTTTACAGCACACCTGCTCATCTTTTAAGCTTAAGATTCAATCCAAACTTGTCTCTCTTAATCAGTATCTCCTTCGCAATAATCCACTCTTCCTCAGGAGGACATCCACAGTATGTATTCAGAATGTTCTCTATTACCAGTCTCTTAAACCAAAAATTGGAATCCTACGTATCTTTCCATCCATAGCATAAACAGCAATGTATCAATTCATAAATTCCTATATTAAAAATGAAATATATCTTTTAAACTTCCTGTAACTGAATAAAACACCTTTCACTTTCCAGAGATTGTCAAGTCAAGCATAAATTTTTCCTCAAAGGAGCACAGATTGTGGAAACATGCATAATGCACTCTGTAAAAATTTAACTTTTCCAGACTCTTGGTCATTAAAGTACTCCAAAAAAGAGATAAATGGAAATTAATTTTTGAAACAACTACAATGCCCATTCTTCAACCAAAATATATATCTAGTTCAGAATACAGCTATATAGTCCACCTTGGCAGAAGGATGGGACATTCAGCTTTAGTCAAATATACTCATAAAAAGTCAAATGAAAGACACATTTCTAAAAACTCAGCACTATTTTCCTCCTTGGTTCAACAAAACAACTAGTCTTCAGAAATAATCTCTAAAACATGACTTCCCTGAAAAGCTATGACAAAAATGAATATTCTGTTAATAGTTTTGGTATTTCCTTAAGTTTCTATAATGGAAGGTAAACCCTCTTCTTCCGTGCCAAAATGGAAAAAAATTTCCATCATTACTTAGAGAATCTTTCAGGACCCACCTCCTCTAGCTTCATCCCTTACAAACTAATTCAGAGAGAAGAGCATCACAAGAAGTGTCAAATTAATGTGTATCTAGCAATTTTTCCATAATGTAATTTTTCCTCTTCCTTTTACTCCAATAAAAGTTAACAACCTCCTGAAAACCTTAATTACATGCACTGTGGAAGAATTCTTCTCCTTGTCTTTCAATTAAACAAACAGCTGTGGTGATTAAAGGGAAATCTTCATGATTTACCTTCTTAACTTTACCGTCTTATAGACAGATATGAAACAGTTTAATGTTCTTCTCTGAATGTGACTATCAAATCAGGGAAATTTTTACTTTACACTGACCAGTCCATAGATAATTATCAATAAGGTGTAAAAAGGACTTACAGGGACCCACATGTTCAAAACTTCAAATCATCTGGGTAATTATTTATTTTAAAAGTTTCCTATATTATAGTAAAAACTTCTCATAGTAGTGGATGCCTGTACTCCAATGTATTCACCCAGTATGCTTTGAAAATTAATGCAAACCAAATAAACAGAGATTTCTAACACCCACCAAGAAGTACTTCTTGCTCTTTGGGGTATATTCTGGATCCCATTCCTCTTCCTTCGGTCTCTTTTGAAAAGTAGTATTTGAGTTGTTTGGACCAGTATTTGTCCCAGCAAAAACTCCTCTGGCTCTTCCTCTGCCTCTAATTCGAAACTGATTAACAAAGTTGTTTAGTAATGAAATCAAAAGGTATTAAGTTACATGCAAACTCTAATTTTACTGCAGTAACAAAAAACATTCCCTAATTTCTTCCCTAAATCTCAACTTCACAGCCACTGAGGATGAAAAGGGTGGCCATTTTATACTAGTAAGGACAGAAAAAATTCTGCCTATTGAAAGCTGAATAGGTTAAGAAAAAATGCACAGTCAACCTAAGTTGTCAGAACACTGCACTTTCTTTCATGACCTGAACTAAAATTTTTAGTTTAAATTTTAAGAAGTTGTTTCTTTTCCCTTTTACTAGCCAAAAGAGTTGTCTAATTTCTTTGAATTACACAGGAGTCCTAAATGTTAACTACACCTTTCACCATATGGGCAAAGCTCTTCTCTTTCCCAAATGATCTAATTAATAAACCCTACTAACAACTAACTGGATACTAGCTTAAGTTAGAAATCTGAACCTAGAAATTAAGGAGTCAAGAAGATGCACTACTATGAAATCATTAAATTTACAATTGTAAGAATTTATGGAAACGTGGGAATAATAATATATATACTAGGTAGGATAAAAAGTCTTGTAATTTCTATGACTGACACACATATAAAAAAGAATTTGAATAGGCAAAAATGAAAATAGTTGTTAATACAAACATGGATTTGTTTCAAAACATGTTCTTATTAATAAAAAAGTGATTAAAGAAATGGATCTAAATTATTAACTTTCCTTGACTCTTGGGTCTCTAAGCACTATGTACAGTTATTGAATCCACAGTTAATAAGTTATACAGATGCTTCTAAATCTCAATGGAATCTAAATGGAATATTTTCAAAATCAGGCAAAAACATGGATTTTTTACTTTCTATACAAAGGAGGTTATCATCCCAGCTCCAGCTCCTCCTCACTCTCCCAAATGGCATTTCTTAATAAAGATATATCAAATACCATTTTAAAGACTACAGGAGTAATGACTCATACAACAATGACTAAATCATCATATATCTTACTTTCCTTATGTACAGTGCGCTAAAGTTCTATCAAAGACAGAAAATAATTTTATTACTTACAAAGGTTCCTCGTGGTCGGCTAACTCCTGCAAAGCCTGAGTATTCTTTCAGCTCATGGTGAGTTTTAAATTCTTCTTCTCTTTCCTTCTTACTCTCCTTTTCTTCTCGAGAACTAGGAGAAGAAGGTGATGCTGAAGAGGATGAAGATCGAGAATGATCTTGCTCTCTACTTTTATGTTTACTGAAAAATAAAATAAACAAGAAAAATGTGCTATTTAAAAAAAAGATTATGAAAGACCCTGCTGTATCTTACAATAAGAGGGATATTTTTCAAGTCAAAGAAACTATCCCCTATTAAAATTAGCATGAAACTAAAATGATTGGGTGTTCAACTTTGACATAGTCTGTTTCCATTCTCCTCCAATATTTGTTTTATATCACTACTGGAAAACATGCTATGACCTGCCAGTTAGAAACTAGCAGTCTGGAAACTTCAAGAATATAAAGCTCAGTTCAACATTTTTAACATTTTTTTTTTTTTAAGGAAAGGAAGGGAAGAGTAGGAAAAAGTATGAATGTCCTTAAGGCCATGTTTCAAAATGACTGCAGTTTGTACAACCCCTAGGTGAAAACAGTTGATACAGATTGGGCCATAACTCCGTTATTGAAATAAAAGGCATAAGACATTATAAATACCAGTAAATTAAAATTAATTATAAATTTAAAAACACCAGTAAAATTACCACCATTCACCTAATGAACAGCAAGAAAAACGATTATCTATGATACTTAGTATTCCTAATATTTACGTGACTCTATCATGATCAATACATGATTCTACTGCAATACCCGAAAAGGTCATACCTGCGATAACTCTTACCACTTCTAACAGTATCCATGGAAACATTACTTTGAAAGCCTAATACACATTGCTATTTCAAAAAAACTAGTCCTTCCTCCCCCCCAACTCTCCCATGTTAAACCACTAGACATCAGTTTAAAATTCTTGTACTCTGGGTGTTATGAGTTGAAAAAGTGCGGAATCAAGCATAACGAACCAAAGTTCTTACACAAACTGTTTCTAGAAATGCACTGCATTGAAGTCCAACCTCCTGATGTAGCCTGGATAATAGGACACATTAATTTGTCATTTTTTTTTCAGTGTTAGCTTGCTATTCCAAAGTTTTTGTCCTCATCCACCATAAGCCGTGTAAAAGACAAATACATTTTTGCTGTAAAACAAATAATTTTAATTGTTTAAATTTAAACATTTGATTACACAGTCAAAATTGAAAGCAATTAAGCTGACAATTATTAAAGGCTAATTAGAAGCTAAAACCTAACTCCGACAGTTTCAACAATTACCTGTCATCTTTGTAAGATTTGTATTCCTTGTAATCTTTTGGAGTTTTTTCCTGCTTTCTTGATCCACTGGATTCCCTGGAGCCCTTGGAATCCCCCCGTTCTTTACTTCTTTCTTTTCTTCGACGGTCTATGTCATGCCGAAGATCAGCAGAATCACATCTTAATTTTTTATCTCCCTAGAAAAGACAGATGTAAAATGCAGATTTCAGGGAAACTATAGGGGAAAAAAAAGAAATATATATATAAAATACCAATCTTTTTTTTTGGCCAGTTTCTAAGCTGGCATTTTTAGTAGCAGAAAAGAATGAATATAACATAGTACTTCCATACTTAAGTTTTTGTTTAAAAACGTACTTGCTGTTTTCATTAAACACTTGTGAACACAAGTACAACAGGACTGGAGAAGTAATTAAAAGCTAATTGTCTTCAAAATGTCATAGGTTTCTGTTCAAAGCAATCCATAATAAACTTTCATACAGTAAAATGATATAATTATTCTTCCACTCGGTACATCCTCATTAATTATCCCTCATCTTTTGAAACAGCTTTTTATATACTTTAACAATGATAGAGATTATACTCAGTTGTGGGTATAGCCATCTGACAGTAAAGTTAAGGGATCCTAAAGTAAATGGTTCTCATTATTTAAGCCTCATTATCATCAAGTTCTTCCCAAATTAGTTGACCAACCCGATAAAAATCACTTTACAAGTTAAATATTCTGTATTTTCCATAACATGCAAACATAATATGATTAATGAAACCAACTGAGGTTGAACAAGGGTAGAAACAAAGCCAGAAAGAGTCATTCCCAATCCTGTACTCAGTATCTGGGCCATATACTGCCCTTTCTCAATTCAGGTATTGCAACGGACATTAGTTTAACTGGGTCACAATTCACCTCCTTCTTGTTCCATTGCTTTTTCAAATACTATATAATTTAGGAAGATGGAAAGAGGCATCTAGGAATGAAGAAAAATTATACATCAGTAAGATGCTAAGCAATGTGGACATCCTTGCTAGTATTCAACAATAAGAAGTACTTACTCTGGGAAGTCTAGCTACAATGTTCATAAACATTCCTAAAACTGGAAGTATATGTCCAAATGGTATCAGCTACTCACCTATTTGCTCCCATAGTTATAAGAAAATCTAATCAAGAGCAAAAACTTTCCTATTCACCTAGTAATATGCTACTGGCAAGCCCTTGGGTAACAGTATAGGTGGAAGTACTTTGTAAACACCAAACTATATATGTAAACTACACACTACTACATGTATGTTAATTGTTCATTCAGATAGGAAGATAAAGGATAAAAAGCAATGTCTTTTCCTCTTATCCTTCCATTAGTTATCACTATCTTCTCTCCTCTAGATCAAAACCTGGTCTGAATAATGAAGAGAGAAGACAGACACTCACTGTGTCAGAGTACAAGAATAGACTAAATTGTGGGCAAAACAAAATTAATCAACACTGAACCCAACATATTGAAAATAAAAGCCAAAATTAGCATTCAATTCTCAGAATCTGCTTTACCAAAACCAATTTCCCCCACGCAAAGACACCACTTTCTAAGCTCTAAATTTCTTATTTAATAAATTAATAGCATGCCTAATTAAAAAGCTTATAAATGAAAGCCTTAGTAACAACTTCTAGTAATAAAGTGCCAATTTATCGTAACAGCCCAGTTATTCAACTCTGCAAAACAGATGTATTCTCATTTTTCTTATCAGGAAACCGACATCCAAAAAGCTAATCACATTCCTATTATCAAGACAGTACTCAGTAATGGCCACGACTGGAACCAAGTAATACCGTTACAAGTCCCTAACCTTCTCATTACAACAGACAGCTGCTCCCTTTTAACCTTGCTCCACATTTCAACTAGAATGTTATGGCCTGTCACATAGACTAATCTACCTAGGAAATATCAAATTATCAATTAAACAGAGTCCCCTTAATGACTGAATTCCATTCTTAAAAGTCCCCCGACCCCAATGCCAGTCATTCAGACTCCTTTCTCAAGTTTAAAGGCATTCTTCCCCAAAATCTACAATATTCCAATAGTAACACAGTTTTTATTCCAAGTGTTCATTTGTAAACCACTTCTTAGAATGCTCATTTCTTAGTCCAGATCAAAAATACCCAGTAGCATGGCAATTACTTCTTGTTCTCTCTTTGAAGAACCTAAAGATATTAATTTAGGCACCCATAAATCAAGGAATATTTATTCTGGATTACCCATTTCACCTCTAACAAAAACCTTTATATAATGTGTATCTTTCCTATTATAATTTTTCTGTCTACTCACTGATTCTTTGCCTTTTTCTTAGAAATACTTTTTTCCTTTCATTAGCATTTAAATTAATTATTCTTGGTTTAACATATAGTAAAAGGTGAGCTTAATTTTTTTCTAGGAAGAAACACCACATACACGCTACTACAGATATAGATATATATATAAATATATATATTTACAAGTTATAAATCAATGATGTCTATAAACATTTTGCCTAGACAAACTGCTTATCAGAACAGTATCATTAACTAACCAGAAGTTGACATGGAAAAGAAAAAGTGCATTCAAAACATACCTTTTGATTTTCTTCTTTAAAAACTCTCTCTTCCCCTGCTAAACGGGTATGCTTCCTCAGGGCACTTGGAGAGATGTCAATTCTCCTTAATGTAAAATAAAGTCTATTTGTAGTCACATTAATTTTATGATTCCACAAATTCCTAAAATCTGTCCATTTTTGGAAAGGGAATACCAGACAGTTGTTTCTCTCCCAGGTGACTAAATTTAGTATAGCAAGATTATTAATCTAATTCCTAATAGATAATTAAGAAAAACTGTACTTATTAAAAATAAATTAAAATGCCTCCAATTATTTATGTACAAATGAAGCCTGATCATTTAAGATATCAAGCTTACTTTAATAATCAAAAAAGAAAAAACTGTTTTGATTAAAATTATCATTTAAGTATCAGCATATAATTATATCAGTATCAACGAATACACAAATAGGATTATTTGTTCTTAAGTTATCTCCCATATTTTTACATATTCAGTATCTTTAGTTTTATTCTGTGCCTCTCCTTGCGTTCTTAAGCTACTGTCAGTTGAATCTTCTCAGTGCCTCTTTCAGCAGTGACCACCAAAACCATACCCACTATGTATTAAGCACTGAATTAGTTACTTTACAATTAATACTGTCACCATCATCCTGCAAAACAGGACATTTTATTTGTTATTCTTATTTGTAGATGAAAAAAAAAACATTCAGAGATTAAATAACTTTTTTATCACAATGCAATTAAGTGAGAGCAAGGAACTGAAAATAACTATCTAACTTCAAATTCACGATCTTTCCACAAGGAACAATTCTATCTCACCGAGCATTTTTATTTTACAAACTTACTTGAAGTGAATAAAATTCAAGGGTTACTTACTCTAGGCATCCAACCCCCTCCCAAAAGAAAAATTGCTACCTATTTAATTCCATACTGGGAAGTGATAAGAGTATTTTAAGTTCTAACAACCAGTTTTAACCAAATAAACTGAAAATTAAAAAGAAATGGTAAATTACAAATTTTCATTTGAGTCATGATACCCATATAGTTTCATGTATCTTATTTATAGCTTCAACATGAACTTATTTAACAGTGTCTTCCTATCAAAACAACATTTTTACATGCCCAGTATACATACCTGTGTATCTCAGGGCTCTTTTGCCTGGCACTATGTTCTTCAGTGGCTTTCTGATACGAAGTGAACCTCTCGTTTAGGGTCATTGAAGATGATTTGAAGTATTGCTCTGTTGATTTAGGAGAAACACTGCCCAATTAGTTACCTTTACCTTAAGAGGAATTTTCAATTGTGACAGAAGGGCATGTAGCAGGTGAAAAGAAAATAAAAATACTCAAGAAACCTAGTAGAAGAGAATCAAGTGTTACAAAGAACTCCTACCCTGTCCCATGTAACTTCTTGTCCCTTAACAGGTAACTGATGCAAAGTTCCTCACAGGTCTCTGTCAATATTACATATAATCCAAGAACAATAAATATACTAAATCAAGAGTCTCTCTCTAATTCCATTTCAGTAACGCACTACACTTCCTCAAATTAAACAAAAAGCAACAATAACACGTCAATGTCCTTAAGCCTTGCCAATATGAACCAATGAAGTTAACTTCAAGTAATCATTTGCAGAAAACAAAAATACTAAAATAACTTGCAAAGCTTGTTTTAATAAACTAATAAAATTATTTTGGCAAGAACTAAGTTGTTAACAAAAACCGCATTTAAGAAAAAACTGAATACTGGCACTTCAATTGGAAAAATATTTTTTACATCAATTAACACTAATTACTCCAAAAATCTGGCATCTTGGCAAACCTGACAGTACATTTGATATTACTGTCTTGTCTTTTAACAATTTAAAAATTAGTAATATCAACACCAATTCTTTTTTAAACCATTTCAAGATATGCTGTTGATGTAATATAGAAAGACGTATAAAGTCATAAAATGTTACATTATGAAGCAAGCTATCTGCTTAACAGGTCAACATACATCTGTGTCAACTTACCGCCCAATATCCAGCACATGTCTCATAACCAATCATTAAAACTTGAAATGGCCACTACCAGGGTAGTGCCTCAATCATAATTCCATGAAACCCAGGAATTTGAGCTAGCAACTCAGTTTTTATGCCATTTTTGCCAGGAAGACAGAAGATTCAACTTTGCCTGTATCTTTCAACAGCTATTTTACTTTGAAACATGGATTTGCCATTTCAAAACATATTCCAGGACCTAGTTACAATGAAAAAGAAAACATCACTGGGCATTTTCAGCTCTATACGAAGTAAGAGCTGTTCAGATCGGTTGCACAATACCAATAATGAAACATAACTACAGTTCTTTTCTTCAAAAAAAAAAAAAGGAAAAAGGAAAAATTTATCAAAACCTGATCTCAAAATTCAGCAATAAATTGTAAAATGTAGAGACAGGTTAAAAAAAATGAAAAAAGAAAAAATGTTACTGTTTCATATTCTATGCACCAGAGTAATATGGTCATAAATTGGTCCATAAACCTAGTTATAGCCAAATAGCAAAACTCTTTTGTTACTACGTTTAAATAATTACAGTAAAAAAGAAATTTACTAACTCTTCACTATTTTGAAATATCAAGTGCATTAAGAATTCCTGAGTGATAAGTTTCACCTATGAGTTGTTCTCAGGTCCAAAGACAAACTTTTCAAAAATGGCTTTTCAGAGCAAAAGCCACGGAGATTCCTGGGTAAGAAACCTACTTCAAGGTAAACTCCCTTTCAAACACAAAAAGTCGCAAGCTAAAATCTTTGAAAATTATTAGTAACTCTGGAACTAAAATTAGACACTGGTGAAAAGAGAACATCACTACTTCAGTTGAAAAGAACATCCTTCATCATCCCCAGGACCTCAAGAAATATCATCATTTTTATCCTTAGTCATTCACTACTCACAGTATCACTACTTACCTAACATACTTTTAAATTTCTTGAACTTTTTCCCCTTTTAAAAATCCTAATAAAGTTTTCTGATTTATCATATAAAAAAGTAAAATACTGTAACAAATTAAGTAATACAAAATTAACAGAGAAATACTGTTTTCCCCTCCCCACTGGTTTCAAGTTTCTTTAAAGGTTAAAAAGAAATTCTTCATAATAGTAACAACATTGCACCACTCTGTTAGAAATCTATACCAAGAGTATATTAATACAAGTCTTATGAATGCAATCAAAGATAATCTGCAAGCACTCTGAACTTCAAAGACAGTATTACAGCACATTTCAAAAAGACTTTCAGCACTGTATAAATCTGTATCATTTTTTATCATGATACAGATTTTCAGGGTATGTTTTAATTTTACTTACATTTCACTTATTAAATATTAAAAATCACTTTATTAAATAGGTGTGTTAATGTTAACAAGACTGGTATCTCATTTATGAAGTGCTATTTATACAAAATTTTAATAGTCTACATAGAGCCCTAGGGTACATTATTATTATGCATAGCTGTTAATTTTTTTCTTACTTGCAAGAAAAATATAATTCACAATACTAAACATACCTTTAACATGATGAACCAAGGACACAATGTGTTGAATAAATGACTCAGATGTGCTTTTGCTGGCCTGTGGCAACTTAATGTGGTCAAAGATGGATCGGAATTCTTGCTCCTTCTTGACAGAATGGACAAGTGTACTAGCAAGCAGTCTGTCTTTAGTCAAGGAAGCAGGTCTGGAGCATATCGGTAACAGACAGACACATACAAACAAAATAGACCATTGGTTTGAATATGAAAATGGAAGTATGGTCAGAAAATAAGATAATTAACTGGATTATTAACCACCCACAGATTATTTATTGGGGAGCAATGTGGATTACCTGTTAGAATCATCAAGAGGAACAGGTGCCATTTTGAGTTTGACTTCAGGACGATGAGAATCACTGGCTATCATTTTGATCCTAAGTGGGCTCTCTTCTCTGAAGGTAGACTTTTCTCGAGCATCCAGATTCTTGTGTAGAGGGGGACTGTAATCAAAGAGGTCTTTGAGCTTTTCAGACTTTACCTGCTCGGGTGACTGAGTTTCTTTCTTTACTGTTATTCTCTCAGAATTTTTGTCGTCTTCCTTGTGCTTATCTTTTGCAGTGCTAGGCCTTTCCACTACATATCCAGTCTCTTTAAGTTTGTAATTTTTTTCTTCTCTAAATCCATCACTTTCTCTATTGCCTTTCAATGAAACTTTGGACTTGTACTTGGGTCCTTCCTCCTCAGTATTCCGATGAGACGTAGTAGCAAAATTTTTACCCTGATCTGCAAGAACTGACTTCCTGAACTGTCTATAATCCTCTGTCTCCTCTGTGTCATCCCCTTCTGAATCATTAAACTTTTGTTTTCCAGATTCTTTATCACTGAAGTAATCTAGAACTTCCTGATCTTCCCATTCTCCCTCTGCCCTCCCTTTCTCTGATCCTTTCTCCTTTGGAGCCTCTTTATCCCTGGTATTACCCCTATCAAGCAGGAATACTCTAGACTCTTCATCTGTGAACCTGTGAATAAGCAAAGAAGAGGATGGTAACTCTGGATTGCATTCATTCTGGACCACTTACATACTTAACTGTGCTTCCCAATATCACAGGGCCAGTAATAAGAGGAAAAACTCCTACTGAAAATTGCTTTTTTCAGATTCCACTTATAGAAAGCCTTAAAAGCATCCATAAAGCTTATGTGCTGAGGTTTTAAATAAATGCACACATTAAGACTTCTGAAGTTAAAAAAAGTAAAGCCATTCTCAAAAACTTGTTCTATTTCCTCACAGTTCACAATTCTGCACTAACAAATCCAAATTTTCACATAGCTTAAGTTTTATTTTTGAGACTAAGAACCACTAAAAACTTATCTGTAATACACTTATCTATTTGATACTTAAAATATACTTATCTATTTAATATATTTATCTATTTGAATTCTACTTATGATTATACTCAAAATTTCACTCTTTAACATATCTACTAATATAAATAAGAGTTCAAAAAAGTGGACTTCAGTATAGTTAATATTAGATGTTACTATTCTATCTAAATCACAAAATAATTCATGTATATACTTTTCAGTAGAAAATGATTTCTGGCAATATTAAGTAGAAACTATGTATCAATTCAATAAAAAATTAATTTTAGGTTGGGAAGCACTAAAAAAATAAATAGCAAGCTCACTGTATTTCCTTACTTAAAACCAACCATATTACCTCAGCAATCCATTTTCATTAAGGAACCTTTAGCAATGCTTAAAATTAGCATTTAGACCAAGCATCTCTCTGAAATGTTACTAGAGTCAATAAGAAATACCATTTATTATCTTTTCTACAGTCAGGAGGATTTACTAAAAATTGGCAGCTGGACTATTTATACAGAAGAATATATAACTGCATTATTTTATGTAGGTCACATTACAGTGATGAAGAAGACAAAATAACCTTTCAATGCTTTAACACTTTCAACTTCTCATTTATGTTCTTAATTCTGGACTTAAAAAATGGATGAAATGAAAAAGAAGAGTATGAATTATCTTCATAAACATTAAAACACTTTATAATCAACTTTGAATTATTTTATAAAGAGAATAAAGTCACAATTAAAAATACTTAAATACACATCACAATGCCATTTCAAAACATAAATCCAAACAGAATTCAGAGAAATATTACTATTATGATCTAAATTCTCAACTCTTACCTTTTTAAGAATTTTCCTGTCTTTGCAGTTTCCTGATCTCCACCATCAGGATAAAATGAGGAACGTCCCCTAGCCTCATCTCTTGGAGCATTCTGTGGTGTGATTGTCTTTGCAGGGCTTCTTCGTGAAGGGATGTGATGAATTGGACTATTCTGAGAAGGGCTGTATCTACTTGATCCATTTCCAACAGAACCAGACCCAGATCTTTCAGGACTATGCTGAATGGAATGTGAATGCTGAGAGGGTGTGTTTTTCGCAGAGTGTACTGTACTGAGCATGGGGGCATCAGAGCAAGATGAACTCTGACTAGGTGGTGTAGCAATTGGTGAAGGACTATGGGGCGATCTGGGGCTATTATCATAAGCTGAAAGGCCAGGCCAAATATCACCAGATGTGGCCGATGATTTATTAAACTCATCAATAGATTCAGACGGGTCGTGTTCAAATGTATCTTTCGGTTCCTCCTGTGATTTATTTTTCAAAGGACTCTCTTCTTGAGGTTCCCCTTCAGCTTTTTTGGTTTGTTTTTCCTGAGACCCTCGTCTTTTAGAGACAGGAGACTTGCTATAAGGGGACGAAGAACGAGAAGATGATGATCTTGGAGACCTAGAGGATCTGTATGATCGGCGAGATCTGCTTCGGGATCTTTGAGAAGAAACGGATCTTCTTTTTGGACTCCTGGAACGTGAACGACCTCGTCGAGGACTCCTAGAATGTCTTCTATTCCAAACAGGTCTATATCCACCTCGATGATATCTACCTCCTCCTCCTTGATAATACCCTCTACCCCTTCCTCTGTACCCATAAGGTCGTCTCATTCCTCTATTATTTCTGTAATCTCGACGATAATCTCTAGAATAAATTCGATCTCTACTACGAGATCTTGAATACGTCCTGGAACGAGACCTAGAACTAAAAATGAAATAAATATCAATGAAAGAAAAATAAACTATTCCATTGTACCATTCTGATCAAATATGCAAATAAGTTGTCAAAGCTAAAAATGTATTAAAAAAAAAACCCTCATTTATATATAAAAGTAAAAGGTAACTATTTTCAATGACGAGCATCTCAATTCTAAGGTATATATCAAGAAAACGGGGAAAAACTGACATCCAAAAATAGGACACACTAACACATTACATTCATGCAGGCACTTAAAGTGGTAATGTTAAAAGAATATGTAATGCCACGGAAGAATATTCATTAGTGAAATACCACTGGCTAAATGTATATGTAATAAAAATTTAGGCCAAGAAAAATACTAAAGAAAAATCAGAAACTAACATTAATTCATAACAAGACCATGGTCATTTATTTTTAACTTGTAGTTTCTATTTTCCATGCTAAGTATGTATTACCATTTAAAGAAAAACCACCAGAGTCAATCATTTTTATATAAAACAATAAACCTATTGAGACCTCAGAATCAGAAACAAGAAACTATGAAATAGTATGCAAAGATTGTTTACTGCCAAATAATTCTTACATTATCCAATTCATCTCTTAACATTACAACAGTTCCCCTTTATCTGTAGGAAATTCATTCAAAGTTTCCCCAGTGGACTAATTCTAAACAACAGATCCACTCACTGGGTTCTTGGAGACTAAAACATGTTAATGAATTTAGCACTTTGCCTGTGTAAGCAATCCGTAACTGTTAGCTGGTATGGTTATTATAATTTAGAAAGGTAAAAAAGCACAGTAATTCACCTGTATCTCTTCTTCCTTGAGTGTGATCTTGATCTTGATCGAGAACTAGACTGTGATCTAGACTTTGATCTTGAAGAATGTGATCTAGAATTGGAGCGACCCATTTCTTTTCTCCTAGGCAAATGAGAGGGCAAAAAAGGTTAAAATCACAATGCAAGAGAAGTCATTTCTATTATTTAACTTATCTTCAGATACAAATTAAATTTATAAAACATTAAGTTTCTCAAAGGATATTACCCATCATTATTCAAGTGAGTACTAAGTCAATTATCCCTAACTAAAACTTTATTTGCACCTGCATGGCAGGTATGGTAAAGACACAACAGAAGATTTCTATGGACTTTTCCACTTATGTGCCTCAATCCAAAAAAAGGCAGCAGCTGCAGAAGTCAGAAAGAGCAACATCAGACTGCAGCAGTACGTTAGATGTTATTCCATGCCCAATACAAATGCCTACCTCTCCTGTAAAAAAGATAAATAATATCAGAGTATTACAGATAACAAACCTGAAAAGAAAACACAAATGACATAATATTAAAAACAGAGTAAACCCACCCATCATAAGTGCTTTATGGCTTTGAAATGGGACTAAATCGACCACTCCATCTATGCAATACTGCTTGGAATGGTGATGGATAAGTCTCCTAGGAGAATAAAGGTCACTAAGTCTCTGAACAGCTGGAGCCCACAGCTCTGCTTTTAACAGTCATGACTGTAGAAATAAAAACGGACTTATGTGACAATGCCTAGTTCACCCTGTAGCTTTCTGGTGAAAAGATGAAAAAGGATAAAAGAAACTAAAGAGATTGCTGCAAGAAGAGATTGGGACTGAAAGAAAAAGAGAACTTGTACACCAACATTCTAACTTTTCTAAATACTAGCTAGTATCTAATGCAACAATCAGACCTCACGGAAATCAGTAACAGGACTAACTGATTTATAAGATTTACTCTTTACAAAATTAAGCCTACATGTCTCCCAAATTTATTCCTGCTACAACTATTTTCAAATTTTCACTAACTTACACAAAATAAGTATTTTTTCCCAAAAAATCAACTCAGTAAACTTTCCTAATAGCCTGAAACTGCCATGTATTTAAAACCTTTTGACCTAATTAGACTTTGCTCAATATTCTGAAACAGTTTTTGAAAAGTACTGAGATGAACTAGAGGAGGCAATGATGTCTGCATACTTCCTCACCAAAAAAGCCACATAAATGATAAATTCAAAGGGTTTCAAATATTTATAACAAAATAAAACACAACTGTCTTCAAAGAGACAAACACCAGCTTCACCTTCTCTCACTCTTAATTCCAAGTGAGTTAAGATATAAAGACAGTACCTTCCTCAGAGATGTAGTGATTAAATGAGTTGATACATATAATATCCTTAAAACAATTTTAGCACACAATAAGCAATCAAACCTAACTTTAACACCCATGTAACGGGGGAAAAGTTAAGTTATGGAATTCCCTTGTATGCATAAAAGATAAGTTAAATAAGCAGAGCTATTTTATCCTGATTATTTTTGAACAACTGTGTGTTCTCAGTCTTTAAGTAGATGTGTTTATAGAAGTAAAAGCAGATACACAACCTAGAAATAGAAGAGAATCTTTCCCCTAAAACTTTAAAAATCTGGCTTACTTCATACAAGTCACCATAACAAAAGTTTCAGACCATATCACTTTCAATTGGTCTAAATCATTAAGTTCAGAAGTCACATTTTCTTTAAAAAGTCCAAACTGCAGACTAGAAAAACTAATCATCTACCTTGGGTTTTATGCAGGATCAAGCAGTCAACTGAAGTCTTTGAGAAACTGTAAGATTCTTCCAGGAGAGAATGTTCTGAGAAATTAAATTCCTAGCAAAGATAAAAAAAAATTCTTGAATTATGATTAAAAAAACCCACTATTTACAACATATTACCACTCAGCACTGCAATAAACTCTTAATAAAAAGGCACTAAATATTTCAGGAACAGGATACTGAATCAGGAAATGTTTTTAACCATAAAAGCTTAAAGAAATTCAACTTCTGTTTTAATCAGAATGCAGCAGTGCATTATGAAACTGCAGAACCTTTAATTCAAACACTTGAGTTCTAATTTTAGCAATCTGGGATTTAGAAAACAGAAGCTATACTGTCATCCTATCAGAAAATTCCAAAGTGGTTAGTTTAGCATAAGTGGCCATCTTGGTATATCAAAACATGTTATGTATCTATAGTAGGGGTTTCCCACACAGCTCAGTCGGTAAAGAATCTGCCTGCAATGCAGGAGACCTGGGTTCAATCCCTGGGTCAGGAAGATTCCCTGGAGAAGGAAACTGCAAACCACTCCAGTATTCTTGCCTGGAGAATCCCATGGACAGAAGAGCCGGGGAGTCTACAGTCCATGGGGTCGCAAGAATCGGACACAACTTAGCGACTAAACTACTACCACCTACAGTTAGTATTCATAATGCTACAGTTTATAACAACTACAGTATGAGTTTACTTTAATGCTATTTCTTATTTTCTCCTGACCACTTCCTTTCATATAGTGCAGTTTCATATAAAGCTGATTTTTAAAATTAATATAACCACCATTATAGTAACTTTAGTAATTTTGTGCCTAAAAGGATTTTGATATATATACAGATGTTCAAAAAAAAACCCCAGCCAGTAGATGAAACAAGTATCAATTGGAAGCTAGAGCTCTTCCTAAACTAATTTATATTACTATACAAATAAGTTTAAGTTATACACAAAGTATTAAGCAGTTTCAGTATTTACTGAAATACTTAGCTTAGCCTTATGAATAAAATTCAGTTATTATCAATTATGGGGCTTCCCAAGTGGCGCAAGTAGTAAAGAACCTGCCTGCAATGCAGGAGACACAGGAGACGTGGGTTTGTTCCCTGGGTCAGGAAGATCCCCTGAAGGACAGCATAGCAACCTACTCTAGTATTCTTGCCTGGAGAATCCCATGGACAGAGGAGCCTAGAGGGCTACAGTCCATGGGATCACAAAGAGTCAGACATGACTGAAATGACTCAGCACACATTATCAGCTATGTACAAAACATAGTCAAAACTACGAGGGGATCAGAAACTAAACAATACAAAATTGTATGTGACTATACTCAAAGAATTCATAAATCAGTTTAAATGGGAAAAAACCCCACATTAATATGAAAATCTGTCTTATCGAATTATTGATCCAATGGAAAACAGGTAATAAAAATGAAAACACAAAGTAGAAGAAATAAGATGAAACTGGTAAAACAAGAACATGTCCCCTAAATATTTATACATGGCCTTACAGCTAAGGGAATTATTTTATTTTTAAGATAGGAAGAAGGAATAGGAACCTAGCAAGTATGGGAAATATAGCAAAATAGAAATTAGCAAAAACAAAAGAACATGGATACATTCTAAAGTAGTCCTATGTTTAGTTTTAAAAAATATTAGATCCCCCAAGTGAGCAGAGAAAAACTCTCATCTTTTAAACTGATAGGTTGTTATGAAACTTTATTCTGACTGAGAAGTCCAATACTACTGATTCACTGCTGGAAGTGATACAAGGCTCATTTTAGCCAACACTTACCCCTAAACAATTCTAAAAGGCTTATTTTAGTTTCTGTATATCCAAAGAAGAACCAATTGCCAAATCTCTCTTTACTCCAAGTCATGATTTTCTGAAGTACCAAGAAAATACATGCTAGAAATAGCAAAGTGAGGGAAAAGGGGCTGTAGGCTGTTAGCCTAGCAGATATACCTTCTTATTCACGATCTATGAATATATTCAAGCATCCATACCAAAAACTCAATGATCATATATAAAATATGACACATAATACATTAATAATATATAATATACATTACAAATTAACATTTAATATTATGTTAATATTTAAGATAGTACAAAGATCATAATCAGCTTGCCTTTTTTCTTTTTTAAATGGAAGTCTATATACAAAGTACTGTGTTATATATTATGGGAGACACGACAGGTCCCTGCTAAGTCACTTCAGTCGTGTCTGTGCAACCCCACAGACGGCAGCCCACCAGGCACCCCCATCCCTGGGATTCTCCAGGCAAGAACACTGGAGTGGGCTGCCATTGCCTTCTCCAATGCATGAAAGTAAAAAGTGAAAGTGAAGTTGCTCAGTCATATCCGACTCTTTGCGACCCCATGGACTGCAGCCTACCAGGCTCCTCCATCCATCGGATTTTCCAGGCAAGAGTACTGGAGTGGGTTGCCATTGCCTTCTCCGAAGAACTATGCTAGGTGACTTTAAACAAAATTATCTTATTTAATCCTCATAATCTCATAACCTACATATTTAACCCCACCTTTCAGATTAAGCTTTCATAATTAATATGAATTTAAACAAAGACTATCAGAAGCCAGACGCTACTACTGTAGGAAATACAGCACTTTAAGCGAGACATTAAGTTCCCTTCTCTGTTGGAGCTTACGTTCAAGCTAGGGGAATAAAGAAACCAAAGAACACAAACTGATGTCAAGAGATGGAGAGGAGGACTACTACAGTGGGTCCTTGAACCATCTTTAAAGAGCTAACAATCAAGTTAAACAGAAGGAATACTGCAAAGATCCAAGAAAAGCATTCTAAGCAAAAGACACAAACTTAACCAATTCAAGACAAACTTGTAAGAAGGCTGAGGTACTGTGATCAATGAGAGGGTGCAAGATAAGGCAGGAAACAGGAAGGACTAAATCAAATAGCATTCTAATAAGGAGGCCAGAGTAGAGTCGAGATTTTACTCTAACTGTAATGGGAAGGTCCTAGAAGGTCTGATTAGGGAAGTGTCACCATCTTATTTATTTACATTTTAAGATGGCTGCTGTATAGAGCATGAACCACATGGAGAAAAGAAAAGGGAGACAAATTAGAAGGTTGAAGTAGCAGTAAGTACTTGAGCCGAGTCTTAATTTTAGCATATTCAGGATGTGGGCTCCAAATTTTTGGAAACTATTGCTATTCATATCTTTAATAATCCTAAAAATACCTCCCATGACTATTGCTCCAATTGACTAGGTTCAAAATTCTGGTCTGACAATTAACCAGCTACCCAACTTTGGACAAAGGCTTCACTTTCCACAGATACAAAATAAAGCTAGTAACAGCTTAAGATTAAATGTACTAAACTAAAAAATGGAAATGACTTATCTGGCATATGGTCTGTATTCAAATGTTAACTGGTCTGAAACAGTCTTAACTGCAGTTTATTAATTTCACTTCAAATGATTAATATTTAATATTTTTGGCATAGCATTAATCAGCATTATTTAAAAAGTCAAGAAATGCTTAACAGGGTGTGAGGATGGCCAAGTGGTCTAAGGCTCCAGACTGAAGAAATGCTTAATGAGTAGAATTTTGCTTTAAAATACTCCGGAAAAATGGAATTTGAAAAAGAACAGATTTCACATGTATAACTGAATCACTTTACTGTACGCCTGAAACTAACACAACAATGTTAATCACCTATACTCCAATATAAAATAATTTTTAAGCACTCTCAAAAAAAAAGCAAATAATGTTAAAGTTGGTAAATGCTGATAATTATTAAGGTTAAGTAACAGTTCAATATTCTACTTTTGTGCTTGAATATTTCCTTAAGAAAAAACTTAAAAAAAAAAAAAAAAAAAAGGCTTAGTCACAAATTTTTAGTCCTGTGTCCAGTTCCTTGTCAGCCTGCTTTAGAAAAAATCATGCAGAACTGAGAAAAAGAATACCTGGATTCCAGAACAGACTGTGCCAATCCCTGGTTCATGTGGCCCTAAAAAGTCTTCTACCTTTTTTGGCCTCCTCCTACTATATGCTTGCTCCTTGAAAGAAAAGCTATGATTAACCTAGACAGCATATTAAAAAGCAGAGATATTACTTTGCCAACAAAGGTCCGTCTAGTCAAAGCTATGGTTTTTCCAGTAGTCATGTACGGATCTGAGTGCTGGACTGTAAAGAAAGCTGAGAGCCAAAGAATTGATGCTTTGGCATCAATGAAGACTCTTGGAATGCAAGGAGATCTAATCAGTCTATCCTAAAAGAAATCAGCCCTGAATATTCATTGCAAGGACTGATGCTGAAGCTGAAAACTCCAATACTTTGGCCACCTGACGTGAAGAATGGACTCATTGGAAAAGACCCTGATGCTGGGAAAGATTGAAGGCAGGAGAAGGGGGTAACAGAGGATGAGATGGTTGGATGGCATCACCAACTCGATGAACATGAGTATGAGTAAGCTCCAGGAGTTGGTGGTGGACTGGGAAGCCTGGGGTGCTGCAGTCCATGGGGTTGCAAAGAGTCAGACACAACTGAGCGACTGAATGACTGAACTAGTGTAGGGAGAAATACTAGATCAAGTTGAAGGTTTGAAAATTCCAAAATAACACACAAATGTCAATCTGTATTATTTTTACATTAATGTTTGTAGACTTTTTTTTCAGCTCGGGGCAAAGAAAATATTAAATACTTAGTATCGAACACTGGACTGGTTCTAAATTGGGAAAGGAATACTACATCAAGACTGTATATTGTCACCCTGCTTATTTAACTTCTATGCAGAGTACATTATGCAAAATGCCAGGATGGATGAAACACAAGGTGGAATCAAGATTGCACGGAGAAGTATCAATAACCTCAGATATGCAGATGAGACCACCCTTATGCAGAAAGCAAAGAAGAACTAAAGATCCTCTTGATGAAAGTGAGAGAGTGAAAAAGTGGCATAAAACTCAACATTGAAAAACCGAAGATCACGGCATCCAATCCACTTCATGGCAAATAGATGGGGAAACCACGGAAACAGACTTTATTTTCTTGGGCTCTGAAACCACTGCAGCCATGAAATTAAAAGATGCCTGCTCCTTAGAAGAAAAGCTATGACCAACCTGGACTGTGTTATTAAAAAGCAGAGGACATTATTTTGCCAACAAAGGTCCATCTATTCAAAGCTATGGTTTTTCCGGTAGTCATGAATGGATGTGAGAATTGGACCATAAAGAAGGCTGAGCATGGAAGAACTGATGCTTTTGAACTGTGGTGTTGGAGAAGACTTGGGGGACCTTGGACTGCAAGGAGATCCAACCAGTCAATCCTAAAGGAAATTCGTCCTGAATATTCATGGGAAGGACTGAAGGAAACTCCAACACTTTGGCCACCTGATGCAAAAGAGGTGATTTCATTAGAAAAGACCCTGATGCTGGGAAAGTGATGAAGGCAGGAGGAGAAGGGTTATGACAGAGGACGAGATGGTTCAATGGCATCACCCATTCAATGTATATGGGTTTGAGCAAGCTCTGGGAGATGGTGAGGACAGGCAAGCCTGGTGTGATGCAGTCCATGGGGGTCACAAATAGTTGGACACGACTGAGCAACTGAACGTTTATAGACTTTCCAGCTGGGGGCAAAGAAAATATTAAACACTTAACATTCTGAGGCTAACACTGACCACCACTGTTTAACAAACTTGAACTGAAAAATGAACAAATTCATAATCTACAGCTATAACCTAAACATTTACACTTATCAGTCAGAGACAGCTGGACTTCCCAATTCCCTTATCCACTTCTTTGTCACTTAATAAATCACTGTAAATTACACAGCTGTGGTTGTTGTTCAGTTGCTAAGTCATGTCTGACTCTTTGCCACCCCATGAACTGCAGCATGCCAGGCTTCCCTGTCCTTCACCAATGATTCTGAATGTAGCTTCTGGAAAACCCTAATACAAAGTTCTATATATAATAGAAGTGAAAAGACTTTCCATTTCTATTAAGGCAAGTTGTCACTCACATAGATAATCTAGTATAGGTAGCCGCCCATATTCAATACACTGAACTAAACCTGAGCCTACCCAAGCCACAAGTTTTTAGAGATCTATCTCCAAGTCCTGAAACACTACTTACTGCTCTTCCAACTCAAGAAATCAGCTCTAGGCAACAAATTTCCTTTGCCACAATTATCTGAATCAAGGGGGATTCCCATGACTACCACAATGTGACAATCAAAGTGTGGTATTCTAAAAACAAGATGCTAACTGACATCAGTAAACAGGCTTTAGTTTACTCACCTAAAGTGAGTTATTTCGGACACACAATCCTTCCATTCAATTAGTTCTCCAAAATTGTCTAGGATCACATAAAACTGCAAATAAACTGGTAGCGTTTCCTTCCATGTAAAGGTTCTTTGTCTAAACTGTAGCCCAACCATTCCCACTATAGTCCAATCTGAATGAGAATTCTCAGTGAGAAATAAACTGTTTTGCCTTTTAATATCCCCAAAATTTAAGAGGCGCTGCTGCACAAAAAAATAAAAGACTGAAGGAGCTAATCTCTGTACGTCATTTTTGGTCTTATCCACCTCCAAATTTAATTTCAATTGTTTTCACTTCTAAAATTCTCTCTCTATATATATACATAAAATACATTAAAAAGTTTGACTTAGAAAAGTAGTTGCCAGTACTGTTGGATTCTGACAAGATACACCTTAAAATTTAAATAAAGTCAACCAAGGCTTTATTGATGGCAAAGTCCCTAACCTCAACTCACCACTCACATCCATCCATTTATACCACTAATCGCGGATCCAACTTTTCTAACAAGGTACAGTGGCTAAATCTGCATGAAGGACGTGGCTTAGCGGGTACTGCAGAACTGCTCTTAGCCCCGGAGGTGGCAAGGCCGTCCTTACATCCATCGGCTGAGACCTTTGCTCAAGCTAGTAACTAGGCACCAAATCCTAGAGTCAAAAGTGCACTCTCGCTTCAAATCAATTACCAGGGGAACCCGAAGAAAAATTTCCCGCAACCCAGAAAGCCGGAGGCGGATGCCGGGGACAGAGAGCACGGAACGAGATCCTAGGACAAACTAGAGTAACAAAAACAAGGCGTAAACCGATCGGGAGCGTGAAGCCGGAGAAAAAACTCCGGAGTTAAAAGACGGCGCGAAAAGGGGTTAACCTACCCAAAGCACTTTGTTGCAGGTTAGTTATTTTGTCCAAGCCTCTCAGGCCGGAAAAGAAGGTGGCGATTCCAGCCAATGAGAAGCGAACACAAGTTGCACCTCGGACCGCCTGAGGAGCCGTAGGCGGGGAAGGGAGAGAAGAGGAAGCGCGCGTGCGCCGGGGCGAGCTTTCAGTCGGCAACGCGCAGAGATCAGGGCTGAGGAAAATGGGGGAAGGGTTGAAAAGGCAGATCTGCGCAAGCGCACGGAAGGCCGCGCGGTCTGAGGGTCTCGAGCCAGGCTCGCAGGCGCGCGCGCGCGCACGGTTCTCGCTGCTCACCCCACCCCCCACCTTTTCGGCCCGTAGTGCCTCGAAAGCCTGAGGGAAACTGGCTGGGAAACGCATAAATAACGGCGCAACGTTTCCTGGGCTCTCCTGTCACCGCCAACCCGCCACTACCAACAAAAGATTCAGTAATATTCATTCCTTCTCGATATTCACTGCCTTTTGAGTTATCTGGACGCAACACAAGGCCTACCTGACACGCCGAAGGACGGTTCCCGGGACTTATCTCACCGGTAACTACACAGCGGCCATTTCCCCACTCAAGAACGGGAGGAAAACCATAGAGGTATCTTCGACGCGCTAGCTCCTCTCCGTCACTTCCGATTTGGGGCGTGGCCTCCGGTGCCGCTAAATATCTGACCAAGCCCCACCCACCCCACCGCCCTAAAGCCGCTCTCCGGCCGCGGTATAGATGTTGCCTGAGGCTTTCTGGGAAGTCGCGTGGCTGGTCTCGCGCGATGATCTGGCGGCTCCGCCTTCCGGTCTTCATCAGCCGCCTCCGCCAGGGTGGCGGTAGAAAGTGGGCGGGGTGTTTTGGTGATGTGAGGTGGTGGTTCCACACCGGGGGACTCGCTGGTCTCTGGTTTGCATTGAGCGAACCCTCCGGACCTCGCTTGCCCCCACCTTTGCTCGTCTGGTCTGTTTTTTCTGTGGGACCAACTCTGACCAGGCCAGAAACAAAAGGATAATTTCACACTGAGGAAAAGACACGGACTGTATTAGCACACTGCGTTTCTCTGTGCCAGGAAGCGCCGAGTTTTTTCTCAGACGCCAACTGGAAACTAGGAAGTGTCGCTTTTTGTTTGATAGAAAATATGCCAGACGCACTTAGAAAGTAGAAAAATGGCCACGATCTGCGTCCGTTTCTAGAGTGGCGTCACACCACCTCTCCTACCGGTAGCGGAGTCCACGCTGCAGTACTCCGAAGTGGCTTACGCTGTCTTGGCGGTTTGCGTCAGAGGATGCTTCCTGTCCTCGGACGTGGTTAAAGCACTACCACTTAGACGCCTCGAGCGTCTAAGGTTTGAGCATAAAAATAAAGCAGAACGCGAAGCTTAACGATCAGTTGTGCTGGTCCAGCAACAACCTAATCTGCCAAAAATATAAACCAGATTATGAATGGGAAAGCCACATTTTTTGATTTGGATAAAATTTCAAATAAGAATCATAGCACATTTTTTATTAAGACTTAGCTGCGCGTAATTCCTTAGGGCCTAAAATGGTTATTACTTTGTTGTTTAGGGACCTGAACTGCCTGAAAGGATTTAAAAGTTCTAATTAGCAACCAGTCTTCTATCAGTAAATGCAGTCCAGTATTGGGCCCTAGCCGTGGATTTAATACTGTGCTTAGGGCGTTCTCTCATCACAATCCAATTTACGAGCTCAACTAGAAAAAATACCTCATTTGTATGAGATGTATTCTCGGTTATTTCTTGTACAGCCTGCCCCTCAACCCCTCACCACTATCAGAATATGGAAGCAGGAATCTTTGGCCTATGTCGTGCACTGATAAGTCCCAAGCAGTCAGTAGGTGCTCAGTAAATATTTGTTGAATGGATAAACTATATTAAAAGAAAAAAAGGAAAAGCCGTTGATGGCTCAATACAACTTCTATTCTGCAAGTAAGGAAGGGGGGTGATTTAAAGCTAAAAGCCCTTACCCATACAGGATAAACCACAATCTGACAAGAGTGCTTTATAAGCTAGGATATTATCTTAAGCTTTTCTCTGCAATTCTGTTGCGAATGCATTGAAAACGAAGTTATGTTGCTACCTGAGGCAGTATGCTGCTGCTGCTGCTAAGTCGCTTCAGTCGGGTCCGACCCTGTGCGACCCCATAGACGGCAGCCCACCAGGCTCCCCCGTCCCTGGGATTCTCCAGGCAGGAACACTGGAGTGGGTTGCCATTTCCTTCTCCAATGCATGAAAGTGAAAAATGAAAGTGAACTTGCTCAGTCGTGTCCGACTCCTAGCGACCCCATGGACTGCAGCCAACCATGCTCCTCCATCCATGGGATTTTCCAGGCAAGAGTACTGGAGTGGGGTGCCATTGCCTTCTCTGCTGAGGCAGTATAACTGCTTTTAAATTCCACCATTATAGTTCCATTCTTTGTAATGGAACTTTTTACACTGTTGAAAATACAAAGAAGGTGGAGAGGAACATGAGAAAATCAAGAGCCCATTTAACAAAAGGACATTATATAAAAATAGAAATTTTCCGAAGAAGAAATAGTAATTGTAAACAACCTTATTAATAAGATAAATGCCTATGAAAAGAATAATAAATCAGTAAGCTAAATTTAACTTAATGGTCATTGGCAGTTTACTCTATGTTTATAAAACTTAGCGTTTTGGTTTGTTTCATTGAAGGTAACTTGAAAGAGAGAACAAGAAAGAACTTGCTGTCTAAAAATGGTGTTGGAAGATTAGACTTGGAAGGCAGACTCCCTCCTTCTACTGGTTTTGTTTGTCTTTTTAGGCTGAACAACATTGGAACTGTTTTCTCATTTGGGGAAATTAAAGTTGAAGGGGAATTTGGAGAGTGTCTTCCCACTCCCTGAGAAGAGTAACTGTTGCTAACCCATTAGTAGTGGGAAGCAGGCAAAACAAAGTGGGACCAAAAGAGTTTAGGCTATGTAGGCTGGAGAAGGCAATGGCACCCCACTCCAGTACTCTTGCCTGGAAAATCCCATGGACAGAGGAGCCTGGTGGGCTGCAGTCTATGGGGTCGCTGAGAGTCAGACACAACTGAGCGACTTCACTTTCACTTTTCACTTTCATGCACTGGAAAAGGAAATGGCAAGCCACTCCAGTGTTCTTGCCTGGAGAATCCCAGGGACGGGAGAGCCTGGTGGGCTGCCGTCTATGGGGTCGCACGGAGTCGGACAGGACTGAAGCGACTTAGCAGCAGCAGGCTGGGAGGCTGGGAGTGGTTGGCTATTGTTTCTGCTACCTCCTCAGTTCCTATCCTTCCCAAGGCTTTGTGTTGATTCCTTTTTGTGTGTGTGTGATAAAATGTATGCTGATACTTGGAGCTAGCTGATATCTTTCAGTAAATTTCTGAGTGAGCTAACCAGAGTTGGTTTCTGTTGCTCACAAACAAGAACCTTCAACTGCATGCTCTGTTTTGGGTAGAGACATTTTCTATTTATGAGGACATGTTCTCAAATGGTCTGGCATTTTTCCGTATCTGTACAATTGAAATAAATGGTTCCCCTTGCCAAATCTATTTCACTTCCTACTGGTGAGCACAAGTTGATTGGGATCCCCACCTCACCTCCGTCGCTCTTTCTATCCTCTTTTTGCCTGCTACGAACATGGAAGTTGTTTTTTCCCCAAGATTTAAAATTAGCAAAATTATATATTCAAGAATTATGTATTACACTATTGTTCCTTAATATTCATTTCAAAAAATTGAAATATCAAAATATGACTGTTAAGCATTGTTCTTAAGTCCCACCAAGATTAATGTGCATATTTCTCACAAGATTATTGCAATAAATGTAATACTTTCTAAGTTTTCATAAGAAATCTTTGCCCACAGATCATGCCAGCTGGCTATTTAATCTAGCTATTAAAGAGCAGAGAGGAAAGGCCACCTAAAGTGAGGTAATTGAATTATGATTAGATTTATCACCAAAAACCATTTCTTCCTTGAGAGAGGTTATAGGAGGAGCAGAATGTTCTTTGTTGAAATTCTTTGGGGTTCAGTCCTGAGTCATCTCTTGTCTCTCTATATCTGTCATCCTGTGATTTGAAGTATCATCTTTGTACTTTATCTCAAAGCTGGAATTCTCCTTTGAACCACAGACCCGCACATATTTGACTTCATACCTTGTCTTTCTTCTTGGAGGTTTCACGCACATCTCAAACCTAATATTAAGAATGGAATTCCTGGGATTTCCCTGGTGATCTAGTGGCTAAAACTCCATGCTCCCAATGCAAGAGGTCTGGATTTGTCCCTGGTGGGGGAACTAGATCCTGCATGCTGAAACTAAGACCTGGTGCATCTAAATAAATAAATAAATAAAAAGTTACAAAAAAATGAAATTTCTAATTTCCTTTCTTTCTCCCAATCTGTTTATTCTTTCCTTCCCTATTATTCTCTCCAATCTTCCCAACTATTATAACACTATCAAACTCCAGTGAATTAAGGTCAAAACCTAGGGAGCAACACTATTTCTTCTTTCCCTAAATCTCTAATCCAATAAATCAGCTGAGACCTGTCAATCCGTTTCCAAAACACATTTGCAATTATTTGCATTTTCCTTTTCTCACAATGATCATTGTTAACTCACTTAAACTACTAAAACAGCCTCCTAGCTGGTCTCCCTGCCCACTGTCAATCCATTTCTCAGAGAAAGCTGCTTGAATGATCTCTTTCAAATAAATCATGCTATATCTCTGATTACAATCTTAACCTTCCACTGCAGCCGGATTGAAATCCAAATTACTTATGTAGCTTATCCACTATATATCCATAACCACTTATGTACCACAACCTGCACTTATCTATTTATTCTCACCTTGAACCACCTTCCTCTTGATTAATTATGTTCACTACCGTTCTTTCCATTCCAGAAACAGAAGGAGATTTTTTCTACTCCAGGGAATTTCAACATTTATACATTTATTAAAAGAGGAGGAGGAACCAGTAAGGAGATTGAGAAAAAACAGCCAGGGAGGTAGAAGACAAATGAAATCAAATGTAGTAGTTTCTCTGTTACTGTATAACAAAACATAGCAGCTTTAAACAGTAATTTCACAGTGTCTGTGGGTCAGGAATCTGGAGGGATTATCTGCATGATTCTGGCTCAGGGTCTCTCATGAAGTTGCAGTGAATTTGTCAGCTAAGACTGCAAACATCTGAAGTCTGGAGATTCACTCCACAACTCAGGTGGACGTTGGCAGGAGACCTCAGCTCCCAATGACATGGACCTCTGCACAGAATGCCTCAGAGTCCTCATGCTATAGCTGGCTTCCCCCAGTTAATGATGGGAGAAAGGGGAGCCCAAGAAAGAAGTTGTTACCATTATAAGCTAATCTCAGAAGTGACACCATCACTCTACTGTATTTTATTGGCCATTCAGACCTAACCCTGGTGCAGTGTGAAAGCACACTAAAGAAAGGTGTGAATACCAGGAAGTGGAGATCATTGGAGACCGTCTCGGAGATTGTCTTCCAGGCCAAAAGAAGCATGTGCTTAAGTGTGTGAAGTCAAAAAGACAAGGACAGTGTGCCTCTGTGCCACTTAGTCTTCAAGAAACACTGCTGCTGCTGCTGCTAAGTTGCTTCAGTCATGTCCGACTCTGTGCAGCCCCATAGATGGCAGCCCACCAGGCTCCCCCGTCCCTGGGATTCTCCAGGCAAGAACAGTGGAGTGGCTTGCCATTTCCTTCTCTGATGCATGAAAGTGAAAAGTGAAAGTGAAGTCACTCAGTCACATCCAACTCTTAGTGACCCCATGGACTGCAGCCCATGAGGCTCCTCCGTCTATGGAATATGCCATGCAAGAGTACTGGAGTGGATTGCCATTGCCTTCTCCTCCCTGCTAGCTTTATTGAGATGTAATTGACATATACCTTTGTATAAGTTTAAACCAAGCCATGCCCGCGGGGCAACCCAAGACGGGCGGGTCATGGTGGAGAGGTCTGACAGAATGTGGTCCACTGGAGAAGGAAATGGCAAACCACTTCAGTATTCTTGCCTTGAGAACCCCATGAACAGTATGAAAAGGCAAAATAATAGGATACTGAACGAGGAACTCCCCAGGTCAGTAGGTGCCCAATATGCTACTGGAGATCTCCGGGAGTTGGTGATGGACAGGGAGGCCTGGCGTGCTGCAATTCATGTGGTCGCAAAGAGTTGGACACGACTGAGCGACTGAACCGAACTGAACTGAAGGTATACAATGTGATGATTTGATACATGCATATATTGCAAATGATTGCCACAATAAGGTTAGGCAAGAAACGCTACATGAGTGCAGTAATTAACACCCAGCTGAACTGAACTGAATGGGAATTTTGAAACATAAGCAACTCCAGCACCTACCAGCTATTTCAACTCACATCCATCCTCTGTTCATGTTACAGCTTTCCTTCTGATTTCAGATTACTCTCCTTCTACCTCTTCACAACAGCTCACAACTTTCTTGATACCCATTTCTACAAATAAACTTCAGGTTTAAAATAAAATAGTATTTTAGTATTTATGTGTTTCTTAACCACTTAACATGTATGAAACTCTGCTACCATATTTGCTAGGTTCCTATTTTTTTTCACTTGTAACTGATGAAGTTTCTGAGTATTATATCCTAAGCCTATTTTTGCCAAAAACCCTGTGATTTTTATTGTGATTTTGCCTAGCAC
The DNA here is from genome assembly GCF_032405125.1 of Capricornis sumatraensis. Lineage (NCBI taxonomy): Eukaryota > Metazoa > Chordata > Mammalia > Artiodactyla > Bovidae > Capricornis > Capricornis sumatraensis. The sequence continues at coordinate 61,786,461 of NC_091081.1, forward strand.
ATTACTTTTTTTAAAAAAAATTTTATTAAAGTGTAATTGACTTACAAGGTTGTGTTAGTTTCAGATAGACAGCAAAGTAATTCAATCATATATACATATGTGTATATATATGTGGCTACATATATATATATATATATATTCTTTTTCAGATTCTTTTCCATTATAGGTTGTTGTTGATCCATCTCTAAGTCGTGTCCGACTCTTTGCAACCCCGTGAACTGCAGCACACCAGGCTTCCCTGTCCTTCACTGTCTCCAAGACTTTGCTCAAACTCATGTCCATTGAGTCAGTGATGCCATCTATTCATCTCATCCTTGTTACTCTCTTCTCTTGCTTTCACTTCTTTTTGCCTTGGGAGAGTGACCTAAGAAAACAATGTTATGATTTATGTCAGAGTATGTTTTGCCTATATTTTCTTCTAGGAGCTTTATAGTATATCTTTTTTTATTTTTAATATTTATTTACTTGGCTGTACTGAGTCTTAGTTGCAGCATGTAGAATCTTAGTTGTGATGTGTGAAATTTTATTTCCCTTATTTCCCTCTATGCATTGAGAGCATGGAGTCTTAGCCACTCTACCACCAGGCATGTGTCATATGGTGTCATTCATGGCTTGTATTTAAGTCTTTAAGCCATTTTGAGTTTATTTTTGTGTATAATGTGAGGGAGTGTTCTAACCTCATTGATTTACCTGCAGCTGTCCAACTTTCCCAGCATTGCTTGGTCTTTTCTCAACTGTATATTCTTACCTCTTGAGCTTCCCTGGTGGCTCAGAGGTTAAAGCATCTGCCTGCAATGCAGGAGACCCGGGTTCGATCCCTGGGTCGGGAAGATCCCCTGGAAAAGGAAATGGCAACCCACTGCAATATTCTTGCCTAGGAAATCCCATGGATGCAGGAGTCTGGTGGCCCACAGTCCACAGGGTTGCAGAGTTGGACATGACTGAGCGACCTCATTTCACTTCACCTCTTTTGTCACAGATTAACTGACTACATGTGTATGTTTATTTCTGGGCCCTAGCACATGAATTTTTATGAACACACATGTTTCACTATAGCAGAACTGACTATATAACATTCAATAAATATTCCCAGTTTTAACAATAAGGAAATTGAACCTTGCAGAAGTATCTTGCCAAAGTCACATGTCAACTAAATTTATCAAATGTCCATCTGGCTCTAAAGACTACCATCTTTTCACAGCAGTTTTAACCATGTAAATACTTTTAGTAGAGGTAATATTAGATCAACCTGACCTTATGCTCTTCCTCTTATATGCAAGTTGGTTAATAGTTCCCATATATCTGATTCTAAGTAATAAGATACATACAAAGTTTAGCATGTGTACACAAGCATATATATTTATCTGAATAGTTCTCTTATTACCCTAAAGTAAACAAATTTAGAAATTTAAGGGACTTTTCTGGTGGTCCAGTGCCTAAGACTCTGCATTCCCAATGCAGGAAGCCAAGATCTGATCCTTAGTCAAAGAACTAGACCCCACATGCCACAAATAAAAGTTTGTATGCCACAACTAAAGATCCTGCATGCTGCAATGAAGACCTGATGCACCCAAATAAAAAAAATAAATTTTTAAAGAAATTTCAGTGTCCAATTAATGATTAAATGGTCTTGATAGAGAAATAATGCATAATATATTTCTATCTTATGTAGAACTGTAATTTTAAGTATTAATGTTTTATGTCTTTTCAAATTTCCTTTTGTATTTATGCATTTAAAGCACAAGATAAGTAATAACATTACCCTGCCCTGCTGTACTTTCTCAGCAATGACATTGTTGGAATTATCTAGCTCTAACTCTAACATGGACCACACATCATATGTACCACAAAACTATTTGCATTAGGGGAGGCTAAGTAGTTCCCAGATCTGGGCCACAGTTATATGCTGCACCAGGCTGTTCAAAAGGATAAATGTGAAATGAAAATCTATTTGAGGGTTTCAGGCTGGTATATTTATTAGTGCCTTAAGAAAAGCCAAGAGGGGACGGGTAACAAAATGCACAGAAATTGTGAATTCATTGTGTCAAGGGGACTATAGGGTAATGATATCTGCATTCAAGCCTAGACAGCTCAAAGATGAATTTAAGGTGCATATTAACTGGAAATTAAATGTTTAAAGCATTAGAAAAATGAGACACTAAGGGTGTATACAATGAGATGACAGGTGTGGAAGAGGAAGCAGAATTAAATAATCTCTCTGAGAAGATGGCTCAGTTATAAATATATAAATTGCCTGCAGGGAAGGCATATGCCCTCCAACTTTTCAGAGATAAATGATTGTGTCAATGTCAAAAAAATGATTGAATTTTAAAAAGTAGATAAAGTCAACTGGATGAATTGTGATGCCATATTTTATTCTGTTTTTCAGCACATTTTTTCATCAAGACAGAAAATAAATTATCAGTGCCACACCTGAATCTTACCTTCCTCCAAACCTTAGGCTATGCTTTGTTTATGAAAATACCTGATTTTTGCCCCATGAAACTGAAAGGAAGTAAAGAGTAAATGTAAGGGGAATAAATATTCATCTAGGTTTTAAAGTTACTGAGAGTTGTGAGATAAATCCAAGTCATAAGAAAAGTTCTGGCCATCTTTGCAGATGGCTTGCTCTTTCCAATATAAGTTATATAATCTTATACAGGGTCATAATAATTTTACCCTAAGTGTTACTTTAGATGTTCTACAAACATTATCAGAGACCCAACAGTTTAACTCCATCCTATAGCTTTTCATAAAGAAAACTGCATTAGAATTTTATAATAAACTAATAAAATTATGAGAATATATATATATAATCATTCTGTAACTAATTTCAATGTAGCACGACATTTTTTCTTTTTAAAATTTATTTTATTTATGTATTTTTGGCTGCACTGGGTCTTCGTTGCTGTGCATGGGCTTTCTGTAGTTGCAGCAAGCTTTTCTGTATATTCTAAAACTTTTACAATAAGCACTGCTATTACAATACAAATTTATCTTCAATTTAGACCATTTAGTTTTACTTAAGTTGCATAAGATAAGGAGGAGCTAAGGACTAACTAAGAAAAGATTTTTTGTATGTGGTTCTTATAAATCATGGTCAAAATTGTACTTTAATAGAGGAAAATGAAATATTCATTAGTAAACCACCATTATGATCAATCTAGTTCTAAATTACTGCAAGGGGGATATTTGCTTCCAGAGAGAATTGTTGTTTCTTTTTTTTTTTTTTTTTTCTGGAGTGCCCTATAGTGCTGTTTTTGCTTAATGAATCTTCTCTTAAACAGTGAAGGGGAGTACTATATAGTTCAGTAACAAAACTATAAATGTTACATGGTTTGCTTCCATTTAAAAGGAATCTTTATACTGAATTCCAACCAGCCATGATATATATGCCTAAAAATGGCTTGAGCTTTTGCAAGACGATTATTTTCAAAATTCACTTTGTCATACTAGGATCTGGCTAGTTAGGTTGAAATTAACACCACTGGCTCATTTTTAAAATTCAATTTTAGAAAGAATTGTAAAATCACAGACCTGACTTTGTTTTCTTAGTGGTTGTAGCATTTTTTTAAATGTCTATGACAATAAAACCCCTTCAACCTTGTACTGCTGCTGCTGCTGCTGCTGCTGCTGCTGCCAAGTCGCTTCAGTCATGTCCAACCCTGTGCGACCCCATAGATGGCAGCCCACCAGGCTCCCCCGTCCCTGGGATTCTCCAGACAAGAACACTGAAGTGGGTTGCCATTTCCTTCTCCAGTGCAGGAAAGTGAAGGCGCTCAGTCGTGTCCGACTCTTAGCGACCCCATGGACTGCAGCCTACCAGGCTCCTCCATCCATGGGATTTTCCAGGCAAGAGTACTGGTGTGGGTTGCCATTGCCTTCTCCCAACCTTGTAATATAACTAGGTTAATCTCTTTTAACACAAACCCATCCAGCAGCTTTACCAAGATACATTCAGTCTTTCAGTCTCCATTATTTGTCCCAGGGAGATATTTCTGCCAATGGTATATGGGATGATCTGTTGTCCCTGTGATGAGATGCTCATTGTTTGAAAACAAGTTCATTAACATGCTTAAATATCTTTTAGGAGCATGAGTCATAAAAATATTGATTATTATTGATTATTTACAATTTATTCATAGGGATCCAGCTGGCAACCATCTGGTGTATAAAACTGAAAGCTGGAGGAAAAAATAAAAGTCACTGAAATAATATAATTTAGTCTCTACATGTCTTTATTACATGTACATATTAAGTTAGTGAATTAGATGATAGTGGAATGAGATGAATGCTCTACAATAGCAGATAAATTTATGGAATTTAACACAAAGGTAAGTTAAAATTTTACTCAAAAGTGTATGTTGAAGGACAAAATAAAGTAGAAATAATATTGTAATTAATTGGAAAATGTATTAAGGAGTATAGGATAAGCTATAGTAACAAATGGACTTCCCTAATGGCTCACTGGGGCTTCCCTCATAGCTTAGTGGGTAAAGAATCTACCTGCAATGCAGAAGACTCAGGTTTGATTCCTGTGTCGGGAAGATCCCCTGTAGAAGGAAGTGGCAACCCACCCCAGTATTCTTACCTGGAGGATCCTATGGACAGAGGAGTCTGGCGGGCTATAGCCCACAGCAAAGAGTCGGACTCGACTGAACGACTAAAGAGAGAGAGAGAATGGCTCATTGGTAAAGAATCCGCCTGTCAATGCAGGAGACACAGGTTTGATCCCTGGGTTGGGAAGATCCCCTGGAGAAGGAAATGGCAACCACTCCAGATTCTTGCCCGGGAAACCCTGTGACAGAGGCCCCTGGTGGGCTACAGTCCACAAGGTCGCAAAAGAGTTGGACAAAACTTAGGGACTGAACAACAAATAGTATTAGTAACAAATAGACTCTAAAATATATAATGGCTCACTCACAGTAGGGGCTTTCTCTCAACAGATCAAGGCAATTGTAATGGTTTGATAACTATTTCCTCAAGTAGTGATTTGGGGTATTAAGCTATCTGTGTCTCTCCAATCTCATAGGGTCGTTGGCTAGAATTCAAGAGTCTGCTAACCTCCAAAGGATTCATGGATAGAATTCAGGGCTGCCCATATATTTGCAAGGGAAAAGTTACATCACTGTTAACTTCAAACCAAAATTTGTCCTTTCCTTTAATTATGAACATAGGCAAGAACCACAGAAAGTATTAGCAGTACTTGCATCTTTGTAACAGATAAATCACAGATTTTTTTTTAATCATCACTGTTGTTGCCAAACTTTCAAAGAATCACTTATACTCAGCACACTTTCAAAATTACAGGGGTTATTAGACTTTCCTCTAGATTTTGTATTTCAAAACAAAAACAAAAAATTCACTGTGGCATGCAGGCTTTTGCATGGCCCCCAGTTTCCTGGCATTCGTACCTTTGTGTAATACTCGTCTAGTGAATAGAGTCTGGTAAAAGTGATTCTATGTCATTTATGAGATTAGGCTATAACATTTCAATGGATTCTATGCCCTTTCTTTGAGCACTTGTTCCTGGGGAGGTCATGCTGCCATGACATGGGAACTCCGTGGAGGGATGGATGTGACAAAGGACTGAAACCTGCCAACAGCCGTTTGAACAAGCTTAGCAGTGGATCTTTTCCCCACTCAAGCTTCCAGATGATTGCATTCCTAATTGTCACCTTGAATGTAGCCTTTTGAAAGACTCTGGACCAGAACTGCCCAGTTAAGCTGCTCCTGACTCACAGAAACCATGAAAAAAAATTTGTTTTGGGGGGCTCCAAAATCACTGCAGATGGTGATTGCAGCCATGAAATTAAAAGACGCTTGCTCCTTGGAAGAAAAGTTATGACCAACCTAGATAGCATATTCAAAAGCAGAGACATTACTTTGCTGACTAAGGTCCGTCTAGTCAAGGCTATGGTTTTTCCTGTGGTCATGTATGGATGTGAGAGTTGGACTGTGAAGAAGGCTGAGAGCCGAAGAATTGATGCTTTTGAACCGTGGTGTTGGAGAAGACTCTTGAGAGTCCCTTGGACTGCAAGGAGATTCAACCAGTCCATTCTGAAGGAGATCAGCCCTGGGATTTCTTTGGAAGGAATCATGCTAAAGCTGAAGCTCCAGTACTTTGGCCACCTCATGCGAAGAGTTGACTCATTGGAAAAGACTCTGATGCTGGGAAGGACTGGGGGCAGAAGGAGAAGGGGACGACAGAGGATGAGATGGCTGGATGGCATCACCGACTGGATGGACGCGACTCTGAGTGAACTCTGGGAGTTGGTGATGGGCAGGGACGCCTGGCATGCTGCGATTCATGGGTTCGCAGAGTCGGACACGACTGAGCGACTGAACTGAACTGAATTTGTTACATAGTGGTAGATAATGAATATACTCAGATATTTATGTATTACTGATTTTCTAAATAGTCTAATAATTTTATTTAGTTAGTTTCCTTTATAATTCTAGATTTGTATACATTTAACAAACATTCTGCAAAGGGATTCAGAGGCTTTCAATGTGTGCCAAAGGAATCCATAGTACAGTAAAGATTACAAGGCTCATTATTGCTCTATGACAACCAGCAAAAGGAGAAAGGAGTATGGAGGAAATATACTTTTTTATATTGGCCTAGAAGAAGACATCGGAGAAGGAAATGGCAACCCACTCCAATACTCTTGCCTGGAAAATCCCATGGGCTGAGGAGCCTGGTAGGCTGCAGTCCATGGGGTCGCTAGGAGTTGGACACGACTGAGTCAGTCACTTTGACTTTTCACTTTCATGCATTGGAGAAGGAAATGGCAACCCACTCCAGTGTTCTTGCCTGGAGAATTCCAGGGACAGGGGAGCCTGGTGGGCTGCCGTCTATGGGGTCACGCAGAGTTGGACACGACTGAAGCGAGTTAGCAGCAGCAGAGGCAGAAGACATCATTTCTGATCACATTTTATTGTTGTGGACTAGTCATATGACCACAACTTGACCCAGTGGGGGCTGGGAAATGTAGTTCTTGGTGAACAGCCATTTGCTAGCCATTGCTCCATGTAAGAGGAGGATATGCTCTAATGGATAGTGCCAGAGCAAATGCCCAAAATATGAAGAAAAGCAATGAAAATAATATGGACTAGAGGAGAATCTTAAAGCTCATTTGAAAATTTAACACAGAGTCAAATGAAAGAAGCAGATGGTAATGACAAACCATTTTCTGTGAAGTGATTTTTATTCCAAATGATAAGATATCTGTAAATCTAAAGATGCGAAGAACTAATTTGGGTTTACCATCTAGATTAGAAAATAAGAAATCAAAATCTTCTTTAGTGTACCTTAAAAATAAATTTTTGAGGTTATGAACACAGAATCTTAATTTTTCTGAATAAACTGAACAAGGATGTGATAGGATTGGTGGTGATTCATTTATTCAGTAAACATCTGCTGAGGGCCTACTCTGTAACAGAGACTGTAGGTAGTACTGGGGAAAATGAGATGACCAAAACTGAGACAAGACCCAGAGAGCCTAGGATAAGGGAAATGGCTCAGGCAAGTAAATCCATAATGTCTTCTGCTCAGTACTGTGACATACATAACCACAGGGTGCTAAAAGCAATATACTGACAGCAGAATAATTCTTAATTACTTGTTTCATTTAAACATGCCTTGAGCTAAGATGATCAAATTAAATTGGAATGTCAAGCTCTAGTTGTTAAATAGGGTAAGATTCCTCTGGGGATCATTTATCAGGCCTTCCCAGAATCCCTAAATCCACAAAGTAAAGCTGTCCATCAGTATTCATAGAAAAGAGTCCAATCCTCTGCTGATGGGGGCATGGCAAGAAAGAATTCTTGGAGGTCCACCATGGGGTTCCATGCATGAAGTGTTCATGTGAAACAATTAGTAATGCTGTGTACCCGCCAACATTTTCAAGATGGCGAATGACTAAATAATAACTGCTGGAGAAAAATCCAGACACAGGGAAACTGGGCTGCCAACAGTTAATCGGTATCAGGGGCTTCCCTGATGGGTCAGTGGGTAACGAATCTGCCTACAATGCTGAAGACACAGGAGACTCAGATTCAATCCCTGGGTCGAGAAGCTCTCCTGGAGGAGGAAATGGTAACCCACTCCAGTATTCTTGCCTGGAAAATCGCATGGACAGAGGAGCCTGATGGGCTGTTGTCCAAAGTGTAACAGCAATTCAGGCATGGCTGAGCAACTAAGCATGCGTCTTTGAGATTAGGCAAACCTACTCTTTCCTTGGATGGTGGCAGCCACATGCTCAGGAACATGGCTTGATGAGCAGATAAACAGAATGCAGGCTGGGTTCCAGGCCCATGTCACCCCCAGCTGCACATTCTGGTGCAGACAGTATCTACATAATCTACTGTGTGGGCAGAGGCTCTTGCATGAAAGTTCCTTGGTAAAACAACATGTCTCCCCACTACATTTTTCTTCTGAACATCTTTCCCTTTGTGACCCTCACCTTAACAACTTGAGTTTTTAGCACCATGTCTATTATCCTTACACAGCCAACAGGACAACACAAGAATTATACTCAGTTTTATGATATTGAATATTCATTCAACAAATATTTATTGATCAATTGTTCCTTGGGTGAAGAAATTGAGTATTATGCATATGACAAGGATAAGAAACGAATTATCTCATCAAACACAAGTAACTTGATGTCAAATAACTTATAAAATCATATCTCATTACAACAGGCTTTGCCATTGAATCGATCAGAAGAAAATACAGGAATGAGTGAGTGCATGTCATCAGTTCAGTTCAGTTCAGTTCAGTCGTTCAGTTCAGTTCAGTAGCTCAGTCATGTCCGACTCTTTGCGACCCCATGAATCACAGCACGTCAGGCCTCCCTGTCCATTACCAACCCCCGGAGTTCACTCAGACCACATCCATCGAGTCAATGATGCCATCCAGCCATCTCATCCTCTGTCGTCCCCTTCTCCTCCTGCCCCCAACGCCTCCCAGCATCAGAATCTTTTCCAATGAGTCAACTCTTCACGTGAGGTGGCCAAAGTATTGGAGTTTCAGCTTTAGCATCAGTCCTTCCAAAGAAATCCCAGGGCTGATCTCCTTCAGAATGGACTGGTTGGATATCCTTGCAGTCCAAGGGACTCTCAAGAGTCTTCTCCAACACCACAGTTCAAAAGCATCAATTCTTTGGCACTCAGCCTTCTTCACAGTCCAACTCTCACATCCATACATGACCACAGGAAAAACCATAGCCTTGACTAGATGGACCTTAGTCGGCAAAGTAATGTCTCTGCTTTTGAATATGCTATCTAGGTTGATCATAACTTTTCTTCCAAGGAGCAAGCGTCTTTTAATTTCATGGCTGCAGTCACCATCTGCAGTGATTTTGGAGCCCCAAAAAATAAAGTCTGACACTGTTTCCACTGTTTCCCCATCTATTTCCCATGAAGTGATGGGACCGGATGCCATGATCTTCGTTTTCTGAATGTTGAGCTTTAAGCCAACTTTTTCACTCTCCTCTTTCACTTTCATCAAGAGGCTTTTTAGTTCCTCTTCACTTTCTGCCATAAGGGTGGTGTCATCTGCATATCTGAGGTTATTGATATTTCTCCCGGCAATCTTGATTCCAGCTTGTGCTTCCTCCAGCCCAGCGTTTCTCATGATGTACTCTGCATAGAAGTTAAATAAGCAGGGTGACAATATACAGCCTTGATGCACTCCTTTTCCTATTTGGAACCAGTCTGTTGTTCCATGTCCAGTTCTAACTGTTGCTTCCTGACCTGCATACAGATTTCTCAAGAGGCAGGTCAGGTGGTCTGGTATTCCCATCTCTCTCAGAATTTTCCACAGTTTATTGTGATCCACACAATCAAAGGCTTTGGCATAGTCAATAAAGCAGAAATAGATGTTTTTCTGGAACTCTCTTGCTTTTCCCATGATCCAGCAGATGTTGGCAATTTGATCTCTGGTTCCTCTGCCTTTTCTAAAACCAGCTTGAACATCAGGAAGTTCTCGGTTCACGTATTGCTGAAGCCTGGCTTGGAGAATTTTGAGCGTGACTTTACTAGCATGTGAGATGAGTGCAATTGTGCGGTAGTTTGAGCATTTTTTGGCATTGCCTTTCTTTGGGATTGGAATGAAAACTGACCTTTTCCAGTCCTGTGGCCACTGCTGAGTTTTCCAAATTTGCTGGCATATTGAGTGGAGCACTTTCACAGCATCATCTTTCAGGCTTTGAAAGAGCTCAACTGGAATTCCATCACCTTCACTAGCTTTGTTCATAGTGATGCTTTCCAAGGCCCACTTGACTTCACATTCCAGGATATCTGGCTCTAGATGAGTGATCACATTATCGTGATTATCTTGGTTGTGAAGATCTTTTTTGTGCAGTTCTTCCGTGTATTCTTGCCACCTCTTCTTAATATCTTCTGCTTCTGTTAGGTCCATACCATTTCTGTCCTTGATCGAGCCCATCTTTGCATGAAATGTTCCCTTGGTATCTCTAATTTTCTTGAAGAGATCTCTAGTCTTTCCCATTCTGTTGTTTTCCTCTATTTCTTTGCACTGATTACTGAAGAAGGCTTTCTTATCTCTTCTTGCTATTCTCTGGAACTCTGCATTCAGATGCTTATATCATTCCTTTTCTCCTTTGCTTTTCGCTTCTCTTCTTTTCACAGCTGTTTGTAAGGCCTCCCCAGACAGCCATTTTGCTTTTTTGCATTTTGTTTCCATGGGGATGGTCTTGATCCCTGTCTCCTGTACAATGTCATGAACCTCATTCCATAGTTCATCAGGCACCCTATCTATCAGATCTAGGCCCTTAAATCTATTTCTCACTTCCACTGTATAATCATAAGGGATTTGATTTAGGTCATACCTGAATGGTCTGGCGGTTTTCCCTGCCTTCTTCAATTTAAGTCTGAATTTGGTAATAAGGAGTTCATGATCTGAGCCACAGTCAGCTCCTGGTATTGTTTTTGTTGACTGTATAGACTTCTCCATCTTTGGCTGCGAAGAATATAATCAATCTGATTTCGGTGTTGACCATCTGGCGATGTCCATGTGTAGAGTCTTCTCTTGTGTTGTTGGAAGAGGGTGTTTGCTATGACCAGTGCATTTTCTTGGCAAAACTCTATTAGTCTTTGCCCTGCTTCATTCCGCATTCCAAGGCCAAATTTGCCTGTTACTCCAGGTGTTTCTTGACTTCCTACTTTTGCACTCCAGTCCCCTATAATGAAAAGGACATCTTTTTTGGGTGTTAGTTCTAAAAGGTCTTGTAGGTCTTCATAGAACCATTCAACTTGAGCTTCTTTAGCATTACTGGTTGGGGCATAGACTTGGATTACCGTGATATTGAATGATTTCCCTTGGATACGAACAGAGATCATTCTGTCGTTTTTGAGATTGCATCCAAGTACTGCATTTCGGACTCTTTGGTTGACCATGATGGCTACTTCATTTCTTTTGAGGGATTCCTGCCCACAGTAGTACATATAATGGTCATCTGAGTTAAATTCACCCATTCCAGTCCATTTTAGTTCACTGATTCCTAGAATGTCAACATTCACTCTTGCCATCTCCTGTTTGACCACTTCCAATTTGTCTTGATTCATGGATCTGACATTCCAGGTTCCTATGCAATATTGCTCTTTACAGCATCAGACCTTGCTTCTATCACCAGTCACATCCACAGCTGGTTATTGTTTTTGCTTTGGCTCCATCCCTTCATTCTTTCTGGAGTTATTTCTCCACTGATCTCCAGTAGCATATTGGTCACCTACTGACCTGGGGAGTTTCTCTTTCAGTATCCTATCATTTTGCCTTTTCATACTGTTCATGGGGTTCTCAAGGCAAGAATACTGAAGTGGCTTGCCATTTCCTTCTCCAGTGGACCACATTCTTTCAGACCTCTCCACCATGACCTGCCTGTCTTGGGTTGCCCCATGGGCATGGCTTAGTTTCATTGAGTTAGACAAGGCTGTGGTCCTAGTGTGATTAGATTGACTACTTTTCTGTGAGTATGGTTTCATTGTGTCTGCCCTCTGATGCCCTCTTGCAACACCTACCATCTTACTTGGGTTTCTCTTACCTTGGGCGTGGGGTATCTCTCCACGGCTGCTCCAGCAAAGCGCAGCCGCTGCTCCTTACATTGGTTGAGGTGCTTGTCATAGTTCTATTTAAAGAAACATTTAATTTTCAAGAAGTCCTGTTCAAAAGGATCTAGCTGACTCTTAGAAAGATACTAATCCTGGCATTCTGCCCAGCTGAGAGCATTTTGCCTCTGTAAGTAATCCAGACCCTTCCTTTGGTCAATAGTTTAATGTTGTTCTCAAGCCTAGTGTCAGCACACTGGTGAGTTGCAATCAGTTGTACAACATTTTGAATGTAACGTTTTTTTGTCAATGTGAACTGAGATGCTCTTTCCTTTTCCTTTTATCAAAGAGAAGCATGATGGTGGGGGAACAGCTGGAATGATCATTCATCCCAGGTGACTATAACAGAGCAAATGATTCTGGAAACAGCAGCAGCCTCACCCGTGGACTTATTAGACATGCAAATTCTGTTCTTTCCACAGAAGCACTGGATTAGAAATTCTGGGATGAGGTCCAGCAAGCTTTAACAAACCTTCCAGGTGACGGTAATGTACACTCGAGTTTGAGAACTACTGTAATAGACCCATTCCTGGTTGATTAAATTGTCCTTATATTGTAAATAAGATCAGGAAAGAATCAAATGCTGCTTTACATGGTAGACTCAGGCTATTATTTCACAGATTGCCTGGAGTAGGAAACGGCAACCCACACTAATATTCTTGCCTGGGAAATTCTCATGGACTGAGGAGCCAAGCGGGCTACAGTCCACAGGGTCGCAAAGAGTCAGACATGACTGAGTGACTGAGCACAATTTCACCGGATAAAAGTCATGCTAATAGAAACATGGTGAATCTGGATAATGGAGAAAGATTAGTATTTGCGGAGGCAGTTGTATGTGCACCTAGGTAATTTGAGGCAGAGAGGGAAGATTGGTTGTAGCCATCTCTGGTGGAAAGATTGAACTGAAATCTGACTACCTGCCATCTCCTCTCCACTCTGACTCTTGAGTCTTAGAAGTCATCAAAACCCTCCACTCTCCAGGGTTCTCTGTCAGTGCAAGGACAGCCAGCAGTGCAGGGTCCTTAGTTATATACTGTATAGTCAGACCACTCAAGATGGCTGTTCTCTTGTTCTTTGAGCCCTTGCTTTACCTATACCCTACTCACATGAATGTGCTTGCCCCCTGCCTCTTAAGTCAGAATTGCTCCACCTGCTAGCTTATTAAAGGAAAACATCTTCTGATGCTCTTTAACCCAAGGAACAATGAGGGAAGTGCCTCAGTTGCTGGTTTCCCTGGTTGCTGATGAGCCAATAGCTGATGTCAGTTCCCCCTATAAATGGTAGGCTCCTCCCCCACGCCCACTGTGGCAAAGATGGCTGCCGTGTCCTGCTTACTGTCTGGTGCACATGGTAGTGGGTCACTCCAGGACCTTGCTTCAGATGGGTAAGATTCCAGACCTATGAAGCCATTTAGATCTTGGTCACTATCTCTGAGCTCTTTCTTCAGTCTTGAGGTTGGGCAACTACAAGGCTTGCAGGCCTGAGGGGTGTAGCCCAACAATTGCCGAGCCAGCCAAGAGGCTGAGGAAACTCCTGGGGAACGCCAAGGCACCAGGACATAAGGACCAGGAACAGAAAGCTGCGGGAGTGATGCCAAGGTGGCCGTCCACTAGCATGTGGGGACCTCTGACAAGTGCCTACTGGGAGAGGTAGCTTTCTCTTCCATTATATTGATGATATTCTGTTAACCTCAGTCTTTTCCCAGCTTAAAAGTAGCAGCCCCATCCTCATGGTTCATCTCATTGTATGGGGTAGGCTTCACATAGACAAAATACAAGGACCTGGGTTAGCTACAAAAGACAAGCATACACCGAACCCATCACCCCTAAACAATTACAGACACAGGCTTTAGGGACATGGACTTAGGAGCAGGTTTGTGAATTGGACTTGTTCAGTTACCCAGGAGGGCTTGGCTGGGACCTGTGGCAATGGTAAAATAGTAAGAGTACCTTGGGCTTCTGACTTTAGCTATAGAAAGGGGGCAAAGCAGTGATATAGTGTGATGACAGCCATTGTTCCCTGTGTCTGCAATGAGTTACAACAGGGGGAAGATATTACAAATGGCCTGCCTGAGTCCTCAGGCAATGCATAAAAAACAGTGAATGGAGTCTAGAACAGCTGTGTGTGTCATCAGAACCCCCACAGGACCCCTATGACTGTAAGGGTCATTCAGGGTAGGTAGGGAAGGAGTATATGATCGGGCCACGCAAGATGGCTGTTCTCTTGCTCTTTGAGCCCCCTGCTTAACCAGTCCCTGCTTCACCTGTGCCCTGTTCTCATAAACGTGCTTGCCCCTTAGGCCAGAAGGGCTCCACCTGCTAATTTATCAAAGGGCAATATCCACTCTTGTGATGGTCATTAACCCAAGGGGCGATGAGGGACGTGCCTCAGCTGCTGGTTTCCCTGGTAGCTGATGAGCCAACCTGATGTCAATTCTTTGTATAAATAGTAGCCTTCTTTTCCCTCCAGGTAGCAAAGACTGCTCCCATGTCTTGCCCACTGTCTGTTGCATGTGGATTCTCCAGGACCTGCTTGAGGTATGTAAGACCTCCCATCTATTAAGCCTTTGATGTCTCTGTCACTATCTCTGGGTTCTTTTTCAGTCTCAAGGCTGGGCAACTACAAAACTTGCAGAGCTGTGGGGTCTAGCCCAACATACATAATGCTATATCCACTAGTTGATCTCTACGTTTTTACCAAATTTTAGCATCTATCTCTCCTTGCCGTTTGTAACTCTTAGTGTCTACTTACTTTCCAAAAAGCTTTTTCTGCCCCTTTGCCTTCTTGCAACAATGGCTCTTCCTTGTTTGCCACCTTTTCCTTCAGCTGATCATATCTCACTACTCATGCTGGGTGCACATCTTTGTGTCCATCTCCAGTGCCTCCCCCACTTTCCTCATCCCAAGCCACTGGCGAGCAAAACATTTTAAAAAGCAGTGGCCTATGCGAGACTTCCCTGGTGGTCCAGTGGCTGAGATTCCACATTCCCAGTGCAGGGGCCCCGGGTTTGCTTCCTGGTCAGGGAACTAGATCCCACATGCCACAGCTAAGAGAGTTCACATGCTGCAACTAAGACCTGGCTCAGCCAAAAAATAAAAATATTTTAAAAAGCAGTGTCCTGCAGCACCAACTAGCTGTAGTATAGATGCGTAAGTCCTCCCCACATGTGTGCATGCTAAATTGCTCAGTCGTGTGTCTTTATGACCCTATGGACTGTAGCCTACCAGGCTCCTCTGTCCATGGGATTCTCCAGGCAGGAATACGGGAGTGGGTTGCCTTGCCCTCCTCCAGGGGATCTTCCCAACCCAGGGAAGATCCATGTCTCTTACATCTCCTGCATTGGCAGATGGGTTCTTTACCACTAGTGCCACCTGGGAAGCCGTCTTCCCCACCCCCACCTTTAAATCAAGTCTTGTGGACCAGCCTATCTGAGGTACCCAATAAGCATAATTCCACAAACGTGTGCATATACGATTTGAATAGTCTGCTTTCTTTTTCTCTGAGGCCAACCTTTTTCAGTCAGTATGATGTCTGTTTTATTACCTTGCATTTGTTTAGGACTTGAATTCTTCCTAGCTGGAAAATGCTAGAAGTTCTTAAAAACAAACAAACAAACAACTTGGTGTTCTTTAAAATGCTGTATTATAGGGCCCAGTGGAGCACCAACTTGAGCTGGGCCGCCCCTCCGCCCCAACTCGGGCCTCCTGGCCACTGCCTCGCAGCTGTGCCTGGGCTGGTCAGATGGCCCCGGGTACTGACATATTTCACCATCTGTGAAAACTTCCCTGTAATTCAGTTTTCCTCACTCCAGTATTATGAATTACACCAAATTAAAAAGATATGAATGAATATCCTAAAAAAGGAAAAAGGAAAACTTTACATCCTTCTCATTATTCAGATTCCTCTGGAATAAGCAGAATTGCAGATGGATTGAATGGAATTTTTTCTGATCATTGTTACAGCGTTTGTTCTGTGAGATAACCAGACTTAAATTGACAGCAAAATCTTTGATTCTGATACAGAGATGTCAAATGAATTACCAAAATTTACAGATGGAATCTAGGCCAGAAACAGAAATTAAAACTACCTGGTTCCTACTCCTGTACGTAGACTTCTAGACCACACTGCCTTTCCTACAGAAAAATCTGCTGATATTGAAATTTGTGATGAAAGACTGTGCTCCCCTGAACCAGTCCACCAGCAAACCCAAGAGGAGAGCTCCACAGAAGTTCAGACTGCTGAAGGTGTTCCAGTTGCCGCAGAAGTGCATGCAATTTCTGAAGACTATGATACAGAGACAGGAAACAATTCCTCTGAGAGATTCCAAGACCAAACTGATGAAGAGCCACCAGCTAAACTTTGCAAAATTGTTGACAAGAGCCAAGCTTTGAATGTGACTGCACAGCAGAAATGGCCTTTACTGAGAGCCAGCAACGGTGGCCTCTATAAATGTGAACTTGGTGAGTTCAACAGCAAATATTTTTCTGATTTAAAGCAGGCATATGATCTTGAAGCACAAGTGTACTGATTCAAACATGTGTCGAGTATGCAAAGAGTTTCTCTACCAACATGCTTCTGATCGAACATGCCAAACTGCATGAAGAGGATCCCTACATTTATAAATACTGTGATTATAAGACAGTAATTTTTGAGAACCTCAGCCAGCACGTTGCAGACACCCGTTTTAGTGATCACCTTTATTGGTGTGAGCAATGTGACATACAGTTCTCCTCAAGCAGTGAACTCTACCTACATTTCCAGGAGCAGCTGTGATGAACAGTACTTGTGTCAGTTCTGTGAACATGAAACGAATGATCCAGAAGACTTGCATAGCCTTGTGGTAAACGAGCATGCATGTACATTGATAGAGTTAAGTGATAAGTATAACAATGGAGAACATGGACAGTATAGCCTCTTAAGCAAAATCACATTTGACAAATGTAAAAATTTTGTTAAGTGTGTGGGTTTTGGAGTAGACTTCATACAAATGTTAACAGACATGTTGCTACTGAACACAGTAAAAATTTTCCTCATGTTTGTGATGACTGTGGGAAAGGCTTCTCAAGTATGCTAGAATATTACAAATGTTTAAATTCACATTTACCTGAAGGGATTTATTTATGTCAATACTGTGAATATTCAACAGGAGAGATTGAACATCTTAAAATTCATCTAGATTTCAAGTATTTGGCTGATTTACCTCACAAATGTAGTGACTGATGAGGTTTGGAAATGAAAGGGAATTAATAAGTCACCTTCCAGTCCATGAAACAACTTGATTGTTCTCTTTAATTTCTATAATGTTGATGTGAAATAATAAATTCTACTTTTTTGGAGAAAAAAATACTGTATTATAGCCTTTTGGGTTTCCCCTATTAACATGTGAGCCAGCAGGGCAAGTGGACTGCATACCTACTGTGTGCTTTTCACATACCTTTTTGATGTGCAACCTATGTGTTACTCAAAACACTTGGTAAATAACTTATGCATGCCTTTTTAGAATGACAGGTAGGATGACTATTTTATGTTGATAAAGAAAATTCCAGATCACTGACTTCTTAAAGTATTTCAGATCTGGTAGATCTATTTCTATACTTGTGTTCTTGGAATAAGCCTACAGCTCTCCTCTGAAAATGTGAAAATACTGCTAAAATCTAGCATAATAGATTCTGCAGAGGCCATTTTTTGCCTTTAGTCAAATTGCTGCTTAAATGAGAGTCATTAAGAAATGGCAGATTCTCTCATCTTTTCTACATCAAGTTCTGCAGTACCAAAAAACCTAAATGGTTATATAAGAAAATGTCCTTTTGCATAATAAACGCGTTCTGAAGGGGTAGGCCATCTGCAGCTCACTCATATGAATAGACGTTGTTGTTTTAGTTGATCAGTCATGTCATACTCTTTGCAACCCCATGGACTGTAGCCCACCAGGCTCCTCTGTCTATGGGATTTCCCAGGCAAGAATACTGGAGTGCGTTGCCATTTCCTTCCCTCAAGGATCTTCCAGACCCAGGGGTTGAACCCGTGTCTCCTGCATTGCAGGTGGATTCTTTACCACTGAGCCACCAGGGAAGCCCATAAGTAGAATAGCTCTGGCCAATAGAAATGCAATGAATGGCATACATGTAATTTAAAATACACCAGTAGGCATATTAAAAAGAACAAAAAGCTATTAATAAAAACACACTGCTCCCATCCTACCAATAAGAAGCTGTATAAACTACAAAATATTTAGAACCCGCCAGAGCTAAGGTTTGGAGAAGGAGATGGCACCCCACTCTAGTACTCTTGCCTGGAAAATCCCATGGATGGAGGAGCCTGGTAGGCTGGAGTCCATGGGGTCGTTAGGAGTCGGACACTACTGAGCAACTTCATTTTCACTTTTCATTTTCATGCATTGGAGAAGGAAATGGCAACCCACTCCAGTGTTCTTGCCTGGAGAATCCCAGGGACGGAGGAGCCTGGTGGGCTGCCATCTATGGGGTCGCACAGAGTCGGACCCGACTGAAGCAACTTAGCAGCAGCAGAGCTAAGGTTGGAAACCTGTTGAATCCAAAAAGTAAAAGCACCTCCTAGAAGAGAGGTTGTAACAGTTGCCTTCATCTTTGACATGGCTGTGAACAGGACAGTGCAGAGAAGAGGAAGCTTCCACAGATGCAGGTAAGAAGACAACTGAACAACTGAGCTCGTAATGAAATTTAGCTGACATGGCCCCTTAAAAAATTTTTTTTATCTGCTTATTTTTAGCTGTGCTGGGTCTTCATTGTCGCGTGGGCTTTTCTCTAGTTGCGGCAAGCAGAGGCTACTCTTCACTGTGGTGTGCCAGCTTCTCCTGGCAGTGGCTTCCCTTGTGGAGCACAGGGTTTAGGGAGTGTGGGCTCAGGAGTTGCAGCTCCCAGGCTCTGGAGCACAGGCTGAATAGTTGTGGCACACAGGCATAGTTGCTCCATGACATGTGGGATCTTCCTAGACCAGGAATCGAACCCTTGTCTCCTGTATTGGTAGGTGGATTCTGTACCACTGAGCCACCAGGGAAGTCCCTGACACAGGCCCTTAAAATCCCTGGGAGACACTACTCTCTTCCATAGACTTTCATGGAGTGCTTGTGAGAGATAGGGGCAAAGCAGGAGAGCTGAAGGATACACCAGCTGAGGCACACATCTGTGGGGCCTGCTGAAATCTGAGGGCCAAGCCAGAGGATAACAAATCCACAGGCGCGCTCGCCCTTGTGCTGCTGTTCATAGTTTTCAGCTGGGGAAGAAGCAACTGTGTGAGAGGCCCCCAACCCCGAGGTAAAACATGGGGCCTGCTGCAGAGAGAGATCAGGAGAGCTAAAATAAGCTCTTCAGGCATACAGTTTCCAAGTATATCAAAGACTGTTTTGATGCAACCCTTGAATAACTCGGTAAAGAATCTGCCTGTAATGCAGGAGACAAGGGTTTCAATCCCTGGATCGGGAAGAGCCCCTGGAGGAGGTCATGGCAACCCACTCCCAGTCTTCTTGCCTAGAGAATTCCATGGACAGAAGAGCCTGGTGGCCTATAGTCCACAGGGTCACAGAGTTGCACATGACTGAGCAGCTAACACTTCCATTTTCAAATAACTTAATCTGTGGTGAGCTGAATCTAACCATAGAGCCCAGGCCCAGCTCAGATTAGATTCACTCAAATGTCAAGGCTAACATCCTGATGGAAAAAAAGATATACCCCTTGCTGGACATAAAATTTATTTCAGCCCCTTCAGTTTTTAAACATGCTATATACTGCATTCCACCAAAATTACCAGGCATGCAAGGAAGCATGGCCTTGTCAAGAAACAAAATGTTAATAAAATCAAATGCAGGTATGACAGAGCTGTTGAAATTACCAGTTAGGGACTCTTCAAAAAATCGATAAATATGTTAATGAGTCTAGTTGGGTATGTGGACAATATGAGTAAATGATGGGTTTTAGCAGAGACATGGAAACTATAACAAAGAGCCAAAGGAAAAGGTTAGAAATAAAAAATGGTCTCAGATGAAGAATACTTCAATAGGCTTATCAGTAGACTGAACACAGCTAAGGAAGGAATCGGTAAACTTGACAAGTCAATAGAAATTACAGTAAACAAACAGAAAAAGGAGGAAAATAAGTATTTGCATTCTTCGGAACTGATGAAATAATCAGCCCACAGATCAAAGAAACTCAGATACACAAAAAGATTCAATAACTAGAAACAAAAACCCACACAGACACATCATAATCCAAACTGTTAAAAAACAAAAAGGGAAATCTTGTAAGCAACCAGAGAAAAATACACTACCCAAAGGTGAACAATTATGCAAATAACAGCTGGCTTATCAAAAACCACTGAAGCCAGAGGCAAAAAGGTAAATGTGGGTCAAAAAGTAAATGCAATTGTAGTTTTATTAAATATTACCAAAATGCCCTTTAAGAGAATTGTACAAATTTGAAAAGCCACAGGCAATGTAAGAGTGCCCATTTCCCCAAAGCTTTGCCCAAAGAATATGTTACACTTTTTCCTGTTTGATAAGCAAGAAATAGTATCTCAATGTAGTTTCTTACAAGCAAGGCCAAACACTGTTTGACATGGTAAGTCATTGCCTCATTTTTAGATGAGTTGTCTCTTCATATACTTTATTCATGCCTTTTCCCCTTCACTCAAGTTTCTAAGACAGATAAACATATTGACCTTGACGATATATTTTGCAACTTGTGTCAGCCTGACTTTGACTTGGTTTATGGTATTTTTGCCCTGAAAACATACAATCAAATGTGTCCATTTTTCTTTTGCTACTTCTGGACTTTCATTCATAGTTGAAGTCTTTCTTCTCACTCAAGAGAAAGATGAATTCACTCAGGGTTTCTTCCAGTCCTTGTGTGATTTCATCTTTCATTATATTCAAATCACTGGTCCATTGGGAATTCGGTCTTAGATTTTATGCTTCACACCATATATAACTTTTTCCAAACAACCAGCCAGTTGTAGCATCATTTATTGAAATACCTTCTTGCTCTCAGTGACTTGAAATACCACTTTAGAGAGTTCATATGAGCTTGGATCAACTTCTAGATTTTTTGTTTTGTGTTCCACGGGCTTGTATATTCATGGGCTATTACCACGGTTTTAATTACAGACTTCACAGTTTATTTTTCGTATGTGAGGGCTAGTCCTCATAAATTTTCCTAGTATTTCTATTAACTTCATATGGAGCGACATGCATCAACTTGTCTAGCTTCACAAAAAAGCTAGAATTTGAGGGGAGGAACTGAGTTAATAAACTAGGGAGAACTGACATTTTTATGATGTGACGATATCCAATCCAAATATGAGACAGAACATTTTACCAAACTTAATTTTATTTACAGTTTAAAGTTTTCCTCGTATAAATTTGTACATTTCTGATTAAATGTTATTTCTAATATTTTATCTTGTTACTAGGATGGTCTGCCATGTCATTAGATACTGTTTGTTTATAAGAAGGCTAATGACTTCCACATGTTCACTTTATATCCTGCTACTGAGTGAGTTTGATCAATGATTGTCTAGGGGGTCCAGATATATCATATTGTCTACAAATAGCTAATTTTTTGTGGAATAGTAATTGTGGAAAGTCAAGTTGATTATAACATTTGTATGAAAATGCAGTGAACCTGGAAGACTCAAGACAAAAACAAATGTGGGCTTATATTGCATGATTTCAGGTCTCATGGCTAACCACAGTAATTATAGTGTGACGTTGGTGTGAGGATATTTAAATAAATGGAATAGAACAGATAGTCCAGAAATGGACCTATACATATATGGTCAATTGATCAATAGTCACCAAGATTAAATGACAGAAGTGTTTAAATAAATAGTGCTAAGTAACTCGATACAGATGTGGGAGGGGAAAAAATCCTTCATTAGTAATGATCTGGAAGTACTAATATTTTGTAGTTGAAATTAAAAGACACTTACTCCTTGGAAGGAAAGTTATGACCAACCTAGATAGCATATTGAAAGCAGAGATAGTACCTTGCCAACGAAGGTCTGTCTAGTCAAGGCTATGGTTTTTCCAGTAGTCATGTATGGATGTGAGAGTTGGGCTATAAAGAAAGTTGATCACCGAAGAATTGATGCGCTTGAACTGTGGTGTTAGAGAAGACTCTTGAGCGTCCCTTGGACTGCAAGGAGATCAAACCAGTCAATCCTAAAGAAATCAGTCCCGAATATTCATTGGAAGGACTGAAGCTGAAGCTCCAATACTTTGGCCACCTGATGCAAAGAACTGACTCATTGGAGAAGACCCTGATGCTGGGAAATATCGAAGGCGAGAGGAGAAGGGGATGACAGAGGATGAGATGGTTGGATGGCCTCACTAACTCGATGGACATGAGTTTGAGTAAGCTTCGGGAGTTGGTGATGGACAGGGAAACCTAGCATGCTGCAGTCCATGGGGTCACAAAGAGTCCTTCATGACTGAGTGACTGAACTGAAACTTCCATATGGCTCAGATGGTAAAGAATCGCCTGCAATGCAGGAGACTTGGGTTCAATCCGTGGATTGGGAAGATCCCCCTGGAGGAGGACATGGCAACCCACTCCAGTATTCTTGCCTGGAGAATCCCTGTGGATGGAGGAGCCTGGTGGGTTACAGTCCATAGCGTCACAAAGAGTTGGACATGACTGAGCAACTAAGCACAGCACGCAAGAATAAGCTGTAAGTTTTGGAGACTAATCCCTTATCAGTCCCATCATTTGCAAATATTTTCTCCCCATCTGTGGGTTGTCTTTTCATTTTCTTTATTGTTTTCTTTGCTTTGCAAAAGCTTTTGAGCTTAAGTAGGTCCCATTTGTTTATTTTTGCTTTTATTTCCCTTATTCTGGGAGATGGAGTGAAAAAAATGTTGCTATGATTTATGTTACTGTTCTGCCTATGTCTTCCTCTAAGAGTTTTATAGTGTCTAGTCTACCATTTAGGTCTTTAATCCATTTTGAGCATATTTTTGTATATGGATTAAGGAATGATCTAATTTCATTTCTTTACAAGTCCTGCCTGGTTAATTTTAGAGAATCTGTAGGGATTAAAAGAGGTAGCAGATTTCCCAGTAGGGCACAATCAGGAAAAGATTGTTACCATCCAGAAAGCATTTACTTCTCAGAGAGGGAGAGGAGAATGATTGAAATACACAGAAAGAATAGGATAAGGACTGAGAAAAGAGGCAGGGCCAGAGAGAACAGCTTCTTTCCAGAAACGACTCCTTTTCGTGGGTCAACAATATGAGTGAGTCATGACCAATGAGTACAGTTGTATGGACTTTAAGGTCCAATGAAAAACTTAAATTAGCCTTAGCAAAAGCTATAAATATTTTCTCCTACTTCATAGGTTGTCTCTTGATTCACTATTTCCTTTGCTGTTCAATAGCTTTTATGATTAGGTCCCTTTTTTTTTTTTTTTTTTGCTTTTGTTTCTTTTGCTTTGGGAGACTGATCTAAGAAAACATTGCTGTGGTTTATGTCAGGATGTTTTGTTTATGTTCTAGAAGTCTAGTGGCATCTTGTCTTATATTTAGGTCTTTAAACCATTTTGAGTTTCTTTTTTGTCTGTGGTGTTAGCTTTTGTCTGTCGTGTTTCATTCACTTTCATTCAGCTTTCCCAATGCTGAAGAGATTTGTCTTTATTGTATATTTTGCCTCATTTGTTGAAGTTTAATTGACTAGGGGATGAGGGTTTCTTTCTGGCCTCTCATCTGTGCCGTTGATCTATATGTCTTTGTAGTATTGTCTGATGTCTGGGAGAGTTATGCCTCCAGCTTTGTTTTTCTTCAGGATGGCTGTGGCAATTTTGGGTCCTTCATGGTTCCATATACATTTTAGGGTTCTAGTTCTATGAAAAAAATGTCATGGGTAATTTGATAGGAATTGCATTAAATCCATAGATTGCTTTGGGTAACATGGCCTTTTTAGCAGTATACTTCCAATCCAAGGCTTCCCTGATGGCTCAGCTTGTAAAGAATCCACCTACAATGTGGGAGACCTGGGTTGGATCCCTGGGTTGGGAAGATCCCCCGCAGAAGGAAATGGCTACCCACTCCAGTATTCTGGCCTGGAGAATTCCATGGGCTATATTGTCCATGGGGTCACAAAGAGTCAGACACAACTGAGCAACTTTCACTTTCACGCTTTCCAATCTAAGAGCATGGGATTTGTTTTCATTTTATTGAATTGTCTTCCATTTCCTTTATCAATGTTTTATAGTTCTTAGCATATAGGTCTTTCATCTCCTTGGTTAGGTTTATTCTGAGATGTTATTTCTAATGCCATTTTAAATGAGGTTTTCTTTCTTTCTTTTTTTTTTTTTTTTACTTTTTCTGATACTTCATTTTTAGTGTGAAGAAATGCAACAGATTGCTGTATATTTTGTATCCTGCCACCTTGCTGAATTCATTTATTAGTTGTAAAATTTTGTGTAGAATCTTTAAGGTTTTCCACATAGAATATTATTTCATCTGTACAAGATGAAATTATGTTATCTGTATATAATGACATTTACCTCTTCCATTCCAATTTGGATACCTTTTAACTTCTCTTTGTTTGATTGCTGTGGCTAAGACTTCCAATTCTATGTTGAAAAGAAGTGGTTAAAGCGGGCATTGTTGAGTGAAAAGATAGTCTGGAGTGGGAGAAAATATTTGCAAATGATGTAAATGACAAGGGATTAACTCCAATATAACAAACAGCTCAGACAACTCAATAATGAAGACAAGTCAGCCAAAAAATAGGTGAAAGGTCAAAACAGATATTTCTCCAAAGACATACAGATGGCCAACAGGCACATGTAAAAGATGCTCAACATCCCTAGTTATTAGGGAAATACAAATCAAAACTATAACAAGGTGTCACCTCATGTGGGTCAGAATGGCTATCATCAAACTGTCTACAAGTAATAAATGCTGGAGAGGGTGTGGAGAAAAGGGAACCCTCCTATTACTGCTGGTGGGAATGTAAGTTGGTATAGTCACTATGGAGAACAATATGGGGGTTCCTTAAAAATAGCACTACCATATGATCCAGCAATCCCACTCCTGGGCATATAGCCAGAGAATTCAAACTCTAATTCAAAAAGAAACATACACCCCAGTGGTAATAGCAGCACTGTTTTCAAACAGCTGAGACATGGAGGCCACTGAACTGTCCATCAACAGTGGATATATAAGGGCTTCCCTGTGGTCCAGTGGCTAAGACTCCGTGTTCCCAATATAGGAGACCTGGATTCAATCCCTGGTCAGGGATCTAGATCCCATATGCCACAACTAAGACCCAGCACAATCAAATAAACAATTTTTTTTAAAGTGAATGGGTAAAGGAGATGAGTGTGTATATGCTCGATCATGTCCAACTCTGCAATCCCATGGTCTCAGTCAGCCAGGTTCCTCTGTCCATGGAATTTCCAGGCGAGAATACTAGAGTAGGTTGTCATTTCCTACTCCAGGGGATCTTCCCAACCCAGGGATTGAACCCATGTGTCTTGCTTTTGTCCTGTTCCATCATTCCCCAAACAGAAGGGACTCCTTTATGAAGGCCTTTATTATCAAAATCTATCTTCCTTCTGCCTACTCTCAAACATCCCTTTTAAAACAGAATTTTAATCACACAATGACTAAGTGGGTTTGTTTAGTCCATGAAACTGCAAAATCCAAGCCATCCACTTTTCTTAGTGTTCTGGGACAGTACATTTTTACAGATTTTTTTCAATGGAATATTAGTCAGCTATAAAGAAAGAAGTAATGTCATTTGCAGAAACAAGGATCTAAAGAATATCATACTAAGTGAAGTATGTCAGAAAGACAAATGTGATATCACTTGTATATGGAATCTAAAATATACAAATTAATTTACTTAAAAACAGACATTGGTAACCATGTTTGTTTTCCAATGGGTAGTGGAGGTGGGAAGGGGAAAAACTAAGTATGAAATTAGATACTACTATACATAAAGTAAATGAACAACAAGGGTTTACTGTATAGCACAGGAAACTATATTATCTTGTAATAGCCTATAGTGGAAAATATCTGGGAAAATACATATAACTGAACTGCTTTGCTGTATACCTGAAACTAATACAACATTATAAATCACTATGCTGTTATTCAGTTGATATGTCATGTCCAACTCCCTGCGACCCCATGGACTGTGCCTGCCCATCTCTTCTGTCCATGAGATTATCCTGGCAGGAATACTGGAGTAGGTTGCCATTTTCTCCTCCAGTTAATCACTATACGTCAACTAAAAAAGATAAGTAAAACAAAACAAAAAACTGAAAATTTATTGTCCCAGAACACTAAGAATAGTAGGTGGCTTGGATTTTGCAGAGTTTAGTGGACCAAATAAACCCATTTAGTCTTCATGTGATTAAAATTCTGTTTTAGAAAGGATTTCAAGAGTAGGCAGCAAGAAGATAGATTTTGATAATAAGGGCCTTCATAAAGTCGTCCTCTAGTTTTGGGACAGATGGAGCAGGACAAAAATAGGCTCAGATTCACAGGAGAGGATCAGTGAAGAAAAGAATCCAGACTTGACCAGAAATGTGTCAATTCTATTCATTCAGGCTGAGACCTTCTACCAGCTTCTTTCTGAGACTCACATACATCTTTTACAGTTAGTTGTCATGGACTAAGGGGCTTTCCAGATGGTGTTAGTGGTAAATAACCCACCTGCCAGTGCAGAAAATGTAAAAGACTCTGGTTCGATCCTTCCAGGGCAGATCCACTGGAGAAGGGTATGGCAACCCACTCCAGTATTCTTGCCTGGAGAACCCCATGGACAGAGGATCCTGGCAGGCTATGGCTCATAGGGTTGGTGGAGAGTTGGACACGACTAAAGCAACTTAGCACATCACGTCGGTGGGCTAAATGTTTTGTCCCCTTCAAATTCCCATATTGAAGCTCTAACCCTCAATGTGATTGTACTTGAGGATGAGGTTAGATGAGGTGATGAGAATGAGGCTTGTGGTGGGATTAGTGTTCTTATGAGAAGACACTGAAGATCACTCCCCTTTGCTGTGGGAGGACACAGGAACAGGTATCTGTCTGCAAGTGACAAAGAGAGCTCTGCCAGGAACCGAATACCAGACACATTGATCTTAAACTTTCCAGCTTCCAGAACTGTAAGAAGATAGATCTTCTGTTGATTAAGCCATCTAGCCGATGCCATGTTATGGCAGGCTGAGCAGACTAAGTGTGTAGCAACACACTTTCATACTAGAATGAGTCAACAGATGTGAGTTCAGTCAGTTTATATGAATCCTAGTCTCATTATTCCAAAGCAAAAGAGCCCCCTTAAGGTACTTTTATATTGACACGAATTGAGTGTACCGAATATTGAAACCCAGTGAGATCCAACCAGGGAAACAGCAGCCGTCATGCAACGCTGCCTTAGTGAAAATTATTTCTGCCTGGTAATGCTAGAAGTTAAACAAGTGTATCGGAGAAGGCAATGGCACCCCATTCCAGTACTCTTGCTTGGGAAATCCCACGGACAGAGGAGCCTGGTAGGCTGCAGTCCATGGGGTCGCTGAGGGTCGGGCAGGACTGAGCGACTTCACTTTCACTTTTCACTTTCATGCATTGAAGAAGGAAATGGCAACCCACTCCAGTGTTCTTGCCTGGAGAATCCCAGGGACGGGGGAGCCTGGTGGGCTGCCGTCTCTGGGGTCGCACAGAGTCGGACACAACTGAAGTGACATAGAAGCAGCAGCAAACAAGTGAATAGGGATAAAATGGATAAATAGGCCAACTTCTCTGCTCGGTTCAAACTGGTAATAGGTTTTGGAAGGCAGCAGGAAATCGTAGGCTAAAATCTTTTTGGTGGCTCACTGCCTCCACCTGCTGGAGATTTGGAGCTATAACAGGGCTGTTGGTTAGACCTGTTAGGCAAGTTATTTTTAGGTATTTGATATTTCTTGGTATTACAACTTGTCTCCTTAAAATTTTATTTTCAAATCATTAGTTGCTTCTAAATGACTGTATAAATGATTTTTAAAAAATTTACCTTGTATCAACAATCTCACTAACCTCTTGCTGCCGCTGCTGCTAAGTCGCTTCAGTCCTGTCCGACTCTGTGCGACCCCATAGACGGCAGCCCACCAGGCTCCCCCGTCCGTTGGATTCTCCAGGCAAGAATACTGGAGTGGGTTGCCATTTCCTTCTCCACACTAACCTCTTACTAGTTTACTAAATTAACTTGAATTTTTTTCTATACAATCAAATAATCTGAAGAATGAGTTTTACTTATTCTTTTAAGTATTACAGATTCTTGTTCTTTTTCTCACCATATGCACTGGCTAGGATCTCTGATACAAAGTCAAATAGAAGCAGAGGTAGGAGGCATCCTCTGCTTGTTCCTGGCCTCAGAGCCTATGCTTTCAACATTTCGCACTTACATGTGCTACATATATTTCTGTAAATAGGCCATCATATAAAGGAAATTCTCTCATACTAAGTTTACTGAAGTTCTTATCATGAATTAATGGTACTTAATAAGGGTGGTGATAAAGTGATGTATAATTCTGCTTCTATTTGACATTGTAGATTTAGTAAACTAGTAAGAGTTAGATTGCTGATACAAGGTAAATTAAAATCATTTGTAAAGCTATTTACAAGCAACTAATGATTAGAAAATAAAATTGAAGAAACCAGTTATAATACCAAGAAAATAAAATACCTAAAAATAACTCAAAAGAAAATGTACAAGACCTCTAGTTAGAAAAATCTAAAATATTATTGGGAGAAATTATTAAAGAAGACTTCAATGAAGGAAGTATATATCTCATTTTTGTGGATCAAAGATCTTGATATTATACATCAGTTCTCCCAAAATTCATCTCCCGATTCAATGCAAACCTAAACAAAATTCCCACAGATTTAAAAAATGAAATTGATTCTGCAGTTGCTTCAGAAATGCAAAAGTCTTGTTACTTGATGAAGAACGAAAGAGGACTTGCTCTCCCTGACTATCATAACCATGCGGATTGGGCTTAAGGATAGACAAATTGACTGTGGGACACCATAGAAAACTGAAAAACCAGGCCAAGAGACAAAATGGACATTTGATTTATTGCTGAGGTTGATATTGCAGTTGTTGTTCTTTGTTCAGTCCCTAAGTCGTGTCCAACTCTTTGCGACCCCATGAACTGAGCACACCAGGCTTCCCTATCCCTTACTGTCTCTCTGAGTTTGCTCAAACTCATGTCCATTGAGTCAGAATGCCATCCAAACATCTCATCCTCTGTAGCCTCCTTCCCCTCCTGCCCTCAGTCTTTCCCAGCATCAGAATCTTTTCCAATGAGTCAGTTCTTTGCAACAGGTGGCCAAAGTATTGAAGCTTCATCATCAGTCCTCCCAATGAATATTCATGGTCGATTTCCTTTAGGATTGACTGGTCTGATCTCCTTGCTGTCCAAGGGACTCCAACAGTCTTCTTCGGCACCACAGTTCAAAAGCATCAATTCTTTGGCGCTCAGCCTTCTTTATGGTCCAACTCTCACATCCATACACAGATTTGACTATATGGACCTTTGTTGGCAAAGTGATGTCTCTGCTTTTCAATACACTGTTTAGGTTTGTCACAGCTTTTATTCCAAAGAGAAGGTGTCTTTTAATTTCGTGGCTGCAGTCACCATCTGTAGTGGTTTTGGAGCCCAAGAAAATGAAATCTCACTGTTTCCATTGTTTCCCCATCTAAGATGCCATGATCTTAGTTTTTTGAATGTTGAGTTTTAAACCAGCTTTTTCACTGTCCTTTCACTTTCATCAAGAGGCTCTCTTCACTTTCTGCAATTAAAGTGGTATCATCTGCATATTGGGGGTTGGTGATATTTCTCCCAGCATTCTTGATTCCAGTTTGTGAGTCATCCAGCCCAGCATTTCGTATGATGTACGTATAATTTAAATAAGCAGGATAACAATATAAAGCCTTGATATACTCCTTTCCCAATTTTGAACCAGTCTATTGTTCCATATCCAGTACTAACTGTTGCTTCTTGTCCTGCATACAGTTTTCTCAGGAGTCAGGTAGGGTGGTCTGGCATTCCCATGTCTTTAAGAATATTCCACAGTTCGTTGTGATCTACACTGTCAAAGGTTTTAGCATAGTCAGTAAAGCAGAAGTAGATATTTTTTGAAATTCCCTTGCCTTTTCTATGATCCAACAGATGCTGGCAATTTGATAGTTGTTTCCTTTGCCTTTCCTAAATCCAGATTTTTTACATCTAGAAGCTGTCAGTTCACGTACTCCTGAGGCCTAGCTTGGAGGATTTTGAGCATAATCTTGCTAGCCTGTGAAATTAGTGCAACTGTATAGTAATTTGAACATTCTTTGACATTGCCTTTCTTTAGGATTGGAATGAAAACTGACCATTTCCAGTCCTGTGGCCTCTGCTGTGTTTTCCAAATTTCCTGGCATGTTGAGTGCAGCACTTTCACAGCATCATCTTTTAGGATTTGAAATAGCTCAGCTGGAATTCCATCACCTCCACTAACTGTTTGCAGCAATGCTTCCTAAGGCCCACTTGACTTCACACTTCAGGATATCTGGTTCTAGGAGAGTGACCACACCATCATGGTTATCTGGGTCACTAAGAGCTTTTTTCGTACAGTTCTTCTATGTATTCTTGCCACCTCTTCTTAATCTCTTGTGCTTCTTTTAGGTCCTTACCGTTTTTGTCCTTTATTGTGCCCATCTTTGCGTGAAGTTTTCCCTTGGTATCTCTAGTTCTGGGGCACTAGGACATGGGCTAACATGGCGGTGGCAGCCTAAAGAGGCATTGGTGGCCTGTGAAGCAACTTTGCAGAGATCACAGCAATATTCCAGAGGAGTTGCTAAAGGACAGTTTTTCAGAAATAGTGCTGGGCGATTTGTTATCCAGAAGAAATATTAGATGGCTAACAAAAATGGATTCCCATAGTAAGACTGTTATGGACTGAATGTTTGTGTCCCTCTCAGAACATTGTATGTTGCAGCCCAAAGAGACAAAGTGATGGCATTTGGAGGTAATTAGGTGTAGATGAGCTCATGAGGGTGGGGACCTGTGATGGAATTAGTGTGCAGAGCCCATGCTTGCTCTGTCCTGTGAGGACTGTAAGTAGATGGCCGTTGCAAGCAACTTGGTCTTGGTCTTTCATCCTCTACAATATAGTCTGTCTTCACGAACTCAGAACTGGGAACGTTTTTAAAATAGGACACACATGAATAAACATACGGGACTAGATTGAGAACTTGAACAACAGTAAAATTAAGAACTTTTGTTCGTTAAAAGACACCATTAAGAGGATGAAAATGCAAGCTGAAAATGAGAAGACAAAGTAATACTCATAAGCAAGAATAATCATATTGAGGCTATAGTAAGAACTCCTACCAATCAATAGGGAAAAGATAAAACCCAAAAGAAAAATGGGCAAGAGATATGCATATCCAAATAGCCACTAAAAATTCAAAAAATACTCATCAGTAATCCAGGAATGACTAGAAATTTAAAAGTCTAACAAGACCAATTTGGGGCGGGCATGTGGAGCAACTGGAGCTCTTATCACTGCTGGAAAGAGTGTAAACAGTATGTGTGCTTGGTTGCTCAGCTGTGTCAGAGGGTTGGCCAAAAAATTCATTCAGATTTGCCTGTTAAGTCGTATGGAAAAACCTGAACGAACTTTTTGGCAACCCAATGCATTGATCTTAGAAAACACTATGGCATTGTCAACTAAATATGAATATCTGTATTCCTGTTATCAAGCAGTTCAAGTATACGAAGTGTGTGTGAGAGCACCCCGAGACATGCAGTCAGGAGTGTGGATAACAGCAGTATTGTTACTATCCACATGTCCAAAGTGGAGACAACACAAATGCCTATCAAGAGCGGAGACTCTGTGTGTGTGTGTGTGTGTGTGTGTGTGTCCCCTATTCATCCAGTGAAATGCACAAATAAATGTGGAATCTTACAAAGGCAACGTTAATCAAAAGAAGCCAGAAACAAACACACCGTACCATTTCATTTTATATGTGCTGTAAAAAGGTAGCTAGACCACAGTCTAGTGTTTAGATATGCTTAGGTTTAAAGCATAAAAAGAGTCAAAAAAAGCTATTATATTCAAGTAAGAATAGCGGCTACTTTTGGGGAAGGAGGGATTTGTGTTTTGGAAAGGGCATGCAGAGGTTTTCTGGGGTTCTGGTAATAATCCTCTCTGACCTGGGAGATTTACATGGGTGTTAAATTTAACCTAATTCCTTAAACTATTATTTATATTTTACCTCTGTTTCTACATGTGTATTATATGTCACAATACAAAAAGGTTAAAAGAGAATATTTTCTTTTAAACCCTAAGGCAAAACAACCTAATATGTGCTCTTTGCCCAAGCTAATGAATCTTGAAAAAATACGCCCACAAATTCAGATAATATATAATATATCTCTAGGCCTGGCACAACAGCTTTTAATCTTCCTTTTTTTGTAATAATAGTAATTTAAAAACTAATTTGTTTTTGACGGTGCCGAGTCTGCACTGCCGCGAGGGCTTTCCTCTGGTTGTGGCAAGCAGCGGCTGCTCTTGGCTGCAGTGTTCGGGCGTCTCATTGTGGTGGCCTCTCTTGTTGCAGAGCATAGGCTCTGGAGCACACAGTCTTCTAATGAGCAGCATGTGGGCTCATTAATTTCAGTTCCCAGGTTTTGTGGAGCACGTTCCAGAGTTGTGGCGCACAGGCTTAGTTGCTCCACGGCATGTAGGGTCTTTCCAGACCAAGGATCGAACTCGCATCTCCTGCGTTGGCAGGCGGATTCTTCACCACTGAGCCACCAGAGAAGCCCTGATAGTAATACTAATGGAAAAAATAATAATAACCAATATTTATGTCAAGTGCTACTATAAATGCTTTCCACATCTCATTTCACTTAGTCCTGTTCACTCTAGAAAGTAGGTTTTTGGTTTTGTTAATACTTCATGGACCTTTTAACTCTTATGAATTGAAATGTATAATCTGACCAGAATATCCAAGTTCAGATATGATTGCCTTGTTTCCCATGAAGTGATTTTTTTTTTTTTTTATTTGACTGTGCCGGGTCTTAGTTGCAGCACTCAGCATCTTCCATCTGCCCTGCGGCAAGTGGGATCTTTAATTGTGGCATGTGGACTTAGTTGCAGCATGCAGGATCTAGTTCCCTGACCAGGGATCAAACCCAGGCCCCCTGTATTGGGAGAGCTTAGTCACTACCAGGGAAGTCCCAGCAGGTATAGTTTTTGCCCATTTACAAACAAGAATGCAGGAACAAAGGAGTTAGTTGACAGCTTGTAAGTGGTGCAGTTAGAATTCCAGATTGTGCACTCTTTCTTAATCATGACAGGATAGGGTAGCTTCAGCCCTGCGATGGCCCCAGCATCCTACAGGGTGCTTTTTGCAGCCAGTTTGAGTCTAGGCTTGGAGATCTCTCAGACTTGCAGCATCAAGGACAGCAGAGGCTCTGAGGTCATTCTGCTGAGCTGATTTGGCCCCATTTGGATCTGAGTTACTGGTCCCAGATGGAGTGATATCTGCTAGTGAGAATTAAACACAAGAGGCTTTTCATGTCCTAATAAGATCACTCCCTGGCCAGTTCAGAACAAACCACTTAAAATACATGAGCCTTAGTTTCAAGTCCTGAGTGAGCAAAAGCTTGGATTTTCTTTTGAGGTGAAATAGATTGTATCTTAATGTCTCCATAATAAGGCTCACTTTCTTGGTGGATTTGTTAAAACTGCTTTTGCAGTGAACTCTGAAAATATTTAGAGTCGTCCTAGATGTCACAAAAATTTTCTCCCTGAAATAAGGGTTAACATTTACGTTAGTTAGAAAGATTTTTTTTTAGTGAGCCTGCCAAAAATCTTAACAAGATATTCATTTATGAGAAGATGTAAGAATGGAGGGATAAATAGTGTATAAATAGAACAATGGTACAAATTACAATCAATGAATATTAACTACATGGTTTGTTAGTTGCTCAGTCGTGCCCGACTCTGTGACCCCATGGACTGCAGCCCATCAGGCTTCTCTGTCTGTGGGATTTTCCAGGCAAGGATACTGGAGTGGGTTGTCATTTCCTTCTTCAGGGGATCTTCCAGACCCAGGAATCGATCCCGGGTCTCCTGAACTGCAGGCAGATTCTTTACTGACTGAGCTATGAGGGAAGCCCACATGGTATCAAGGAGTTTGATAAAATCCGAGGGAGAGGAGGAGAAGGAGGAAGAGAAGGAGGAAAAGAAAAGTTAATGATATGGTTGTAGGAATAAAGGAAAGACACAGACTCTTCATCTGGAATGCCCCTCAGAAAGCAATACATATTTCAAGTGACAAGCTTCCTCAGAATCGCTGAGAAATATTGGTATTAGAGCCCATGTTAAACAGGCTTTGGTACCCTGGGGTCCTGTTAACGACTAGAATGAAATGATGCTTATTTTAGAGTCTTATGGGTCCTCTGAATAGTACAGATCTGATCTTTCAAAAATACACATATTTGCCTACCACATGATTCGAAGCAGCCAGTATTACCTGATGTAATCGTGGAAGCTTGGTGGCTTTTCATTTAAGCTGAAAGCTGGAATAACACAGTCAGTCCATTTATATTCTCTCTTTCTCCTTCTGCCCTTCTGTTATCCATTTCCTGAGAGGATAGATCCCGGTGTCAAAGGAGCCATGACAAGGGCATGCAGTGCTTAATAAAGATTATATGCTGTGTTCAGAAAACACCTAGCATTAAAAAGAAGGTTAGAGAGGATTTCTTGCTGGCTGGCTGTGTTCCTTTAATCCCATTTTCTGTGGCCTTGAATAGGATTAGGGCACGGAGGGCGGATAGGAGGAGGAATGGATAGAGGGGAAAGCAGGGCAGCACGTGGTGTGTGCCAGTGTTTTCCGTAGAACTGTCTGTCAGCCTGCAGTGAGGAGACTTTCAAGCTGACGCAGGTGCATGAAACTTTCTAGTACAAGTTAAGCTAGTCTGTCTGAGGGGAGAGGAGCTAAGTTTAGTTTCACTTCTCTTTTGTCCCAGGCACTTGATTGTGTTGAAAGAAAACCTTCCAAATCTCTACCCTTAAAACACACCTGGTTTTAGGGTTTCAAAAAACACTTTCACTCTTTATCTATCATAACGTTGCTTATACTTTGGAGAGCTAATGAGTGACAGCATGGAGTAGATGAAAATAACATTTCAAATAAGACACGTAGGTTTCAATCCTGCCTCTGGCTTTTACCAGATGTGATTTAGGTAGGTTCCTTAATTTTTCTGAGCCTCAACTTCTTCATTTGCAGAATGATAAATGGCTTTGGTATTGTCTATCTTGCAGGAATGCTGTGAGAATTCAGTGAAAAATGCAGATTCATAGCTCAAAACCCTCACTTGTGGCAGACACAGCCGGCCTTCAACCTGTAGAAGTTATGATTACTTCTTAGTTTCTTACTCATGAAATATTTATATATGAGATGGGGGCTAAACTTTGTTTCTCACCAGCTTTCCAATTTTAAGGAAATTTATTCTATATGCAAGGAGGAGAAGGGGTCGGAACTTCAATTATACATTCATAAGTCGTCTTTGTAGGTTTCAGTTCAGTCGCTCAGTCGTGTCCGACTCTTTGCGACCCCATGAATCGCAGCACGCCAGGCCTCCCTGTTCATCACCATCTCCGGAGTTCACTCAGACTCATGTCCATCGAGTCCATGATGCCATCCAGCCATCTCATCCTCGGTCGTCCCTTTCTCCTACTGCCCCCAATCCCTCCCAGCATCAGAGTCTTTGTAGGTTTAGGAAGACACAAATGAGAAACCAAAAAGAAAAATGAAGACAGGAATGAGTTACACTTAGTTTTTCCTTATTTTTCCAAGATAATTTAATTTGGCTTTTATTTATCATTGTCATTAGGTTTTCCCTTTCAATACTAATGTTCTTAGCTATTCATTCTTCTATCAAGAAATTTTTCATATATTGAGTACTAACCCTTTGAAGGACAGCAGAATTTTCTTATCCCTTTCCCTCCCCCAATACCTAGCTTGAGAAACAGGAAAAGACTGCCAGTATGGCCAAATTAGAAATCTCATTTGAGATAAAAACACAAGGCAGCATTTGATGGCACATTAGACCATCTGAAGGTGAGCTTTGTATTTCAAGAATCCATAGTTTGGAAGGTATGAACTATATCTCAATGTTAAAATGGCAGCATAAATGTTTTAATTAAGCCAGTGCCCAGGGTGGGTGTGGACTGTCTAATCAGACCCCATAGGTATCAGTAATATCTACAGTTCTACCCATGAAAGAATACCTTTGCTGACAGTTGTCTATGGACTTGGCTACAAATGGCTGGTCACTGCAGAGGTTTCTTTCTCTCCCTGAGAATGTTTGGAAATGGAGAAGTATTTTATTGAGTCCATATCTCATTACAAAATCTATCTCACCATCAGTTGCTAATGAAAATGAGAAAGGGAGAAAGAACGAGGAGAGGGGTCAATTGGACCCAGGCTGGGGTTGAAGCTTTGCACAGGGCCTGCCTCTTACAGGGCTCCTCTCATAGCTGTCGCAGTCACACCCTCTGGGCGGTTTTTCCAGATAAATTGAGGATCTGTGTCTCCATGGGAACAGCATGGAGAGAACAAAATGGGGAATAAAGTTAATATTTATAGCCCATGACTGTTGATTTTAAATGCCGGCTTTATCCATTATCTCAGGGCTGCCATGGGTAGAGGAAGGTAAGGCTCATAGGTGCCTTAGTTCCCAAATCTATTATTTTCCATCCCTTTTCCAACTCATCCATAAAATGTCAAGCCCAAATAGTGAGCATTAACTGTAATGTTTATTTGCATACCTTTCCCTGGGCTGTGTTTGGTAGATGAAACACAGGCTTTGGTGTCAAGATGACCTGAGTTCAAATCTCAGCTCTGCCACTAACCTATTTCTTCATCTTTAAAACAGGAATAAGGATACTTACCTTTGCCAGGTGGTGGGAGGATTCAAAATAATGCAATTTAAGTCCCTGACTGATGCAGGCAGTCAACCCTTCACAAATAGTAGTTGTTCTTTGTATTTTTCACTCTCTGCTCACTTAAATGGTTCTTGTCATATTTTGATTTTTAAAAAAAATAGGGATAAGGAACAGAAGGGCAAATCATATTCTTTAGCAGAGTTCAAAGTTACCCAGGAGAGGTTATATCTAGAATTAGAAGGGAACATTTTATAATTAAACATCTGAATTCTTTGGGCTTAAGAAGCTTAAATAATTAGCTATTTTCAAAGCCCTATTGTCCAGAGAGCCAACTTAAATGAAGAAACGAAGGAATATATGTTCTTCTATATAAAAATAGAGAAACATATAGGATAGATAGATAACCAACACGGACCTACTGTATAGCACAGAAATCTCTACTCAATACTCTGTGATAACCTGTATGAGAAAATATTCCTTGAATAAATATATATTTATTAAAAAAAAAAAGCCCTATTGTCTTGATGTATGTGTAAAAAATACTTGTCACATTACCTGTGACATCTGTATTTTACTGTTATTTCCAGGCTGTCAGAGGGGCCCATTTCAGCAATACTGAGAGTCAAAGACACAGAAGATACACATACGCACAAACAAAAGCTTCTGCCAGCAAAACCTATTTGTTTTGTCATGGCAACCCTAGTCATTTCTAGCTGGAGAGTGAGTGATGATGTCATTATCAAGAGAGGTTGGGCTGAGAACCCAGCCTGAGCTGCAAGGCTACAGAGAATTATATTTCAGAGTCAAATGATCCTGATACAAAGACAAGCCTTCTGTATGAGGCACTTTGGTTTTATATAAACATAGACATACTGCCCCTGGCAAGGAAACTATTGGGCTGGAAAATGTGACTTTATGAGCAATATCTGCGTATGATTTTAAGAGGATGTATGAAGCTCCGAAGAATCTATACTGGTGTTTGGTGAAACTGTAAATGACTCCCATGATCTAGTGGTCCCTTAAAGCCTTGGGGATAAAGTGCGACCTGGTCTGGTCAGAGATCTGCTGGCTAGATATGGGGACTGACTGGGTGCACAGGAGACAGACTGTGTGGGAGGTTCTGACACCCAAACCTAGAAGAAGGGCTCCAACCATAAGACCTGTGCCCACAGACCCATGGAAGAGGAAAAAGGGGAGCTATCAGTATCTATCCCAGGACAGCAGGCTAAATGGGGCCCATTCCTCAGACCAGGATGCATGGTCACTGCATGTAAGTCATGGACACGATCCGGTTCCCTCACAGAGAGCAGCTCCAATGCTTTAGCTCTCTAAGCGTGCCATGCAGCAAAAGTTGGCCAAGAGGGGGATACCGGTCACCTACACAGGTCAAGAGAAAATACTGTGAGATGAGGATCCGGATGTCATCTGAAATTAGCTCTGGCCAAGGCATCTCACATATGATGCCAGCAAGTCTGAGTCTAAGAGTCCTCTGGGGCACCCTCACCACCACACCAAATGATCAGTCTGCAGAACAGAAATCTGGAAATGTGCGTTATAAAATCTTAGTGCTAAAAGAGGTTTCACAGGCATTTAGTGAGGTTTTGTCTTTTTGTAAACTAGAATAGCAGAGCCGTCGTAGCCTGAACCTTGCACGAGGCAGGCCTGAATTCACAGCCTGCCTCTTTTAACAGTGTGATCCTGGGCAAGGTGCTGAGGCTTCCTGAGTCTCCTGGCTTTGTTGGGAGGGTGTGTACCATGTATAAAGTGGTTTGTGCGCTGTCTCCACATAGAGTAAGACTTCAACAGATAGAAGCCATTATTATTGTTTGACTCGCTCATGGTTAAAGTGCTGGTTTACAGCAGGGCTGTGAATGGGATCCTTAAACTAGGTTACAGTGGTCATATCTTCTATGCTTATGGCAGGCAGTAGGAACAGAGATCATCCAAAGCTATGTACATATATTTAAACATTATTTGGCGTAATTTCAAATTCTAGAAAAGTTACAGAAATAACAAAAAGAAGTCTCATATACCCTTCATGGAGATTCTCCAGTTAGCTTTTAACATTTGCTTCATCTTTGGATCTTTGTGTGAACAAACACACACCCATATATGCACATATATAATACCTGTTATATTACATATATGTCCCCCCTGAGCTATTTGAGGTTTACAGATATGCTTCCTGTTACCCTTTAATATTGGGTTGGCCAAAAGGTTCATTCGGGTTTACACCTGACTGAACTTCTTGGCCAGCGCAATACTTTAGTTTGTAATTTCTAACAAGAGTAATCCCCAAGTTGATGAGAGTGCAGTCTGGAAATTAACACTGATACTCATCACTGTTTATTTCACAGACCTCCCCACCCATCCCCATTTATTTTGGCTATTGGTCCAATATTGTCTTCTCTAGGCAAAGGAGCCAATCAAAGAGTACATATTATATTCAGTTTATATGGTTTTCTCTCTAACTCCTTAGATCTGGAAATGTTTCTTTTTTCTTATCTTTCATGGCCATAACATTTGGGAGAGGACAGGCCTGTTACTTTGTAAAGTGCTCTTTATTTTGGGATTGGCTGACGTTTCATCATCACTAAATTTAGATTATGCATTCTAGGCAGAAATATCAAAATGCTATGCTTTCTCTGTGTATCATGTGAGGATATATATGTGGGTCTGGTCCATGACTAGAACTGGTATTAATGTTTATCACTTCAGATGGTATTTGACAGATTTCTTTACTTTAATGTTAAGTATTTTATTAACTTATAAAATTAATAATAGGTATTTTGTGGAAAAATACTTTAAGACAGTATACATATGCTGTTCCTCATCAAATTTCCACCCACTATTTGTGGTATTCATTGATGATTATTGCCTGAACCAGTTATTATAATTGCAAAATGGTGATTTTAAGATTCCATGCTTCTATATTTATTACCTGAAATTTGATTGTGAGTTAAAGTTTTTTCTTCTATTTTAAATCAGTGTGGCTTCATCTGTTTTTCTTTTAATTAGTGGGTCACAAACTATGACTATCATCATTCTTTTCATGCTCAAAGTGTCCTAGATTTGGTCAATGGAAGGCCTTCAAAACTCATTTCCTGTACATTTTTGACATGTTTCTGTAATTTTTAAGGCACTTACCCAGTTTCTGGGACAGTAGATACCAAACTCATCTTGTACTTTTCCTACCCTTGCCTTGCAAACAGCCATTTCTCTGGTTACTTTTAGTAGAAGATAATATTCAGTAACAAATATCTAGATCGAACCCGGGTCTCCCGCATTGCGGGCAGATGCCTTACTGTCTGAGCCACCAGGGAAGCCGAGAAGATAATACATAGTAACAAATATCTAGATACTAGATGTGGTCATTGCTAATAGATTGTCATTCCTTCTAGGTCCTCTCAATAGGCAGAGCTAAGAAATAAATGTATGCATATGCACGCGTATATGTACAGGAATCTCTATCTTAGATACTGTGCATTCACACAGTGCTTCCAAATCTAATTCAGTGCAACTGGGTTTCCATATCTGTAAGTATTCTGAGAATGAAGAACCTTACTCCAGTTATCTCTGAATGTATTTATTTGTTGATCTCTGTGTTTAATCAGTGATAAATAAGATGCAGCTTCCTTCCCCACCCCGAAAGTTTACTGTTAAACTAAAGCAGTAATTCCACACACAGAGCACAGTGATTTCAGTGGACTCACTTTGGAGGTGACATCATAGACGGAGCAGTGACTGTGCGTTGGGGCCCTGGAAGCAGACCTGGGCTCTAGTCCTGATTCTGC
Source organism: Capricornis sumatraensis (assembly GCF_032405125.1). Classification (NCBI taxonomy): domain Eukaryota; kingdom Metazoa; phylum Chordata; class Mammalia; order Artiodactyla; family Bovidae; genus Capricornis; species Capricornis sumatraensis. The sequence goes on from NC_091081.1 coordinate 61,827,357, forward strand.
ACTTAGAAGCTGTGTGCTTTTTCACAGAATTGTTTACCTCTCCAAGCCTCAGAGGGTAATAGTACCAACCTCAAGAGGTTGTGAGGATGAAAGGAGTTAAAGGAGCGAGTACATAATAGATGTTAACACAGTGACCAGCACATAGTAAATCCGCAATAAGCGAGAGCTACTTTAATGATAATTGTATTTTCTACTTAATAGAGGAAATTTTCTCTAACTTTGAAATAGGCCAGTATACAAATTTGGAAAGACAGTTATCAATAAGCCTCAAATTTCATTAAAACTTAGGGATGATACAAATCCTAACAATATTTTAACTTGTATATCCATATGAGATAGAGAAACTGTATTTAGCTCATAAAAACCTGACTGTTCATAACTTTTTAGGTCTCTACTGAATGCAAAGGGAAGATTGTATTGTGTTAGATGTTAAGTCATCTTTTTCTGATCTGGAGTAATCATCTACCTTGAGTCAAAATCAGTTGATGAGTTGCCTTTTAAAGACCTCCAGGGAATTCCTTGGCGGTCCAGTGGTTAGGACTTGGTGATTTCACTGCTGTGGGCCCAGGTTCAATCCCTGGTTCGGGAACTAAGATCCCACAAGCCATGTGGTGCGGCCGGAAAAAAGAAACAAAACCTTCATCAGTTCATAGACATCAGGAAACGACAAAAGATTTTGAGCATGGTCCATGCATTAGATAATAAGAATGGGATCAGAGTAGGAATGAAGATGATGAGAGTAGGAACATAAAGATAGACTTAGAGGTAATATATTTCAAAGGAGTGGTCACCATTTAGCAAGAAATTATGGACTTAAGATAGCAAATGAGAAATGAGTACATACATACTTGTTGGTTCCCAGGAGCCTATGCCCCATATTTTTTTGCGTTTTCCCACTAATATGATGAAGGAATACAGGTACCAAAGGTTAATAACAGGCAAACTATAACCAGAAAAACTTTCTGGCAGAGCTGGGCATGGGAGTGGACCTTCCTCAGTCTTGACGATCTGAGCTGGGTTTCAGTTCAGTTCAGTCGCTCAGTCGTGTCCAACTCTTCGTGACCCCATGAATCACAGCACACCAGGCCTCCCTGTCCATCACCAACTCCCAGAGTTCACTCAAACTCATGTCCATCGAGTCCGTGATGCCATCCAGCCATCTCATCCTCTGTCGTCCCCTTCTCCTCCTGCCCCCAATCCCTCCCAGTATCAGAGTCTTTTCCAATGAGTCAACTCTTCGCATGAGGTGGCCAAAGTATTGGAGTTTCAGCTTTAGCATCAGTCCTTCCAATGAACACCCAGGACTGATCTCCTTTAGAATGGACTGGTTGGATCTCCTTGCAGTCCAAGGGACTCTCAAGAGTCTTCTCCAACACCACAGTTCAAAGGCATCAATTCTGTGGCACTCAGCTTTCTTCACAGTCCAACTCTCACATCCATACATGACCACTGGAAAAACCATAGCCTTTACTACACAGACCTTTGTTGGCAAGGTAATATCTCTGCTTTCAATATGCTATCTAGGTTGGTCATAACTTTCCTTCCAAGGAGTAAGCGTCTTTTAATTTCGTGGCTGCAATCACCATCTGCAGTGATTTTGGAGCCAAAAAAAATAAAGTCAGCTACTATTTCCGCTATTTCCCCATCTATTTGCCATGAAGTCATGGGACCAGATGCCATGATCTTCGTTTTCTGAATGTTGAGCTTTAAGCCAACTTTTTCACTCTCCTCTTTCACTTTCATCAAAAGGCTCTTTAGTTCCTCTTCACTTTCTGCCATAAGGATGGTGTCATCTGCATATCTGAGGTTATTGATATTTCTCCCGGCAATCTTGATTCCAGCTTGTGCTTCCTCCAGCCTAGTGTTTCTCATGATGTACTCTGCATAGAAGTTAAATAAGCAGGGTGACAATATACAGCCTTGACGTACTCCTTTTCCTATTTGGAACCAGTCTGTTGTTCCATGTCCAGTTCTAACTGTTGCTTCCTGACCTGCATATAGGTTTCTCAAGAGGCAGGTCAGGTGGTCTGGTATTCCCATTTCTTTCAGAATTTTCCAGTTTATTGTGAGCCACACAGTCAAAGGTTAGCCATGCATAATCCCACTACAGGCAAACTCAAGGAACCTGGTGACAACAGCTCAGAGTTAAGGTACCACTCTGTTGCTTTTCTTTCATGTTAGCCTGTGTAACATTGAAATTGTGAGCCTTCGAAGTGAGGAGGCAACTGTGTCTGAACTTGCAATCTTCTGAGGCAAAGGGTGCTTCAGCGGTGGTGTGCAGCTGCAAGGGGCCACAGCTAACAGGGTAGAAACAGTTAAAAAGGGTGTAACAGGGAAATTTGGAGACTGAATGCAGAATGGAAAACAAAAAATATCTGATGTTCAAAGAAAGCATGGATGACTGAAATGGTGGTGGGGAAAAAAGAAAGGGATTATAAAGGTAGAGTTGATTTGGGGGTTAATGATGCAGTTAATTGAAGACACGTTGAGTGTACAGTGCTGGCAGGATGCCCAAGTGGTACCAGCTGACAGGCATATGGATCAGAGGACAACTTTAGGAGGGAGGGAAGGGCTGGAAATTAAAATTTGTAAATTGGGCTAGGAAATGATAATGTGTATAGTTGCCATTCAAGGCAATTTCAGGGGAAGGGGTGATGACCAAGGGTGAAATCATATTGGGTGGGGTGCTGAGATGAGAGGGAAGACTCAGTGAAGAGTACAGAGTTGGGGCTGACTTGTGCACCGACTTAACAACCAGTCCACTGTGAGTCTAGGATGCCCTTCTGTGGTGTCATTTCCCAGAATTCCTTGCAACTAGAGGGTCTGGATGTGATGCAAGTTCTGAGAATCAGGTGATCTGAGTGAGACTGGGGAGATGTTGATAGCGCTTCTGAGCTGCTTCTGCTGACAAGTAAGGTCATGGAATCGTCGGCTGCCTCTGCCTCTCCCAGCTGGCATTCGGCTTTCAGGCACCAGCTTCCTGGGGGACAAGAAGCAAAGGCCTAGGAATTCATGCTTTGCTTGTGTGACTCTTGGAGAAAAGTTCAGTTGTGGTGGCTTCCTGATCCTTGGATCTCAGTGAAGGCAATATGTTCCTGAAGTCAGTGGTTCCAGGGGCAGCTTCCTGAATTCTCCTCTTCCTGTGTGGGAGAAGTAGTAGCTCTCCTAGTGGGTCATTTCTGCTGTGATCTAAGTCATTCCTGAAGGCCCAGTCAAGAGCATGCTCTTCAGTCCTTCCAACACTTTGGTGCTCAGTTGCTAAATTGTATCTGACTTTTCACAACCCCATGGACTGTAGACTGCCAGACTCCTCTGTCTATGGAATTTTCCAAGCAAGAATACTGGAGTGGGTTATCATTTTCTTCTCCATCCAACAGATTTTAATGGTGTTTAAATCCCTCTCTGCTGAAAATACTGTGTTGGTTTATGTTGTCTGCCACTGACCTCCAATTAATACAAACGCCAATGGAGGCAAGATATTCAAGGATAAAGGGCTAATTAGTAATTCAATTGGCAACCCACTCCAGTGTTCTTGCCTGGAGAATCCCAGGGAAGGGGGAGCCTGGTGGGCTGCCATCTATGGGGTCGCACAGAGTCGGACACGACTGACGTGACTTAGCAGTAGCAGTAGTAATTCAAAAACTGCCAAAAAGTCCAGATGAGGATTTCATGAATGCATGCAAACATCCATCCAATATAACAATTATTATTGTAAGTCCTTGGGTACCAGGGGCCACACTGGACATTTGGAAATACTGTACATAGATGAGAAATAGTCTTTCTCTTTAAGAATTCAGTCTAGTGGGGGAGAAAAATCATGAAAATAAATGTAATAGACTGTGGCTACTACAACAATAGAGGCTTATTCAGGGAGCTAACATTAGAAAAGAGGAAGTGTACCTAGCCTGCACTGAGACTCGGGAAGGAAAGTAGGCTTCTCGAAGGAAGAAACCCAAGCTGAATATTGAAGGATGAGTCTTTTTATTTAGTTAATAGATACCACACACTTACTGTAGGTTAAGCATAACGCGAAGACCTTTACATGCTAGACCTCATGGAATCCTCCGAACATTCATATGAAGTAGAGAACATTAGCAGAGGGGACAGCATGAGCAAGAAACACTGTTCCAGCCGACACCTGAAGATAGGGCCCTGCTCCCACCTGCATAGAGTCAGCTAACAAGTCCAGATGATTCTCATATGGACCAGTGGTTCTCTTCTTTTTGTAATATGTTACCTCCCTGGCCCCAATGAGCACTTGCTCAGCTGTCTCATTATTCCCTCATTCTCCTTTTAAAAGACCATCACCTCTGTACAGATTACTTAGGTGTCATTTATCCTGGATTCTTTCCTCTATTGCAAGAGTGTATCATTGATTAAAATCTGTCCTGACCACTTTACCTAGCATCTGGCTTTGTTTATTTTGGTTAGAAATCCTTGTGGGCTACCCCTGAGCAGACTGACATCTTTGTCTCAGGGTACCTCTTATATCGGGTTGGCCAAAAAGTTTGTTTGGGTTTTGCCATAACACCCAAATGAACTTTTTGGCCAACCCAATAGATTTGGGATTTTGAGTCCTGTTATTGTTGGAAATTTGCACCAAGTGTAAGAGAATCCATCATGGACAACAGTTGGAGCCTTGACTAATGTCCCAACAGAGAAGATGCAGCAGGAGGAGAGTTCCACAGGTATGAAATGTGGCTGGGCAGCAGCAGCAGGAACATTCAGGACGGCTCCTTAGTGAGGACGCCGGTTTTCTTCCGTGGGGCTAACAGCCCAAACGAACCAGTTGGCTTGGTTTGGCTATGAGTGAAGCAGATATGCCTCTGGCTGTGCTCCTAGCATGGATGAGATACCATAAAGAAATCCTTTTTCTGAACTGACTCAGAGGGTTAATAAGAGGGTGATACCATTCATGATTTGCAGGAAACCTAGAAGGTAACACAGCAATGGTAGTGCCATTAGGAAAGAATGACATTTTCATCTCTAGTACATCCTGGTTTATAAACTATGCTACATTTCCATCTCATTTCTTCCTATCGAGAACATGAGCAATAGATAATTTTTCTATCAGAAAGCAGGCTTTCAAAGTTTAGGGCCTTATACTTCTATATCTCTCTTCCTAAAATGTTAGCTGAATAAATATCATCAATATCAGATATTTAAATCTGGAGTATTTTAAATATGCATAAAAGACACAACTGGTGGATTATCTTTGTGTTTATAATACTGCCCCAAATGTTTAAAAGAAATTTAGTAGCTAAAAAATGCTATTTTAAAATGATTTATCAAGTGGATTTTTTTTTTGTTTGTAACTAAAATTTGTTTATAAGTGTAAATTAAGCATTTGATATGAAAACTGCAAAATGTAAAGACCAGCTAACACATTTTAGGAATCTAATGTGTATATTTATGTAACATCATATTTCTTTATAAAACAGCACTTACCACTGTTTCCTTACCATTTCCATGTGGTGCCTATAAAATATCTGAAAAAAAAAAAATCCCTCCCTTACTTGGAATTTCTATAAGGAGCAGTAGCAATTTTTTTTAAAGTACTTGATAAGATTCTGAGTCTAGCACACCATTAGAAAGATTATTAGTTTTAGATTCTTTCAGAAAATGTAACAAACAATACTCCAACTCTCACAAATTCAGCAACAGCACAGAGACTGTGCTAGGGGGATGAGCAGTCATCCCCTAAGAGGCTTCAAGGACTGTGAAGAAAATTAGAGTTTTGAGGGGACTTTCTTGGTGGTTAAGACGTCACATTCCAATCCAGAGGGTGCAGGTTTGGTCCCTGGTTGGGAAGCTAAGATCCCACATGTCCCATGGCCAAAAAACCAAATAGAAGCAATATTGTAACAAATTCAATAAAACTTTTAAAATGACCCCCACAAAAAAAAAAATCTTTAGGGTTTTAAAAAAATATGTAGAACTCTCACTAAAAAGTATCTAGGATATGGGATGAGAAAGCAGAATTCAACAGCTGGGAGTCACTGACCTGAACAGGAAGAGTAGGGAAGGTAACGATGGGAATACTTGGGTGAACACAGGAAGTTAAGGAATGTTCACTATTATTCATTTATATCGAGTAAAAACTGAATTATGCTGAAAACGATTTTCACTGACTGGTGTAGGTATGTGACAAAATGAGAATGAGAAAACTAGAGTGGGTCTTGGAAGTTAAATTTATTTAATTCATTCAAGAACAAGAACTGTGCTCTTTAGGAGATAAAATGTTCCTTGTTTTATACAATTATGTTAATAGACTTTAGCATAATACCCTTAGTCCTGGTTTCCCTAGAAGCAGACCCTAGAGTAAGGATTTGAGTACACAGAATCTATCTGGATGGTGGAGGGAACCCCGGAAAAGGGATGGAGAAGTGAGACAGGAAGAAAAGGCAACCACAGCAGGAGTGTCATCAAGCCATGACCACGGTGGGCGACAGGAGCCGAATCCAGTGAGGAAAAGGCCTGTGCTTTTTCTGAGACGTTTCCTCAGACACGTCGGTGTAGCTGGACAGCTGGAGGGAACAAGCCTCTGATAGTGACCTTGAGAGTAATTTTGACTGTTTTAATCTTGGCAAAAAGATGTTAGTCACTGATACTGGTTCCCACTTGCCTTTTCCAATCCTCCTCCAATTAAATCCAAACATCGGAAAGTCTGGGGCACTGACTGTTCCAGTCAGAGCTTCTTCCTGTCACTTGGCAACATGAAAACAGCAAGAGGTCAGATGCAGCTCACAGCTAAGAGGCAAATTCCTGTCAATCATACTGAGGGGGAAGGATGACTCCAGAAATCCAACAGGGATCTCTGAGTTCTTGCCTCCGTCTCCTCTCTCAGCTCTTTCAGTAAGGGAGCTCCATGTGAGGAAAAAAAAGAATCATGAGCTACAAGCCAAACATGATTTGCTTAACTGTCCTCACAGCAACTGCTTTAGAAGCTTCTCTCCTCACTGCTCCAGCCTCTTCTCTTAAAGCACCTCCTGAGGGTTGGTCAGTGGTGACAGGAACTTTTGGAGAAATATTTAATCTCCCCTCCCCGACCTCCACTTTGTAGGCAATAAGATAGCTTTAATTGTGTCAAATGGAGTCAAGAAAGGCCTCCAAATACATAAAAATATCAATGAACTAATTCTTTTTGGAAAGAAAATATGTTGGGTAGGGTAGAGGAAAGAGGCGTGAACTGAAATAACTGAACTTAAATAGTAATATGCTGACTTAGGAACAATTACTTGTTAATACTATTCTAGAGAAATGAGCTCATATCTGTTTAGCTTGTTTGGCATACTATCTGTGAGGTTTTTTTTTTTTTTAAACCACTAGTGCCACCTGGGAAGCCCTAGCACGTACAAGCCAGTATTAGGAAAATAGTGATATTCCTACTTATTACGTGGTTCCTCCTGACCTTGCTAGAGGTCCTGCCTACCATGCGTATCTCAGACCAGAGACAAACAACTTGTACTTTACTGAACTATTACTGTGTACTGTACTCCCATTTGATTCACCCTTGATAACTATTAAGACAATCCAGGAGATGGTCATTGTCCTTCCACATATAGATAAAGAAACCCAGACCTAGATGACAGGGGACTTCCGGCCACCTCTGCCTAATCAGTGGCAGACCTGGTTTTCAAACCCAAGTCTAATGCCAGACGTTAGTTCTTCACCACTCAGTGGCTTGCAATACTAGCCCTGTCTTCTAACCTTCTCCCTGTAGTCTCCTGAGAGATATTAGGGATCCAATCATTCAAAGTGCTTATGAGTCCTAATTTTATTTTTAGTGTGTATTATTAAACAGTAATTTAAATTTTTCTCTTTTGAACTTTACCAATCTTGACACTAATTCCTAATATTACTTAAACATTTTTAAAAATTGTAGCATAGCTGATGTGGGGCTTCCCAGGTGGCACTAGTGGTAAAGAACCTGCCTGCCAATGCAGGAGATTTAAGAGACGTGGATTTGATCCCTGGGTCGGGAAGATCCCCTGAAGGAGGTCATGGCAACCCATTCCAGTATTCTTGCCTGGAGAATCCCATGGGCAGAGGAGCCCGGTGGGCTACAGTCCATGGAATTGTAAAGATTCAAACATGACTGAGCATGCATGTGTGTATAAGTTAATCCCTAATTTATCCTTCGCCCCCTCACCTCTCCCTTTTAATAATCATGTTTGTTTTCAAAGTCTGTTTGTTTTGTAAATAAGTTCATTTATATCATTTTTTCAGGTTCCACATATAAGTGATCTCATTTGATATTGTCTTTTTTATCTGACTTATTTCACTTAGTATGATCATCTTCAGGTCCATCCACGTTGCTGCAGATGGCATTATTTCATTCTTTTTTATGGCTGACTGGAATTACATCGTATATGTGTACCACATCTTTGTCCATTCCTCTGTCGATGGACATTTAGGTGGCTTCCATGTCTTGGCTATTGTAAATAGTACTGCAATGAACATTGGAGTGCATGTATCTTTTTTAAGTGTGATTTTTCTCTGGATATATGCCCAGGAGTAGGACTGCTGCCTCATATGATAGTTCATATTTTTAGTTTTTAAAGGAACCTGCATACTGTTCTCCATAGTGACTGCACCAACTGACATTCTCACCAATAGTGTAGAAGCGTTCCCTTTCCTCCACACCCTCTCCAGCTTTTATTGTTGGTAGACTTTTTGGTGATGGCCATTCTGACTGGTGTGAGGTGGTAGTTTTGATTTGCATTTCTGTAATAATTAGCAATGTTGAGCATTTTTTAATATGCTTTTTGGCCATCTGTAAGTCATCTTTGGAGAAATGCCTATTTAGATCTGACTATTTTTTCAATTTTTTTTTTTTTTGAGCTGCATGAGCTATTTGTATAGTTTGGAGATTAATCCCTTGTGGATTGCTTTCTTTGCAAATATTTTCTCCCATTCTGTGTGTTGTCTTTTACTTTTGTTTCTGGTTTCCTTTACTGTGCCAAAGCTTGTAAGTTTGATTGAAGTGAAGTGAAGTTGCTGAGTCGTGTCCGACTCTTTGCGACCCCATGGACTGTAGCCCACCAGGCTCTTCTGTCCATGGGATTCTCCAGGCAAGAATACTGGAGTGGGTTGCCATTTTCTTCTCCAGGGGAATCTTCCCAACCCAGGGTTCGAACCCAGGTTTCCGCATTGCAGGCAGACGCTTTAACCTCTGAGCCACTAGCCATTTATTTTGGTTTTTATTTTCATAACTCTAAATTGTTGTTGAGTGGCTCAGTCATGTCTGACTCTTCGTGACCCCGTGGTCTGCAGCATGCCAAGCTTCCCTGTCCTACCCTATCTCCCAGAGTTTACTCAAATTCATGTCCAGACGCCATCCAACCATCTCATCCTCTGTCACCCCCTTCTCCTCCTGCCTTCAATCTTTCCCAGGATCAGGGTCTTTTCAGTGCTCTTTTTCAGGCTCTTTGCATCAGGTGGCCAAAGTATTGGAGCTTCATTATCAGTCCTTCCAATGAATATTCAGGACTGATTTCCTTTAGGATTGACTGATTTCATCTCCTTGCAGTCCAAGGGACTCTCAAGAGTCTTCTCCAACACCACAGTTCAAAAGCATCAAGTCTTTGGCATTCAGCCTTCTTTATGGTCCAATTCTCAGATCAGTACGTGACTACTGGAAAAAACACAGTTTTGACTATATAGACGTATGTTGGCAAAATGATGTCTTTGCTTTTTAATACGCTGTCTAGGTTTCCCAAAACTTTTTTCCAAGGAGCAAGTGTCTTTTAATTTCATGGCTGCTGTCATCATCCACGGTGATTTTGGAGCCCAAGAAAATAAAGTCTGTCACTGTTTCTATTGTTTCCCCATCTGTGTGCCATGATGTGATGGGACTGGAGGGCATGATTTTAGTTTTTTGAATATGGAGTTTTAAGTCCGTTTTTTCACTCTCCTCTTTCACTTTCATCAAGAGGCTCTTTAGTTCCTCTTCGCTTTCTGCCATTAGGGTGGTGTCATCTGCATATCTGTGGTTACTGATATTTCTCCTGGCAATCTTGATTCCAGCACAAGCTTCATCCAGCCCAGCATTTTGCACGATGTACTCTGGATATAAGTTAAATAAGCAGGGTGACAATATACAGCCTTGACGTACTCCGTTCCCAATTTTGAACCAGTCTGTTGTTCCATGTCCATTACTAACTGTTGCTTCTTGTCCTGCATACATGTTTCTCAGGAAACAGGTAAGGTGGTCGGATGTTCCCATCTCTTTAGGAATTTTCCACAGTTTGTTGTGATCCACACAGTCAAAGGCTTTAGCATAGTCAGTGAAGCAGAAGTAGATATTTTTCTGGAATTTTCTTGCTTTTTCTATGATCCAGTGGATATTGGAGCTTCCCTTGTGGCTCAGCTGGTAAAGAATCTGCCTGCAATGCAGGAGACCTGGGTTCAATCCCTGGGTTGGGAAGATCCCCTGGAGAAGGGAAAGGCTAACTACTCCAGTATTCTGGCCTGGAGAATTCCATGGACTTTATAGTCCTTGGGGTCACAAAGGGTTGGACGTGACTGAGCAAATTTCACTTCACTTCAATGGATGTTGGCAATTTGATCTCTGGTTCCTCTGTTTTTGTTTTGTTTTGTTTTTAATAAATCCAGCTTTTACATCTGGAAGCTCTTGGTTCACATATGTTGAAGCCTAGTTTGAAGGATTTTGAGCTTTACCTTGCTAGCATGTGAAATGAGTACAATTGTGTGGTGGTTTGAACATTCTTTGGCATTGCCTTTCTTTGGGATTAGAATGAAAACTGAACTTTTCCAGTCCTGTGGCCACTGTTGAGTTTTTCAAATTTGCTGGCATATTGACTGCAGCACTTTCATAACATTGTCTTTTGTGATTTGAAATAGCTCAGCTGGAATTCCATCACCTCCACTAGCTTTGTTAGAATGAGTCCTAAGGCTTACTTGACTTGATACTCTAGGATGTCTGACTCTAGGTGAGTGATACACCATTATGGTTATCTGGGTCATTAAGACACTTTTTGTACAGTTCTTCTGTATATTCTTCCCACCTCTTCTTGCAGAAGCAGAAGATATTAAGAAGAGGAATCAAGCTGGAATCAAGATTGCTGGGAGAAATATCAATAACCTCAGATATGCAGATGACACTACCCTTATGGCAGAAAGTGAAGAGGAACTAAGAAGCCTCTTGATGAAAGTGAAAGAGGAGAGTGAAAAAGTTGGCTTAAAGCTCAACATTCAGAAAATGAAGATCATGGCATCTGGTCCCATCACTTCATGGGAAATAGATGGGTAAACAGTGGAAACAGTGTCAGACTTTATATTTTTGGGCTCCAAAATCACTGCAGATGGTGACTGAAGCCATGAAATTAAAAGACGCTTACTCCTTGGAAAGAAAGTTATGACCAACCTACATAGCATATTGAAAAGCAGAGACATTACGTTGCCAACAAAGGTCTGTCTAGTCAAGGGTATGGTTTTTCCAGTGGTCATGTATGGATGTGAGAGTTGGACTGTGAAGAAAGCTGAGTGCCGAAGAATAGATGCTTTTGAACTGTGGTGTTGGAGAAGACTCTTGAGAGTCCCTTGGACTGCAAGGAGATCCAACCAGTCCATTCTGAAGGAGATCAGTCCTGGGATTTCTTTGGAAGGAATGATGCTAAAGCTGAAACTCCAGTACTTTGGCCACCTCATGCGAAGAGTTGATTCATTGAAAAAGACTCTGATACTGGGAGGGATTGGGGGCAGGAGGAGAAGGGGACGACAGAGGATGAGATGGCTGGAAGGCATCACCAACTTGATGGACATGAGTTTGAGTAAATTCCGGGAGTTGGTGATGGACAGGGAGGCCTGGTGTGCTGTGATACATGGGGTTGCAAAGAGTCGGACACGATTGAGCAACTGAACTGAACTCTCCAGTTTTACCAGTACCACTTTGAAGAGACTGTCTTTTCTCCATTGTATTTTCTTGTCTCCTTTGCCATAGATTAATTGACCATAGGTGCCTGGATTTATTTCTGGGCTTTCAATCCTGTTCCATTGGTGTATATTTCTGTTTTTGTGCTGACACAGCACTTTTTTGTTTACTGCAGCTTTGTAGTACAACCTGGAGTCGGGGGCCCTTTCCTCCAGCTCCATTTTTATTTTTTAGGATGGCTTTGGCTATTTGGGGTCTTTGTGTTTTCCTACAAACCATAAAATATTTTTCTTCTAACTATGAAAAATACCATTGGTAATTTGATAGGGATTGCACTGAATGGTAAGGAATCTGCCTGCCAGTGTAGGAGATGCAGGTTTGATCCCTGGGTAGGAAAGATCTCCTGGAAGAGGAAATGGCAAACCCACTCCAGTATTCTTGCCTGGAAAATTCCAAGGACAGTGGAGCCTGGTAGGCTACAGTCCATGGGATTGCAAAGAGCTGGACATGGCTGAACACGCACACACACATTGAATCTACAGATTACCTTGAGTAGTACATGAATTCTTCCAGTTCGTGGTATATATGGTATATCTGTGCATCAGTTTGTGCATCTTTGATTTCTTTTATCAGCATCTTATAGTTTTTGGAGTACAGATCTTCTGCCTCCTTACGTTTATTCTTTGGTACTTTATTTTTGATGTGATGGTAAATGGGATTCTTTCCTTAATTTCTCTGACCTTTTAGTATATAGAAATGCAACAGATTTCTGTGTATTAATTTTGTATCCTTTACCACCTTCACTGATGACCTCTAGTAGTTTTCTGATAGCATCTTTAGAATTTTCTATGTATAGCATTGTGTCATCTATAGTGACAGTTTTATTTCTTCTTTTCTAATGTAGATTCTTTTTGTTTTGCTTCTCCAACTGCCATGTCTAGGACTTCCAAAACTATATTGAGTAAACGTGGCGAGAGTGGACACCCTTCCCTTGTTCCTGATCTTAGAAATGCTTTCAATTTTTAACCAATAAGGATGACATTTACTGTGGGTTTGTCATATATGGCCCTTTATTATGTTGAGATAAGTGCCCACTTTCTGGAGAGTTTTTATCATTAATGGGTGTTGAAAAATCTTTTTCTGCCTCTATGGAGATCATATGGTTTTTATTCCTCAATTTATTAATGTGGTATATCAAACTGGTTTGCAGATATTGAAAAATCCTTGCATGTCTGATTTAAATCCCACTTGATTATGGTGTAAGATCCTTTTAATATATTGCTGGATTTCGTTTGGTAGTATTTTGTTGAGGATTTTTGTGTCTATGTTCATCAGTAATATTGACCTGTAATTTTCTCTTTTTGTGATATCTTTGTCTGGTTTTGGTATTGGAGCCTCACAGAATAAGTTTGGGAGTATTTCTTCCTCTCTAATTTTTTGGAATAGTTTCAGAAGGATCAGTCTTAACTCCTAAAAGTTTAATAGAATTCACCTGTGAAGTCATCTGGTCCTGGAAATTTGTTTGTTGGAAGTTTTAAAATCACAATTTCAATTTCATTCCTTATGACTGGTCTGTTCATATTTTATATTTCTTCCTGGTTCAGTTTTGGAAGATTGTACTTTTCTAAGAATTCATCCATGTTTTCTAGGCTTTCCCTTTTATTGGCAATATAGTGGTATCAGGTGTAACTTCTTTTTCATTTCTAATTTTTATTGGTTTGAATCCTCTTTCTTTCTTGATGACTCTGACTAAAGATTTGTCAATTTTGTTTATCTTTTCAAAGAACCAGCTTTTAGTTTCATTGATCTTTTCTGATTTTTCTTTGTTTCTATTTCATTTATGTATGCTCCGATCTTTGTGATTTCTTTCCTTCTACTAGATGTCACGTTAGGTTGTTTGAGATTTTTCTGGTTTCCTGATGTATGCTTGTATCACTATACCCATCTTGGATTTTGCTGTGTTCCACAGACTTTGGATTATTTTCATTTGTCTCTAGGTATTTTTTATTTCTTCAATAATCCATCGGTTGTTCAGTAGCATATTGTTTACCCTCCTTTTGTTTGTGTAGTTTGCAGTTTTTTTCTTATAGTCGCTTTCCAGTCTTACAGTGTTGTAGTCAGAAAAGAAGTTTGATATGATTTTAATTTTCTTAAATATACTGGGACCTGATTTGTGGTCTAGCATGTGATCTCTCCTAGAGAATGTTCCATACGCTCTTGAATGTGTATTCTCCTGCTTTTAGATTTAATGCTCTATAAATATCAGTTAGGTTCATCTGGTCTAGTGTTTCCTTTAAGGTCTGTCTTACCTTGATTTTTCTGTCTGAACAATGTGTCCATCGATGTTAAGTGTGGTGTTGAAGTCCTCCACTACTGTTGTGTTATTGTCGATGTTCCTTTTATGGCTGTTAGTATTTGCCATATGTATTGAGATGCTCCTATGTTGGGTGAATATACATTTACAATTATTATATCTTCTCCCTGGATTTATCCCTTGATCACCATGTAGTGTTCTTTCTCTAACAGTTTTTTAATTTTGAAGTCTGTTGTGTCTGATAATGAGTATTGCCACTCCAGCTTTCTTTTTGATTTCCATTTGCATGGAATACCCTTTATATTCCTTCACTTTCAGTCCGTATGTCTCTAGATCTGAGGTGGATCTCTTGTAGGAAGTACATATATATATAAATATATATATATGGGTCTTTTTATCCAGTCAGTCTTTTGATTGGAGCATGTAGCCCATTTACATTTAATTACTGATAAGTATGTTCATATTACCATTTTGTTAATTGTTTGGGGCTTGTTTTTGTAGGTCTTCTCCTCCCCCTTTCTTCTTTTATTCTTTACTCTTGTGACTTGATGATTATCTTCAGTGTTGTTTGAATTGCTTTTTCGTTTGTGTGTATGTATCTATTGTAGATTTTTGGTTTGTGGTTACCATGAGGTTTTGATATAGCATTCTAAATGTATGTGTGTATATAGACTATATATATATATATCTAGATATGCTCAGATGCTTAGTCATGTCCAACTCCTTGTGACCCCATGGGCTGTAGCCTGCTAGGCTCTTCTGTCCGTGGGCTTCTCCTGTCAAGAATACTGGAGTGAGTTGCCATTTCCTCCTCTAGGGGATCTTCCTGACCCAAGGACTGAAATTCTCTCTTATTTCTCCTGCATTGGCAGGATTCTTTACCACTAGTACCACCTGGATGTATCTATCTATCTGTATAAGCAGTTAAAGGGTATACAAAACAATTAGATGTAAAATATGATACTGAAAACTGTAATCATTTTGTGTGTCATCTAATTGTTTTATGTACCCCTTAACCGCTTACTGTGGATCTTGATGATTTTGCTACTTTGGTCTTTTAACTTCCCTAGTAGTTTGGTTTGTGCATGATTTCATACCTTTACTGTGTATTTGCTTTTAATGAAGAGCTTTTCATTTCATAACTTTCTTGTTTCTAATTCTTTAACATTTGTTGTAAAACTGGTTGGTTGATGCTCAAATTTTAGCTTTTGCTTGTCTGTAGTTTCTGATCTCTCCAATTCTGAACGAGAGCCTTTCTGGGTAGAAGTTGTAGGTTTCCCCCTTTGACCACTTTAAATATGTCATGCCACTCCCTTCTGGCCTGCAGTTTCTTCTACTGAAATATCAACTGATAGCTTTACGGGAGTTCCCTTGTATGTTATTTGTTGTTCTCCCCCTGTTGCTGTTAATATTCTTTTTAATTTTTGTCATTTCCTAAAATTTCTTTGATCTCTAAAATTGTAATCAAAACTATCAGCATAAACCTTAAGTTAGTAGTCACCAAGGAAACAGGTATTAGCAAAATACTTGTAACAAATTTAAAATTGTCTCCGTTCACATGATGGTGCTTTTCTCTTCCATTTCTTGGCTTTACAGCTCCTGCTCCAAACCAGTGAAAAGGCAAAAGACGTGAAAAAATGATGAGTATTTTGAGCAGGTTTAGGTATTCAAGTGTTAAATAGGATGGGAAAATTGAAGAGATGATGTTTCTCAGAAGGTCATCTAAAATTGCTTTTCTAACCTGATCCAATAGCCATTTCATCATGACTTTTAATGTTCTATGCACAAAACATATATAGGCCAATAGGTAAATAATTTCTATTAGTTAAAAAGAATGCAAAAGATGGTTGCATTTATTGATGCCTGTTACTCTTTGTGACCCTGTGGATTGTAGCCTGCCAGGCTCCGCTGTAGATGAAATTCTCTAGGCAAGAATACTGGAGTGGGTTGCCATTTTGTCCTCCAGTTAATATGCAATAATTTACTTCAAAACACTTTAACGTATACTTTGTGATGTATGTGTATATGTATGTTGTTGTTCAGTTGTTACGTCGTGTCCAACTCTTTGTGACTCCATGACGGTACATAGCATCCCAGGCCTCCCTATCCCTCATTATCTCCTGGAGTTTGCTTAAGTTCATGTTCACTGAATCAGTGATGCTATCCAACCATCTCATGCTGTCCTCTTCTCCTTTTGCTTTCAATCTTTCCTAGCATCAGGCTCTTTTCCAGTGAGTGAACTCTTCACATCAGGTGGCCAGAGTATTGGAGCTTCACCAGTCCCTCCAATGAGTATTCAGGATTGATTTCCTTTAAGATTGACTGGTTTGATCTTCTTGCTGTCCAAGGGACTCTCAAGAGAGTACATATACATATATATATAAACTATACCTGTTTAATCTTACTGTGGGGTAACTTCCTGATGTTCAAGCTGGTTTTAGAAAAGGCAGAGGAACCAGAGATCAAATTGCCAACATCCGCTGGATCATTGAAAAAGCAAGAGAGTTCCAGAAAAACATTTATTTCTGCTTTATTGACTATGCCAAAGCCTTTGACTGTGTGGATCACAATAAACTGTGGAAAATTCTGAGAGAGATGGGAGTACCAGACCACCTGACCTGCCTCTTGAGAAATCTGTATGCAGGTCAGGAAGCAACAGTTAGAACTGGACATGGAACAACAGAATGGTTCCAAACAGGAAAAGGAGTACGTCAAGGCTGTATATTGTCACCCTGCTTATTTAACTTCTATGCAGAGTACATCATGAGAAACTCTGGACTGGAAGAAACACAAGCTGGAATCAAGATTGCCAGGAGAAATATCAATAACCTCAGATATGCAGATGACACCATCCTTATGGCAGAAAGTGAAGAGGAGCTAAAAAGCCTCTTGATGAAAGAGGAGTCAAAAAGTTGGCTTAAAGCTCAACATTCAGAAAACGAAAATCATGGCATCTGGTCCCATTACTTCATGGGAAATAGATGGGGAAACAGTGGAAACAGTGTCAGACTTAATTTTTTTGGGCTCCAAAATCACTGCAGATGGTGACTGCAGCCATGAAATTAAAAGACGCTTACTCCTTGGAAGAAAAGTTATGACCAACCTAGATAGCATATTCAAAAGCAGAGACGTTACTTTGCCGACTAAGGTCCGTCTAGTCAAGGCTATGGTTTTTCCAGTGGTCATGTATGGATGTGAGAGTTGGACTGTGAAGAAGGCTGAGCGCCGAAGAATTGATGCTTTTGAACTGTGGTGTTGGAGAAGACTCTTGAGAGTCCCTTGGACTGCACGGAGATCCAACCAGTCCATTCTAAAGGAGATCAGCCCTGGGATTTCTTTGGAAGGAATGATGCTAAAGCTGAAACTCCAGTACTTTGGCCACCTCATGCGAAGAGTTGACTCATTGGAACAGACTCTGATGCTGGGAGGGATTGAGGGCAGGAGGAGAAGGGGACGACAGAGGATGAGATGGCTGGATGGCATCACTGACTCAATGGACGTGAGTCTGAGTGAACTCCGGGAGTTGGTGATGGAGAGGGAGGCCTGGCGTGCTACAATTCATGGGGTCGCAAAGAGTTGGACATGACTGAGCGACTGAACTGAACTGAGGACAGATAGGATTTGAAGGACCCCAATCTGGTGGCTTTAAACATTGCTATCTAAATCTGTATCACTGTTAATCAGCAGAAAGGATGTTAGTAACTTTTCATTAGTGAATGGATCTTGAAAGATCAGTGGTTGTCTATAAAGACTGAGAGGGAATATGCATGAGGTAAAAGAATATGGCAGAACCTGCAAGCTAAGGACTTTTAATTAGTACTGTAGGTGTAGAGTTCTGGGGGTTCACCTTCCCCCAAACCACCCATTTAGGACTGTGCTTCCTGATCCAATCTGCTTACCTAATCCTGCCTTTCGAATATCACTGTGGTCCTACCTGCTGTGAGGCAAATCATCCCACAGACACCTTGATGGTTTTGAGAAGGAACTTCCTCAAGCTTTCCAAAGACCGTTCATGTGAATTAATGTTTGTTCATGTGAAAGAACTGTTTTAGATTTGCTTTTATTATAATATACCACCAGGTAGTGATGTTATGCAAGAGGAAACATATAGCCTTACCTTCCAGTAAAGGTTTGTGGCTATCTACCAAATGAACATGTGACTGGTGACTAAACGGGCCTAAAACAGACCACAATGGTGTGGAAAAGAAAACAAAAGGCCCATGCACCTTCATGCCATGGAGAGGGTCATATTTGATCCCTGAGACCTTCCCTTAGTATAGTCCCTACTGCTGCTGCTGCTACTGCGTCGCTTCAGTCGTGTCCGACTGAAGGCTCCACCAGGCTCCCCCGTCCCTGAGATTCTCCAGGCAAGAACACTGGAGTGGGTTGCCATTTCTGAGCACCTCTTTAAGATCAGTAGGTAGATATGTACTGATCTAAAGGGGCTGGAGAGAAAGCAATCCAGTTGTTGTAAACGTCATCATCCTCTGGCAATGTAGCTAACAAAATAAGAGTTAACAATTTTCTGTCACTTCTAATTAAAACTTGATTACTTAGAGGCTTTCAGTTTGCTAATGATTTTGCTCAAGTTAAAAATAAAAACAGGAAAACCTAGCAAAAACTAAATTCCTGCTCTAAATTGTAAAGAAAACTATTCTGTAAGCCTGTTCAGATGAAGATGGTGGAGGTTAAGTGAAGAATAACTGGAAAATTCAAGAATCAACCTAAGTGCAGTTATAACATATGAGAAACCTAAAACTATGCCGAATACATTTTATTTGGTGTTTTCATGCTAGGTCAATCTAAACAACAACAACAAAGACCCGATTTGAACAGATTTTCTTTTAATATGACTATGTGTACATGGACAACTGAGAACAGGGAAAACCCCCAAATTAATGTTTTAACAAATTACAGCTGTTACTAAAGATGGTATGTCAGGATTTTAAGGAAACAGTCCAATAAATGAACAGCCCCTCATTCAATCTAATTAACCAACCCCTCTTTTAGTAAAAAAACACTCTAGTGGCAGAAGTTTATCATTTTTAAAAAATACTCCATAATAAAACATGTGTTTCCTCAATGTTCTCTCTCCTTCAGTATTTAGTTACTAACAGTCTCTCAAATGGTAAAATAAAATTGAATTTATATCATCAAATGAAAGTGCAAGTTTGTACAGCCAAGCTCAGCAGCGGAAGTGAAGAGTGAAAGCTGATGGATGTCACACAGAACAAGGACCTTCATGAAGGTGTCCTGCAGTGTCCTGGGTGCCAAACACAGTCAACATTCCATCATTTTTTTCATTGCTCTTAAACGAGCAAAACCAAATTTTTTTTTTTAATTTAAAGAAATAGTAAATCTTTATTCCCTCGCACATAATTTTGAGATCCAGTAAGGCAAAGATAAGTCCCATCATCACTGGGGACAGCAGCAATAAACAGACTTCAGAAATAGCCCTGAATTATCAGCAACATTCTCTCACGGTAATATAAGGAATGCATCTCATAAATCAAATCTGCAATGTTATCATATTGTTCTAATTTATTTGATTAGTTTCTCTGAAAAACTTTATAAATACATTATTTAAGAGGACAGTAAATTATTTTCTTGCTCTAGAAAAAATAATTTTTTCACATTTTAAAACTTGAGTA
Source organism: Capricornis sumatraensis (assembly GCF_032405125.1). Taxonomy (NCBI): domain Eukaryota; kingdom Metazoa; phylum Chordata; class Mammalia; order Artiodactyla; family Bovidae; genus Capricornis; species Capricornis sumatraensis. The sequence goes on from NC_091081.1 coordinate 61,847,218, forward strand.
CGCTTTAGCAAAAAGATGCAAGAAGAATGGGACAGCGGGGTTTGCAGAATGTCCATGTACAAGTTGCATTTACAGGAACCTGGTAATCTGCCTCTACAAATAGAGCTCTGTGCAATAATATTTTAACAAACAGGCTTAATTTAAACACCTCTCCTATTGACTCTACCTGTGGAACCAAGAGGTACTTATATTTTCAAGTATATTGTAAAAGGTAAAAATTTCTGTGTCAATTTTACATGTTAGCATTTAAAGAACAAAATATCTATGTGAAAAATCATGCCTACTCAGCCTATTTTTGATAGCCAAATGGTCTCACCTTTTAAAGAAAGCAGAAAAATATTGATTTCCTAAGAAGGAGTACACTTGGAAAAAGCCATTTAAAGTACTGAAGAACAAGGAGCATTTTTTTTTCTCTACTGGCGAAAATTATTAGAAAAGCTTTCCAGTCTGTTGTCTTTAGCTAGTTTTAATAAAATCTTTTCAAAATGATGGTCAAGAAATCTTTAGAAAACTGGAGGAAGGGAAGATGCTCCTTTGCAGCATGGAAGGAATTCCATTAACTGTAGAATTTCTTTTTAAATTTCTGCTTTGGTTCTTCAGAAGAAATGCTCATATAACTTCTATATTAGGAAACAAGAAAGAACAGATTAATATGACATTTACCTAACGTCTTAGAAAATACTACAGTAATATCATTATGTTCCTAAAACTTTACTATGCTTTTTATACACTGTCTTACATATGAACAGGCAATTTGATCAGGATCGCTGGTCTTCTAAGCGAATTCTACCACTAATAGGAAAACACATGTCCTTTCTTTAACTTAGGCTATATATCATTTGCTTTTTCAAACTGTGTTAAGTCAATTGTACTTTGCTTTGAGATTAGAAACTTTACATTCATTGGTCTTGAATCCTCAGTACCTGATGTTTCAGGCTCCAGTCATATGTTGAAGCTGAAATAAATGATGGTTGATAAGTAGCCATGAACAAAAACAACCCCTAACACCACCTACTAATGCAAACACTGGACTATGTTCCTAGAAAACAGTGGGGATGAAATGACAGGTAAATCATTAAATCACCTTTAAATCAAAAGGTGATTTAAAACCTGGCAAATGAAAAAGTCATCTGAACATTCCTTCCATCTCTGTGAATCTGTGACATGACAAAGTAGGAAGCTGTACCAGGAGTGTTTCCATCAACACACAGGTAATCAGATTGTTCTCAAAGGCTTAATTTAACAGAATGTCAGGTGTTAATAGCTTTCATTTACAGTGGACCTTCTTCTTTTCACAATCTTAAAAAGAGCAGATCACTAAAGCAAAGTTACAGGCCCAAGGTCAGTATCTTAGAGGAGGGCAAAAAGACTAGCTTCATGTGTATAAAGGTTCAAGATTGGCTTTTTCAACCAGTTTTAAACTGGAAAATATTTGTTAGATCTAATATATTTATATCTAAAAATATCTGTTGCAATCTAATACAAAACAATTTGACCACAAGTAATGCTTTACTAACTCATCTAAACATCCTGAATTTGTCTGGTGCTGTTACGACAGTATTAAGAGATGCTGGTCAATATGTGAAAGTGGGGTGTTGGGAGAGAGAGAAGTTGATAGAATTCCAAGAGGTTTGAAAAGAGATGAAGCTGGATTATCCAATTTGTTCTGGAGCCTGATGAGATTGTGCTGTTAAGTCACTAGGAGCACTGAGTTGGCAATTTTTTATGTTGTTATTTCTCTGGGTCCTGTAACGCTATTGTTCTTTTTGCACAATGACTTCAGCTTAACTAAGTCCCAGAGGGCCTAAGAGAGTCAACAGCTGCAGTCACTCAACTAGGAATGGAAGGCCCCTGGGCTCAGTCAGTATACTCCTAGACGGTCCTGTTACCTAAATCGTTATCTCATTACACGTAAAAAGGACAATAATGTATTATCCCAGGTTGCTGTGCCAAACATGAGAAAAATCATGAGAGAACATGCTGAAAGTGAAAAAAGTAACAGTGTCAGCTGCTCAGTCATGTCCAACTTTTTGCAACCCTGTCGACTGCAGCCCTCCAGGCTCCTCTGTCCATAGGGTTCTCCAGACAAGAAAAAAGAGTGGGTAGCCATTCCCTTCTCCAGGGGGTCTTCCTGACCCAGGGATTGAATCTGTGTCTCCTGCATTGCAGCGGGATTCTTTACCAGCTGAGCCACCTGTTGGCAGTCTTCAAATATCTTTAGAACTGAGAAAGATGGAATAGAAACCAAACAAACCTTATCTCCAGTGGACAGAACTTGGTTCACTGGCCACTCAGTTACGGTTAAGTTTTTGTCTTACTATGAAGCATGTTCTGACCAGCAGTGTCTCTGGGCAATGAATGTTGCTCTGTGAGGGGAGGCCCACATATACCCACAGGTGCTACAGACTGAATTTCTACACTGAGTGGGAGAATAAGAGGGGCCCTAGAAGTTGCCCAACACAACTCAAAATTCAATTTCTATGACCCATACAGTCTTTTCCAAGAGGCGTATCTGGTCCCTTGAAGGACAAAGTGTGCCAAAGTCATACAGGACAAGGTTCACTCCCTCTTAAGTGTTAGTCGCTCAGTCATGTCTGACTGTGATTCCATGGACCATAGCGCACCAGGCTCCTCTGTCCAGGGATCCCTCAGGCAAGAATACTGGAGTGGGTTGCCATTCCCTTCTCCTTCCATATTTGGTGTCACCTATTTCTGACGTTTACTGAAGGGAGTTTGAGGCAAGCTTACCTGCTGTCTGTTGTGTCTGAACACCGTCTACCTGAGGCAGGGGTCCAAGTGTCCCTTCATCGTCAAAGGCCAAAATTGGATTCAAAGGAATATCTGGATTCTCACTGTTGGTGACATCTAGTCTGGATGGTTTAGATCCAATGGGTAAGTTTATAATTTCTTCAAAATTTTCATTCTGAACTGAGATTCCATTTTCACTTGGTTGTTTTTCCAAACTGGGAGTACTAGGGAGTTCGAAAAATCAAAATTAAAGGAGTTAGTATTAAAACTGGAAAACATTTTTAGGACAACCCAAAACTTTTATAATAAATCATAATGACATCATTTTTATTAAAAATGATGAGTTTCAACATATTTATACTTTATTAAAAAAATCTTTTTATTTTAAAGTTAATAAAATGGAACAATTTATCAATTAGAATAGATCATTATCAATAATTCTACATACATTCAACAATTTCTACTGCAGGCATTTTACATCCTTTTGTCTGATAAAAAGAGCCCTCATTAGGATCTTTACTTCAAGGATGAGGGGATTATAACTTGGGGGTGAGGGGGATAATTTGTACAAGCTGCCTAAGTACTGTCAGATGGTCTGCATTCCAGATTGGCTACATGATTTCTGGTCCTGTTTTTCTCATAATGCTGTTTTGTACACTGCCTGGCTATTCAAATTCTCCCTATCTCTAGCTTCCTAAAACATGAACATAATTGTATAGGTTAATTGTTCTAGACCAACCTTCTCATCTTTGCCCCTTAACTCTGCCTCTGACCCTACCTCGAATCCTATCAATTCACGTTTAATAGCTTGGATTTTTGAGATACATTCAGTTGGCCGTGAAATCCTTAATTTTCTACCTGTAATTTCTTTTATGTTTTGTGCTCCCTCTACACACTCCATAACCAAACCAGCATCCCTTTTTAGGTTATATATTATGCTTACAATGTGACAAAACGATGCCTATGCATCAAACGGATGCTAGATTAATTTTACTGTTGATTTTATCTGACTGCAGTAAATATATTTGCAAACTTCATGATTTGTTCAGTGCTCATAAGAAAATGACCCTGCTTGACAGGAGTTAGTGTTCAAATGGAAAATGAGGCAAAAATTGTGAATGTTTTAACTTTTAATATACATTGATTATTAACTGAATGTTTAGCTATAGACAGGTCTATGAAAGAGATCAGAAAATCAGGTCTCTGTCAGTAATGCCAGCAACTTGAACTTTAGTAAGTTAGTCTTTTTTCCATCTCCTTCCCAAATGGTGAAAATGAAGCTAATATACATCCACTCTTTCCACGGTCCCCCTCCCACTTTTTTTTTTTTTTTGCTTCTCTGCCCCTGTGTTGAGGATATAGTTTATTTTCCTCAGTCAGTGAGATATATTGACTTTGTGGAACATATTCTAAAGCATTTCTGATATGGATATTTTGGTACATATTTTGTTAACTATTGGACTTCCCTGGTGGCTCAGAAGGTAAAGTGTCTGCCCGCAATACGGGAGACCTGGGTTCGATCCACAGGTCGGGAAGATCCCCTGGAGAAGGAAATGGCAACCCACTCCAGTACTCTTGCCTAGAAAATTCCATGGATGGAGGAGCCTGGTGGGCTACAGTCCATGGGGTCGCAAAGAGTCAGACATGACTGAATGACTTCACTTTCACTTTGTTAACTATTAAACCTCTTCTTTTAGGAGAAAAAGAAAGATGCCTGACCTAACTGCATCACAAGGCCTTGCAGGGTACAGTGAAAATATTATTTGTAAGAGTGCTGTGGAAAAGAACATAAAATTATTATACAGATTCAGACTATGATGGTGTGGTACTTTCCCACTATTGTACCATGGAACTGAGAGGAAGCTTGGCATCACAGTCTACATGAGTGTGCTTGCATGCACACACACTGAATGCCTGCCATCCTATTCTTTCCCAATATGAGTGAGCTTTCGGTAACCAGGGAGTTTCGGTTCTCATCCCACAGAGACTTTTAAGTACAAGTTTTGGCAAAAGACGAATATATCTTCAAAGCCCTTGTTCCTTGACGGATGTCAGCTCCATCACCTTTCAGATCTGCGTGTGCTGACAAGCTATAATGCCAACACCAACCCCATGTCTGACTCAACAGCTGACTTCATTTTCCCCTTCCACTACTACCCAACCCCTCCACCCAGGCTTATTAACAATTGGAGGAATAATCATACCATATGCTTTGGATGACCAATTATTAAATGTTCAGAGGACACAGTGATATGCAAAAACTATTAAACTGAAGTTGAAGTTGCTGAGGTTAGGGTTTATGGATCCTCTTTAACGAGAACCAGCTTTTGAATTCCTCTTCTTTGGCTTACACGCGAGGTTGAAGCTGGATGTAGGACTTTTGAAGATGATATGTTTTGGCTTCTTATACAATGATTAATCACTTGGTGATTTTACCACTGAAGAGAGTCAGCTAATGTATAAGCTAATTTTATTCCCTGGAGAGAATTATCAGTGGCTTAAAAAACTTATTACTTGTTATAATAATGGGGCACTCTCTGCAGTACTTTTTAATAGGAGTTGGAAATGAATATTTTATTTAAAAATTAAACTAATTTAAAAATGAAATATTAATGTCTTCGATAATTTTGAAAATTTATTCAACATAATCAAAAGCTTATTGTTAAGGTATCTCTTCAGAAAATTGTGTTTTTTTTGGAATTCTAAGTGGGCAAAATAAAAAAAGTTTACTGTCCCAGGAAGATAATACAAAGATACCCTATGACACCTTAGGATGACTTGTCTTTTCATTGCTGCCAATACTATAAAATGTGTGGTATGTGTTTTTAGATTAAGAATTTATATATATTAACCATTATGCCATATACCTTAAACTTACACAGTGCAATATATCAATCACATCTCAATATAACTGGGAAGAAAAAAGATCTTAGATCTTAAGACATATTGTTCTATCAATTAAAAGAAAATTAATCTGAGGAGCTTCAATTCTCTTATGGTGTCTAAGGCTGGCATTAGAGACAGAACTTTTTTCATGTTTGAGACAGCACTGTTAAAATCCTGTCAATATAAAGGCAAGGGAAGAGTAAGGCAATCTTCCCTCAACCCACACTTCTTAACTACTGTCAGCAAACATTTGTTTCCTTGTAGGAAGTCCTACTACTGGTATAAGAAATACTGGCATCTAAATTGCTTTTACTAAGGAACAAACCTGTGACTCATTATAATATTATATACAGTAAAAATACAGCTGTTATATATCATCAAAGTGTGTGAAGATGGTCCAGGATCATGCCAAAGATATATAAAGGAAAGTAACAAATTATTCCCTGTAATTTGATTAAATAGCCACACAAAAACCTCACCATCATATTTAGCAGTTCAAGAAAAGACATTTTCCTTTTCTCAGATTACAAAATTACTACCTCTAACCAAAATAATGAATCTAAATATAATAAATCTTCATGTTAAAACTCTGAAATTCCGTCTGGCCCCATCAGAAAATTCTGGTGGGATTTGGCGGAGCTAACAGTGGGGGGGAGGGGATGGTTAGACAAAAGCTGTCCTGCTTTGCTCTAATGTGCTAAGAAAAGCCCCGGTTGTCTAACTCACCTGTCCACCGTCACTTTTGATTGGTGAGAGGTAACCACATGGGTGCTGGCCTCTGGTTCCTCCAATCCTGGAGAGTTTGTCATATTCGGAAGTGTAGATACTGCTGGACACAGCAAAGATGATGGGATAAAGGGTTACTACTACTCTACTATCAAACCCAAAGCCCAGCAGCCAGAATGCTTGGATTTATGTCCTGGCTCTGCCACTTTCCAGCTCTGTGACCTTGGGCAAGCCATAAATGCTCTGTGCTTTGGTTTCCTCATGGATAATAGTACCTACCTCATAGGCTACTGTGAGAAGTAACTGTACTTAGAACACTTGTACTTAGTAAGAGTACTTAGAACACTGCATGGCACATTGTAAGGGTGGAAACCAGGGCTGCTATTATTTTTGCCTGCACCCAATTGATTTTGGGCAAAATAGGTAATACTGAAATCACAGCAGTTGACTTGGCCAAGCTGATGCTGAACAAATGATTACTGAAGGATCTGGAGCAAATAATCATGAAATACCCTAAGTGGTGAAAAGTGGTTTTACCCTATTTGGTAAAACTCAGTTTAGTTCTAGTCACGCTTAAGAATGGTATGGATTTCATACATGGAAGGCCAGTGAATTGTACCTAACTATGCTACCTAGTCATTCAACGCTCCCTGCTGGAGTCTAGCGTAAGCCAACAGTATTGATAAGTGACTTTAAAATCTGGGCCAGGTTTATATGAAGTCTTATAAAACTTAACATAGATCATAGTTTCAGGGACCTTTGTGGCAGTTTATGGTTTCAGCTTGATGTCAGAGAATAAGTGAAATAATTCCAAAGAAGTGTTATTTCACAGCTTAGTACAAATTGAATAAAATGACCAGATGTACAAAGAACTTAGTAACTAAAGCAAAGAAGAGATTGATAACTTAAAAGCTGTCAACATTTACAAAATTGGTAACGGCTTCTGAGAAGGCTTCTGATAGGTCTGCAAATTCACCTGCCGCCCTAGCCTAGAATTCTCTTTGGAGCACTGGTAATACCATTTAGCCCTCAACCACATGAGAGACTGGGAGAAGAGGAAAATGTATCAGATAATCCTCAGGCCTCTTTCTAGCAGTATTCAATCACACTGATTATTAGTGACGATAAACACAAGTATGATGACTGACAAGTTTCACCTTCCCTCTCACCATTGTTTGTTCCAGAAGAATATCAAAAGAATTGACAGGGAAATAGCAGAAAGAAGAAAGATTGGGGGAAAAAAAACTAGGAGCTATTTATTTGGCTCTGCACAATCTACAGCATCAGCTCCTCAAATAATCCTGAGTTGGTACAATTTACACCCTAAAATGCGCATTCTGATCACTCACTGGGTGCCACATCTGCTTCAAGCCCGCATCTATTACAACATTCCTAGAGACAACCTGTTAAAAATACAGTGGGGTTAACAGGCAACCATTAAGGCTGTTTTCCAAACAAATATAATTAGGGCATCTTTAAAAGAGCATGGGGAAAAAAAAAAAAGATGGGGACTTCCCTGGTGGTTCAGTGACTAGGAGACTCCATGCTCCCAAGGCAGGGGGCCTGGGTTCAATTTCTGGTCAAGGAACAAGATCTCACATGATGCAACTGGGAATTCACACACTGCAACTAAAGATCCTGTATGCCAAATACAACTAAGATCTGGTGCAGCCAAACAAATATTTAAAAATAAAAAGAGCATGAAAACACCATTAAGAAGGGGTCATGACCTAAAGGACCTAGGAAAGCCTCTACTGAAGTAAAACCAAATCCCTAAACCCCAAAGTTCACATTTGAAAGTCCCTAGAGTTTATAGACCTGCCTCTTGAGAAACCTATATGCAGGTGAGGAAGCAACAGTTAGAACTGGACATGGAACAACAGACTGGTTCCAAATAGGAAAAGGAGTACATCAAGGCTGTATATTGTCACCCTGCTTATTTAACTTCTATGCAGAGTACATATGGCAACCCACTCCAGTACTCTTGCCTGGAAAATCCCATGGATGAAGGAGCCTGGTAGGCTGCAGTCCATGGGGTCGCTAAGAGTCGGGCACGACTGAGCGACTTCACTTTCACTTTTCACTTTCATGCGTTGGAGAAGGAAATGGCAACCCACTCCAGTGTTCTTGCCTGGAGAATCCCAGGGACGGGGGAGCCTGATGGGCTGCCGTCTATGGGGTCGCACAGAGTCGGACACGACTGAAGCAACTTAGCAGCAGCAGCAGAGTACATCATGAGAAACGCTGGGCTGGAGGAAGCACAAGCTGGAATCAAGATTGCCGGGAGAAATATCAATAACCTCAGATATGCAGATGACACCACCCTTATGGCAGAAAGTGAAGAGGAACAAAAACGTCTCTTGATGAAAGTGAAAGACAACAGTGAAAAAGCTGGCTTAAAGCTCAACATTCAGAAAACGAAGATAATGGCATCTGGTCCCATCACTTCATGGGACATAGATGGGTAAACAGTGGAAACAGTGTCAGACTTTATACTTTTGGGCTCCAAAATCACTGCAGATGGTGACGGTAGCCATGAAATTGAAAGACGCTTACTCCTTGGAAGGAAAGTTATGACCAACCTAGTTAGCATATTCAAAAGCAGAGACATTACTTTGCCAACAAGGTCCCTCTAGTCAAGGCTATGGCTTTTCCAGTGGTCATGTATGGATGTGAGTTGGACTGTGAAGAAAGCTGAGTGCTGAAGAATTGATGCTTTTGAACTGTGGTGTTGGAGAAGACTCTTGAGAGTCCCTTGGACTGCAAGGAGATCCAACCAGTCCATTATAAAGGAGATCAGCCCTGGGTGTTCCTTGGAAGGAATGATGCTGAAGCTGAAACTCCAGTACTTTGGCCACCTCATGTGAAGAGTTGACTCACTGGAAAAGACTCTGATGCTGGGAGGGATTGGGGGCAGCAGGAAAAGGGGACGACAGAGGATGAGATGGCTGGATGGTATCACTGATTCGATGGACGTGAGTATGAGTGAATTCTGGGAGTTGGTGATGGACAGGGAGGCCTGGTGTGCTGTGATTCATGGGGTCGCAAAGAGTCGGACATGACTGAGTGACTGAACTGAACTGAGAGTTTACAGAGAAATGTCCTTTCCTGTAAATCATTTCATTTGTCTTTAAAAAAAAAAAAAAGGCAAGCAAAAGAAACTGAGGTATCTCTGGTCCTGTCTCTTCATATTGACACTGCAGATGATGAAAGGAGAAAACAATAATGTACTACTGACCAACCACCCTTCTGTAAAATCATGAAGTTTTATTTTCATTTACATCAAATTTGATTTAAAATCACCAAGAAATCAATCATCTCTGGCCAAAGCCTATGGCATATGAACAATTTTCTAATGAAATTTCAACAATTTTCAAATTTTAATTGTCTTCTGAAGTCAGAACTTACATAACATTTAAATCCTTTTCTGAGAACTGCTGTAAGTACAGAAAGTTTAATGTCCTTAATAGCAAATATAAATACAGGTTCCTTTAGCAGATGGTGACAGTGTTAGTCCTATAGTCGTGTCCGACTCTTTGTGACCCCATGGGCTGTCCATGGAATTCTCCAGGTAAGAATACTGGAGTGGGTTGCCATTTCCTTCTCCCAGGGATCTTTCTGACCCAGGGAATAAACCTGAGTCTCCAAATGATATTTAATTATATATTCAAAGAAAATTAATTTTAATGTGTGTATATACTGGAGAAGGAAATGGCAACCCACTCCAGTATTTTTGCCTGGAAAATCCTATGACAGAGGAGCCTGGTGGGTTATAGGCCATGGATGGGGTCACAAGAGTTGCACATGACTTAGCGACTAAACCATCCACCACTATGAAAGTGAAGTGAAAGTGAAGTTGCTCAGTCGTGTCCGACTCTTTGCGACCCCGTGGACTGTAGCCCATCAGGTTCCTCTGTCCATGGGATTCCCCAGGCAAGAATACTGGAGTGGGTTGCCATTTCCTTCTCCAGGGGAATCTTCCCGACCCAGGGATCGAACCCAGGTCTCCCGCATTGCGGGCAGATGCTTTAACCTCTGAGCCACCAGGGAAGCCCTATATAAAGGCATATATATCAGATATGGACACACAAATATATACATAATAGAACAAGTATATGATATAAAATGACTTAAGATATCAACTCCATTAGAGTATAACCAAATGTGAAAAAAATCTGCTAGAAATGCTACCGATTTTTAGATAAATGGATTTGTAGATTAGATGAGATACACCTAAGCTTCTGTGAATGAATTAGTTTTGTTTATTTTAAAATCAGTGCTTATCTTGACCTCTAGAGTCAATTCAAAAATTCTGCATTTGAATTGAGTTCACTGAAATACATACCTGTTCCTCCAGTGGGAGTTCCCTTGGTTATATCTCCATTTCTCTGATCAACAGTTTTCTAGCCAAGAAAAAAGCATTTTTAATGTTAAAATTACAGGTTAAAAAAAACACATTAAGAATAGTTTTAAAAATGGCCATCTCAATACCTTATCTGAAGCTTCTGTTCTTCTGGTTCTTTTCATAATCTCCTCAAGTCGCTACAAGAAAGGAAGGATTGAGCAAACAGATCCGATAAAGGAAGAAAGCTAGCCTGGTGCATTTCACTGACTAAGCAAATAGCAGGGCACCTAAGCATGTCTATTTTAGGAAAATATTCTCTTTGTCTTAATTGTAGTTATTTAAAAAAGTTAACGGTAAAGAACCTGCCTGCCAATGCAGGAGAGGTAAGAGCCACAGGCTCAATCCCTGAGTTGGGAAGATCCCCTAGAGGAGGAAATGGCAAACCACTCCAGTATTCTTGCCTCCAGAATCCTGTGGGCAGAGGAGCCTGGAGGGCTACAGTTCATAGGGTCCGCAAAGAGTCAGGCACAGCACACACACAAAAACGTTGGAATTGGCTTAGGCCACATGAATTGGAAGTGACTGTTTTTTGGTGAGGACTGAAACACCAAGACCGATTTCTTTGGAGGAGAATATTAATACTGAGCTGTTTTAGAGAACCTAAAATGGGCAAGACACATTTGTTTTCTGAATGTGGTGAGCCAGTCTCTCCATCTTTAGCCTGCTTCATTCTAGGAAGAATCAGAGCAGTGAGTGTCCCAGATACCTTCTTCCTCTCCAGGCGCTCTTGCTCTTCTCGCTGGAAATGCTTTTCCCGCTCCTGCCGGACCCTCTCTGCTTCTTCCCGAACACGAGCTTCTTCTTCCTTCTGAAAATGAGAAGACGGCATCGGCTTCATAGGGACAAGCTGGCTTTGCCCGCTGTCCCGAAATCCCGGGGCACAGGAGACTCAGAGCGCTCCTCACCACATGCTAGACACCTTGCTCTGCTCATCTGAGCTGCCCCCTCGCGCCATCCTGAGCCAGGGCCGCGCAGCCGACCTGCTTCCCAGCGCGAGCCGGACCCCGCTACCTGTTTCCGGATGCGCTCCATCTCCTCGCGCTCGCGCTGGGCCCGCTCCTCCTCCTGCCGCCGCAGCTGCTCTTCCCGCTGCCGGGCTAGCTCAGCTTCCAGCTGGCGAGCCTCCTCCTCTCGGCGGCTTCTCTCTTCAGCTACCTTCTGGGCCAATTCTTCTCGCTTTTGTCTGGAAAAAAGACCAACCAAGACAAAGAAATGTGAGGGGAGTTCCTTGGCGAGTCTGGAGCTTGCGGTTATCTCAAGGACGGCTGTTGGGAGGTCTGCCACAGTCTCCGCTTGGATACATGTGAAGCCACTCTCTCTCCCCCACCTCATGTTGCCTCGTGGGAAACAGAAGCAAAAAGCAAAATGTAACCACTCGTATTCTGAGGGCAGCTTGTTTTTTTGTTTTAAGGATCTGCAATATAGCTATCTTTAAAGGCTCAGACTTATTTAATCCAATAATGTTAACTTTTAGTAAAGAATTTAACACTCCCCTCCCAGTTTCTGTAAATAAATAAAGGTTATAACGTTCTGGGGCAGGACGGGATAAGATGGACCATGTAAACTCCCTTTTGGGACTAAGGGTAGGGCATGTCCAAGATGGCGGCCCAGCATACTTTCCTGAGAGGCAGTTCTGCCTATTTGAAGAACAATTATATTAACATTAGCCTTATTAGCTCCAGAAGGAGGCCAACTAAGCAAAGTACCCCTGGCATACTGTCTGGCAGGTAGTCATGGGGCACTTTATCTCCCAGCAGCTACCCTATGAGAGGAATTCTATCTGGAAGGAAGAAAACATGAGCTTTTATTATACAGCTTTAAAATAATAAGATAATGAGGAAACATGGGGATGAGCAAGATGTTAGATTAAAACAAACAAACACAGACTGTACAACTGTACCTCTACGGTGGTTACAATCATGAAAATATGTGTGTCTGTATATAGGCATGTATATACACCCACACACTGTTCAGAGACTGGAAAGGATGAATCAAAACATACACACTTATTGAAATCTGGCAGGATTATGGTTTTTTTTTTCTTCAAACTTTTCTCCATCAATTTTGTTGTATTGTCATTATTAAAAAAAAATGTGACTTAAAAAGTTGCTTAGTCATCAGAGGAACAGCAGGTGAGAGTAATTCTGTAACAACTTACATAGATTCGCCTTCAACACTACCACCACTTCTGAAGACTTACTCCAAGGTGTCACGAGGGTGTCACTCCATTACCTTTCGAGTTCTTCCTTCTCCCGCTTCTCTCTCTCCTCCTTCTCTCTCTGCTCTCGGGCCAGCCGCCTCTTCTCAGCAAGCAGCCTTGTGGCCTCTTCTGGGTCGGTGGTGCCCGCAGAGGTCTTTGGAGAAGCACTGGCAGTCAGGGTGGATGACGGGGCTGGTGACGGGGCTGGGGTAGAGGCTGGGGCCGGAGCTGGGGCCGAGGCTGCCGCTGGAGCAGCTGAACAAACAGGTACAAGGAGAAAGCCAATTGGAAACAAAAGCCAAAGAACAAAACAAAAACTAGCATTCCCCAGACCCCAGGCCTAGAATTCATCATTATAAAAGAAAAGGGAATGTTTATTACGGAGCGTTCTCAGGGTTTCACTGTATTCTATCTGTAACCGGGCAACAGGTAACAAAAAGCTTCATGTGCGAGTGAGACATCCAAAGCTGACACTGTCACTGAGTCTTATTTTTACACAGTTAAATCAGTTAACAACACATATCGAACGTGTACTGAATATAGAGCCTCACATTAGGTTCTAAAGGAAGTTATAACCCTAAGAAAAAAAGACGAGAGCTCCTATCTGCCTTTCATTACATTAAAAAAAAATTCCTTCTCTTAAGTGACTATTTATCATTAGAGGACTAAAGCCTTTCTATGACCATGGCCAGTGTCCCTACTACGAGCCTAGGTTCAGGCTGGGAAGACAACAGTCGAGAGATCCCTTAGGTCCACCCAGCATTGTCTCCAGGTCTGAGAAGGAATGAACCAGCATCCGTGCTCCTTAGACAGGCCAGGTCTCCACTGCCAGTCCTAATGTGAACATGCAAGATTACAGCAGTTCTCTGACCTTATCTGGATTCAGGGAGAGTACCTAGAGGGCTTGTGCAGCAGGGAACCCTCCCAACCCCCAACCCCAGGCACCAAGGTGAGATGCACCTGACCACTCCAGACCCTTTCAAGATTTACATTTCTCCTGCTCCCACAAGTTTTTTCTTTGTCTTCAGGACATTTTTTGGCCTTTCTCTTCTGCCTGTTTACATGTAAACAGATACTGGACTCTCCCATTCCCTTAACAATATTATCATTTGTCTTGAGTCATCTGCTCTTTCTTTGCCCTCACCCTCTATCTTCAAATTAAGTTTTAAAGAGAAAACTTTTGGATGAAGACAGTTTTCAACAAGATGTACTGAATTTCTAGCTCCAGGTGATTTTTAAACTTCTAGACAGCATCTGGTTAGTCTGGTAGAGATGACATCCACTGGGTCTCCTGGAAAAAGTTCTGACCTCTGTCAGTCACGCAGGCTAATAAGCCAGTGGTCCTCAAACTACAGTACACATAGGATGTGAAGTGTAAGTGACGTGTTAGTCGCTTAGTCATGTCTGACTCTTTGCAATCCTATGGACTCTAGTCCACAAAGCTCCTCTGTCCATGAGGTTCTCCAGGTAAGAATACTGGAGTGGGTAGCCATTCCCTTCTCCAGGGGATCTTCCCGACCCAGGCATCGAACCTGGGTCTCCTATATTGCAGGCAGATTCTTTACTGTCTGAGCTACCAGGGAAGCCCCCACACAGGATAACTGCCACTGTTTTTTCTGGCAATCCTGCACAGGAGTCAGACGACCTTAGTATCAGAGTCCATGGATTCACAACATATGCTGGTTTAATAGGTCTGAGGTAGGGGCAGGGTTCTATAGTATGAAACATTATAGATGTGGTTGAAAAATATTTCCATGAATTTTTTGAAAATCCTCCTTCTAAAAGGTAGGGACTAATCCCCTCCAGTTGAGTGTGAGTTGAAGCTAGTGACCTGCTTCTAATGAACTGTGTGGTAGAAATCGTGACTTCTGTGTATGTGAGACTTCTGAGATTAGGCATAAAAGATACCGTGGGCTTCTTGTGTTTCCCCCAGGTCACTCAGCTGGGGAAAGCCAACAGAGCAAGCAGACAGACTGTGTGGACATGAAATAACCCTATGGCGAGGCCCATGTGTCAGGAAACGACGGCTACCTGCCTGGGCGTCAGGAAATGACAGCCCTGTGTGTGAGTCATCCTCTAACAACCCAGCTAAACTGCTCTCAAATTCCTTTCTCAAGACTCTGCATGATACAGTACCTGTCTGTTGTTATAAACTCCAAAGTTTTGGGATACTTTGTTACACAGCAATAGATAAATGATTCTGACACAGGTGCTCTGAATACCACATTTTGTCAAATTATTGGACTCAGCCAATGAAAGGAATCCTAAACCATACCTGGAACAAATATGCTGTGGCTCTAACAATAGGCTGTTGGATGGATGATTCCTTCTTTATATGCAAGAAAATTATACTTAAGAAAAGGTCCCCAAATTAGTCTTAGAGTAAAATTTCCAACTGCCCAAAAAGGGAGCAAAGAAGGGAGGGAAGGAAGAGAGGGAAGGAGGAAGGGCTAAGTAAAAGCAGTGCAGCAGAGAAAGAAGAGTCCAAGCAGCCCCCGCTGCACCAGTCAGTGGGTTCCTACCGGGGGCAGGCTCTGTTTCGTCTGGCGTCCCCTCTTCAACTGTGGACTCTTCTACTTTCACCAAAGGTGTTCTGCCCTTTAGTGAGGGCTCACTGGAAACTTTCTGAGGTTCCTTCTCAGGGTCTTTTCTCTCAGATTCCACTCTGACTTCTCTCTTGACAGGGCGGATGTTGCCGGGGGAGGGGGGCCGGAGCTGAGCAGGGGCAGCTTTGACTGGTCCAGGAGGTGTGGAGGGTGCTGGTCTGGGGGTGCCAGGCAGATGGGGAAAGGACTTGGATGGGAGCCTGGGCAACAGACAAAGAGAAGAGGGAACATGAGGACAGGCTCGCCAGAACCCCCCTCTCTCCACATCTCTACCATGTACCAGTCTTGGAATACCAACACCAAGAGAAATGAAGGTATTGAGCTGTGTGAGCACATCTCTCACATCTTACATGGCAAACATGTAAGATCTAAAGTATTTGCTTTAGAGGTTCATTCCAGGCTTCTTTTTTCTTTCCTCTGAGGAAAAATGTTACTCCCTAAGAGAAGGCTAAACAATGTGGGGAGAACAGTTTCTTTTCAGAGCCAGAGGACAGACACTACTAATTATCCAACATGGAACAACACTGCCAGGCTCTTATATTTCACTTACCAAAGTCGGGAGGAAGCTGGTGATCTGGCTTTGGGATGAGATGGAGACAGAGACCTTTGGCTGCCGGATGTGAGGTGGAAGGGCACATTTTCTCTCTCCTTCTCTCTTTTATAGCCCTAAGTTCAGAGAAACACAATAATTAGATTTTTCCACGAGCAGGACAATCACATTCATAGTATTCAACAGTGAAGCTGTAATCCACTGAATGACTTGGAAAATTTCCAGCCTTTGCCATATATATCCATTCCACCCCAACAAAAGGCCTTTATTAGGTTAAAACTGAACCTTATAATTGAATCAACACAATCTGACACTAATAAGAAGGTTCTGGAAGTGTGATCTGGATGTGTATTTGTAAAAAACAAAGCAAAAACACACTTTTAGAAAGCACCTATGCTTTCTGTCTAAAACTGCCTGGACCAAAATCTGTCATGTTCTGGTATAGTCCACACAAAGGTCAAAATAAAGGTCACTTCCAGCTTATCCTCCCTACCTTTGTCCCTTTTAAATCTTTAGCATTTTTCTTTTTTTCACCCTGGAACACACTACAGCTCAGTCTTTTTTTTTTTTTTTTAATTTACATGTCTGCTATATCAGACGTTAATTTTTTCTTTATACTAATGAATATAAACAAGTCCTCCCTTACCTAGTGTCCTCTCACCCTTGAAGGTAAAGTCAGACCCAAGGTGAGGAATTTTAGCTATTTTTGGCCTTCTTCATTAGGGATGAAATAAGAATCTGACAGTGGGCTGAACTATCAGCCCTCCTCTGACTGAACACTAGGAATTAGCCAGAGAAATGATACCTTTCCCAGGTTGAAATGGGCAAAAGGAAACCCAGAAGTGTTCTGATAAAGTCAACCAAGACAAAAAACAAACAAGGAACACAGCAAGAGAGACTCATTCCAAGTATCTGAAACATGGCTGACAGTGTTCTGCGAGGGCAATGAATGCTTGCTGGAGACACCTGTGTAGATGTCTAGCAGTCCTTCAGTCGGTAGAATCCTTGCAGGAGCTTAGGCTGAGGTTAGAGAAGAGACAGAACATCATCTAGCTTCAGAGCCAACAAGCTGGTGTGTACCTTCTTTTCCTTCCTGCCTGACTTAAGCATCACCTACCTTCTCCATCACCTGCCACCCCCACCCCCCCGACTTTGTTCCCTTCAGCACTTCTTCTAACTGCTTCTCTTTTCCTTAGTAACATCCTAAATGATGGGCTAGACTATAGGTGGGGGAAAACACCTCACTGTCAAATAATACTCGACATTTCCCCAGAATAAACACATGAAGGATGGGGCAGGAAAGAGCTTCACAGGGCATGTGCCCCTTTATATCACTTGCAGCTGCATGACCACCTTCTGTCCCCATCTCTGGTACCAGAAGGCAGGAGGCAGAGTCTCAGAGAACACTTGCAGTCCTTGGGTAGCTGAAGCAGTAGCCACCATATAGAACGCTCTTTGCAAGAGTACAGGGTGGCAATTATGCTTCCCTTCCCAAGGGAGGTTGGGGTTAAGTAGCTTGAATTGCTTTTCTTTTTCTCAAAACATTTTAATGTGGCTAAAGTCACAAATGTCTTTCAAATGTCTTTCTGTTGGTCTTAGACTCAGTCACTTATTTGAGTTCCACACATGTGAAGGTGCTCCTAATTCTTATCCTGATCTGAGTTAATAGCCAGTGGTTTGTATAATAATCTTTCCTGTTAATACTTTCCACAAGACTAAGTTGGAAACATACACAGCAAGCTGCCCATGTCAATGGTCTGGACAACTTACCAGCAGGACAAAGACTTTAATTTTACAGTTAGAGTTAGGTTTAGAATACAAATAACCTACAAGAGAGACAATATAAACAGATATCCCAAGGTAGCATTGTACAAAAGAACTGGGATGATAGAAATATTCTGCATCTACACTGAATAAAATGGTAGCCACTAACCAGATTTGGCTATTTGAATTTGGACCTAAATTAATTAAAAATTAATGTTAAGTTCAGTCTCACAAATGTATTTCAAGTGCTCAAGAGCAGTCAGTTGAATTTAGATAAACCAAATAAAAAGAAAATTAAGAAAACAATACCATTTACAACCGCATCAAAAAAAGAATATGCAGGAATAAACTTAACCTGGGACATGGAAGACGTCTATGGTAAAAACTAGAAGGCACTGCTGAAGGAAATTAAAGAAGATGCACCATAAATGGGAATACCTCTTATGTTCACAGGCTGGAAGACTTGTTATTGGTAATATATCACTACTTTAAGCAATCTATAGAATCAATACACTCTTTATCAAAAGGCCACATCATTTTTTTTTTTTTTTGTCAGAAATAGAAAACTCCATCCTAAACTCATATAGAATCTCAAGGGACCCTGAGTAGACAAAACAGTCTTGAAAAAAGAACAAAGTTGGAAGTCACATTTTCTGGTTTTAGAACATATTACAAAGCAATGGTAATCAAAACAATGTGGTACTGGCATAAAAACAGACTTAAAGACCAACGAACAGAACAGACCACCAAAAATAAAACCTTGAGTATATGGTCAAAGGAGCCTTGACAAAGGTGCCAAGACCACTTATTGGGGAAAAGATAGTCTATTCAACAAATGGTGCTGGGAAAACTAGATATCCACATGCAAAAAAATGTAGTTGGACCCTTACCTTATACCACATACAAAAATGAACTCAAAATGCTTAAAAAACCTAAATGCTAAGACTTCAAACTATAAAATTCCCAGAAAAAAAAAAAAACGGGGAGAGTCCTAATATTGGATTTGGTAATAATTTCTTGGATATGACACCAAAAGCACATGTAACAACAACAACAACAACAAAAAAAAAATAGAAAAGTGGGACTACAAACTTAAAAACTGCATCAAAGGATACAATCAACAGAGTAAGAAGGCAGCCTAAAGAATGAGAGAAAATATTTGCAAATCACATATCTGATAAGGAATATCCATAATATATAAAAACTCCAATAAAATTAAAAATAAGATTAAAAGACTAAAAATTAAGATTAAAAATATGGGGAAGGGACTTGATTGGATTTTTCTCCAAAGATGATATACAGGTGGCCAACAAACACATGGAAAGATGCTCAGCATCACAAACTATTGGAGAAATGCAAATCGAAACCATAATGAAGTCATCTCACGCTCCTTAGGCTACTATTTAAAAAACAAAACAAATATTGCTGATGATGTGAAAAAGTGGAAGATCTTGTACCTTGTTGGTTAGAATGTAAATAAATGGTATCGTCACTATGAAAAACAGTGTAGCAGTTACTTAAAAATAGAATTACCATAAGATCCAACAATCAGGTATGTATTCAAAAGAACCGAAGGCAGGATCTCAAAGAGATATGTGCATACCCATGTTCACAGCCATGCTATTCACAATATCGAAAAGGAAGAAGCAACTCAAATGTCCACCAACAGATGAACAGATTAACAAGATGTGGTGTGTCAATACATATGTGTGAGTGTATATGCACATACACAGTGGAGTGTTACTAGTCTTAAAAAGAAAGGAAATCTTGTCACATGCTACAATATGGAAGGACAGACTTAATACGCTAAGTGCAAGTAGTCACAAAAGACAAACGCAGCATGGTTTCATTCATGAAGGTATCTAGTGTAATCAAATTCATAGGAGCAGAAAGTAAAATGGTGCTTGCCAGGAGCTGAGGGATAAGGAAATGGAAAGTTATGGCTTAGTGGGTACAGTTTCAGTTTTGCAAGATTTAAAAAGTTCTGGAGATTGGTTGCATAACAATGTAAATATACTTAACACTTTTGAACTGTGCACTTAAAAATGGTTGAGAAGGTAAATTTTGTTTTTTGTCACAATTAAAAATTGTTTAAAAGATAAATTTCAGATTTGATCTGTCAGTCTCATTAGTCACACTTTCAAGTGCCTGGTTGAATTCTGCAGTGCAGCTCTGGAATATAAGTTATGTGAGTCGTTTTCTGACAGTAAGTATTTGCCTAAATATTTAATTGTAAAGAAATGAAAAGGTAGCCAATAGACCAAATACAGGAGGAAAGAGGCACGGAAAAGACAAAACAAGATTGGTGAGAAAATACAGGTTGTGGATCAAGTGATGACAAATCCCACTCATTTAATCTGTTGGAGGATTGGCTCTCACACTTTCCTCCTGGTGTGTTAATTTTCCTTTTAATCTCTAACAAGATATTTTTCCTTTGGTAAACACTTTTCCCCACCCAATAAGTGTTCAGTGTTCAGGGCCAAAGCTGTTCTGCTTGACTATTGCTATTTGGCCACAGCTAGGCTTTCGGAAGCATCAACGTGCTAATGATGGTAAACTTCCCAGACTTCAAAGGTGGTTTCACTTCTGGCTTCAAGGGCTGGAGGTCTGACTCAGTCATGAATTAAACGTTGATTCCTGAAAGCTTGAGGGGCTTGAAAGAAAACTGCCTATAGGCAAAGCCATCAAACTCTCACAACTCTTGAATTATCCTCAAAGGTCTAAGCAAAATCGTTTTAAGTGTCCATCAGCTTTATACATTTGAACTGCTCTGGGAAGTTAAGATTGAAAAAAGCATTGTTCCAGCCTTTCATGGGTCACGCTATTACCATGCGAGAGGGGCAATGAGATCTCCTGGTTGACTGGGGGGTCCTTTAACACTAAAATACAGATGTCTACATCTTTCAACAGGTGCCAAATGATACATGGCTTAAAGAAGAGGAAATATTCCTGGAGACATACAAGTGACCTCATTGCATTTACAGCATGGTGAAAATTGAGGTTAGTTCAGCTACCCTGCCAGTAACAACAAGTACAAATTGTATTCTTCACTTGCAAAATGTGACTCTGTAACAGAGCCCAACAGCCTTTCAAGAATTACTTAGCAGGTAATTAGTGTTTTCAAAATACTTTGTCACTATATTTTAAGATCTGGGCCTTGACACGGATTAGCTAAACAGACAAAAAGTCTTTATCTTGCTTTTTAGTGAACCACATTTAGAAGGCAGCCAGCTTCTGGATATGGTTGGGATAAAATGCAAAGGCAGCAGTGTAGGCCCACTTCCCCTTCAAAGCTTTTCCTACTTTCACACTTAAAGTATGGCTGGTATAGCAGTGATTTGTTTCAGCACACTCAGATGGCAGTCTAGCCACTCAGACATGCTTGAACAAAGAATGGTTTTCCTCTTCAAATTTAGATTTTCTGTGGGAGTAGAATCCCCAAGTGGGGACAAAGTGTAGGAGCAGGACCACTTAGTCAGGCAGACTCAAGACTGGTGGGTGCATGTGATGATGGATGTTGGCATAGCCCGCTCTGATATCCACACTGCACCTTGGGGCGGTGTCCAGTCTGCACAAGAACAGCAGACTTGTGCTCACCAGACTCACCAGGCTTGCTTCCCAAGAGCTACTCACCACTGTGCCGTGAACAGTCCTCCTCCGCGCGGAGCCGTCGGGTGGTGTTACAAAGAATTTTGGTCGCTCCAGTGGATTTCTAGAGTGTGCAGCTCTGTAGGGCGTGATGTTGATGGGGCTGCAAGATGCTGAACGAGGACAAATGGGGATAACTAGGGTGCAGGTGATTGTTTTACACACAAGAGTGCCAGAGGAGCAGTTGAAGGAAAGCCAAAAGCAGGATCAGGACAAGGAGCAAAGCAGAAATAGAGAGAAAAGTAGGGAGAAGTGTTATTACCTAAAGGCCTCCAGAACCATCACGCTCAATTCTCCTCACAGTCCTGTTTACAGTGCGTCCAAAAGGAGGGCACGTCCAAGTGAAAATCAGGAATATATAAACTATTTGGCTATTTAAATACTTTAATTAAAGATACAGATGTCAGCCATATAGAAAGCAATGGCCTTATATTCCTATAAATAGATGGTTCTGGTAAAATGCTATATTAGTGACATAATTTTAAGATAAGGATTGTTTATAATCAGATTTTTCCTAATTAGCTTTCAGATGGAACAAAAGGTGGAAAGACAGCAAGTGAGCAAGCAGGCAAGCAAGACATACTGCAGCTATTTTGGGAGTAGAATTCAACAGCCAGTGGGGACAAAAAGCAACTGAACTTTTAAAATGTTAAATGACCAAGTCTCATCAGGTGTTAAGACTTGCTACAAGAATAACTAATAATTTCCAAAAAAAAAATTCTGTAAATGTTTTATCTACTTAAAGGCAAATCAAATGCATGCTTTTGGGTTTTCCCATAAGCCAAGGCATTGGATGGTTCACAACAAGCAGAGGAACGTATAGGGAAATGGGATGTCATCATTTAAAACGGTGAAGAGAACATGAATATGTTAGAATTGCCAAAAATAAAGTTGAATCATGAAGGGCTGTTACAGTTTTACTTAAGATGAGATTTTTGTTTTGTGAAAACCACATCGTTTCTGACCTTACTTTCAAAGGAACATTGTTATTAATCAAGCGGTTGATTCTGAGTAACAATGGGGTTAAAGAAACTCACAGAACACAGGATAGGTATCAGACATTTGGGTACTAATGATCCAAGGTTCACTTTCATATTTCATCCAGAAATCTCGTTTTCTAGGTAAGTAAGACAAACATGACTACTGAAGGGAATACTATGTATCTGGACCATGTTATGACTTTACCCAACTCTCGCCATTGTAGCCACTCTTTAAAGAAACTATTACATCAACTGAATATAATAGTATTAAGTTAATAAAGTCAAAACTCAAAAGTTCATAAGACAAATTCAATCTTAATTTCAGAATTATAGTTAACAATATGTTATTTTGGTTTACTCTATAGACAGAAAGTCCATCAGATTGCGTCTTCACCCTTGTGTTCTCTTTCATTAAATACCTTGCAGTATCTTGTGGTTATCACTGAATAGTCAAGGCAGTGGATCGACTGGAAACAGCACTCTTTTTCCATCATCTGAAAACAGAACTCTTATTTCTTGGATCAGTTCTCCTCAAAAGATATATGTCTTACTTGCAAACTGACATAAAGGTCTGCTTCAGACCTTAATGGTGAAGGAAGTTTCCTTTATGTTGTGAAGGAGACCCTCTCATCATTTGGCTTACTGTGATCACAGGCAAAACAATTTGAAAACTTAACCTTTTCTTAAATGCCACAACAAAGCACTTGTCCTTCCCAGACAAGGAAGGAGTTCATTAATGCAAACCCCCTCCAATCCAATCCAATGCCTTTAAAGATGAACATCCTAGCACCAGGCACTTCTGTGGGATTTATGAGCAAGAGAGGCACACACAGCCCAGGGCACAGCCAGAGGTCATTAACTGCTCAACGATCAAGAAACCCTGGATGACAGCCTTTCTCTGAGGCCGTGGATCTGACACTGAAAAAAGAATGAGGCCCAGAAATATGATTTCTTTTTCCTCTAGTGGGAAGTAATAATTTCAGGGGGTATCTATGGAACATTTCCTGAGACCATCATGGCTGTAAACCAATCTCATCATGTCGTTGGCTCATTCTTTATTATAGTGCTGAATGAATATGAAGGAAAGGAAGCAACCTACCTGACATAGTTTATACAAAAATCCTCAAATTTAATTGTTCAAGAAATATTGTCTGGTTAATTCTAAGGAGACTACATTTCATGGAATTCGTTGCTGTTCTTAACAGCAACTACTGAAAAACCTGAAACCTTTAAATCAATAGTTCTAATGATCTTGCCTTTCTGAAGGAAAAGGAAGAGCAATATGTGTTTTTTTCTCCAGAGAGTGCCCTCCATATCCCAAAGTAGTCGTATTAAACATAAAATTTCTTTTATGGAAATGTCTTTGAGCAAGTCTTCTACAGTATCTATATCTCTTTCTACTTTTGGTAGTAAGTATGCATTAATTTAACGCATTTGGATTTTCTATTTGAAATAATGGCTGCAGAGAAAAGATAATGCAGTCCATGTGGTTGATGAACAACAGAGAGAATAACCACATGGTAGAATAATAACATTGATTAAGTGCTTACTATGTGCAGGTACTATTCTAAGCGTCTTTTTGCTTATGTTAATTCATTTAATCCTGAGCTCCAATAATCACATATATCTTAAATGTATTTTTAAAAAATGGGCAAGGAAAAATCAACCCAAAGCAGTGTTCACAAATGAAACATATGAGACTGATTTCCAGTTTTCAACTGCTCTTATTACTTGTTCTGGGAATTTACAATCACTGGACACCCTAGGGGTAAGGGTGGCTGTTTTGATCTGCTATTATAACCCTGGCTCTAGATGCAGGTCATCCTCTTGCCAATGGCAATTGGATATAAGGTGAACTGAAGGAAAGACATTAAAAATAGGAAGACAAGAAAAAAAATCAAGGAGAGGAGTTGGAAAAATAAAAGTGATGGGAAAGTGTTTTTTGACAAGATAAATGTGAGAGATATTAACATAAATAATTTTAAATGGAAAATTTTAAACACCACAGTTTTGGTTCATTAAATATAAGCTGTATCAATGCAATAATAGGTAACAATGATCTAAGGAAAGTATTAATAAAACAAACAAGTAAAGGCTACGTATGGCATTGCTTCACACTAAAATAAATGACAAAAATGTACCAGTTTGTGAAAAGGAGGATGTAAAAGTTGGAAACAAGAGCCAGTTAGCAGATTAAAAAGCCCCTTGATTGAGCATAACGATGACGGAAGGTGGAAAGATGGGCAAGTCAAATGGGTGGAAAATGAGGAAATGGTGTTGGAGGAGACTAGAGGAAGAGTGAAAGAATTGACAAAGGTTAGTGATGACAGAAATAGCAAAGGAAGACAGTTTTTTGTTTGTTTGTTTGTTTGTTTTTAGCTGTGAGGCAGTCCTTTAGTATGAAACAACACACAGTGGAGGTTCAGAAGCATAAGAGACAAAACTACTTGGATCCTATGAAACATGACTGAAAAGCAGTTTCAAAGGTTCTTCAATTAGCTGGACATAAGAAAAGCTTTCAGGACTTGTACGTATGTACAACAAAATGGGCATAAAAATAAATTATCTTGTACTCTTTTCTCCAGAAAAATCTCAGATGCAATGTGACAGCTGACAGAAGAGTTGCTTTACAGAAAGCACAGATCGCTGTGGTCCAGCTAGTTGAATGCATGATGGTACACAGAGCGTCACAAGGGTGCCAAGGACAGAAGTACATCTAAGATCTAGTCCACCTCAGTGGCTCTGGTGCAAGTCACTTATTGTCAATCTCTTGCTTTCCACAGGAAGGTTGTGGGAATGCCTGTACTTGCTTTCTTGACTGCCTCCCAGGGGTACTGTGAGAAGTCAGGTTGACACTCGCTCACTGGGCACTATAGATGAAAGACATCATAAAACTACCAAGAGTTATTATTTTAAAAAAAAAAAGAGGGCTAGTGAACATGAAGAGGCTTGCAAAGGCAAAGCCTTTTGAAAGGGAGCTTTATGAGGAGGCAATGCAGTTGCCTACATACCAAAGATGAGGGCTGGTCACATGGATATTTGGGAAAACCCAAGTCAACTCACTGTGAGAGACACACTGCCAAAAGCCTAATATGTATGTTTCTTTTCAGCTTGGTGTAGACTATACGAACTTCTCATTAAACTAATTGGCTCATTCAGACATGTTTTACATTTTAAAAAAGTAGAGGAGTTACAACTAATTATAATGACTAGTACTTGGCACATTTTACATATTTTCAAAGTAATGTAACAACTAAGAACACTGTAATTAGCCTTCTCCACAACTCTTAAGAGTTTTGAAAGGGTACTATTCCTCGATTACATATAAAAGCCTAGCCCAGGGAGGATAAGTGTCTAGCCCACGGCCACATTTATGAAACACTATGCTTAAATAGGCTTGTGCTTTGATATTATCCCCAAGTCCACAAAGTAGTATTCAATCTTAAATTATTTCTACCTTTGATCATCTCCTCAGATGCAAAGGCAGAAAGGAAGGGAAGGAATAGGATTCTGTAGTAACAGTTATGAACTGACAGAAGCCTCTGGAGCCACCTGATCACAGGGAGGAACGTCCTTTGTCCGCCTGGCATCTGGTGTCCAGACAAGATGCTAAGATGGAAGCGCAGAGGAACAATGCCAGGGGCATGAAACCAACACCAGCACACACATTTCCAACGCCATCCCACCAGGAGGAGGAGAAGCACACAATGGGAAGAACTGAGATGTGATTAGATGAAAATGGGGTGGCTCAGAGAGGGCTTCTAAAGGAGGACTTTACCTCACTGAGAGTTGCACCTTGACAGTTTTACCTGAATTTCCAGACAAGGCCGCTGTGCTTTTACTTCTGGCCAGGAACGCATGTGTGGGCGTCAGCAGTCTGTTAACCACGCTGCTCTCCCACGGGCTGAGCTGCAGGCGGCGAGCTAAACGTCACCACATAAGCGAGATGTTAGAAGCGTTCTTTCCAGGGGCGAGGCGGGTGCAGGGCATAACCCCTTTCACTTCCCAGGCCTCGGAGAGGAACCTCGACAAGAGAGGCTTGTCTGGGGAGGAAGGTGGTACAGAATTGGGGCAGGAGGGACTCTGCTCAGAGGAGCGGCTATTCCATAAGGTTGGCTCTCTTCAAGGTGTTAAGTCTGTGGCAGGCTCTATATTAGGTTTATGGACATGGCTTTTGCTAACCACCTGCCTATGGAGTCAACAGGTAACGAAACAGAAGGACCATTTCAAGCGGGTTTGGCATGTTTCTCTGAGTCCATCGAACCTAGCTGCCCTCATCGGGATGGGCAGTGGGCTAAGGCATACACCTCAGCCAAAGGGCGTCTTAAGTATCCTGCATGTCAAGTTCAACACAGGCTTGGGCAGCTTAATGTGAGACTGGAAATATGTAAATAAAGATAGAAAGGGTCTCCATTAGATTTTGCTACATCTCCATGAACTGCCACCTGGGTAACTAGGAGGGGCGGAATTAGATATAATAAAATGAAAGAGGACTCATGTAAAGTTCTGTATAGAACTTTTGTCTTCCTCATTCAGCAAGCAGGTTCTTGCCTGGTTTGGCAAGAACATAAAACTTTTGATGAAGGATAAGGATAAAGCTGAACATAAAATTAAGATAGAAAAGCCAAAATCCAATATGATCATAATGTTGGAAATTACTAGTGGGTGTGTGAAGAATCCAGAAAATAAATTTAAAATGATACGATGCAGTCCCAAATTGTACCAGGGCTTCGCAAGACCACTGTTAGGAAATGAATGCTGATTACAAATACATTACTTTGCTTATGTTATTACCTTCCAGTAATGGTCTATGAAAATACAGAAGCTACTTTCCAAAGGTATCAGGAAAGAAGCTTGCAAAATCCTACAAATATCACTAAAATAAAGTGATCATATAGACTTGACCCTTGAACAACACAGCTTGAACTGCACAGGTTCTCTTATATGTGGATTTTTCCCACTAAGTATACTGTTGCCCTTGGTGTCCATGGATGCAGAACCTGGAGATGCAGAGGGCTCACTATGGGGCTCAAGCACTTGAGGATCTGGGTGTCTGCAGCAGTTCCTGGAACTAACCTCCCAGGGATACCAAGGGAGGTCTGTATATTTTAGAACATATTCCCAAATCATTTATAAAACCTTTAAAACTGTCTAAACCTGACAAGGCTACTCTGTTCTACACCACAAACAGCAGGTGCAAGTCCTCTGGCCTCTGGAGCAACTATTCTTATAATAATTTTTTATATATGTTATATTTTAAAGAAATGACTTCTAACTTCCAGAAAATTAATTTTAGTTAATAGAAGCCATCCAGTGTTAAAGGTTGTTATAAAAAATATCTGCTATTTCAAGGGAGGTACCAACCTCCAGTAAGTACCTTAATTACCTGACTTTATTTTAAATGAGTAGCCATTTTGATCAGGCACTGGAGAATTTAAGAATTAGTGAATAGTTTATTAGATTTTCTGGGTTTTGGGGGGAGAGTCTTCATGGTTAAATTAAACCTTATCTATTGATATGAAGACATACATTAAAAACATGTTATAAAAACTATTATAATACAGTTGGTATAATGCACAATAAGATAAGTGCCATTATAAGCTATAGTATGGCAGTGTGTGTGTGTGTGTGTGTGTGTGTATCAACAGAACATAATCTAAAAATCTAATCTAAAATTAGAATACATTCAGAGAATTAAATCAGTGGGGAAAGTAATTAGGATTAAATTAAAATCCTCAACAGATTGTAATTTTAGTAGATGATAAAGGAAAGAAGAGGCGAATCCCTCCTTTTCTTAGATAAACTCTGTAGAATAAATGACTCAAAACTTCAGAGATGGTCTATCATTGAAAAGATATGTTTGCTTTTTCTCCTTGATTAAGAAGTTCAATTGCTCTATTTCTATTTCATCTTTAAGGCATCAACCAAAGAATCTGCTTCAAATGAAGATCATTAAACACTCTCTTTGACTTGCATTTAAAGCAAATCCAAAGAGATTTGTTTTAATAACTTCGAAACTCTGAATGAAAGATGTTGCTAGGAGAAATATGTTTCCAGTTCTACCATATTCTTAACTATGCCCTGAGCAAGAGAGAAATAGATCTCTTCCACCATAAGATAAATTTTTAGTAAAGGTTAGTACAGGAGAGTTACTTTTTAAAATGTTTTTAACCGAGAAGGGCCTCATCTTGAGATAAGCTGCTGAAGGAAAAAGTATTAATTCTCATGAAACAACTATAGTATTGATCCTCCTTAAGCAGTTAAAATGAGATATTGACAATTCCCTTAATAGACAATCTGGTCCAAGGAGGCAACTAAACATTGCAGATATTTGTGCTGCCCTGTTCCTCCACAAGCAGGAAATCACTATTTAGTTCCTAATGGTGGGTGCCAGGTAGAAATGAGGCACATATTGTTACATCCTGAAATATTCTATGAAATCTTCCTTTTTTTTTTCATATGATGGAATAGTTTGAACTAAAACAGTAACAACAACAACAAACCCATTCTCAGGCCAAACAGAACATGCGGGCAGAATTCAGCTTTAGGCCCACCCCCATGTCCTCTAATCTAGTTTCTGGGGAAAAAAAAATGTACGGACTAATTTCCAGCTAAGAGCAGTCGATTTCCTTCTTATTTTTTTCAAATGCTCTGTCTTCCTTGTGGGGGTGTGGGGGGGTGGGGGGGCGGGGAAAACTGGTGAAGAAGGAAGCTTAATAATAAACACTTTTAATGTAAAAATTCCCAGTGGCAATATTGTCTCTGTTGCAGCAATTACAGAACTCTTTAGTAATCAGGGGTTTCCTTTAACTAGGGTCATTTTATCAGTCCATGTAACTCTATATCCTGGTGTGATAATCAAAATATTTAAAAACTGATGGGGCAAGGCACAGAGCTAGTAGGTAACACCCTTTAACCCCCTTAGCTCTGGAGAGCCTGGGAAAGCACAGTTTGGGAAAGTGGATATTTACCAACTGGTATGGAAATATTCCAGCATTTTGAATAACCAGCAGAACATGTCAGTTGAATGTCAACTTTGATAGTATCAGAGCTTCAATTTAACATCAGCTTTAAGGCCTGTGCTGTAGAGCTGAGAAAGCTCAAACGATCTAGTAATGGAGTACACTCTCTAAAGACTAGACTGTAAAAGCCTCTAATAATTTGATAAGAATGCTTTCTACTTTGATAATAAAGCATAATTAAGTTTAACAAATAGATAGCAGAAAAGAAATTATACTAACTAAATTACTTAGATCTCTCAAATTAGAGAAGTTCAAATGCAGAAGATTTCTATTCTCAGTAAAAGACAGAGCCTTCTCACCGTGCTACTGAGTGTTCTGCCTAACTAAAAAAAAAATTGCTTCCTGAACTATATGGGAGCCTCTGGATGAACCAGATTTTTCTTCCAGGCTGACCTCACCAGTTAAACCAGAACTGGGTCACAGTTCTTCTGATAAGGGGGCAGAGAAGTGGAACCCCCAAATTTAGTGCTGTCCTCCTTGCCCTTTTAGTCTAGCTTGGCATCAGGTTTTACAGACCTGTATTTGGCTACGATCAAGTTATGTGGGAGACCTGGTGTTTGATCCCTGCGTCGGGAAGTTTCCCTGGAGAAGGAAACGGCAACCCACTCCAGTACTCTTGCCTAGAAAACCCCATGGACCGAGGAGCCTGGTGTCCATGGGGTTGCAAAGAGTTGGACACGACTGAGCGACTTCACTTCACCATGATTCAAGGGGCAATTTCCTGGCTCCAGCTAGTCACTGCTTGCTGAACTTTCCCTGACCCTTAACCTCACCCAAAGGCAGAGCGGATGGAGTCAGGATTAATCTAAGGAAGGACATCCATGAAGGAGAGAACTGCAGGTGCAGCACGGCAACAACATGCACTGGGAGCTGGCGATCTCTGCTCCAACCCCTCTTCTCTGAGATTAACCTGCCAGTTATGAAGTCAGGCCCTTCACCTCTCAGGGACTCTGCCATCCAGTCGAGCCATCCACATTTTCCCCAGTTCTAAGGTCCGATTACTTCAGACTAGTCAATCAGATACCGTCACGCGTCAGATACTAGCTGACACAGTACTGTCATTCCATAGAAGTGTGGATAGAATGCTGGTTGGTTTATCCCCACTCCCAACATTGACCCAGTTTCAGCTACGGAATCAATAAGCAAGGTTTAACTGAAATCCCGATTACGGTTTGTCTTAGATCCATGTTCACAAAAATATAAAATTCAAGTGCTAAGTGGCCAATTCCAAAGAAAAGAGGAATAGACAACTGCTAAGAATAGTACGCTATATTTTACACTAAGGGAGTTGGCTTGAAAATAAAAGGCTTCTTATGAAAGGAGCTTCAATTCATGATACTTTTCCCTAACATATAAAAGGCCCATCTAATACCAATGATTTAGGCAAACTAGGTTAAAAAAAAGATTTAGGTTAAAAGGCAAGAATTGGAAGTTGTTCAAACATTTACTGCTTTAAGAGAGTAATTCTAACATCAACACATTATATTATACATTACAATGACACCATAACTTTTATACAATACAAAATATACAAATACACATGCACACACATAGAACATGCACGCATTACAATCTTTTTCAAAAGACTATAAACACTTCAAAACCAATCAGTTTCTTAATAAAGCACTCAAAATAACCACAATTTGTTACTTTCAAAGTGTATGTGTTTTTATATTGCACAATAATTCTTTGGTTTTTCAAGTTGAAAATTGTTTTCATTATGTAAAACAAGTAGCTTATCTTTTAGCTTGATTTTTCATTCTGTGATATATAAATATGTAGAATGAAACTTTAATTTTACAAGTAACTCAGCATTCATGTACTGTAAATCCATGGGATGAATAAAACTCAAAATTCAAACAAAAGGTTAACTGGAGGACTGTGAATATTGAAATTTTTAGGAGGCTTACATAATGATATTCTTAAAGTTGGGCCATATCCCTTTAAATGAATGGACACCAAAAAAACCAGTCACACACACAAGAAATGCAGTAAGAAAGGTTTGGTTAAAGGAAAAATAAGTTAGCAAAATGAAATCTGCCAACATGAATCATTTAGGAAGATTTTTTAGAACGTTAATGCCTGGAATTCCCCAAGTACAGATGAAAAGTCAAAGACAATCTGATTGAAATGAAATACATGTTCATAACAGATTATTAGCATGTTGGTGGATAAGTGGGTGATTTCTGGAGCTGTAAACTCCTGTACTAAACACTTGAGAGAAGCACCGCTTTTCATCACTGCTAAATGCAATCATTCAGCCAAGTTCTAAAATGAGAAATGTTCTTGTCGCAAGGAAAGTGCTGCTCAGACGTTTATTGCTTTTTTACTCTGAAGTTTTTTTCTTCCTATTTAAGAAACGTAGGGAAAGCAACTTCAGATGCTTATTCTTAGCTGTAAACATCCAGAAAATAAAAGCATTAAGGAAATAACAGAACACTTTTTTTGTTTTCCTTTTGACTGTACCTCTATCTGGAGAATTTAGTAAAGTTGCAGATGAAGAGGAGAGCCGCTTGCTAATGACGGGATCAACATGTTTCGAAAGATTCATGGTGGAAACTGACCGCCTGTCTGGATCTAAAACAAATGGAGATAATGCTAATTGACAGCCAGCATGCAGGATTGCAATTTCCTAGTTCACTGATGGAAGGAAAAACTAGGATTGGATGCTTTCAGCTCTATGGCTAGATCTTTACTATAGCACAGTTTTCTAAGTGGACATTTTAAGGTAACTTAAAGGCTAGAAATAATACTCACTTTTCTTACAGGAAAATAAAAATATAGAATAAAAATATTAAAGAACTATTCAGTTCACCAGTTTGTCAGCCAGGGAAATTCAAGCATACGGTTACAATACAACAAACGGAGGAAGACCAAAGGAAAACCAGTGGCGGGCAACGAAAATGACGGAGGCAGCCCATGAAGCAAAAGCGGGTCTACAAGAGGGAATGCCTTCATAATTTCCCAAAGGAGAAACGATGGGGCAGTAATAGTGCTGGTGAGATAGAATGCAAACACCAGGGTCTGTGCATTTGCTGATACTTTTGCTTGTAGAGTCATTTTACAAAGGGCACTAAGTGCACTATAGAAAAACAGATTAATCAGAAACAAAAAAAGCAACACTGCAGGTGCGGAAAGGAGGGCCCCTAGAGCATTTCTTTTTTAAAAATCTACTAATGACCACCCCTGTGTGCCTAGATCACAGAGATGAGTGTGCTGTATAGACACATTATAGAATCAGCCCACAAACTTGCCTAACAATATTGGCGGCCATGCAAAGACAATCAGAATTAAGTTTATTAATAACATTCTTATTGCTGTTGGATAATTTTAGAGTAATTCTTCAAGTTCAAGTTAGAAGAGAAATAATAGCCATATAAAAGGGAAAAATCAACTCTGATGGTTTGCTCTCTGAACAGCGGAACCAAGCTGTAACCATGCTCATAGTGTACATCACGTTCCCTGAATACAAGTACATATAATTAAAGTCTAAAAAAACCTCATTATTTTATTTATTTAGGATGCAGGGAGTTGTTCTGACCTATATTAGCCAAAGTTAAAGGACTCTTGATGTATTTTGTTTTATTTTCTATGGTTAGCTTCTTCTAAAACTGAACACAAACCATAATATTCCTTGTGGGAGAGGCCTTCAAACCCTGTTCCCACTGGTCTAAACTAACCCTGGTAGTAAATATGTTAAACTTTCTCCCACAGAATAGCCACTTCTGGCTGTTATTTACAGTGTACAGGGGATAAGCAAGTCTTCCACCAACATCAGATATTCCTTTCTTCTACAGGGACTCATCTTTACAGTTGAAGCAATTAAAATTTTTTTAATTTATTGAAGTATTACTGATTTATGCGAAGTGATTTAATCATCAAAAGAAAAAAACCAAACATCATTTCTGTGACTCAAATTCACACTTAATGGATGGGCTTTTAAGGGAATCCTAACAAAGAAAAGACTTAGGGTAAAATGTCAAAAGAAACAATGACAAAATGTGAGGTTTAAGGACACAAAGAAGAATGAGGAAAGTTATTTCCAGGACATTTCATAGCAATACATTTTCTGATATTGCTTTATATGTTCAGCTTCAGTTGGGGGGAAATTGTGTCTATATGCAGGCCTATCACACATAATTAAATTTATGGAGATAAAATATGTATTTTTTATATTAGTTAACAAATAAGAATCTTTCATCTTCTTTTCCCTCTCTGAACAAAACACAAATTCACCAAAGGATTTATGAAGAATTGGATTAAAAAGTATAGTCTTTACAAAGCAGGGCTAGCTGATGTGGGAACAGTCAGACAACACATTGATTTGATCTAGGTTAAAGTTAATTTCCAGGATTTGTTTGTTGTGTCTACCACAAGTTAGCATTGTTGTGAAGTAAGGAGTAGGCAAAATGAGCAAGACCTGGTTACTGCTCTTGAGATCTTGGCAAATTATTCTGATCATTGAGAATTTTGGTAAATTCTCATTATTTTCAAACTTCTCTATTATAGGAGCAATATTCTCCAATTCACAGCCCTAATAAAAAATGATTTATCCAACAGCTCACAAATACAACTCTGAGTGGCAATAACAGAGGTTGTATATTGAATTCTAAGCACGGAAGCAAGAAGTAAAGCTAAGTAACTTGACATCCCCTCAAAAATGTTGGAGGGAATTCCAATTCCCTGGGAGGCCAGTGGTTAGGGCTCCCAGCTTCCACTGCAGTGGGTATGGATTTGATCCCTGGAAGGAAATGGCAACCCACTCCAGTATTCTTGCCTTGAGAATCCCATGGATGAAGCCTGGTGGGCTACAGTCCACAGGGTCGCAAAGAGTCGGACACGACTGAGCGACTTAACTAACTCTTAACTCGGGGGAACTAAGATACTGCATGTCACACACTGCAGCTAAAAAAAAAAAAAAAAGCTTGAAAGTCTGCACAGGTTTCCCTGTCTCACACACACATGTAAAACATGAAGCCAAACTAAAGGAAAATAAGTATATAAAAGCATATACCATGATGGCTATTTTGTATGGAACAAATATGCAAAATTATACCTAGAATGAAATATCCCATGTAAATGATCCTTATGACCCATTTGATGTGCTCCACTGCAAATACAACTGGGTCATGAAGAGCCAAGGGGGAAAAAACATGCTTTCAAATTTGATTCACTGCATAGGAAAGAAAGTTGTGGCAATATGCTTTTAGATTTTTAAATGATGAGGTTATAGAAGGCACACTGAATGTTAGGAATGAAAGGGAATAGAGAAAACAAACAAAAATCCATAGTTATTTATATGAAAATTGAAAGTGACAATAGCTGTACTGATGGAGGCAGACTGAAATAAAGCCAAACTGGATGTACTTTGACCTCAGGTGATTTATCAGTGCAAAAACATTTTCTTTAAGGTTTTATCCAAAATGATCATTTAAACAGAAAGGAAACATATCACAGGTAATTACTTTATTTCAATACCTTTAAGTCACCCGAGTTATATTATCAACACTTGAGAAACACTGTGCCATGTCCCAGATCTAGGTCTATGCAGTAGGATATTAAGCATGCATTATGACTAAGGTGGCAATGGTTCAGCTATTGATGAACTGGCCCTAGTCTGAGGTGCTAGCTACAGGTCAGGCAATCAGCAAATCACAAGGAGGTCTGTACCAGGTTTTCTAGTACCACCAAAAGTTGTGAAGTGGTGGTCCAGGCCTGCTAAATCGAGAAAGGTGAATGATGATTCAACAAAACCACCTGGGGACAGAATGTAAGACAATGATTTTCCAAAGTAAATTAAAAAAAAAGCTTATTAGACTCACACATATGAAACTGACACACTGTATAAAATTCAAGGTGTATTGAATTTACAGTACAAAAATAAAGCCTTTCACTTAGTCCAAATTTTTGTAGGATTTTAAGTCAATTTAAGTACAAGGAATCACTTGGACATTCACTACTATTTCTAGCTTCAGAAATCTGCACTTCCTCTTGCAGAGCCTTCGTGTTGCATATACTTTAGGATCAGAATACATAAGCTCGTAGGATTGATTCTGAATGGCAACAGTGCTAGGATTCTCGCAGAGAAAAAGGCAAAACTGGTTAACCCATTCCATAATCTTGAAACCCCTATGCAAATAAATTACCCAAATAATGTAGAACTGAAAATAGTTGCTGAGAAAAATTGCACAGATTTCTGTTTCTTTAAAGAACTTTGCAACAAATGAGAAAAGCAGCCTGTGTGGAGGGAGGGAACCTTATCTTCTTATCTCCATCACCCTCTTATCCTCAAACAGTAAAAGCATCATTTCATTGTGGCTTAATTATTTAGGCAGGTTTTTTTTTTTTTTTTTTTTTTTTTTTTACAAACAGAATAAAAAAGTAACTGTGACTTTAACTGTGATTTAAAAAATAGTAATTTTGGAAAGAAGCTTCTCCATTTACCTGTGTTGTGGATGCTCGGGCTCCCATGGAGAGCACCTCCCCATGACCACCGGTTTTGTTTCTGCTTTGGCTTCTGGCTCCTCTCCATTGTACGCCGCACAACGGCTTCATGACGTTCCTTTAAATGGAACAGAGGAGGTGATGATTAGATTCTACCTGGTTGTTGGAGGATTCTTCAACTTAAGGCAGAGTGGGGTGAGAGGTACTACTTAAATTTCAACCTTAATACTTTTAATACTCAGAAGATTCCTAAACTCTACACTTTAAGGTGAGAGTAGTACTATCAACATGGGGGTGGGTGGGGGGTTACCGAAATTATAGGTTCCAGCTGATAAAGCCCTTGGCATACAGCAGGTACTATTACTATTACCACTGACTTCCCAGGTGGCGCAAGCAGTAAAGAACTTGCCTACCAATGCAGGAGTCGTGAGACGCAGGTTCCATCCCTGGGTCGGGAAGACCTTCTGGAGGAGGGCATGGCAACCCACTCCATATTCTTGCCTGGAGACTCCCACGGACAGTGGAGGCTGGTGGGCTACAGTCCATAGGGTCACAAAGAGTCAGACATGACTGAAGCATCTTAGCACACTACAGGGAGTGTGATGCTTTTCCCTCAACTCACATAAGCCCATAGCACACGTCTGTAACACACGTAGTTCTGTATTTAAAAACAGAATCTAGAATCTGAGGATGTGGGTAATCCCAACCCACAATTTAATGGACTGTATGACTTTGTGTGACTTAGCTATTCTGAGTCTAAATCTTCATTTCCACAGAAAGTGGTAATACTCAAAGGCTGAGTAAGAGTTAAATGAGATAACTGATGAGAAAACATTTATAAATGGTAAAGCCCTACAGAAATCCAGTTGCTGGGATTAAAACTTCAGCATGCATGAAGTAACCATAAATAAGTTATAGGTCCAGACCGGAGAAATGAGTTTTTAAAGGTCCTGTGGAAACAATGACAATCACATCATTCTCAACCTGATTTCCACACCACAACCTTTCTAGAAACTATCAAAGTGAAAGTTGCTGAGTCATGTCTGATTGTGACCCCATGGACCATAGCCAGCCAGGCTCCTCTGTCCACGGAATTTTCCAGCCAAAATACTGGAGAGGGTAGCTGTTCCCTTCAGTGGATTGAACCCACATCTCCCGCATTGCAGGTGGATTCTTTACTGTCTGAGCAACCAGGGAAGCTACTAGAAACTATGACTGCTGGTAAACTGCTGCCTCAGACATTCTAGCTGTGCACCCTGGCACCTCAGTGGGAAGCCTCACAGTTAATGTGGCATGTTTCTGAAACAGACGCGCCTCCCATGTGTCCCCAGGGCAGCATCTGACCTTGTCCTCCTCGAGCCTCTGCCGTCGCTTCTCCTCCACGGCAGCCCTCCGCCGTTCCTCCTTCAGCCTCTGCTCTTCTAGCTTCTTCTTCCGCTCCTCCAGGTGCTTCTCGTAGTGCTGCCTGGCCCGCTCTTCTCTCTCTAACCAGACGATTTCTCTTGCAGCTTCAGGAGGAAAAACAAGGGAAACCAAACACAGGCAGGTTTAAAACCTTAACAGTTGGGGATGTAGAAGTGGCCCACATTTAACAAACATGGATGGGGTCTTTGGTTTTTATTAAACAACCATGGCCTGTGCTTTCCTCAAATTTTCAGGAAAAAAAATATAATTGTTGATGTTGAGCATAATTTAATATGCAAACAATGAGGCAGAAGAAGATGCACTTAATTCTCTTCTTTGGGAACTGGAACAGCCCTCCAGTTTGGTACATTATTACTGCAGAAGAAGGCATGCATCACATACTCTAGCCTCAAAGCTCATAGAGATATGATACTCTCAAACCCAGCAGCACTGTCTCTCTCTCATTAAAATATGTGATATCCTTCAGATTGAAAGCCTGTGACTTCCCTTCAACATAGCATTGGTTCTGCAAATGTTAAAAGGATTTGGGAGAGTGGATATGTGTATATGTAAAACTGATTGACTTTACTATACAGCAGAAACTAAAACAACATTGTATATCAACTATATTCCAATCCCCAAGTGGCACTAGTGGTTAAAAAAAACAAAAACCAAAAAACCTGCCTGCCAATGTAGGAAACATAAGAAATGTGGATTTAGTCCCTGGGATGGGAAGATCCCCGGGAGAATGGCATGGCAACCCACTCTAGTATTCTTGCCTGGAGAATTCCAT
The DNA here is from genome assembly GCF_032405125.1 of Capricornis sumatraensis. Taxonomy (NCBI): domain Eukaryota; kingdom Metazoa; phylum Chordata; class Mammalia; order Artiodactyla; family Bovidae; genus Capricornis; species Capricornis sumatraensis. The sequence goes on from NC_091081.1 coordinate 61,885,394, forward strand.
GGACAGAGGACCCTGGTGGGCTACCGTCCACAGGGTTGCAGAGTCAGACATGACTGAAGTGACTTAGCATCAGTTCAGTTGCTCAGTCGTGTCCGACTCTTTGCGACCCCATGAACTGCAGCACGCCAGGCCTCCCTGTCCATCACCAACTCCTGGAGTCCATTCAAACCCATGTCCACTGAGTCGGTGATGCCATCCAACCATCTCATCCTCTGTGGTCCCCTTCTCCTCCTGCCTTCAATCTTTCCCAGCATCAGGGTTTTTTTCAAATGAGCCAGCTCTTTGCATCAGGTGGCCTAGTATTGGCGTTCCAGCTTCAACATCAGTCATTCCAATGAACACCCAGGACTGATCTCCTTTAGGATGGACTGGTTGGATCTCCTTGCAGTCCAAGAGACTCTGAAGAGTCTTCTCCAACACCACAATTCAAAAGCATCAATTCTTCGGCACTCAGCTTTCTTTACAGTCCAACTCTCACATCCATACATGACTACTGGAAAAACCACAGCCTTGACTAGACAGACCTTTGTTGACAAAATGATGTCTCTGCTTTTTTAATATGCTGTCTAGCATATACACCAATAGAAATTAATTAAAAAAAAGATTTGGGAGAAAATTCCAAAGATTGATAGTTGATGAAAGATATGCCTCATGGGCATATCGCACTGAGTCAGCAAAGGGACGTGAGGGATCAAACAAGCAGCCAACCTTGTCTCTGAAATGCTACTAATCTATTTAGGCAAGACATTATTATCACAGAGTGAAAATACACAGCTCAAAAAATACTGTTTAATGGATGGACCTAGGGAGTATCATACTGAGTGAAGTGAATCAGACAGAGAAGGAGAAGTATCATATAACATCTCTTAGATGTAGAATCTAAAAAGAAATGGTACGAATGAACTTACAAAACAGAAAGAGACTCACAGACTTAGGAAACAAACTTATCGTTGCCAGGGGGGAGGGATAGTTAGGGAGTTTGGGAAGGTCTTGTACACATTGCTGTATTCAAACTGGATAACCAACAAGGACCTATTGTATAGCACATGGAACTCTTCTCAATGTTCTGTGCCAGCCTGGATGGAAGAGGGGTTTGGGGATACATGTGTATGTATGGCTGAGTCCCTTTGCTGTTCACCTGAAACTACCACAACATTGTTAACTGGCTATGCCTCAACACAAAATAAAAAGTTTACAAAAATAAAAACGTATAAAAAGTCTGAAAAAAAATAAAATCTATATGACCTTAAAAATATATCATTTAATGATGGAATGCTTCCTTTCTTCTTTACATATACATGTACTTTCCTCATTTCCAGGCACAAAACTTTTTTTTTTAATATGATGCTTCCTTCAGTCATGAGAGCTAAACACATTTTTAATGTGAGTTATTAATACTGTAGGCAAAAATATCCAAACAAAGTATAGAGCACAAACCTGGAGAACACTACATGGTATATAAATTAAAATGTTACTTTTTAAGAGAAAAACAATGAAATTCAGAACATTTAGCTTCCTCTAGATATTTAATATAAGAGATTCTGTATTCCTGCTACCATTAAGTCTTTTCAGAGCTATTCACTTCAGGAGACAAAGCCACTGAAAGGGATGTGAACTGACTTGCCTTTCATGGGAGGAAATGGAGGAGGACAAACCCAAGGTGAGCCTGTTCTCTGACATCACTCAGGATGGTACAGAGAGATCTGGGTTTCCCCAGCAGCTCTGCTGTTAACACATGGTGAGACCTGGACAATTTCATTTGGATTTCAGTTTTCTCTGGCTTGAAACAGGAAGAAACTGATCTTTAAGGTTCCTTCCTTCCAATGTTCAAATCTCATGATTTTAAAGAAATTCTCAGGCTCAAGTTAAAAATTTACTCTGAGCAAAAGCACATAGTATGAGGGAATGGCTACCCACTCCAGTATTCTTGCCTGGAGAATTCCATGGACAGAGGAACCTGGCGGACTACAGTTCACAGGGTTTCAAAGAGCATGACTTGAGCACACACACACTCAATAAATAGTTACTGAATGATTAAATAAATAAAGCAATACTCTGAGAAAATATGTTAAAAGTAGCATGGACAGCATTATTCACAAAAGCCAAGTCATGGACACATAAGTGTCTGTATCAAAAGACGAGTGGACAAAGAAGATGTGGTAAACACAGGCCATGGGATATCACTCAGCCATAAGAAATAATGAAATCTTGCCATTGTGACAACACAGATGAACCTACAGAATATTATGCTAAGTGAAATAAGTCCTACCTCAACCTGGCCCCTTCACTCTCCCTAGAGACCTTTGCCTTACTGCACCTTTCAAACAAACCATACCTCCCCCATCTCTTTGCTCCCGAGGTTGTGGTTGTTGGGAAAGTTGCTATCCTTGTTTCAGTCCAAACAGTCATCCTTTAAGGCGGTAGTCTCATAAAAGCATGGATTGCTGGGTTCGAACCCTCATTCATTTTTTACTACTCCCAGGATGAGGCCTAGTAATTTTAAACAAACCTCCTAGGTTGTTTTGGTCCCAGGTGATCCATGATGGCATATGGAGGACCACTATTCTTAACTTCTCCAGAAGTTTCATCTCTTCAGGGCTCAACACAGGTCTTCCGACATCTACCACAAACTTAAGCATTTCTTGTATTCTGATTTCCTTCCTTTTTTCCCATTCACTGTAGTGTTTTTCAGGGCTTCCCCAATAGCTCAGCTGGTAAAGAACCTGCCTGCCAATGCAGGAGATGAAAGAGACACAGGTTCGATCCCTGGGTCTGGAAGACCCCCTGGAAAAGGAAATGGCAACCCACTCTAGTATTCTTGCCTGGAAAATTCCATGGACAGAGGAACCTGGTGAGTTACAGTCCATGGGGTCACAAAGAGTCAGACATCACTGAGTGCATATACACAGATAGTATTTTTCACAACTTGTGTATAAGCAAGGGCCTTAATAATTACTTCCTGATTCATTGAGAACAATTGTATTTCTTGACTCATTCATCCTTAACCGTGTAGTCTTAGGTAAATTACTTAACTTCCTTACTCCTCACTTCTGTTAGGGTAAATTGTGGCTAAATATGGGACCTTCTCATAGTGTTTACTGTGAGGATTAAAAGAAGCATTACACCTAACACAGTTAGAATAGTTCTCAGCACCTGGTAAGCATTCAATAAATATTAGCCATTATTGCCAAATTTGTCACCATAATTTCAATTCAGAAAATTCAAGGTAGTTCTTAAGCTTGTGCTATCAATCAAAGCAGAGCTAGATATTATGACAATAACAATTAGTTTTATCCCAAATAATCTTTTAAATGAAGAGCATTTCTTCATCAAACTCTTAACTTCCACTTCTATTTTCTACCAGGAAGTGGAGATCCTATTGCAGTGCCTTCTTGAATAATTGTCATCTTTACACAGTCATACAGAGAACAGGCAAATAATGGTGAAACAGCAAACAATGGTTTCATATTATTGCAGAGAATGGTGGTGAGCACCAGGATTATTACCAAGTACAGATCCTGTGACCCTTTAAACAGAAGGATAGTGCATAAAAGATTTCAATGTTTTAGGAAGAATTGAAAGTAACTTATCCTAAGAGGTTTAGTTACTTAAAATATTCCCTGTGGATGATATATAATATCAAAGTTTTATATTTTCTCAATAAGAAATGAGACTTCTGAGCATAAGAAAAAGAAATCAACACTTGCTATGGACTGAATTGTGTCTCCTCTCCCAGCAATTTGTACACTGAATCTCTACTGCCCAAAGTGACTGTATCTGGAGCTAGGGCCTTCTGGAAATGATCATGATTACATGACGTCATAAGGGTAGGGACCTAATCCAACAGGATTCAGTTCAGTTCACTCAGTTGTGTCCGACTCTTTGTGACATCATGAATCGCAGCACGAAATTCCTCCCTATCCGTCACCAACTCCCGGAGTTTACTCAGACTCATGTCCATCCAGTCAGTGATGCCATCCAACCATCTCATCCTCTGTCATCCCCTTCTCCTCCCACCTTCAATCTTTCCCAGCATCAGGGAAAGATGTCTTTTCAAATGATTACTCCCTTATAAAAAGAGACACCAGGGAGCTCTCTCCCCCTCTCTTTTCATGCTCAGCAGACAGACCAGGTGAGAACAAAGCAGCCATCCATGGGCCAGGAAGAGAGCTCTCATCAGGAACAGAAGCCTACCAGGGCCTTGATCATAAACTTCCCAGCTTCCAGAATTGTTAAGAAAACACAATTTGTTGTTTAAGCCATGCACTCTATGGTAGTCTGCTATGGCAGTAAGAACAGACTGTATAACAACTCATTCAGTATTTAAATCATTAACAACCACTAATTTCACAGAACTCTATGAAAGAATAACATGTCCAAAAAGGACCTGTGATAACTATCATTAACCTTTGCTCTTGTGACGTTAGCATTTTCTCCTGGACTCTGAGATCATAATATAAAAATGAAACGAAAACCCACAGTGGCCCCTGGACATGAACAATCCAGTCCCATCCCTGAGCTGCTGCCACCAAGGTTATACTTCAGTGACCCTGTAACAGCTGGTCAATGACACACAAAGGGGAAGTCCACTGTCAACCTGGACTCTATTTAGAAACGTGACTCTTGTACTAAAGAAACAGTGACTCCTGAACTAAAAGGAGTTTGCAGTGAAAGGGTACTGGACAGAGAAGCAGCTCTGGCTTCACAGGAACCTGAGTCCACCCCCCTCCTGCCACTCCCATTACAGAGGGACTCCTGTGATCTTGTCTCCTCCAACTGTCTTCCTGCCAGAATTGCCAGATGAGCCCACAGTAACATACAAAGTGTTTAGCACAGTGCTAGGTACACAGTAGGGACTCAGTACATGTAACCTCTACAGCCACACAACCAACCCTACCCCTACCATAGCAAGGGGAAAAAAGAAAGTTTAAAAGGAATAAAACTAAGCCTGTTAGTTAAGATTGAGACTTTTAGACCAGGCCAAAATCCAAAACGCCCAAGTTATGTTGAAGCCCGGCATGCTACAGTCAGTCCATGGGGTCACAAAGAGCAGGACACAACTTCTAAACTGTTGTTTAAAAGAAACAAACCTAAAACAAAGTGCTAAAAAAAAAAAAAAATCATAAAATAATGAATGAACAAAAGCTATCAGGCAAATGAAAACAAAATTGTAATAAATGTGGAATAATAATTCCATTTTGCCTGGCAGTAAAGATAAAATGAAATTAAAAAAAAAAAAACAAACCCAAAGGAGATAAATAGCTCTCCTAGGATCACTGTCTAAAAGAGGAAGAGTTGAAATTATAATTCAGCTCTGATTGTAAAGCCTGTACTTTCAGTTACTATACAATACTTCCTCCAAATTCACAACTGCCCGCCTAAAATTTCCTCTTGAATCTCCTGGTCAGATCGATCACATAACCTTACTCATTATCTCTACCTCAACCCAGAACCTGCTCCACCTTCTCCATTCTGATAGCAGATACATGACCTCCCAATGGCTTACGAAGATCCCTTGGAATCACCCTCAATTTCTCCTTCATGGATGCTCCAACCCAACCCAGCACTTCCACAGCTGACCTTCTCATTTTACATCAGAATTTAGTGTCTTCTCTCTCATCCTTCCGATTCTATTGGATTTAAGCCCTCATTTTTTTCTTACTCCTGGGGTTTAGTCTATTTCCTCTTCACAGTCATCCTGCGTACTGTTCTCAGACATCTCCCTCCCCCTGCCACCGGCCCCAATCCCAAACAAAACCCAGTGTCATAGCCCTGCGTGACCATGTTAGTTCCCGTTCCCGCGGTTCAGCTCCTTAGACTGACCATATGATCCTCTCCATTTTTATGTGCTGCCCCTGCCCCAAATCCCTCTTCCCACCTGTCAAACTTCAGTCATCGTTCAAGTTCTAGGTCAAACGGCTCTTCCTCTGAAAAGCCTTCCCTGACACCAAGGTCACTCCCATAGTTCCTCTGCACTCCTACCTGTACGCCAGATGGTAATTACTCTGCTCTTACATGTTTCTGAGTCTTTCCCCACATAAAACAATGACTAGCTTAGCAGATGATTAAAGTCTAATGAGGAATGAGCTAAGGAATTAAAGGGTTATATGACCTCCAAGCAAAGTGATTTACATTGAGCCTTAGTGTTAATTCAAAGCCTTCTCAACCAGTCATTTAAACTGTTTTCCACTCTCCTCTCATTTGAGTATTACGCTGGAGAACTGCATGGTAATAAAGATGACCTTGTAGGATACCCACAACACTGCGTCTCCTGCCCGCGGGGACTTCCTACTCTGCCTTCATCCCTGGACACAGTGGTAGGCTAATGAGATTGAGCTGCTAGGGCAGAGCTGAGGTGCTTACACCTGTGAAAGACATTTTCTTTTGAGACAGGAAAGCAACACTGTGCCAGGACTTCTCTTATCTTCAGAGCTAGGCTCAATGGAGTGTTTAGTTAGGCCTCAGCTAAAGCCAATAGAGTTTTGCTAAAGCACACAAAATGATGATTGTCCTCGGACTCTCACTGCCTCGACCCTAATCCACTTTTATTCCTCCAAAGTTGGTGCCATCCTCTTCCCTCGCTGTCTTACTGAGCCCAGCCTGCTAGACCAGGAAGCACAAATGCCCCATATCTCTGCCTCCCCGAAGCTCAGAAGCATTGGTTTCTCCAGTCCCAGGCATATCAGTCCGTCTCTGGAGTCTGACCTGCCACCCTCACCTTTATCATCACAGTTGTCATGGTGAGCTGTGCTCAGCTCTTTATGCTGACATCAGGTGATTTACAGGCTTTAGCTTCATAGCCACCTGCTGAGGGAGACACTGCTATTAAACTTACAGAGAAGTGAAGTAACCTGCCTGAGGTCTCACAGTAAGTCAGTGGGGGGACTGGAATCCAAGCTCTGGACTGTCTGATTCTAGAAGCAAACAAGAAACCATTACGCTAAAAGGCAGGATTGGGAATACCTCCCATGACTAAGGCTCCTCTAGACTGGGAGAAGGTGGGCACCCAACGTGAAGATCCTGATTTTCTCACATCACTCTTGGCCTTCATCATTTGTTTACAAGACCCCTTACTTTTCAGGCTTTAAGACCTTTTCACTGTGAGCTTTACAGGCAAAGGAGACTTGGGAGAAATAAATAATGGCTGCTTAGTCACAGCGATTCACCTGATGTTAAAGCTTCAGCCTGTGAGTTACTTTATCCATTCCACGACAAGCGTTTATTCTTCCCAGTCCTGTGCCTGACTCCCGAGGCAGGGCTGCTGTATTCGCTCATGGCCGCATCCCTCCCACTCACGTGTGCTCTGACCCTTGGCAGTTCACAGCCTGCCTGGCAGCCTTGGGAGATTTTGTACACTCTATTCATCAAGAGACAACTTTTGGAAACCAGAAGCCACAGCTGACCACAGATCTGTCAAAGTTTTATCCAGCATATATTTGGACTAGCAAGACTGCTTTCCCAAAGCCCAAAGTCTGGGTTTTTGGAGTGTGTGTGTGTACTGAGGACAGTTTTGTCAAAACCAATGACTTCCTTATATGTCTATATGTCTAGGAATAATAATAATAATGTGAAGTGTGAAACCAGGGACAATTTCACTTGTGATTCTAATCAGAGTAGGGGCATCACTGGTTGTTTACTAATTAATTCTACTCTATCAACATTTTTGAGATGAACATTCTAAGCCAGATTGAAATGATCATGTATGTCTTGACCATACTCTTAGTAACACTGCTGCCCCTGAGTTGACAACACACTCAGACTGGAGGAGTGGGAAGGGAGGCAAAGCAGAAAAGTTATGACTGGAGGGGCAAGAAAGTCTGGTGAATTTATCTGAGAAACAAGGCAAATATAATCTAATTGAACATCAAAATCTTTTTCATATTATCTTATGGTTGTTTCTAATATATTACATTCTGACAGATCTCCTGACAGCTTTGAACTTAGCCACAAAACCCAATATGAATGAACTGAATGAGAGATTTGAGAAATTTAATTTTTTTCTTCATGAGCTATAGGAGTCAATCATACAATTCACTGATAATCTTTCATAATTTTACAGACTCTAGAAAGCCTCTGATCCATACCTCAAACTTAATCTGTATCACCTTCAAAAAGGGAAACCTTATATCTTCCTAAACACAGAAAACTACTTGCCTGCTCAATATTCCTCACATATTCCTTAGAATTTGTCAGCATACTGTAAGATTATTAGTTTTATAACATATGAAGACCAAGTAGTTTTAAGGTACAACCATTATATAGATTATCTTTGTGTCCTTGTTCATCTAACTGAGAAACTGCTTAAAAATGAGATTTTCAGACTTGTTTCACTGGATGTTGTAAGGGCAGATATTACCTGATAATTTGGTAATATCTAACTAATTTGCAGTATACCTGCAGCACATACACTGAAATGCACAGACTATTCTCTTACCATTCAACCAACAGCTGTTAGACATTAACTATGTGCCAGGCACTTTTCTAGGTACTAGGCTACAGAAGTTAAAAAAAAATGACATAAGTCCTTTCTTATAGTAAGCTTATATTCCAGTGAAAGCAGACAAGACAATAAACAAGTAGAATATCAATATATACATGCTTAGATGTTGCAAATAACATGGAGAAAAATAGAGGGTGCTAGTTTGGGGAGCTGCAAATCTGAGGAAGATGGCCAGGGAAGGCATCACTAAAGAGGTGGCATTTAAACAATACCTGAAGGAGGAGAGAAAATTATTTACATACATCTCTCAGGCCAAATATTCCAGGTGGAGGGCATAGCAATGTAAGTTCTAGGAGGTTAGAAAATTGATCTTTCACTTCAATAGCCCCAGGGTTTCTATTTCTAGCTCAATAGTGACCCCACATCAAATACTAAGTGAATGAATATGTGAATTAAAATAGCGTGAAATAGCTTCTTAAAAAAGGAGGTGGTGGTAGTAGTGGCCAATTACTCTACTAAAGTCAAAAATTTATATTACATAAATTTCACATGCCTTGATTCTTGCAGATGTTTTACAAGAGAGGTTAGTAACCAGGATCTATTCCAAGTTCTTACAGACTCTTAATGACTCCAAGGTTAACAAATGGTCAATGCCACACAGTATTTTCAAAAAGATGTCAGTATCTGCTCCAACACTTACATTTACCCTCTGGTTCTATGTCAAGTGGACAGTGAGTACAGCATGCATGTACCCTGCTTGTATGTGGAAGCAGAAAGGCTCTTCCTCTACATGAGAGCTGGGTATGTGCCCAGCTCTGAAACCTGAAAAAACCTACCACCTGAATCCAAAGCATAGGGACGGCTCTCTATTTAACAGCATTGCCATTTGTTGAAGACAGTAAACATGGACGTTGGTGACCCTGTACATAAACAGCTGATACGGCAGAAAGGAAAAAGAGTCCGTTAACTATCCCATCTTTAAAGGTTCAGTTCCTTCCTTAAGCTAAATTATCCCAATGCATTTAAAAAAAAAAATAAAGTAAAAGACAATGCATAAAATAACTTACATCAGCAACTATGGCAGGCTTACCCAACAAGAAAGTACAACCATTGTGTTAATTTGCTCCTAAACGGGATAATACAGAGTGAAGTGCTTAGAACATTGCTTTGCCCATAGTCAGTGGTCAATTAACATGATTATCATTAATAATATTATTAGTATTTAATTAAAGGCTTGAGTATAGTCAGAAAATTATGCATCTGTTTTATATTTAGACCTATGTACTGGCATAAAAAGAATTAGAAAACTATGACCATACTCTTTAAAAGCTTGAAATATATGCAACTAGAAAGTTCTATAAAGTCCCACTAGAAGAAGTTCAATAACATATAAAATAGCTAAAACACGATAGTTATGCAAGGTACAATATATAGTAAAAAAAAAATGAGAGTTTCCAAGAGGGAAAAGATCATAAAACTAGGAAGGCTTCAAAAAGGACTGGTACTGAACGTGACAGAGCTGGACGAAGTACATCAGTGAGACAGTTTTGGGTAACTAAAATCTAAATTTACTAAAGTCTGCAGTAGGATGATAGCAGAAGCAGCAAATTTAAAGGCAAGGATCCAAGACCTCTGCTGAAGACAGAGGAGTACTGGACCTGTGACTATGTGGGTTTAGGGACAGGGTGTGAGGCAACCTCCACCTACAAACCTGAGGCCACCGCTAGAGGACTAGGCTGAGTCCAGACTGCCCAGCGGCGTCTACAAGTGGCTCAACAGGCCAGCGTGGAGACGAGGCAGCGCACAGCACTGGACCACCAGGAAGAGAACATTTTATCCTGCGAAAGATTCAGTAGTTAAGGCTGGGAGTCAGAAAGATGCCAGAGCCTCCAGCAGCAGCAGAAAGTATCAAAAAAAAAAAAAGACCTGAAAAATAATGCTGTGGGGGTGGGGAAGGGTGGAAGGCATATTGGTGCAACTGACTGGTACACAGCAATTACTCAGAGGAGTGAAAGCTGATGGACAACTTACTGTATAGAAGTTGAGTTTTAGATGATAGGAAAGCATCTACTATCTTAAAGAGTGAGTTGGGAATGTGGAACCCATAATATCAACACAGGAGAGTAGAAATCATGAGAACAAATACAATTCTCCCCACCTAGCCCAGGAAAAAAACAAAATTAAAGCTTAGAAGAGAGATGGTAAAAAAAAATGCAGAAGTCAAGAGAGAAGTTTGAAGGAATGGCCTGAATTAGAGTCGGATGAAATAGACTAGTTGAGGACATTTTTTCATGAGAAAACCTTTTAAGGCAGAAAAATAAAGCTTTCAGAGTATATATGCCCAACCAAATGAACAGAACAGTCCCACACGTCAAGAATTATGCCTGATTTTATGTGATAAATTGAAGGATAATGTAGAAACAGCAGGCCACATGACATAATCCTATCACAATGCATTAAAGCATGACTCAGATATTTAATCCACAGAAAGTTATTAACAGACCCGCTGTTTGCAAAACAATACAAACATAACATGTCACCCAAGCAAAGATCTTTACTCTCCTTCTTTCTACTTTGCTTTCTAAAATGTGGTCTTGAAAAAAAAAAAAGAAAACTTCAATGATTTCAATATTAATTTCAGCCTACATTCAACAGTAAATAATCAATCTCACCAGCCAATTGCTTTCAACTTTGCTTTGTTGGAATTTCTGGGATGTATTCTCTTTTTTTCTTTATACTTGGAAAGCTTTAAACTTTGAAAGCTTGGTAATAGTTGATATTATTGACCGCTTTTGTGTTTTCAAAAAGCACACTCCAAAGATCTTTGAGATAATAGCCATTCCTCCACCCTACCTGCCATTTTTTAAAAAACACTATTTCATTGTCATCATAGTTTCTGCAAAGCTGTTTATGGGTAGTTCATCAGATGCCCTTTGATTTTCTCTTAGTACTAAAATTTGTTAGAAATAGCCCTTTTGTATTCAAAGGCACAGCTTACATCAGATGATTTTAGATGATTTTAGATGACTCTTTCACAAACGTAAGGGCACATCTGCATGTTTGTGTATTTCTGAAGATTAATTTCTACTCACAGAACTTAAGTGGAAAAGAACATGCCAAAAGACATTGGTTTAAAATTTTAAAAGAAAATACAATTAATCCAGAAAAAATAAGAGCATAAAAATAAAAGTGCAGAGTAAAATAAAATATAAATACAGTAAACAAAATGTTACTTCGTTAAAACTATGACTGTCAGCAACAAGAAAAGAGATCAGAATTAAGGAACCTGTAGTATTAAATACAGCAGGGGTGAGAAGGAAGAAAAACAGAGCCTAGAATATGCTGGGTGTGCGAGTCGTTCAGTTGTGTCCGACTCTTTACGACCCCATGGACTGTAGCCTGCCAGGCTCCTCTGTCCATGGAATTTTCCAGGCAAGAATACTGGAGTTGGTTGCCATTTCCTTCTCCAGGGGGCCTTCCCAACCCAGGGATCGAACTTGGGTCTCCCGCATTGCAGGCAGATGCTTTATTGTCTGAGCTACTAGCTTACCAAATAAGTTGTGACCACAGGATAATAAAATAATTTGAACTTTGACCCATGATTAATCTGATGATGAGCAGATGTTGGGTCTGTTACCAAATCCCTTTTGCCACCTGTCCCTGGCACCACTGCTCTGCAGTCCCCATCTCTTCTAGTTCCCTGGATGAGTCTGTTCATCCTCTAGCTGGAAGCTCAGGTGGTCCCTGACATCCCCAGGCTGGGTTAGGTTCTTCTGTGGGTTCTCAATGCCCCATGTGTGTACTCCTTCAATACCACCCTCTATTAGAATTGCCGTGTGTTAATCTACCCTCTCCCGCCTCCCACTAGCCTGCAGCTAACCCTGGAGGGCTGGGTCGTAACCTTTATTCATCTTTTTAGCATATAGCAAATATGCTATATGCCTGGCAAATAGCAGTTTTAAAATATATAAATTAATGATGCATGTTCTACATCATTGATGTATGGTCTGAAATATGATTTAAAATATGGGGTTATATATTAAGAAGAAACCCAGCCACTTAATAGATAAAGCAAGGCAACTTACAGAGAGAATCTGCAGACTCAGAGCTATACAACTTTATAGCATAAGAAGGGAAATCATTATTGTGTGACCAGCATAATCATGCTTTCCATGATAAAACTAGTAACACCTGGATTTGAAAGACAGAGAAACCCAAATGGAAAGACCCGAGTTAAGGTGTAAAAGCTAATTCTTCATGGGGTTTAAATCATAAAGGAATAGTCTCCTCACCCTATGGAGCTCCTTTAACTCAGGCAGCTATGAATCCACATTGCAATGCTAAGGAGACATTTAATAGGGTGAAGCCTAACCCGACAGTGATGGGGTGGAGAGGGGAGAGTGCTTTTCCCTGTTTGGATGGATTCAAAACCAGAGTGTAAATACCAACCACCCTGGAGCAGCAGTCTGCTGCTTTATGCTCATCTGGAATCTCTTCTGGCTTCTGTAGCTCTGCTTTTCTTTCCCTCTCAGTTCTGATCCACTTGTCAAATTGACCTTGCCTGGGGAGCACTAGGCACAGTTCATAAAAGGAAAAAATCCAGACTGCACAGCACTCCAAGCAGAGAGGAGTGGAACATGCCACAGGTAGCCCTGTTCTCCAGTAACCTACCAGCTGGAGGGAGACCTCCCAGAGGTGGGGAACTTCAAGCATAGGTGCAAACTTTAAACACAGAGAAATGCGTGCGGCTTGTTAACTTCCAGTAAGTCACTGAAATTTCTGCTGGAAAAACCTTGTCAGCAGAAGAAATGACCTCACATGACCATGATGGCAAGGGAGAGAAAGAGGCCTGTGTTCAAAGTGTTAGGTAGGCAGAATAGGGAAAAGGAGTCCAAAACGGTGGTGGCTGAAAGACAAGGAAGGGAAAAGCCCGCAAAAACAGATCAAAAGAAGGTCCTAGGACAGGAGTGAGGACCTCAGGTAAAACAAACAACACTCCTGGCTGGCCCCATTTACACAGGACAGGCCCAGGGAGAGATAAACATATAAATAGAGAACCCAAAGCTAGCTCTCTCCCCCATCCCTCCACGTCTTTGGATCTACGTGCCCTCACGCCTCGAAGATGGATTTTCCTGCTATCTTCTAAATAAAATAGAGCTGTAACACTGATTTGTCTAAGAGCTATAACATGGTCCATTTGAGACTTGAGAGCTATAACATGGTCTATCCAAGACCTGAGAGCTGTGACATGCCGAGGGGGCTTTAATGTCCATCACTCCAAATCTTTGTTGTGACGGGACAAAGAACCGAGGAACATACACTCGCGTGACAAAAGAATGTAGACAATGTCAACAGACTTTTGAAAATCTGGGTTCTTGAATACAAATAATCAGAGACGGGATATGGGGCTGGGTTCTCCAATTGAAACACTAACTTTTATAAAATGCAGTAGAACTTTAGAAAAGTTATAAGTCATCCACTGGAAAGATTGTGACAACCTAAGTCAGTTCTGGTTTTAAAATATCAGACACCCTGGAAACACTGAGACACATGACCAGACATTTCATCTTTCCAAGGCACATAAAGAGAATATCCTATCTTGGCAAACTTTGCATAAATGGACATTCAAGCAAAGGAGGAGCTGGCACCAACATCCTTGCTAAGTGTTCTAGAGGATGATTGCTGAAAGTGCTTGGATCTTGGCTTCCTGATCAGCTAGTCCCGTGACGCAGCTTTCTAGCTGATTGTGTGGCAAATACCACAGTTGCTCAACTTTTGCAAGGGCCTTGGGTAACAAAAGAAAAGTCAGACATCGCAGCTCAGGTCTTGTGTTTTTCCTGGCAGCATACTGGTAGCATCTGTCTATAAAATTCAGCAGCAGTGTTCTTTTAACGTGGAAAGCAGTGAATGCCCTAGCACTTAACAGTCTCATAACTGGGCACATAAAAAGAACCCTATGATTACTCTCCTGGTATTTTTTAAGTTGTAAAATGTAAGCTGAGCCATCACGCCTCTCATACATATATTCCTCCAGTGTCAGATGAAACTGTCATTACACCAAGAAATGAAAATCTCCCTAATCCTAGGCTGGACTTCATTGTGGGTGAAAATTTGGTTCTGTGTTTATCAGTTCAGTTCAGTTGCTCAGTCGTGTCAGACTCTTTGCGACCCCATGAATCACAGCACGCCAGGCCTCCCCGTCCAGCACCAACTCCCAGAGTTCACTCAAACTCACATCCATTGAATCAGTGATGCCATCCAGCCATCTCATCCTCTGTCGTCCCCTCCTCCTACTGCCCCCAATCCCTCCCAGCATCAGAGTCTTTTCCAATGAGTCAACTCTTCGCATGAGGTGGCCAAAGTACTGGAGTTTCAGCTTTAGCATCATTCCTTCCAAAGAACAATATCACATACTAAATTCTGTCTCCCAATCCATTAGCAAAACTCATAAAGGCATGCAAGAGAGCATGGCTATTATAGAAATGTCCATTTGCTCAATGTTAAGTGTCCATTATCCTAGGGGAAAAAAGTAACATTTCAACAACAGTGTCTTTGAAAGGGACCTACCTAGCTGCTTCTCCCGCTCCTCACGCCGCTCCCTCGCGAGCCTCTGCCGGTCATCAACACGCAGCACAGGTGGAGGGTCTGAAAAGGAGATGGGAGACATAGAGGAGCAGATTTTTAAAAATGATATACACTGATAAATATCTGCCTGGTACATCTGATGAATGAATTATTACTACATCATACCTATAGTAACATTACAACAATTATGACCATACTTGTAGTGATGTACTTTATTATAATTTTCCTGAGAATTTCCCAGTATTTTCTTCAATTTAAAAATATTATATATGAGGTTAGATTCTATGAGTTCTCATCACAAGGGAAAAAAATCATTTTTTTTTGCATCTTTATAAGATGCTGGATGTAAACTAGATATATTGGAATAAATATGTCATAATACAAGTCAAGTCATTACGCTGTACACCTTAAACTTACAGTTTAATCGATGCTGTATGTTAAATACATCTCAATAAGACTCAAAAAAAAAAAAGAAAAGAAAAGAAAAAAGACACTCAGCCAAAACAAATTATGTCAAAACATAACTGTGCCTTTGGCTTATTATCATCAAACACTATTCATGAGGTTTTATGTTCCTAAACTACTGAACTTTTATTATTTTTATGTTTTAAAAAGTCTCCTGGGGCTTCCCTGGTGGCTTAGTGGTAAAGAATCCGCCTGCCAATGCAGGAGACACAGGTTTGATCCCTGGTTTGAGAGATCCCACATGCTATGGAGTAACCATGCCCATGCGCCCCAACTACTGAGCTTGTGCTCTAGGGCTCGGGAGCCCCAATTACTGAGCCCACGTGCCCCAACTACTGAAGGCTATGGGCCCCGAAAGTCTTGCTCTGCAGCTACAGAGTAGTCCCTGCTCACCACAACTAGAGGAAAGTCAGAGCACAGCCAAATAAAAAATAAGAAAATAAAATTTAAAAAAGTCTGCTCCTTAACAACAAATAGAATCCTAAGTGAATGTATTCTACTAAATAGATGGTCAGTCACCAGTTAGACATGAAGAGCCCAGCTTTGAAATCAGACAGGCATGAAATCACTTCTGGTTCTGTCACGCTCACTTGCTATGAGACTTGGCTGAGCTACTCACCCAGCTCTCTAAGTCTTAAGCTGTGACATTGGTTTCATGGGTTTTTACTGGTTGTCTATGAGGATAAAATAGACCTTATCTAACATCACCATATGGATTAAATAAAATGGTGCTTATAACAGCATTAGCACAGTGCCTAGCACTTGATAAATCTCAGTAACTATCTGCATTCATTGAATACACTAAATATCTACTGTGATCAGGCAGTATTTTATGTGCTGAAAGGAGAGCTATCAATAAAAAAGACAGAAATCTCTGCTCAAATAAAGCTTGCTTAGGGAAAACATATGTAAAATATAGAGAATGGGGAAAGGGGCAATATATAGAATGTTCTGGAGAAGGAAATGGCAACCCACTCCAGTATTCTTGCCTGGAGAATTCCATAGACAGAGGAGCCTGGCGGGCTACAATCCATGGGGTTGCACAGAGTTGGACCAGACAAAGACAACTTAGCATGCACGTACATAGAATGTTGTTGCTTTAATGGCTAAGCTGTGTCAGACTCTTTTGTGACCTCATGGCCTGGGGCCTGCCAGGCTCCTCTGTCCATGGGATCTCCCAGGCAAGAACACTGGACTGGGTTGCCATTTCCTTTTCCAGGGGATCTTCCTGATCCAGGGATTGAACCCACATCTCCTACACTGGCAGGAGGGTTCTTTACCACTGACCCACCTGGGAATGTTAGACTGAGATAAATGCTAAGGAGACAACAAAGCAACAAACAGACTGTGAAATGGCAGGAATGGAAGGCTGGGCATTTTGGATAGGTGCCAAGGGAATTCTAAGTTAGATGGTAGCTTTTATGTGTAAAAACTTGATGGAAATCAGGGAGCTGTCTGTGCAGACATTCCAAGAGGTGAAAAGCAAGTGCAAAGGCCCTGAGGTTGCAAGTACCTAAGATGTTCAAGAAACGACATGAAGATCTGAGCCACTGGAGCAGAGTGAGATCATTTAAGCGATGGGGCCAGAGGCTAGGGTCCTGGTGAGGACTTCGGATTATGCTGTGAGTGAGATGCCACTAATGGCTTTCCAGCAAAGGTCTATAAAAATAAGCTCACTCTGCTGTTGCTAAATAAAAACAAAAGCATAGTAATGATAACAATGATGATGATAATAATTACACTTAACATCAGCATTATTTTCCTTGCTATTAAATTAACAATTTAAAATCTCACATTAAAAAGAAAAACCTACTGGAATAATACTTTAGAGGCAACATAGTAGTACTTCAACAGATTTAAAGGCCTTGCATCCCAAATGCCTCCTAAATGTTACAGAATTTGTACATTTAAGAGAATAAAACTGTATGAAAGTGCATTAGAAGCTGCATAAACCTGGCAGTGGGGTCATGGGCAGGACCAGGAGATGATATTTTGTGTTTTTCCTTTGCTTTAAGGTATTTTTTTTTCTAATTGATAATATGAACCCCTAACTAGCTCATATTCGTTATGATAATTATTTCCCCCATTTGCTAATCATTTATGAGGTTTCAAATATTTTTTATGTAGAAAAAATACAGCCTTTGGTCTCAAAAGGTTTTCTTCTGACCCTAGAAAAGGGGCACTCAGACCCCCCCTTAGGCACTTTGTTAAGGGTCACAGACAGGGGAGCTTTGCTGTTGTTTGTTTTTGGAAATGACAGCCCTATCGAAATGATATTTTGAAGAAAAAAATGATCTAAGAACCCAAGCCAAAATGAAGTTAGAAGCAAGACTTCTAGCAATTACTTATTGTTTTAAAAAAGTCCTTTAATAGTGAGGTTTTACTCCCTTATGAAAACTTTGCACTTATTATGAAACTTGAAAACCATAGTAACTAAAATAATATAAATAACTTTTATTTATAAAAGTTACATGGGCACATTATAGAAAGTCTATAAGTAGACACAATGAAGTAAAATTCTGCTCATAGAATACCAAGTATGTGACATTTCTACAAATTTCACACAAATTTTGACAAAAATTTTCAAAAGGATGTTTTAATAACAACATAGTCATCCTCACCTACCCTCTTCCACCCCAACCAACCCTGAGAGCCCCAAGTCAATACCTGGTGTTCCTGCAGTCATGAGACAACACTCAATTATGCAGTGGAACATTTGCCTTTCAGATGCATAAAGAAAGGGCATAGTTCACCTCTGATTTCTGTGATATCATTCCATATGAAAATTACACTCTTCACATGTAATAAACTGTATCCTGTCTGGTAACACCAGTACCTCAGAAACCAGGCTGTATATAGTGCTATCAAGATATATCAATAAACACTATAAATAAGGCCAACGCTTATGAGTTCAGTAATTCTCCCTGGCCACCTTTATCGCTTTAGCACTGATCTCAACCACTATTTATTTATAATTCGATTTGAGAAAGTAAAGAACAAATATAACACATTTCTAAAATACAACGCATTTCTAAAATATAATGCATTTCTAAAATATAACGTGCATAATGACTATTATATGCTAGATGAGTTTGGTTGGTTTCAGGACCTGCCACTAAAAAACACTGTGAAGTGAAAAAGGTATTCAGTTTGAATTCTGTTTCCATCCTTCTGGTCACATTGATAAGAAGGTCACTTTGGTACCAGAATGTTACTAAACACCCTGTGGCAGATTAAAAATGGCTGTGAATATGGGTAGGGAGGAGCAGAGCCTGGTCAGTTTTGTTCATTGCTATATTCCCAAAGCCTAGGACTATACCTGGCAGAAAGGAGGGTATTCAATAAATATTTATTAAATGAATGAAAGAAACAAAGGAGCCAGCAACCTTGGTTAACATTTGGAGCCTACACACTCCTAAATGTTAACGGAATTAACATTCACTATGAGGGCAAACTCATACCAAACTTGTATTTGACAACAGATTTTTGCCAGTCTATGTCCGATGCAGGATACATCATGCTTGGGGCTGGTGCACGGGAATGATCCAGAGAGATGTTATGGGGAGGGAGGTGGGAGGGGGGTTCATGTTTGGGAACGCATGTACACCCCTGGTGGATTCATGTCAATGTATGGCAAAAACCAATACAGTACTGTAATGTAAAATAAAGTAAAAATAAAAATAAATAAAATAAATAAAAATAAAAAATTATAAAAAAATAAAAAATAAATAAAAGGTATTAGTAAATACTCATGATTACAATTCTAAGGTTTAATAATTAAAAACTGATTAAAAATGACCTTTAAAGGTAGGATTTCAGAAAAAAAATACAATTGAATAATTGCAAGTAAATAGCGAATTTTCTGAAATTTTTTTTTTTCTCCGCCTCATTTCTATCCTATCACTTTTTTTCTGGAACAAAATGAAGGTATAGAAAATAGTTTGACATCATGAATATTTCACACTGTTTCTCAATAGATCTAACAATTAGAATAGAATTGTTACGTAATTTTTAGAAGGAAAAGTTTTTTAGAGAAATAGGATTTCAGTGGAGACACACTTGCAGCTACACTCTGCATCCAACCTTCTACCTGTGATAATTGAAAAGTAAAGGGACCACCCAAACCAGGGTACTTTTTTTTTTTTTTTTTTTAATTTTAAAATCTTTAATTCTTACATGTGTTCCCAAACATGAAACCCCCTCCCACCTCCTTGAGAGTGAAAGGGCATGCTGATAATAGCCTGTGGTTACATGTGAAAACATGCAATCCTGAAAAAGCTGGAACTAAAAAGTGACCCTCAAAGATCTAGAAAAATAAATTCACTGTGACAAGGCTTTTTATAAGAACTCACTATACCCTGACTCTATCTGAACAACTACTGTCAGGATATTCGCATTTGGTCAGGGCAATACTCAAAATATCCCCCAAAGAGCATGTACTTTTTCTCAAGTTCCTGAAGTAAGAAAATTTTAAAAAATGCTTTAGACAGATGTTCCCATGACTCACATCCCATAAAATCAAAAGGTTTTACTCAAACCCATAACTCCAACATGGAACCTCTGATATCATCTTCAGAGATACTCAGGAAAATAACATGGTGGTTTTAAAAATAAGAGTCTTTGCTGTATCTGTGCTTATGTGTATAAACAAGAAAGCAGACACAAGTATACTTAAAAGACACAATCTGAAATGAAAGGTCTCCTCACTGAACTTGACTCTAGCAATATAAATCAAAGAGTCAACTGGGGTAGAAAAGATTTTTCTTTTGGCCTCTCTATTTCTATGCACTCTGCATATCTCTCTTCTCACAATAGAAATACTATGTTAGAATGATCTATTCATATACTGATTTTTTTCTACTATACTTGTCAGCTAGAGAGTAGGATTGGAGAAGGAAATGGCAACCCACTCCAGCATTCTTGCCTGGAGAATCCCAGGGACAGAGGAGCCTGGTGGGCTGCTGTCTATGGGGTCTCACAGAGTCGGACACGACTGAAGCGATTCAGCAGCAGCAGCAGCAGACAGTAGGATTGTCTTTCAATAATATATTCCTAGTACCTACATAGCGCTATTACCAGATGAATAAACAAATTATCAGGATATAAAAGTATAAACTGCACAATAAAGAATGAGAGGAATTAGAAATGATGGTTGATGCAAAAGGGAAAATCAGTATAAACCATTTAGCTATGTTCAATTCTCATGTTAAAACAAAGGGGATTTTCATGCTAAACAGCTTCTACTTCTACAAGGATGCCCACTGGAGTACAGGGTAAGAAAGTCCACTAGAATAAGCCCTGTGAGGACAGCAGTCCTGTTGCTTTGCCCACACAGTATCTCTCAGAGTCCCCCAACATTGGGCAATTACTCAAGAAACATTACATGTTGGCTGCGCTTTGGGTGGATATATGGACGGATAAATGAATGAAAATGTAAACTGACTAAACGGGGAAGATCTCAGCCTGTGAATTAAAACTCCACTGAAACTATACATCATTTGCTACTAACGGTAGCAAATGCAGTGCTTGTAACTGTAACTGTTATACATCATCTGAATGGCAAGGCAGACTTATCTGCTCCGTTCAAGACCTCCTCCCCATAGGGAAAAAGGGCCCACAAAACTAGGCGGGACAGGGAATGTTTTCTATGGGGCTATATACAGTTATTTCCATCTTTAGTCCCACTGATGCACTGTTCTTGAGTGACTCTGGCCTTGGATGCAGCCTGAAATAGGCTTCCAAGAACCTCAAGAGGTGTTCGGTTTGCCTTTTCCTTCCTTTGGCTATCTCTGGTCATCATACTGTAAGTTAGTCTCTCCCAAAGACCACATCATGGTTGCTGGATACCCGGAAGCTACTGAATTGTTCACTCCATTGTTTGTAGTTTGCTTACAGAGTGTTTGCTTCTTTGTATCACTGAATGGAACAGACCATGAATCACAGGCTATTAAATGAAATTACTGTGTAGGTGTACAATCATTGCAGGCAACAGAGAACAAAAACATAATTCTATACCAGTATTGCTGCGTGTAATGATTTCCTTAAGTGGGTTTTGAAAAAGTCACAAAAGAGATATGCACTAATGCTGGGCATACAGGTACAAAAAAACTGTGTCATTTCTATCATTTCAGGCGAATGGAAAAATTATTACCTCTCGCACACTGCTTGACAGTTAACAGTGCACTCACAGATACCATCTTGCCTGTCAAAATGATTCTGAGAGGTGAGTAGAGCTTAGCTTTGAATCTCCATTTTAAAGAAAGAAAATCAAGGTGTGAGAGGTTTTCTGACTTCTAGAAATCCGTCTAAATGTGTGTTTTGATGGCAGGACTGAAACCAAGCTCTCCTAAATTCTAGCAGGCCTAAGACCTTTGGGATTACCCTCCTTTTTCCACAGCAAAGGCAATGCACAGTACCTGGTTTATTTCCTGAGTGGTTGCTATTTTGTCCTGAAATAGTAGTGGAGGGCCGGTGGGAGGCAGCAGTTTTCTTATCTTGTACTTTGTTGCCATCAGGTACTACACAGATGAGATAAAAGAGAAAAGACATATTTAGTTTCTCAAAATTTATTCAGAAACATTCACATATTCGAAATTTGCTGTCAACTTTTGTATCAAGTACTAGGCTAGACCCAGGAAATACAAAGATTAAGCAGCTGATAACTCCTACCCTCAATGAGCATAACGTTCAGTGGGAAGAACACACCCAAGAATCAATAGCCTCAGCTCAACTGACCAACCCTACAGCAGTGGTGTGTTCAGGGTCCATGAAGTCATTCACCCTGGCTGCTCCAGTTTATACATAGAGCAACCACGAAGAAATAAGACTGGGATCTAGAGCATCTGATCTTTGTTCTTACAAAGGTCATGCATTTGGAACCAAAAAATTCCAAGAACATAACCAAGCAGGTCACCAAAAGGGAACGAGGGATATAATTTACTGGATTTTGGAAAAGCCTCTAACAAATGTTCAGTAACAAAGATCATTCAAGAGACTAAGGCAAATGTATTCTAGGAAGCGACCAAAGGGCAGAAATATCAGGCGACTCCCTGGTTATATAAAGTCCTCCAGGTAAACTGTTCTTTACACATTTTGCTTTAATAATATATTTTTCAAAAGATATTTAAAGTATTTTGCTGCTTCTCATTAAGTGGTGTCAAAAACCGAACTCTTGATTTTCCCTGCCTCCTACCCTCTGCCTGAAAATTTATTTCACCCACAGTCTTCCCCATCCATTCAAGCAATTCCATTCTTCCAGTAGATTAGGCCTGGAGCCTTGGAATCAGCTTTGACTTCTCTCCTCCAGTCTCTCCCCAAGTTTGATTCAGTAGTAAGTTCTTTCAGCTCTACCTTAAAAAATCATCACCTCTATCACTACCTTCTGATCCTCTCTTCCCTGTGTGACTGGAATGTCCTCTTAATCAGTCTTCCAGATCCCACCACTGATTTTCAGTCTCTGCTCATCTCAGCAGCCAGAGTGATCCCATTAAATCCTAAGTCATGTCACTGTTAGAAGCCACCATCCCACTCAGAGAAAAATTCAAGGGCTGTGCACGGCCTACAGGTTACTATATGGTTTGGCCTTTACCTTGTACCACTTAACCTCTTAATTACTCTGCTCAGATCTTACATACTGACTTCGTCTGTCTCAGAGCCTTTGCATGTACCTGAAATGTTCTTCTCCCAGATGTTAACACGCGTCTGTCCTTCACCTCCACTGAGTCTCTGTTCAAGTGTGATATTAGAGTCCTCTTGATCTATCTAAAATAGCACCTGCGTCACTCATCTCTCCTCCTTACCTGCCTTGTTTGTAGCCCTTATCCCCTGACACATTG
The DNA here is from genome assembly GCF_032405125.1 of Capricornis sumatraensis. Lineage (NCBI taxonomy): Eukaryota > Metazoa > Chordata > Mammalia > Artiodactyla > Bovidae > Capricornis > Capricornis sumatraensis. The sequence goes on from NC_091081.1 coordinate 61,908,719, forward strand.
CACATTTATTATCTCCTCCACTAGGCTGAGGGAAATGGAGAATAACTAGAAAATGAGATTCAGTAGTTCAGGGTTTTTGAACCTCAAAGAGTATGACAGTTATACTTCAGGAAGACTAAATTTAAAAATGGTACCCCAGATGTACTTTAAAAAGTTATTAAATTTGCTGAACCTTTACCTTTAAGCTCTGAACAAAGAATATACCCAATTTTTATGGATGCCTCTCAATTACATATAGTATTAGCTAGCATAGGAAACCACAGACTGAACAGCAGAAAGCATCCTATGCTGTATTTTTAACACTGTTTAACTGCCCAGTTTCAAACTATTTGTTGGCTTTAAATAACAGGTTCAAACATAAATACTGGTTGCTATAACACTCTCATCCTACTTGCCAAAAACAAGTTGCCAGTTATCACTATGTGGCAGGTAAAGGCCACACTACTTCATATTGGCCTACAGCCTCACAATTTTAGAGGCAGCCCCTAAAGACCAAAAATTGACTTAATTGGAACTCTGGTGCTTAATATGGATAGAACAACTTTCTCCTATCTTTTGCAAGATATTCTCAAAACTGCTCATAAAGAAGATAAACAAAAAGGAGTGCACACAGATTGGGAATACTGTGATTATTTTCTTTTTATTATACAGCCACCTCTAGCACATAGCAAATAAAGCCTTAACTAGTAAGCTGTTTAAGCGAGCTTCTATTTATCATTTTTACTTAACTGAAAGATAATTAGGACTATTTGTTTAGCCTGTATTTCATATGCATTCATTTCTTTCTTACCTTAGCATATTTGACATAATTTAATCTATCTCTGTTGATTATCTGCAATGCCCTCAGGCCCGGACAACAGATATCAATCACAGCTAAATATTATGTTGCAGTAGACCACGGAGGAGATTCAAAAGAAGACATATTCGGTGCAAGTGACTTTTCCAAATAATTCCTGGGTAATCCCTCTCCCCCTTTTTTTTAGGTTGTAATTTGCTTTGTCTTGAAATTCAAATGTAAAATATAAATTTCAATTATACTGGAAGTCTGGAGGTCTGGTTACCTGAATTCCAATTTACCTATCAATATATCTGATTTTTATTAGACCCAGTCGAGTTGGATCTATCTGCCCACTTTCGTATCATCTGGATCTCAGGAATTCATTTCTATCACAAAATCCTTCTGAGTCCTATTCATAACAAAACAAATGTAAAATTGATCTTAAAATGTGTTGCTGCTGCATGTTCATATAAAACTGATAGGCTAAATTTAGTAAAATAAAGGTAAACTGAAAGTCAGTCTGTTTTAGCCACGATTATGTGTGTGTGCTTAGTTGCTCAGTTGTGTTTGACTCTTCGTGATCCCATGGACTGTAGCCCGCCAGGCTCCTCTGTCCATGGAATTCTCCAGGTCAGAATACTGGAGTGGGTAGCCATTCCCTTTTCTCCAGGGGATCTTCCTGGCTCAGGGAGTGAACTGGTGTCTCTGGTGTCTCCTGCATTGCAGGCAGATTCATTCTTTTTTTCTTTTAAAGTCTTTACTGAATTTGTTACAATATTGCTTCTGTCTTCTATGTTTTGGTTTTTTGGCCTGAAGGCATGTGGGATCTTAGCTCCCTGACCAGGAATTGAACCTGCATCCCCTGCACTGGAAGATGAAGTCTTAACCACTGAACCACCAGGGAAGTCCCTGCAGGCAGATTCTTTATCATCTGCACCACCAGAGAAGCCTCTGGGAGCCCTGCTACTTACTAGCTGAGTGACTGTCAGAGTTTCTTGACTTCTCTGAGTAGGTAATATGAGGGTGAAATGGCCTAACTCAGAGGGTGAAATGGCCTAACTGAAATGTCACTGGGGGGATTAATTGAAAAGATCTATGTTAAGAATCTATTATAGAACATGGCCCACAGGAGGTGTTTAGCAAACATTCAGCCCTCTTTCTCTCAACATTTATGCTCTTCCTCAAGGTCCTGGGCCTCCCACACTCCCAGGTGTAGAGCTGTGTGTTGAGGTTGTAGTGGAGGCGGTGTGCACTTTGGAGTCAGCTGACCAGGCTCTGCCAGTTATGAGCTGTGAACCCACAGCACGTCACTCAACCTCTCAGTCATAATTTCCCCATCTGCAATGCAGGAAAACACTTTCAGGGTTGTGAAAATTAAATGAGACTGCCGGGCCCACTGAAAGGCTCAATAAAAAGTGGCAGGTTTTTTGGCTCTCCCCCTAGTCCTACACCAATGTGGGAAGGCAGGTTTCCAGTTAGTTCCTCTGGGCTTTGCTTGCTTAATGCTAACAGGGAAAGCAAACTTAGTCAAGTTGGTGACAGCAGTCCTACGGAGCAGAGCCTGGCTCTGCTGCTGGCTTCAGAGGTTTGCAGCTCAGCTACAGTCACACCTCCTGGGGGCTACAGGAAGGTAGGACTTAAGAGTACAGTTTCTAGTTTCCTGACTTAATCATCAGTCTTTCTGGGGCTTAGAGAGATGACAGTTTTCTGAGATGTAATACCTTTCAAGTTGCCAAAAGTAAGGATAAGTCGTCAAAAAAGAAAAAAAACTCACTTATAATAGCAGGAAAATAGTAGCTTCTGAGAGGATTGGGTGTTTGTTTGTTTGTTTGTTTTTTCAAACAAATGGCAGGGAATGTCACTGAGAATAGAATGAAAATAGGAATTTATCCATTTTAAGATTTCAACATTTAAAAATCTGGAAATCCTAGGTAACTAGCAGGTAGGATCACATACACCCTTTTAAAAATTACTATTAAAATACCAGTTTTAAAATGACCCAGATGACATTTCCAGTATTATTTATTTGAACCTCTTTCATTTTTCAGAAGAGAAAACTGAGCCACATACTATGATGCTCAATAAGACTTTGGTAGCCTTATAAAATTTTTATTGATCTTCCTGCTAGCTTGAAAGCTTTATTCCATTAGCATCACATGTAAAAGTGTTAAAGAGAAGAGGAAGGATGGAGAGAAGCACCCTTGTGGTCTGAGACTCTGTCTCTAAATCACTCTGCAATAGAAAATGCAGGCAGCAGACCTTCCGAGCTTTTATTTAGTAAAAAATTCTGCAGCTTCAGGAAGTGCCACAAATGTGTGTCTACAATCGACCTCCTCTATGATTCACTACTAATACACTCCTTGCAATGTCTTTCCATGAAGGTCATGGGGTTCTCACTGCTTTGTGTCTATGTTTGGCTGTAGAGGCTGGTTGAAATGCCTTCTCTCATGTGATGAACATAACTGGTCCAACAAATGCTTAATTTAGTAAAAATGTTTACTAAGACATTTACGACTACAACTTTAGGGACCACGTTAAGCTTAAACTCACTGAATCACAGGTGGTCTTAACCCCCACAAAAATAATGTATTTCTGTCACTGTTTTAAATCAAGCATGGGATATGGGCTGGGAAACAGCAAAACTTTAGCCCCACTCAGGATGGGTTGGACTTTGTGCAATCAAGTCCCCAGGCTACACACATACCTTTGGGGAGTAAACCAGAAGACAGAACTAGAGGCCGAACTGCACACAATTGTTTTTTTTCTTTGTAGTAAAAAATGGCTGAACATTGCAACTTCATATGTCGCATAGCATCAATCTACCTGGGCAGAAAGAAAGTTAATATTCCAGGCTTGCCAGTGTGTCCTTGGAAAGATCTGATTTTGCTTTATGTCTCCTTTTTGCTACGATAAATCTTAGGCACAAGTATGACTATATGTTAAGTTCTGAGTCCTTCTCAGTGAATCACAGAACCTGAATCACAAATATCTTATATGAAAATCTGACTACAGAATACAACTATGGCAACTGAAGAACATTACTGGTTTAAAATCACAACATCTAAAGATTAAAGAGAACTCTTGGGAGAGTCTCAGGTAATTCAGAGTGTTTCACTTAAAATGTTCTACTGTATGAAATCCTTTTGCTTATTTACTTGACAGTTAAAATTTATTCTAAAAGAGCTGCCAGGAATATTGTAACATTTAAGTCATCGCTATTAAATGTTTTATCCAACATTATTTATAAAACTTGCATTAGAATAAGAAAGTCATAAAGCAATTTCATAACTTCTAATGACTTTTCTGATTATTCCACATGGAGAGCTTTTCAGTTTAAATTCCTCCTAATTGTTTGTGAGGTTGTGTAGGAATGATCAAAGCTCATGGGAGTCAGCACTAGACAAACCTAGGTTTAATTTTCTACTTTATTTCAGTTTTCTTCACATTTACTCAGTTAATACCCTACTCCATGGGACACCTTGTACTCAGTATTGGGAAAATCTTAAGTGAACAATACATCTTTTCTACAACTTTTTCCTTTTCTAGACCTCTAATTTCTAGGGAGGTTTTGATTTCCCCCAGTAATTTCTCTCCCTGCAGAAATATTCTCCCCCTTTATGGCCTAAAGCACAATCTTGACCTCAGTCATTTTCCAGTCTGGATTTATAAATATGCTTTGCATTTATAAACAGTCTTCCACCCCTAGGAAATATATGCTCATGTATCTCTGCTATCTCTTGAAACTATGTCAAAGTTGAACTAACCTTCCTCACAGAATGAGCCAACCTGGTCTCCTTGTTACTGTCAATGGAACCACTGTATTCCCAGGCTCAGAAATGTTACATAATGTTTTCAGTAAAAATTTACAGACACTCCTATGGGCTGGCCACTGTGCCATGCACTAAGAATACAGACTGTAGGACCTAGCATCATGACATCATACATGAGGCGGTGATCAAGACCATCCCCAAGAAAAAGAAATGCGAAAAGGAAATATGGTTATCTGAGGAGGTCTTCCAAATAGCTGAGAAAATAAGAGAAGTGAAAAACAAAGGAGAAAAGGAAAGATATACCCATCAGAATGCAGAGTTCCAAAGAATAGCAAGGAGAGATAAGAAAGCCTTCCTCAGTGATCAATGCAAAGAAAGAGGAAAACAACACAATGGGAAAGACTAGATATCTCTTCAAGATAATTAGAGATACCAAGGGAACATTTCATGCAAAGATGGGCTCAATAAAGGACAGAAATGATATGGACCTAACAAAAGCAGAAGATATTAAGAAGAGGTGGCAAGAATACACAGAAGAACTATACAAAAGAGATCTTAATGATTCAGATAACCACGACAGTGTGGTCCCTCACCTACAGCCACACATCCTAGAGTATGAAGTCAAGTGGGCCTTAGGAAGCATCACTATGAACAAAGTTAGGGGAGGTGACGGAATTCCAGCAGAGCTATTTCAAATCCTAAAAGGTGATGCTGTGAAAGTGCTGCACTCAATATGCCACCATGTTTGGAAAACTCTGCAGTGGCCACAAGACTGGAAAAGGTCAGTTTTCATTCCAATCCCAAAGAAAGGTAATGCCAAAGAATGTTCAAACTACTGCACCACTGCACTTATCTCACACGCTAGCAAAGTAATGCTCAAAATTCATCAAGCCAGGCTTCAACAGTAAGTAACCAAGAACTTCTAGATATTCAAGCTGGATTTAGAAAAGGCAAAGGAACCAGAGATCAAATTGCCAACATCCACTGCATCACTGAAAAAGCAAGAGAGTTCCAGAAAAACATTTACTTCTGCTTTATTGACTACACCAAAGGCTTTGACTGTGTGGATCACAATAAACTTTGGAAAATTCTCCAAGAGATGGGAATATCAGATAACCTTACCTGCCTCCTGAGAAATCTGTATGCGGGTCAAGAAGCAACAGTTAGAATCTGGCATGGAACAATAGACTGGTTCCAAGTTGGGAAAGGAGTACATCAACATAACATCAAGGCTGTATATTGTCACCCTGCTTATTTAACTTATATGCAGGGTACATCATAAGAAATGCTGGGATGGAAGAAGCACAAGCTGGAATCAAGACTGCTGGGAGAAATATCAATAACCTCAGATATGCAGATGATACCACCCTTATGGCAGAAAGAGAACTAAAGAGCCTCTTGATGAAAGTGAAAAAGGAGAGTGAAAAAGCTGGCTTAAAACTCAATATTCAAAAAACAAAGATCATGGCATCCAGTCCCATCATTTCATGGCAAATAGATGGGGAAACAATGGAAACAGTGACAGATTTTATTTTCTTGGGCTCCAAAATCACTGCAGATGGTGACTGCAGCCTTGAAATTAAAAGATGCTTACTCCTTAGAAGAAAAGCTATGACACACCTAGACAGCATATTAAAAAACAGAGGCATTACTTTGCCAACAAAAGTCTGTCTAGTCAAAGCTATGGTTTTTCCAGTACTCATGTATGGATATGAGAGTTGGACCATAAATAAAGCTGAGCGCCGAAGAATTGATGCTTTTGAACTGTGGTGTTGAATAAGACTCTTGAGAGCCCCTTGGACTGCAAGGTGAATATTCATTGGAAAGACTGAGGTTGAAGCTGAAGCTCCAGTAGATTGGCCACCTGACACAAAGATCTGACTCATTAGAAAAGACCCTGATGCTGGGAAAGATTGAAGGCTGGAGGAGAAGTGGAAAACAGAGGATGAGATAGTTGGATGGCATCACCAACTGAATGGACATAAGTTTGAGCAAGTTCTGGGAGTTGGTGATGGACAGGGAAGCCTGGGGTGCTGTAGTCCATGGGGTCGCAAAGTCAGACATGACTGAGCATCTGAACTGAACTGAAGACATAGCATCTACCTCCAAGATCCTCACTGTCCTTTTGTGGAGACAATATGCAAATGTAGGCAATTACAATAGACCAAATCAGTTTTCAAAAATCAATACACTACAGAGGACTAGTAACCAAATAAATGATACACTGTTACAGGGAATCAGAGGTGGGAGGCCATACTACAGGGGGTAGTAGAGATGGGAATGTCACTGAATAAAGATTCTGACGAATGGAGGGAAAACGGATACGTGAGAGGGATGCTGAGAATCCTCCTGGCTGGGGCATGGCATGTGCAAAACTACTGAGGCACACAGATGAGAGTGCATCGAGGGACTGTCCAGTCAGAACGGGGGGGCGTAGGAAGGCGGGCAGGTGAAAATAAGACAAACAGCCCGAGGTCAATGCCTCCTCAGATTCCAAGAGCTTTGAATTTGTGATGAAGGCAATGGGAAGTCACAAGAGTGCCAGATGGCACTTCCAGCTGTGAACTAATCTAGCTTCAGCAGATTCTGGGTAAATGAAAGGTAAGGCCCCACAAGCCTGCTGGAAATGTATTCAAAAGGGTTATCATCTTAATAAAAAACAAATCTGACTAAAACCACATCTTAAAAACTCCACTTTCTGCACAATTTAATAATTATGCAGATTTTCCCACTTTCCCTTAAGCTGTACCAAGAGATGATTATTTAACTATTAAGGGAGAAAAGTGACACGAGTGACTGTTTTGAAACTTCTGTCTGTAGCTGAAGCATCAGGGAGACAAGGACGAGCAGAGTCAGTGTGGCTGTCCTAGTGGGAGCCAGGACAGAGAGGCAGCTCCACACAGGGACCCTGCGGAGGTGTTCCAGGTCTCCTCGGCTTCAGACCCTGCAGGAAATGGAGATCCAGTCACAGACTGCAGGAAGCAAGAGCAGTGAGCAGGAATAGGAAAGAGAGAATGGAGGAACAGTGCCTGGCTGGGAAACAGGTGGGGTGTTTTTGAAGGTGATACACAGGCAGGTGACGTGGGTAGATGCTGATGAGTATCTTTACTCTTTCATAGGCAAACCTAGGAAGCAGTCACTTCACTATGCAAACTCACAGGCACTGCACCATGGCAACATATGTAACTAGAGATGCTGAGAAACAGTGCAGAGTCTGACTAACCCTTCTGCACCAGAACAGACCCACTTTGTGGCATGGTGCGACATCTGGTCACGTTTAAATTGACACAACAATAAGAACAATGAACCATTTATTCAGCACTCTTGCTCATTTCTTGTTGCAAAAACAAATGCAGTTAAATGAGAATATTTGATGATAATGTGTATCTGGGACATACACTGCATCCTCCTTATTCATATTGACAGAAATGACTCAATTAAGACTTACTTTTTTTTTTTTGCATTTCACACATTCCAAATAGAACAAAAACTGATGACTCAGCAGCCCCACTGTACTACATTAGAGGCTTGTAAGACTCTGTGGAAGTTTTAAAATTTAGACGGAGCTCATCCAGCAACAATGAATATTGAAAATCCCTTTCTGATCATTTTTTTTCATTATGAAGAAATGAAGTTATGACAGTTATGGAAAATGATATTCATCCAAAAAACAAAGAAATCTTTCCAATACTGAGATAATACAAATCCAATGTAGAGACATGGATTTTACAAATATCAATATAAACCAAACACTGTGTGAAGTTATGTGATGTATGGGAATAGAATTCACCGAAAACACCACTCATCTACAAAACTGACAATAAGGCATGAAGAATGGAACAGACACATGTTGGTTTTTATTAACAGTTTGTAATCAATCACCCTCCACAAAGAAACTGAAGCAGTTGCACTGAAGTTTCGTCTACAATAAGATAAAATGCCAACATAACCTTTTCTATAAAAATCCATTTTGTTTGCCAAAGTACACAACAGGAAAGATATAAATATTATTTAAATAATTGCAACAGATAATTCCACCAAGTTACCAAGATATTTTTAAGGGATAAGGGGTAAGCTACTTGTTTACTCCAAAGAGTTGATGTCTAATCACAGACATCATACTTAAATTCCCAGGTGGCTCAGTGGTAAAGAATCCACCTGCCAAGCAGGAGAGGCAGGTTCAATCACTGGGCCAGGAAGATCCCCTGGAGGAGGAGATGGCAACCCACTCCAGTATTCTTGCCTGGGAAATCCCACGGACAGAGGAGCCTGGTGGGCTACAGTACCTGGTGTTGCAAAGAGTCAGAAACGACTGAGCAACTGAACACACAAACACACAGACATCATATTCTGACCTTGAAGAACCATAGATGCTCTCCAAGTAAGGGGAGTGACAGGCTAATTTAGTCTTTTACACTTGGCCAGGTGTTTCTAGAACTACGATAATTTCTACCAGACCCGAGGAACTTGAGGGCAAGGATGGTGCCTTCATCTTTATCAGCTCCATATCTTTAGTATTTTGCCCACCATTTGGCATATAGGTGACACTGAATAAACGCCTGAAGAAGGAAACAAGAGGGCAAGAAATTGTAGATAACAAACTGTGGCAAAAACCCAAGAAGAGAAAGTATTAATGACAAGTAAAAAAGAAAAAGTATACATTTGCTCACTTTATGATTATACAGTGGAAGTGAAAAATAGATTTAAGGGCCTAGATCTGATAGATAGAGTGCCTGATGAGCTATGGAATGAGGTTCCTGACATTGTACAGGAGACAGGGATCAAGACCATCCCCATGGAAAAGAAATGCAAAAAAGCAAAATGGCTGTCTGGGGAGGCCTTACAAATAGTTGTGAAAAGAAGAGAGGTGAAAACCAAAGGAGAAAAGGAAAGATATAAGCATCTGAATGCAGAGTTCCAAAGAATAGCAAGAAAAAATAAAAAAGCCTTCTTCAGTGATCAATGCAAAGAAATAGAGGAAAAGAACAGAATGGGAAAGACTAGAGATCTCTTCAAGATAATTAGAGATACCAAGGGAACATTTCATGCAAAGATGGGCTCAATAAAGGACAGAAATGGTCTGGACCTAACAGAAGCAGAAGATATTAAGGAGAGGTGGCAAGAATACATAGAAGAATTGTACAAAAAACATCTTCATGACCTGGATAATCACGATGGTGTGATCACTCATCTAGAGCCAGACATCCTGGAATGTGAAGTCAAGTGGGCCTTAGAAAGCATCACTATGAACAAAGTTAGTGGAGGTGATGGAATTCCAGTTGAGCTATTTCAAGTCCTGAAAGATGATGCTGTGAAAGCGCTGCACTCAATATGCCACCATGTTTGGAAAACTCAGCAGTGGCCACAGGACTGGAAACGGTCAGTTTTCATTCCAATCCCAAAGAAAGGCAATGCCAAAGAATGCTCAAACTACTGCACAATTGCACTCATCTCACATGCTAGTAAAGTAATGCTCAAAATTCTCCAAGCCAGGCTTCAGCAATACGTGACCTGTGAACTTCCTGATGTTCAAGCTGGTTTTAGAAAAGGCAGAGGAACCAGAGATCAAATTGCCAACATCTGCTGGATCATGGAAAAAGCAAGAGAATTCCAGAAAAACATCTATTTCTGCTTTATTGACTATGCCAAAGCCTTTGACTATGTGGATCACAATAAACTGTGGAAAATTCTGAAAGAGATGGGAATACCAGACCACCTGACCTGCCTCTTGATAAATCTGTATGCAGGGCAGGAAGCAACAGTTAGAACTGGCCATGGAACAACAGACTGGTTCCAAATAGGAAAAGGAGGGCGTCAAGGCTGTATATTGTCACCCTGCTTATTTAACTTCTATGCAGAGTACATCATGAGAAACTCTGGACTGGAAGAAACACAAGCTGGAATCAAGATTGCTGGGAGAAATATCAATAACCTCAGATATGCAGATGACACTACCCTTATGGCAGAAAGTGAAGAGGAACTCAAAAGTCTCGATGAAAGTGAAAGAGGAGAGTGAAAAAGTTGGCTTAAAGCTCAACATTCAGAAAACGAAGATCATGGCATCTGGTCCCATCACTTCATGGGAAATAGATGGGGAAACAATGGAAACAGTGTCAGAATTAATTTGGGGGGGCTCCAAAATCACTGCAGATGGTGACTGCAGCCATGAAATTAAAAGATGCTTACTCCTTGGAAGAAAAGTTATGACCAACCTAGATAGCATATTCAAAACAGAGAAAGTACTTTGCCGACTAAGGTCCATCTAGTCAAGGCTATGGTTTTTCCAGTAGTTATGTATGGATGTGAGAGTTGGACTGTGAAAAAAGCTGAGCGCCGAAGAATTGATGCTTTTGAACTGTGGTGTTGGAGAAGACTCTTGAGAGTCCCCTGGACTGCAAGGAGATCCAACCAGTCCATTATAAAGCAGATCAGCCTGAGATTTCTTTGGAAGGACTGATGCTAAAGCTGAAACTCCAGTACTTTGGCCACCTCATGTGAAGAGTTGACTCACTGGAAAAGACTTTGATGCTGGGAGGGATTGGGGGCAGGAGGAGAAGCGGACGACAGAGGATGAGACGGCTGGATGGCATCACTGACTCGATGGACGTGAATCTGAGTGAACTCCGGGAGTTGGACAGGGAGGCCTGGCGTGCTGCGATTCATGGGGTTGCAAAGAGTTGGACACAACTGAGCAACTGAACTGAACTGAAGATGGTGAAAAAGTGAACGTCGCTTATTCTGTCTGACTCTTTGAGACTTATCCTGGCCAGAATACTGGAGTGGGTAGCCATTCCCTTCTCCAGGGGATCTTCCCAACCCAGCGATGGAACTCAGGTCTCCCACATTGCAGGCAGATTCTTTACCAGCTGAGCCACAAGGGAAGCCCAAGAACACTGGAGTGGGTAGCCTATTCCTTCTCCAGCAGATATGGTAGAAAAAAGGTGACCAAAAGAACTGTCAGATCACAGTTACATTGCTCCGTATCAGAAAACAAAAACTAACGTAATTCTAGGATGGTGCTAACAATGTGTTAGGCAAGACTCAAAATCAAATGACTGTTGTGGCAGCCACATAATAGAAAGGTTTGCTCAGTACCACTTATAGTGAGGGCTTCTCTTGTGGCTCAGCTGGTAAAGCATCCATCTGCAATGCAGGAGACCTGGGTTTGATACCTGGATTGGGAAAATCTCTTGGAGAAGAGAAAGGCTACCCATTAGAGTATTCTGACCTGGAGAATTTTTCACCATCCCTGGCAGGCTACAGTCCATGGGGACGCGAGAGTCAGGCACAATTTAATGACTAAACCACCATCACCACTTAACAGTGAATAACTGGGGAACAGAGGATCAATCTCCAATACAAAAGTATACCACCTATACTGCCTGGGATAAAGCCTGAGAAGAGTACAGTCTCCGGCTGGAAACATCAGACACTCCGTGAAACAGGCATTTCATCTTTGAGAGATTTGTGAACTCCAGTCTTTTTTCCAAAGCAACTTAATAGATATGTTTCGATAATCTGTTTGTTAAAAAGCCAAAAAAAAAAAAAAATCCATCTTAGGTGAAATGAAAAGCATTTCAGAAAAGCACATGTTCCATGGAACATGTGGAAATGACTGAGAATTATTTCTCAAGCTGTTTTGTTTATCACCAAAAGCTTCTTGATTTGTGTTACAAAGTCCTTCTGATACAGTTAGCCAACAGGAGTAAACACTCACTACACACTTTAAATTCAACCAAAGAGGCTTTTATTTAAAAGTCAACAAAAAATAAACAAAAGCGCTCCCTCCAGCCAGATGGAGACAACACTATAATCAAAAGAGAAAATGCTGTATTTTTCACCTGTATTAATATAACCAGATTAAAAGGTAAGCCTTTTCATCCCTGTGGGTGACGTATTTTCCTGGCAATATTTACCAGTCACAGTTTCACAAATGATCTTTGCCCTGTAATATGAATAATGTTTATGATTAAGCCAAGTACAGGGCAAAATATAGAAAAAGGGTGAAAACCCTAACCATACTGTTTTCCAGTCTCACTGGGAAATGGTAAATTACAGATTATGGTTAATTGTCTAAATTCAACAGCTGGATAGGGAGCTGATCAAATTAGATCCAATTCAATTAAATTCAGTGTGTAATTAAGAGCAACTGTTTAAATAATTTAGGAAAGAAAAATAATTAGAACTCAACTTTATTATACTCCCCTTAATTAAAGTCACCAACTGAAAGAAGCTGTTTTTACTTTTAACAGGATTACAACTTATCTTGAAATAAAACTAAAATGACTAATGCCAGAGTTTTAAAAAATGCTTATTTTTGGCCACAAAATAGAAAAGATTTTGTACTTAAATACAAAGTAAAATTATCAGGATAGTAAATGTACAATTCTTAGAAAGAGTCCCAAATAAGCAGTAGATTTAATTTTAAATATCAGTTTTGCAAAGAAATGTGAAAGTAATTTTAATCCTGTATTAATCGACTAAATGCGTAATCTGTGCTTCCCATATACACATGGTTGCAGAATATTAATCATTAATCATTCCTCCTCTGCAGAAAAGAGTAAAATACTTAAGTTTAAACTTTTTTTATGTTAACATTGACAAACTCAATAGGAATGAATGGCAAATAGTGAAAGGTTAAAAGTTATTCCAATTCATTTCAGGTAACTACTGAACATTTACCTTAAAGGTTGTTTTACAATGACTGGCTCACCCAGTCTCACCATGCTGTCTTATGCTATAGTTATTTCTACATTTGTGACCTTGTTATTCATAGTTTTTCTTCTCTCCTTGGATCGCCAGTCTCACCATCTCTCCAACTATTTAATCCAATCCATCTTACTATTTTTAAAAAATATTTTTGAGAGTTTTAGGTTTACTTAAAAATTGTGCAGAAAGTTTAGAGAGTTCCCATGTACCCTCTGCCTCTACATATACACACTTTCTCCCACCATCAATCTCCTTCACTGAGTGGGACATTTGTTTCAATCGATGAACCTACACTGACACCTCATCATCACCCGAAGTCTATAGTTCACGTTAACATTCATGCTTGGTGTCGTTTTGGGCTTTGAAAAATGTATAACGTCATGTATCCACCATTATAGTATCGTATGGAATTCAGATCATTTTTCATAGTCCAGCTCAAGTCTCTTTTTCCTAAAATCTCTTCTAGTTATCCTATCTTCAACACATTTCTTTCTCTGACTTTTGCTACACTCCAAGGCTGCCCCACATTATGGAGCATTTGACTTCATTCTATCTTATATGACTTTTAGAATGTTTATTTCCAAAAGTTCTAAATACTGATAATCTCATGAGAGGCAAAGCAAAAACTATGCTTTATCGTTTAATAAATTGGGGGAAATGCTTGATACACTGTTTCTTATGTGGAAATTCATAGTGCCAACTTGCACAGGGAAGGCTCTGTACAGATCTGTGCAGGTTATCCAATAAATATATATTCTCTGATGCTTCTTTCTAATAGAACCCTGACTGGCCACAAAGCACAGCTCTGGCTGAAGAGCTGAAAACTGAAATTGCTGGTCGGGTTTGTGAAAGCCCCTAAGAGGAGAAGCAGACCTGGTGGGTTTGCTCCTCTCCCCTCTTTTTCTTTCTGCCTTGAATCTCGATGTGATGTTCAAAGTAGAGCATCCATTCACCTTATAACTAGAAGGCAATGATGACAAAGAGGTGATGGGAATAACAGAAACTTGACTCTGCCATTTTTAAGCCGCTGAACAAGTATTAGCATGTTTGCTGTCGGCAAGAAAACAAAACAAAAACCTAATTTGTTTAAATCACTTTATTTTCTAGATCTTGTATTCACAATGAAAACCAATCCTTAACCTGAAGTTAAAATACATTGCTCCTTGGAAGAAAAGCTGTGACAAACCTAGACAGTGTTATTAAAAAGCAGAGGCATTAACTTCACCAACAAATGTCTATACAGTCAAAGCTATGGTTTTTCCAGTAGTCATGCAGGGATGTGAGAAGTGGACCATAAAGAAGGCTGAGTATCGAAGAACTGATGCTTTTAAATCACTGTGCTCGAGAAGACTTTTGAGAGACCCTTGGACTGCAAGGTGACCAAATGAGTCAATCCTAAAAGAAATCAACTCTGAATATTCATTGGAAGGACTGATGCTAAAGCTCCAATACGGTGGCCACCTGACGTGAAGAGCTAACTCATTGGAAAAGATCTTGATGCTGGGAAAGATTGAAGGCCAAAGGAGAAAGGGGTGGCAGAGGATGAGATAGTTAGATAGCAATCACTGACTCCATGGACATGAATTTGAGCAAAGTCTGGGAGACAGGGGAGGACAGAGAAACCTGATGTGCTGCAGTTCATGGGGCTGCAGAGTTGGACATGACTTAGCGACTGAATAACCACCACTACCATCTGATAGAGTTTTTGCTAACTACAGAATGAAGTTCAAGTGCTTAGCTTCCAAATATCTTCCAAAATTGGTCCCCAGCCCAACCTGCTGGCTTCTACTTCCTCTGCTTCTCAACTATTACCTCTTGGAGCTCAGTCAGACATCACTGAGGGCTGGAGGGGTGCACCAAACTGGCTTAGAAGGGGGGTGAGATTCAGAAAAGGCTGAGGATTTAATTTAGGTGGGGGATAATAAAAGGCTACAAAGGACAGTGAGGAACCAGAAAGGAGAAAAAAAAAAAAAAGGCACACAGAGCTAGGTGGTGGTTAGATGATAAAAATATCTCATGCGTGGTGTCTTAGAGAAGGGCTTTTCATTCAAGGCATTCATGAGCAGGCTTGACACTGGGGAGTCTGCACATGCTTCGTGTTTCAGCATCACCTTCATTTGATGCATCGTGACTTACTCCAATTTCTTCCAGAAGTCAGAAAGCAAAACAGGGGCTGGTTTAGCATATTAAAGCAGATTTGCATTTAGATTTGAAAAATAGCAGTAGGAAAAAAAAAAATGAGCAAAGATGTCAGATCAGTTTTTTTTTTTAACTAATTTATTTGGCTGTGTTGGGTCTTAGTTCCAGCATGCAAGATCTTTAGTTGTGGCATGTAGGATCTAGTTCCCTGGCCAAGGATCAATCCCCCTGCATTGGGAGTGCAGAGTTTTAGCCACTGGACTACCAGGGAACTCCCCAGATCAGGTGGTTTTAATAATATCATTTGTGATAGAAATCACAGGAATTCCAACTTAGAAGCCAGTATTTCTGAAAAAAACGTGAAGGTTTCCCCCAGAGCAAACTTGGTCATCTGGAATAGCTCTTGGTAACTCCTGAGCCACAATTCTACTTTTTCTCACCAGCTATTGATAGTATCCTAAGGCCCTCTGTATGACTGCTTACACTGCACGGAAGCACCCAAAGGTTGGCTAGGGGACTAACTTACATTTATAGAGCTGTTGAGAGAGAAGCTATCACAGCAGGTATTAATCATACACTTGCCTATAAAAGGAAATAAAAAGTTTCAACTGAATTAGTATATTTTTAAAAATAGCATTTATTAGCTTTTCTATACAATATAACGGAGAAGGCAATGGCACGACTATGGAGGTACAAATTTGAAAGGTCCGTAATCCCACCACCTGAATAACCCATTTATTCTTTTTATGTTAAAAAGAAATGTCTCTTCTATGGTGAGCAAAGTCAAACTGTACATAAAAGTTGTAAATTAAAAATAGAACCCCCTTATTTTCCCCTCTTTTCTCTCTGGAAAAAATGTCTATGTGCATATATATATATTTACATTTAATTTATTCAAAACATCACGATACTTACTTTTCTGTTGAATTTTTTAACCTCAGCCTACTTTTCAAGTTCCTTCTTAACTGCACTGCATTCATCATTTTCAACACATGACTGAAGTAATTAAATAACAGCAATTCCCTGTCTTGCTTTCTAACTTCAAGTTATCTGAATCTTCCTGCTTGAGTATAATTTACATTCAACACCAGCACTTGATCTCTTGCCTCTGGCGCTGGTAAATTCATCTTTGGCAATTTAGGCCTCTCTGTTCTTGCCAGTCTGGATTCTACTGAGAAGGCAACCACTTCCAAGGAGGAGGACTACCAAGAAAACTCCAAGACAACTTGACTTTCCTGGGAGAAAGGGGAAAGCCAGCAAAGGCAGGAAAAGGGATCCACTAGGAGTCACAGTCGGAGAAGGCGATGGCACCCCACTCCAGTACTCTTGCCTGGAAAATCCCATGGACGGAGGAGCCTGGTGGGCTGTGGTCCATGGGGTCGCGAGGAGTCAGACATGACTGAGCGAGTTCACTTTCACTTTTCACTTTCATGCATTGGAGAAGGAAATGGCAACCCACTCCAGTGTTCTTGTCCGGAGAATCCCAGGGACGGGGGAGCCTGGTGGGCTGCCGTCTATGGGGTCGCACAGAGTCGGACACGACTGAAGCGACTTAGCAGCAGGAGCAGCAGTGCTAGGTCTGAATCAGAAGCTGACAAACTAGGTTGCTCCATGTGGATACACGTACCACTTTCCCTCTCAGTTTTCCAAGCCAAACCTGTACTGGTTCAAGCTGTGGCTTCTGCCAACTCTGACGTGAGATGCTGTGGGTTGAGCGGAAATCGACTTGTTTCTCTGGCACCTTCTCTGCACAGGAAATGGAGCAGAGCAGCAAAAGGTAGAACACTTCCTGGCTGCCTTCGTGCCTACTTCGAAGCCAGAATCACAGGCTGTTAAATCAGAAAGTGCTGAGAAGTGTGGAAGGCAGAAGCTGCTCCTTCCTCTGTCAGCCAGTGGTGACAAACAGGGGAAGAAGGCTGATGACACCTGCGATGACACAGTGCCGAGTCCCAGCCCAGCAGCTCTGCACAGATGTTGTACTAGGACTTACTCTGCTAGTGACTATCAGGGGTGTAAACTTTGTGGTCTGAAATACATTCGACTCTATTAAATAATTCTAGAACTAACACCAAAAAAAGATGTCCTTTTTATCATAGAGGATTGGAATGCAACAGATAGAAGTCAGGAGATACCTGGAGAAACAGGCAAGTTTGGCCTTGGAGTACAAAATGAAGCAGCGCAAAGGCTAACAGAGTTTTGCCAAGAGAACACACTGGTAATAGCAAACACCCTCTTCCAACTACACAAGAGATAACTCGACACACGGATATCACCAGATGGTCAATACCAAAATTGGACTGTGCCTCAGATCATGAGATTCTTACTGTAAAATTCAGACTTAAATTGAAGAAAGTAGGGAAAACACCAGATCATTCAGGTATGAACTAAATCAAATCCTTTATGATTATCCAGTGGAAGTGACAAATAGATTCAAAGAATCAGATCTGGTAGACAGAGTGCCTGAAGGACTATGGATGGAGGTTCGTAACACTGTACAGGAGGCGGTGACCCAAACCATTCCACTGAAAAAGAAATGCAAAAAGGCAAAGTGGTTGTCTGAGGAGGCCTTACAAAAAGTTGAGAAAAGAAGAGAAGCAAAAGGCAAAGGAGAAAAGGAAACATATATCCATTTGAATGCAGAGTTCCAAAGAATAGCAAGGAGAGATAAGAAAGAAATAGAGGAAAACAATAGAATGGGAAAGACTAGAGATCTCTTCAAGAAATACCAGAGATCTCTTTAAGAGATATCACAGAACATTTCATGCAAAGATGAGCACAATGAAGGACAGAAATAGCAAGGACCTAACAGAAGCAGAAGAGATTAAGAAGAAGTGGCAAGAATCCACAGAAGAACTGTACAAAAAAGGTCTTAATGACCCAGATAACCATGATCATGTGGTCACTCTCCTAGAGCCAGACATCCTGGAGTGTGATGTCAAGTGGGCCTTAGGAACCAGTACTAGGAACAAAGTTAGGGGAGGTGACGGAATTCCAGCAGAGCTATTTCAAATCCTAAAAGATGATGCTGTTTTAAAGTGCTGCACTCCTCAATATGCCAGCAAATTTGGAAAACTCAGGACTGGAAAAGCTCAGTTTTCATTCCAATCTCAAAGAAGGGCAATGCCAAAGAATGTTCAAACTACTGTACAATTGTGCTTATTTGACATGCTAGCAAGATTACACTCAAAATCCTTCAAGGCTTTAATAGTATGTGAACCAAGAACTTCCAGATGTACAAGCTGGATTTAGAAAAAGGAGAGGTACCAGAAATCAAATTTCCAGTATCCCCTGGATCATAGAAAAAGCAAGAGAATTCCAGAAAAACATATACTGCTTCATTGACTATGTTAGAGCCTTTGACTGTGTGGATCACCATAAACTGTGGAAAATTCTTAGAGATGGGAATACTAGACCACCTGACCTGCCTCCTGAGAAACCTGTATGCAGGTCAAGAAACAACAGTTAGAACCGGACATGGAGTGGTTCAAATTTGTGAGAGGAGTGTGTCAAGGCTGTATATTGTCACCCTGCTTATTTAACTTATATGCAGAGCACATCACATAAAATGCCAGGGTGGATAAAGTGCAAGCTGGAAGCAAGATTTCTGGGAGAAATATCAACAACCTCAGATATGCAGATGATACCACTCTAATGGCAGAAAGTGAAGATGAACTAAAGAGCCTGTTGATGAGGGTGAAAGAGAGTGAAAAAGCTGGCATAAAATTCAACATTCAAAAAACTAAGATCATAGCATTCGGTCCCAACACTTCATGGCAAATAGATGGGGGGAAAAATGGAAAATAGTCACAGATTTTATTTTCTTGGGCTCAAAAATCACTGCAAATGGTGACTGCAGCCATATGTGCAGTATACTAACACATATATATGGAATTTACAAAGATGGTAACGATAACCCTGTATGCGAGACAGCAAGAGAGACAGAGATGTACAGAACAGTCTTTTGGACTCTGTGGGAGAGGGAGAGGGTGGGATGATTTGGGAGAATGGCATTGAAACATGTATAATATCATATAAGAAATGAATTGCCAGTCTAGGTTCGATGCAGGATACAGGATGCTTGGGGCTAGTGCACTGGGACGACCCAGAGAGATGGTATGGGGAGGGAGGTGGGAGGGGGGTTCAGGATTGGGAACACGTGTACACCTGTGGCGGATTCATGTTGATGTATGGCAAAACCAACACAGTAATGTAAAGTAAAATAAAGTAAAAAAACAAAACAAAACAAAACACTTGCTCCTTGGAGGAAAAACTATGACAAACCCAGATAGCATATTAAAAAGCAGAGACATCACTTTGCTGACAAAGGTCTGTATAATCAAAGCTATGTCATGTAGGGATGTGAGAGGTGCACCATAAGGAAGGCTGAGTGCCGTAGAATTGATGTTTTTGAATTGTGATGCTAGAGAAGATTCTTTAGAGTCCCTTGGACAGCATGAGATCAAACCAATCAATCCTAAAGGAAATCAACTCTGAATATCCATTGGAAGGACTAATGCTGAAGCTCCAATAATTTGGCTGCCTGATACAAAGAGCCGACTCATTGGAAAAGACCCTGATGCTGGGAAAGACTGAGGGTAAGAGGAGAAGGGGGTGAGAGAGGATGAGATAGTTGGATAGCAGCACTGACTCCATAGATAAGAGTTTCAGCAAACTCCAAGAGACGGTGAAGGACAGGGAAGCCACTAAGAGTCAAGACATGACTGAGCAACTGAACAATAACAACTCTGAAATAATTACCCTGGAGTGTCAGTTGCTCAGTTGTGCCCAACTCTTTGCAACCCCAAGGACTGCGGCCTACCAGGCTCCTCTGTCCATGGGATTTTCCAGGCAAGGATACTGAAGTGGGTTGCCATTTCCTTTTCCAATTACCCTGGAGTGCAAAGAAATGTGATGCAGCCCAGACCTTGCTATGCTCACACAGTAAATGACCAGAAATTCAGTACCAGGCCAAGAAAAGGGATTTAAATCAAAAAGTTTCCCTCCAGCCTTCTGCAGGAAAGGAAAAGTGAAATTTAAAACATGGTGTTCTGCTCTCTTTTATCATCTTTTTACTAGATATGGGATTTTATTTGGTCAATTTCTTTAATTTGCCATACTAAAAATATTCCCAAATAGAGGATCTCAAATTTTGGAACCTACTGCATATCTAAACATAGTAACACATGAGAACAAAAACTAAAGAAAAGGGTTCAGTCTCAAAAACAAGGCAACAGTTTGGCAGAAGCTGGCCAACTCACGAAAGGACAAAGGTGACTGTGTGGCAGGTGTCACAACCTGGCAAACAGTATCAGGCCAGGCGGAAGGGCTCTTTACAGTACAGAACACTAACAGCTATTTGCTTTACAGGCTGCAACTTACATGCTTGTTTTCTAATATGTATATTCATTTGAAGTATGCTACACCCATTCCAAACAAGAGAATCCAATTACAAGTCCTAAATCTGCCTAAGCTTTAAGGTTTTTCAGGGTCACAAAGAGCTAAGCCAGAACTAAGCTGATAAACTGACTCCTTTCTTTGAAGTGCTTTTGGAATGCATTTTGTGAGACCATTTCTTACTCGACAATCTCTATTTGGGAGTTGGGAGCTACAGTAGTTGGTGAAGTCAGGAGATGGGTGAGGAAGATTGGGAGGGTAAATCTGTATAGACAGCACCTCCTGGAAAAAAGGAAAAAATTCAACAGATACTCAGTGGAGGTGGGGAAGAACAGAGCTGCTGTAAGCCAGGCTGCTGTCCCTGCACTCCAGGGAACACTGGCCTTGATACTGGTCACCAGTCATTAGCCTTGACTGTCTGTCCACCCTGTTCTTTAACTAAGAACCTGCTCTGTTTTCAAAATTCCAGTAGAATCATTGTCAGAAAGGAACATATTTAAAACACTATTCGAGGTTTTTAGTGAGGTGTGAATGTATCTCAGTGAAGCCTTGGTAAAGTATGGAACTGCCCCTCAAACCCACCACTCTGCCTGGATGAGCCAGGAATAATCTTGGAGCAACAGAGCAAACAAATTCTTTGTAATTTACAAATGAAGCCCAAGCCCAAGACTTCTTCAAACACTTTTGCTATTCTACTTCCTTTGTTTTAAAGCAGTAAATATCCTTAGACAATTTTCAAAAGGGTGTGTGCTTTCTGTAAATAGTAAGGTTGGGAGAAGCTGGGATGTTGTTTGGTCTTCATGTAGATTAAGGTAGGAGAGAATTATGGTTGGGTGAAGGCAGGGCAGGAAGAAGGGATGGGGAGAGAGGGAAACTCAGCTTTCAAAACAGAATATGAGCAATTTAAGGGTAGATCACTGCACTGTTGGGGCTTCCCTGGTAGCTGAGTGGTAAAGAATCCACCTGCCAAGCAGAAGATGCAGGTTCAATCCCTTGGTGGGGAAAGATCCCCCGGAGAAGGAAATGGCCATCTGTTTAAGTGTTCTTGCCTGGAAAATCCCATGGAGAAAGAAGCCTGGTGGGCTACAGTCCATGGCATCACAAGAGTCGGACACAAGTTAGCAACTAAGCCACCAGTACCACCATTGTACTATTAGTACAGATGCCTAGAAACTGTGGAATAATTGAGTTTTTTTAAAATAGAGATTCTATGATAACATTGCTACCAAACAGGTTAAATAGGCTTTTGAGGGTCACCAGTTGCACATGTAATATTTTTATAATATGAATGTGTTCCAGCTTTCAAACGGCCAATGCATAAATGAACTTCTGGAACCTAACCCATATATCACAGGGAATTGCTATCTTTTTTTTTTAAACACTACAGAAGTCTAGCAAATATGCCTAAGGCAAAGGTCATAGGTGATCATACTTTAGAACTAGTTGAGAAAGGAAGTTCACTTCCTAAGTGTCATTAGCCATTTCAGTTTAAATGTGTGAGAAACAGTCACTCATATGTTGCTTAGTTCAGTGCCTCTGAATATACTATTCAGTTTTTCTTAGGCAAGATGTTTCTAGAAGGCAGGCTGAACTTGACTTTGTAAAATAATGTTCAGTAGCAAAATTATGGCAACTACTGATGCCCAATAAAAATTTCATGTTTCATATGTCTAAAAGACAACATTTTTCATCATCTGAAAACACCATGGACAAGCATTTAGTAGAAAGCTGAGTGCCGAAGAATTGATGCTTTTGAACTGTGGTGTTGGAAAAGACTCTTGAGAGTTCCTTGGACAGCAAGGAGATCCAACAAATTCATCCTAAAGGAAATCAGTTTTGAATATGCATTGGAAGGACCGACGTTGAAGCTGAAACTCCAATACTTTGGCCACCTGATGTGAAGAACTGACTCACAGAAATGACCCTGATGCTGGGAAAGATTGAAGGCGGGAGGAGAAGGGGACAACGGAGGATGAGATGGTTGGATGGCATCACTGATTCAATGGACGTGAGTTTGGGTAAACTCTCGGAGCTGGTGATGGACAGGGAGGCCTGGTGTGCTGCAGTCCATTGGGTCGCAAAGAGTTGGACATGACTGAGCAACTGAACCTAACTGAAAGTAGGAAAAAGACAGATAAGGATGGCTGACACCTATCTCAGTGGGAGTTGTTTTCAAAAAGAAAGCATTTAACTTTTTCAACTCACCAGACTGATTTTAGAGCATCTTACTCATTAAATCACACTGAAATCAAATATGGATGTTGACCTTCAGAATGATCAGATTAATGTGATTACTATTAAATGAGTATCTAAGTCTTTGCACCAAATAACCAGTCATATACACTTTTTGCTGCATCAACATCTATGCTGTATAATAATACATCAATTAGCCTCAGCAATACAAGCACTGATGATACATGCATATGTGTGTGCGAAGTTGCTTCAGTTGCGTTTGACTCTTTGCAACCCGATGGACTGTAGCCCACCAGGCTCCTCTGTCCATGGGGATTTGCCAGACAAGAATACTGGAGTGGGTTGCTATGCCCTCCCCCAGGAGATCTTCTGACCCAGGGATTGAATCCTCGGCCCTTAAGTCTCCTGCATTGGCAGATGAGTTCTTTACCACTAGGGCCACCTGGGAGGCCCTATTGATGACATGACGGTATAACAACTCCACCATACAGGAAGCTAGGCATAAATACAAATGACATCATGTTTCATCTTTGTCATCAAGGCTGATTTTTAAATCCTCCATGTGTACGTGCCCTGTGCTAGATTAAGTGAGTTAAACCAGTTAAACAGGTGAACTTTTGAGACTGCTTGACTAACTGAAGTTTTACTTGTATATCTGGTAGAGCAACACTTCTCTAACGCAGGAAAAGGTTCTTACAATGACATACATTGCTCCCAGAAACACTACTGCCTACAGCAGAAAGATAATAGAAAGTCCATCTATTATCTTTAGTTTCAGCAGAGAACTGCCTCCTTGCCTCCTTCCTTCCTCTTCCACTGACTCCCAAGCAGTATCATCTGTATTGGGGATGTTGCTGCTTCTAATCAGAGTGAGACTTCCCAGGATGGGAGCCCAAGAGTCCCTCTTGGACCCCTTGGTAATTGATTGGATAGGGTCTAGTGCCCACTCACAAGAAGTGTGTATGAGAGAGCATCTCAGTACCCACCCAGTGCTGCCAGAGTGGGAAGTTTCCCACCTCCAACTCCAGAGCCCTTGGCCCACTTCACAGGGATTCCCAGAAGCCAACAGCTTTGTTCCTAAGAATTTAGTTTGTGGACACATCACTCTACCCTGGAATAGAGCCAGTACTATCTCTGTGGCTGTTCCTTAAAACTCACTGCTCCATACTGACCTGACTTACACCAGTTGGAGAGCACTGAGCTAAATTTGCATTTAAGAATGACAGTTTCATCTACATGTTTGGAGATGAGACAGAATTCATGGCCATGTCTTAGGAGCCTACAATAAAATATCTACTGGCAATACATTTTCATTTCCATTAATCTGGAAAGTGTCCTCAACCAGCTTTAGAAGTGCGCTGATTCTCATTTCACTAGCTCTTTTATAAAACTCAACTTTAAGCTGAATATAAAAGCTAGAAAAACTATCTTAATACTATGCAATGTTTAAAATATTGATTATAAACCTTCATATTTTGGTTTTAGACCATTACACACCTTTTTAGATTACTTAAAACAATGCTTCAAATTCTAAAAATGTCCAGTTTAGTATACGCTACTTCTCATTCAGCCTTCCCCCAGCACACTTCCGGTGGGCTCTCTCTTATCTAGTATCAGATTAACTCAATAAGGAAAGAAAAGCAGCCTGAGGCAAAGCTAACAAATGAAAAAATAAGAAACCAGCAGGGAAAACACTCAGTGTGAAAGGGGAGAAACACAGATTGCTCATTAGAAAATTCATGCTTTAAAAAGTTAAATAAGACAGCAGAATCACTGTGAGAGGGAAAAAATAAATATGTTAGTCACAATAAAAAAGCAACAACTGTGAGAGCTATTTATCAAGCGGCATCTAATGTAATCAGCATTGCGCTAGGGTCTTTACATCCATCACATCAAATTCCTACAGGCATCCATGCAGGGTAGGCAATGAACACCCCCACGTTACACTGAAAACACAGAGGAAGAGATGAGTAAGTGGTCGAATGCGGTGATCTGCCTTATGCAGTTTTCACTCAGCATGTTGATCTTCGAGAAAAGGGTTAGACAAACTCACGTGCTAGACTACCTGGAGAGAAGCCCTGGTCCTGAGGTGTGACTAGGGTATGAGAGGAAACCAGTGGTTTTTTCCTTTTCTCTCTGATGAGAAAAAGCAACGCGAGGCCTCAGGCCTCTGATGACCTATCCTGAACCTAAGGAGAGTCTGCGTATCTGCTTTGTGAAAGTTCAGCCTTGCATGGGCAAGTGCACATGATGTCACAGTAGTTTTACTATTTCTTGGTGGTTCATAATACTAATGAATTCACAATGAAGCCACAGTTAGTTTTAAAGAAAGAAAGCAGTCTCTGAGACTACAGAAACAGAAGCAACACCTTCCATGGAATTCTAGAAAATCCACACTGGATGAAATCATATTTTTCTTCCCTCGCCCTCACTCTCCCCCTCCCTAGCTTAATTAAAAGATACAAAATGGAGAGCATGAACAATTCTCCTAGGAATCTGATAGTAGTTACAAGATACATGTTTCAACCCCTTTCTCTGCCAAAATTGAGGCTACAGAGCAAAGTTGAAACACGCAGCTCAGTCTTAACTTGTACTAATAATTTTATGTTCGGCTTCACTATTGATGAGTTAATGCCTAAAACCATGTGGAGGATCCCTAAAATCTTCAGGATGCACTCAGGACCCTCAGGGCCATACAGTTCCTCTTTTCCAGGAATAAAAGTAACAAGTCAAAAGAAAAAAAAAAAGTAACAAGTCTACTGCAATCTCTTTTTTTTCCCTCCCCACTTTTCAAGATGAAATGCAACTGCTCTCTGACCCCAGCTGACCCTTGAATAACATGAGTTTGAGCTGAGTGGATCCACTTACAGGGCAGTTTTTCCCAAGAGTAAACACTACAGACTTGGGAAGAATTGGTATAACTGGACAAACAGTACAGTGCTACATGGCCCGGGGTTGGCTGAATCCAAGGATATGGAGGAACCCTGGGATGCGGTTCCCACTAAATTCACTCGATGTCATAAGAAATTGTTATTTTCCAGTTCAGGATCCTATTTAGTTTATGATTATAATAATACCGTGTGTGTACGGTCAGTTGCTCTAGCCCACCAGGCTCCTCTGTTCATGGAATTTTCCAAGCAAGAACCCTGGAGTGGGTTGCCATTTCCTACTCGAGGGGATCTTTCCAACCCAGGGGTCAAAGCTGCATCTCCTGAATCTCTTGCACTGGCAGGTGGATTCTTTACCACTGTGCCACCTGGGAAGCCCCATAGTAATATTGGGGTTGGCCAGAAAGTTCATTTGTATTTTTCTTTAATATCTTACAGAAAACCTGAACAAACAGTTTGGCCAACCCAATAACTGAGTAGCCATAAGTACCTTTTTTAAAAGTCAATATAGGCCAAGAAGAAAGGAAATCTTGCTAAGACAGTGATAAGATGACAAGTCTGAGAGTCTGAAGTGGACCTAGACATAAACAGGGAGTGGCTGGCTTAGTCGTCAACTTCATGCTTGGTCTTGCTCCCACTATGAAGGGTAATCTTAGGCTGATGGCCAGTCTAAATATTGTTAGATTCAGTCTGGACTCAGTTTATTGTACTCAGCTGCCAGTCGGGCTGAGCAGGTTTGCTTGGTTGGCTAGAGCAGGAGTCTGAATGCCAAAGCATAATCCATGTACTGGTCCAGTGCCACAGAACCACTGTCGAGTACAATAAATAATGGGTGAGCAGCATGAGTTGGGTGGTAATCATATGTAATTACTCAGCAAAATATTTAATGAGCAGACATCATTCCTGGCATAATAACACAAGGATAATGGTAGCAAAGTTAATCTCAAAGAGACCCACAGAAACTGATAATAAAGATATAGCACGGTTAAGTATTCAGTGGAGGAACTTCCCAGATAGTCCAGTGGTTTTAAGACTCAACGCTTCCAATGCAGGGGGTTCAGCTTCAATCCCTGGTTGGGGAACTAAGATCCCACATGCCTTGAGGCACAGAGGAAAAAAAAAAAGAAACAGTTTTGGGGAAAAAAAAGGAAACAGTTTTGGAAAAAAAAAAGAAAAAGGTTTGAGAAAAAAAGATTCTATGGAAGAACAGACAAAGGTAAGGGTGGCTTTCTGGAGTAGGCATATGGGTGGGTGGGGGGGCACTTCTGGTCAAGGAGAAAGCAAGGCAACCAAAAGCAGGAGGAAATTACCATTACAGAGAAAAGGACAGATATGCATCAACCTTCAATCATGCCTACTTGAAACTGTCAACTTCTTTTGTAAATGAAAGGTGGCATCTTTATTCCTTTAAAAATACTTTTTCCTAAAGTACAGTTTCTCACTTGTTACAAGGAGGAAGCTACATTTCACAGCACATTTCTACTGCTTCATAATTTTAGAATATGGGTCCCAGGACACAAAACTGTCCAAGGCAGGGGGCTAAGTCCAATATTAAAATAAATTTATTTTATTATAAAGAAAGCTAAGTCTTATTTTAATGATCATTTTGGTTTTGGATTTTTGCATGTGTGTGTGTGTGTGCTCAATTGTGTCTGACTCTTTGGGACCCCATGGCCTGTAGCCTGCAAGGCTCCTCTGTCCATGGGATTTTCCCAACAAGAATACTAGGGTGAGTTGGTTGCCATTTCCATCTCCAGGGGATCTTCCTGACTCAGGGATCAAACCCACATCTCCTGCGTCTCCTGCACTGCAGGCAGATTCTTTACCACTGAGCCACGAGGGATTGGATTTTTATATACAATTATGTATTCAATAAAGTTTAATATTTTATATTTATTTTTTCCCTAATGTATATATAGCATCAAAACCACTTATTTGCCACCCTATGGTGCCTTGCATTGCAAAAAACAAATATTTTGATTCTAGGAATTAATGATAAAGTCATATCATTCAAGTTCAATGCTTTTATCATAGAATTAATAGTATTCTCATCAGTTTCCTTAGTGGGTCTAGTAATTTTGTCTTTTGCTTACTTCACAATTACATTTTACTATCTCAGTATATGGGAAGCTATTTCTTGCTTTTTATTTAGATCATGAGTACCCTTGCAAATCTCAGGAAAGCCACTGTCCTCTTACCCTGAAAAATGTACATGCAACTTCAGAACGTTTCATGGCTCCCAGGGATGGATGGTCAAGTACCGGTTCACCTTCTGCCACAGCAAAAGATGCCTTAAGCAGTTATGAGTTCCAAACTATAAAGTGAATCTTCCTCATTTCTTGAGATGATTTTTTTTAAAAAAACCAAATATAAATCCTTAAAAATGGGATACTTGAAATAGTTCTCAAAGAACAAGCTTTCAAAGCACTTCTCATTTGAGGGTTTGTATGAAAACCACCTCTGGGCCTTTCACACACAGATGTGCAGGTCTGACCCAGACCTGCTGAACTGCAATCCTGAGGCATAAGGCTCAACTCTATGATAATAAATAGCTCCCTAGAGGAGTCTGATGTACATCCCTGATTTAGAACCAACGGATCATGGAATTTAAAGTAGGATTCCTCTCTCGCAGGCTCAAGTGATTTTTTTTTTTTCACATTTTTCATACCCTGGCAAAAAAAAAAACACCAAGTCTGGGTTTCCTGGACTAACATTTTAAGATGAGTTGGTGGGCTTCAGTCTTTTCTAGGCTCAGCAGCCTTCAATCTAGGGTATGAATGCTCTTAAAGGCACCTGAAGGCTTTCCACCAAAGGATTTTAACCTTTCTTTCTGCTTTGGATTCCTTCGGCAAAAGGTCAGGCTAGATTCCTACTCAGGATAATATTTTTAAATGAATAAATTAAAATACGTAGCATCACAAAAAATACAGATTTATATTTAAAAGCTTATAAAGACAGCAAAAGATCTGTAATATACACACATACCTACATGTGCTTCTTTATTAACCCATTAAATAACACAATCTAGAGTTATGTCTCACAACTGCCATGATTTCAAAGCAGTTATCTCTTTAAGCTGCCTTTTGACCCTCCTAAAACAATTGTAATGTGTTATGAAAATATGACTTCTGTAAATGCTAATACTGCTGTAGGTTCTTTTGCTCACATTCATAATTAAAAGAAACATTCAATTTCCAGAAAAGGTTATTAGAAATACAGATGTAATTATTTTCTTCATCCAAATTCACAAACTTCAGACTACAATTTTATTAGTCATGCTACCTGGAGTTTCAATTTTGGGCCTTTAATGAATGAATGATCCAATTTAAAATTATTCTTAAAGAAGTCTGGCCCTACCCACTGGTATCTCCTAGAGGTACAATGTGCTGACTAACTGTTTAAGCCTACATCTTTGTTACAGCTCTCAGGTATTATGTGAGCAGATCAACTCTACCCCAAGGTCAACTCTTTGCTAAATCATGTGATCCCACTATTAACTGACAACACAGAATGTAACCCAGAAACTTGACAAGGAGTGCTCACTCGGTAGCTAGCACAGTTTCAAGAAGCCGTATTGTGGGCAATGTATGGCAGACTGATTGTATATACTCTAAAATCTATTTCTGTATTAAATTAGATTAATAGTTGTGTAATGAACCACACTGTCCTCCATAAAACCTGTTTTTATGGTTACTTCCCAACTTTACCATGCATTCAATCTGTTTTGAATGTTTTATTTTTTAATTGAAAAATTAAAAAACAATTTTTTGGCATCACACAGCATATGGGATCTTAGTTCCCCAACCAGGCATTGAACCTGTAAGCCTTACATTAGACGTTTGAAGTCTTAACCACCAGACTGCCAGGGAAGTCCCTGTATTATGTTTTAACACTCATTTCGACACTGAATAACATCTGGGACTAAAAACAAATGAAAAAACTCTGACATATTTACATCACAATCAGAGTATTTTAAACTAGAACACCCACCTCTCACACATATACACCTCAAAAATTTTCCAGAGCTTCTCTTTCCTTTTGTCAGTGCAATAGAGATATGTTTTAATACTATTTCAACTAAGATTTATACTTTATAATACATCTTTAAATTGTAACAAAGCAAAATTTAAAGGCTCAAATGTTGGCTGAATAAGCATCATTTTGAAAACAATACTTAAGTTCTTCAGTTCAGTTCAGTTCAGTTGCTCAGTCGTGTCCGACTCTTTGCGACCCCATGAATCGCAGCACACTTTGGTGCTTTTCAAAAATTGAAACAATACTGTCCTTTTAATATTAATTTATCCTGAAAGTTATCACCTAAAATTTTAACCAGTAACTTTCATATAGTGCTGTGCTAAAATACGATGTTTTTCTTCTAAAGGCAAGGAGTCCAAGGAATTACAAATAAGAAGCTGTTTTGACTTCTGAGGGGATAAGCAGGTTCTGGGAATTCTATAGTAATGCTCTGGAGTTTATACTGGAAAAAGTCTATAAATAAGCTTAACTTCCCTTAAGGTCTTTTCAGCAACACTATTATTTAAAACTTTGTAGGATAGAGTTCAGACTTTTAAAAGGCCACAAACTGTTAAAGGACAATGGACTTACAAAGTATTCTGATTCTACAAAATGTTTCACTGAGATACTGGACAAATAAAGACACAGGAAGAAGTCACCAATCAATCCTTTCAACTAGATGCTGAGAATAGAAAACACACTTTAATGTTTTAGGTCTTTTAGAATGACTAACTTGCCCTCCCAGGTGGCATGGTGGTAAAGAATCCGCCTGCAATGCAGGAGACACAAGAGAGGCAAGTTCAATCCCTGGGTTGGGAAGATGCCCTGGAGAAGGAAATAGCAACCCACTCCAGTATTCTTGCCTGGAGAATTCCATGGACAGAGGAGCCAGAATCCTTCCCCATTACTCCATCCAGCCATTGCTTACTCAGTGCTGACATCCAATGTGTCAGGTAGTCGGGATATAACGGTGGGAGGCAGGTGTGGTCCTGCCTATACGGAACTTATAGGCTACAGGGAGGCAGGCGTTGGAAAAAATGGTCATATTAATGACTTTTACACTGAGAACTGAGATAACAGCTCTAAAGAGAAGTATACCATTCTATTGAGGACTATAACACAGTGAGCTGAATAAGCGCTACTATTTAAAATTCCATACGGCTTCTTTTAAACCTTTCTCCTTCAAACTAACACAACTCAGGATATATCTTTACGTATAAAAATACTATAACTAAAACAACTTAGTTTACTTACGCTTACTCCTTGGAAGAAAAGTTATGACCTACCTAGACACCATATTCAAAAGCAGAGACATTACTTTGCCAGCAAAGGTCCGTCTAGTCAAGGCTATGGTTTTTCCAGTAGTCATGTATGGATGTGAAAGTTGGACTATAAAGAAAGCTGAGCACAGAAGAATTGATGCTTTTAAACTGTGGTGTTGAAGAAGACTCTTGAAAGTCCCTTGGACTGCAAGGAGATCCAACCAGTCCATCCTAAAGGAGATCAGTCCTGGGTGTTCATTGGAAGGACTGATGGTGAAGCTGAAACTCCAGCACTTGGCCCACCTGATGCGAAGAACTGGCTCTTTGGAAAAGACCCTGATGCTGGGAAAGGTTGAAGGCAGGAGGAGGGCACGACAGAGGATGAGACTGTTGGAAGGCATGGCTTCCCTGGTGGCTCAGAGGTTAAAGCATCTGCCTCCAATGCAGGAGACCCGGGTTCGATCCCTGGGTCGGGAAGATCCTCTGGAGAAGGAAATGGCAATCCACTCCAGTATTCTTGCCTGGAGAATCCCATGGATGGAGAAGCCTAGTAAGTTACAGTCCACGGGGTTGCAAAGAGTCGGACACGACTGGGCGACTTCACCTTATCACTGACCCAATGGACATGAGTTTGGGTAAACTCCACAAGTTGGTGATGGATAGGGAGGCCTGGCATGCTGCAGTCCAGAGGGTCACAAAAAGTCGGACATGGCTGAGCAACTGAACTGAATACAACTTAGAATCTGAAACTTATTTCTAAGATTTCTTCATTTAACTAAGTTTTTAAATAACACCTCTCCCTGTCAACCACTTCATAAATGCAGATTTTTAAAAAATGGAAGGTATTAATTCCCACCATGTAATACTGTCTGCCTAAAAATGAAGAACTTAATACTTCAGTATAAAATCAGTATCTTAAGTATTGACTTCTTAAGAGGGGCTTTTTGAGATATATGACTTTTTTTCAAAGTGGCTAAATCTTCTCGGAAGAGGCAAGGCTCAATAGCATAAATCAATGTCCTATGTTTCGACGGTTACTGCAAAACTAGCAAACAACTGCAAATGCATGGAGGTAAAAACCTTTGTTTTTCTCATGGGTATAATTTCAAAACATTCTGATGACAGCTACTGGCTGTAAACACTATGTACAACGTTCAGCATATTTCAACAAAGCTTAATAATTAATAAACATCCTATGTCATTAATTTATAATCAATTGAAGCTGTTTCAGTTTTCCAATGCATTGCTTAAGATTCTACCCAGTGGTAATTAGCTGATGGTGATAGCTCTAAAATTCCTTGATTTGTATGTATCATTTTGTGCTTTCTGAAAAATCCAGTGAATTAGGGTTCATTCACCCAATGCACAGCAAAGCCAATCTGCTGACACTGTGGTGAAGGAAAGCACAGCATTTATTGTAGGATGCCATGCGAGAACAGGATAGTTTGTGCTCAAAAGACCTAAATACTTGCCAATAATTTTCAGGGGAAGTTTATAAGGACAGTGTGAGGGATAGGGTCTTGGGGTGATTGATCAGCTTATGCACAATCCTTGAATTAGCCGACAGAAAGCAGAGACATTACTTTGCCAACAAAGGTCTGTCTACTCAAGGCTATGGTTTTTCCAGTAACCATGTATGGATGTGAGATTTGGACTGTGAAGAAAGCTGAGCACTGAAGAATTGATGCTTCTGAACTATGGCGTTGGAGAAGACTCTTGAGAGTCCCTTGGACTGCAAGGAGATCCAACCCGTCCATCCTAAAGGAGATCAGTCCTGGGTGTTCATTGGAAGGACTGACGCTGAAGCTGAAACTCCAGTACTTTGGTCACCTCATGCGAAAAGTTGACTCATTGGAGAAGACCCTGATGCTGGGAGAGACTGGGGGCAGGAGGAGAAGGGGACGACAGAGGATGAGATGGCTGGATGGCATCAATGATTCGATGGACATGAGTTTGAGTGAACTCCGGGAGTTGGTGATAGATAGGGAGGCCTGGCGTGCTGTGATTCATGGGGTCGCAGAGTCGGACATGACTGAGCGACTGAACTGAAGGTAATACTGGTATTTTGAGAATCTCAATTATTAGTTTTCTAGTTCCAACCTGTCTGGGGTCTACGTGATGCTAGGCAGCATATGGTTGACCGCCTCCACCTGGTAGGAGTTTTTTCTATCAAAGATGTGGCTCAGGGTATTATCTGTAACCCTTGAAGAGGAACTAGAAGTCCTTGATTTTGTTTTGTGGCTAAACTATAATTCTGTCCTGCTTGACTGCTTTCCTTTGTTTCTGCATTTTTCCATTTCTCTGATTAAATTTGCTCTTTGGAACTTGGGGAAGACTAAAGAGGCTAAAGGTTTTTTTTTCCTAATAAAAAAGAGATGGGGGAACACATGGGTGGGAGGATCTGTCCCCAGGAAGGCTTGTTATCAGTCCCATTGGCAATCAAATGCTAATTTGGATTTAGGACTAAGTAGCTCATGAAGATTTAATGCCATCCATACTGGGGGTCATGAGAAGGCAATGGCACCCCACTCCAGTACTCTTGCCTGGAAAATCCCATGGACAGAGGAGCCTGGTGGGCTGCAGTCCCTGGGGTTGCGGCGAGTTGGACACAACTGAGCAGCTTCACTTTCACTTTTCACTTTCATGCACTGGGGAAGGAAATGGCAACCCATTCCAGTGTTCTTGCCGGGAGAATCCAAGGGACGGGGGAGCCTGGTGGGCTGCTGTCTATGGGGTCACACCGAGTCGGACACGACTGAAGCGACTTAGCAGCAGCACTGGGGCAACAAGAGTCGGACATGACTCAGCGACTAAACCACAACCACATGGTCTATGTGGGCTTCCCTGGTGGCTCAGTGGTAAAGAATCTACATGCACTGCAGGAGGAAGGGGTTTTACCCCTGAGTGAGGAACATCCCCTGGAGAACAAACGGCAACCCATTCCAGTACCCTTGCCGGGAAAATTCCACGGTTAGAAGAGCCTGGCGGGCTACAGTCCATGGGGTCACAAAGAGTCAGACGTGACTGAGTGACTATGCACACATGCACAAGGCATATGATCTATTTGCAATGAAGGTATCTTCAATTATCCCTCATCCTGAGCGGTCTCCTTGTGATTGAGATGTTAAATTCAGCTGGTAGTAGGGATACCTGGAGAAAAGCATCTGCTTCAGCCAGTTTATGCTGCTCCTTCTCAATTACAGCACCAGTCATGAATATTGGAACTAGCTTCACCAATGGTTAGAACTATCCCTTTCTAGATCCTTGGTATTTTTCATCTAGTGTGAACCCTGAAGAGGAATATTAGACATGTGCTTCCAAATGCAGCACTGAAGACCCTGAAAGTATGTGGAGCAGAAAGCAGCAGTATTAGAGTTACAGTTAATTGGTATAATTCCACGAAAGGAAGTTAGTGGTATGAATCTACTGCCATTAAAAGATTTAAAACTACTAGCTCGACAATTGCACTTCTGAGACTCTATCTTAAGGAAATAACCTAAAATATGAGAAAAGTCTTACACCTAAAAATGTCCAGTAGAGTACATGAAGGGCATCAGAATGCACTGTTCCAAAAGATGCCACTTTGGTATTATTTTCAGCTGAAGGCACTGAGAATCAACAGATGCGGAAAGAATTCTCTGCGCATACCCACCTAAAAGCTGGGCATAAATATCGCCTATGATGGTGTCCCCCTCTCCTGTATCAGAAGGAGGAGAATGGCTCATCCCCAGAGACGGAGATGAGTTTGCATAAACAATCCTACTATAGTAACCCTCATCTTCCATTAGCTCATTTCCTAATCACTTCCCCACAGTATATCATCTCTCAAAGCCCAAGCCACCTTTCTTTTGTTAAAATGGTATATACTGAATCCAACTAAAATCCCTCAGACTTACTTGCTTTCTTTAACTTGATTGCAACTGTTGGGTAAAATTAACAGCACTGAATTATAAGAACATCACACTTAAATGCTTGTATATTTGAATTCTGTATTCTGATTAACAGAGTAAAACACAAAATCCAAATATTCAAAACAGTAATTCCTAATAATGTTATACAAAGATGTTAATCATTGATTCAGGACTTTATAACTGCTGTGTTACAGAAAAACATGAAAACCATGCACTGTTAATATTAAGTAAGGAGAAAGCTTAAGTATTAACTTTTACTTTCTTGGTCCTTCATCACATGTTACTTGTTATTCAAGTAATGTTATTTTATGCTGTCTGAGACAAGACATTACAAATACATTTATATAACCAGATTATGACCAGAAATGGATTATGGCATTATCTTTTAAAATAAAGTAGGTCTCATAGAAAAGCATCTGTTAATGGAGAATGATTCTTGTGTATTAAAATGCTAACCTAAGTTTTAAAGTTGGCTTGTGGCTCAATTGAAGTTCATTTATTCATATCATCCAGAGGTTCTGATAAGAGAAAGAAATTATATTATCAAGACTGTACACTGATGTTTGCAATTCAATACTAAAATGTCAGTTCAGAGAATATTTAATTCAATGACTCTGTGAAATGCTGAGAAAGGATTAATGACTTTTAATACATGACTTACATCTTGGACTATAAGCAATGAATCTTGGAACTTAAATATCTCTAGGTTGCATGACAATACATGTTGCTACCTTGATGCCCTTCTTGTTCATTCCCTAGCAACATACACCTCCTAGAAAGAGAATTTTAAACTCCTCTCTTTGAAAATCCCTGCCCCTGCTCTTTCTTTATGAGTTATCTGTGTGTTCTGTTATGGATAAGTCTATTTAATCTAACATACTTTGAGATCCCTCAAGCTTTAGGTGAGCAAATTATATTAGAAAACTTTTAGTTGTATTGATGCTTGTTTCAAAGACCACCTAATCTAAAAAAATCATCAGGCTCAGTAAAGTAAGAGCTCTGAAAAACTGCAGAATTATTTTCTCTCAGGAAATTAATAGCAAATTTCTATACAGAGTAATAGTGGCTAATACATTTTAAAAGTTTAGTACCGTATCATTTAAAAGGCAAACCATATACCCAATGATATTCATAAATAATTAAATAACTACAAATGCAACTGCTGTTTACTGAGCATCTATTATGTTCCAAGGCTGTACTACATGCTTTAAGCATTTTGTCTCATACAATATTTTCTTTATTGTAAGCCTGCATTTAGGTAACACTTTCCCCGCTGTACAGAGATGAAAACTGAGTCTCAAAGTTAAGAAATCTGTCTAATGTGAACAGCTAAATCATGAATAAAATCCACATCAATGTGACTTTAAAACCTAGTATCTTAACCACTATGCCATAGTGTTTTCTAGATTTATTTTTCAAATATGGCATTAAAAACTGTACCTTAGTCTTTTTTATTGTTTTGATGGGGTTTGCTCCTTTAATTAGTGATATTCTGACAAATAACAGAATTTAAAGTTATAAAGCACTTAAATTCTCATTTAAGGAAAGAACTTGCCCTGTTTTTTAAATGTGTATTCAAGTGACGCTGTATAATTTGTTTAATGGATTACAAGTCACTTTCTTGTGTATAAACTCACTTGACCATCTTAACTTGATTATGGTAGGTATGCCTGTTGCCCTTTTATAGGGGAGGGGACTGAGACTCAGAGATCAAATGGGATTTGCCCTTGGTTATACAGACAGCCTTAGAATAGAGTTTGAAAACCTTGTCTTTTGACTCTACAGTACAGCAATTTATCTTCTTGATAGAGGTATAGATTTAGTGTAACTTTGGGAATGGCTAGTGTTTTGTGAAAGTCTTACTGAACAAGATTCTTAGCTTCTGAAAACTACACCTACATAAAACTCCTGGTAAAGGAGCTGAGTCCACAGGGTTGTGTGATGCTTCCGGGGTGTGTGGGAAAGGCTGAGCCTCTGGAACTGAGTGCTGACCTCACCGAGGGTGCAGGGGAGGAGGGAGTTTATCTGGCCTGTGACTTGGCATTTTATCACAAAATTATTTTTCTAGAGTCCTTGATTTACCTATTTTTCATAAAGGAAGTAAACTTTTCAGTTTTCTGCTCTTGGCACATGTCTAACTGAGGACAGTAACATTTTCTACTGACTTTCTTTTCTTCTAAAAGTTGGCACAAGGCTCCACTTCTGTGTCAACCACAGTATAAATTAGCGTGCCCTGGTGCAGATTTTATACAAAACTGTATCTTTGTTATTTTGTGCTTTACAGTGAGAATAGGCATGGCCTTCTTTACCTTGTTGCCCTCTTGAAGTCTAGAGGTCGACTCATTAATTTAATAAACTGACTAGGCGCCTACTGGTTGCCAGGCACTGTTGTAGGTGCTTGGGATACAGACAAAGCCCAAACTCCCTGGCCCTGTGGCTCCCACTCTAGTGTGGGAGAACAAAATAGACATGACAGCCTCAGTTGGTGGTTTAAGTGCTAACGTGAGAACGGACCGAATGACAATAGATACCAACTTTTGTCTGGGGTTGGGGGGAGGGTCACTCTTACAGTTTCTTACTCCCAAGCAGCTTGACATGGCGACAGGCTCTGCTCCCACCATGGGATGGACTTTCATGAAGGAGCTGGAGGGGCTGTGTGAAGTGTACAGAGCAGAGGTCACCCTGCATCTCTACTCCAGACAGAGTTACAGTCTTCACACTGAAATTTTAGTTTATGGAAACATGAAGCTACTACGTCTGCTTTTCTAAGGTCTACCCAATATCAAATTAAAAGTTGGAAATTGGAAGAGACCAAAATCTAGTATCTAAGATTAAGTTAGAGGACTTCCCTGATGGTCCAGTGGCTAAGACTCCACATCCCCAATGCAGGGAGTCTGGGTTCGATCCCTGGTCTGGGAACTAGATCCTGCATGCTGCAACTAAGATCCAGTGCAGCCAAATAAATAAAGATAAAATTTTTAATCTTTTTATTTTTTTAAAAGAATATTTTAGTATTTTTTTAAAAAGAATAATTTAGGATTTTAAAACCACTTATGTTAGATTTTTGACCAATTTTCTGGATGAAGAAATTTCTCCCCCTCAATATCAATTTTATCTATTGGATATTTATCCAGTTTTCTTATTGAATAACCTGTGTTTCATTTGATTCAACCAATATTATTTATCACATTTAAATAATTCATTATGAAACCCAATGCTTATTATACATTAACTGTCTTATCCTAATATTTGAATACTGTATGTAAATATGATTTCCACACAGAAGGATATTCTTTTCGGACTCATTATGTACAAAGTGAATTTAAAAGTGAGTTAACTGAACAAATACATATAATAATACCAGTTGTTTTTTTTTTTCCTGAGAAGCCAGTTAGGTGAGGCATTTTGCCTCTCTTTTAACGTATATACAGCCCTGAAAGTTAGATTATTCCCATTATGCAGTGATGATACTGACATAGAGTATAAATAACTTGTTTGAGGTCACAAAACTAGTGCCAGAGCTAAAATGTAGGCTTGGATCCAACTCTCAAGCTATTTCTAAGATGCCTCTTTGACTCTATATTTTATAATCATAAAACACCAAAAGCAAACCACTTGTTTATAGCATAATCCATCTCCTTAATGCTTACTGGATACTGACACCACGTACAACTCACTTTTCTTTCCTAGATGTGTTTTCAGTATAAAATTTGCAAATATTATCCATGCAAATGAATAGAGGCAATATTTTAAAAGGGCAAATAATTTAGTGAATAAAGCATCTTTACTACTCTTAAAATTAAATCTGATAAAGCATCCAGTACATATAGGAAATTCTAGACAAGAAAATACAGTGATAAAAATACCTCTCCAAAATGTAGTGCTTAAGATTCTGATCACTATAGTTTTTCCCATGAAGCCTACATGTGAGTTAACTGATTTACATACCATGGAAATGGAAGCATTCCAGTGAGGAAAGATATGAGAGGAAAATGCAGGCAATGCTTTTGATGGTAAAAAGAAAAAAAAAAAAAAAAAACTAAATAAAAACCAAAGAGGTAGGCGAGAGAAGTATGACCTTTTTTTAATCAGCAAAAATCCTCAGCACTCCTCACACTCCCCTAAAATAGAAAAACAATCATTTCTCAAAATCTTCATGATCTAATCCTGATACAAATATTAAAAGCAATAAGAAAGCATAATAAATTATGTGCTAAAATGTTCTTTCGACAGCAGTGCAATTGTATGTGTAGCCTGCTACTATGGTCTATCTCCAGCACTCAGGAGACCCTAGGAGCTGTTTCAGGGTTTTCACTTTGTTTTTTGCCAAAAGAAGAAAAAAGCACAAACATGGAAAATGGAAAATAATATCATTTGCCTTGAATTTTCATAGAAGCTATCCCATGGCTGCAGGACAATAAAGTGTATATCCATCTTCTACAGAGCACAAGGAATGTTTCACTTAATTAAAATTCCCACTTCTTTTTCTTAAAGCATTAAAACCAAGTCCTCCCTACCCCCCCAAACAAAAAGATCTATTAAAAGATTTCCTACTCTGTACTTTGACCTGTTGGAAGTGTTAGTGTGTCAAACTGAGTTAAAGATTGCCCGATTCCTACACATCCTTATTAA
Organism: Capricornis sumatraensis; assembly: GCF_032405125.1. Taxonomy (NCBI): domain Eukaryota; kingdom Metazoa; phylum Chordata; class Mammalia; order Artiodactyla; family Bovidae; genus Capricornis; species Capricornis sumatraensis. The sequence goes on from NC_091081.1 coordinate 61,948,409, forward strand.
GAAGTTTCGAAACATATTTTGAGCCCAAGAACTTACAGGCCAGTTTAGTGTCTTCCATCCTAAAACCCTTCTTTCTTGAATATGCTGCAACATATCTGCATGTCTCCCTCTTCCTGCTTTGAGTTTCTCAGCCAGGCAAAGACCAAGCGATCAGTGAAGAGAACTTTTAATCATCCCAAGTCTTAATATCATCTCTCATGCAGCTCGAGGTACACTCAGGAAGAAGGCAAAAGGGTGAGGAGACATATGACTCGACAGCCACTGTTTCTAAACAGTAACCTTGTTCACTGAACCAAGTAAAAACTGAGAACGGCTTCTGTTCAAAAGAGCCAGTGAAGCTCGAATGGGTGTGGGCTGGGAGAAGGGGAGGCCTTTCCTGGTTAAGAAATGGCTGTTAAACATCAGTTCAGTCACAGGGTTTAAAATCAGCCCGGGCCCCAAACAGGATGTGCCTTAAACACATTTGAACAAATGTTTACCAAGATCATCTAAACGGTATTTACTATTTTTAAAAATTCTTCTGCCTCTTGGTTTCCTAATGTATTAAAGATGGCATTTTAAAACCCTGAAGATTATGATTTTGTTCCCATACCAAATGCATCTAAGAGAGGCAATCATTTAGAATCAGTCAAGCAGAGAGACCTCTGTTCTTTTCCTCCCTTCACTGAGAACATTCATGGAGCCGTTGGGAAACCACATGAAATGAAGTTTCACTATCCTTCAGAAGGTCCAGAAGATTGACTTGCTTTAGAAAAATTCTGAAGGTCTTCAAAGTGAAGAAGAAGAATCATAAACAAACACTGAAGTTTTAGAAATTATTTCTGGATAAATTAATTATAGGGCCTCAGGAAAATATTTTAAGCCGGTGATGAGTTTTACATTATGAATTTCGAATTCAACATTTCTATCACAATGTTACCTTTAAAGGTAACAGTCTTTAAAAGGACTTTTTGTCTAGGGACATAGAGGGGAATCTGAGGAGAAAAGATCATGTCAAGTCCTCAATGTGCCTTTATAGAATTTAAAACTGTGATATGGGAGTCAGAATACTTGAGTTAAAACGTGAGTTAAAACCAATGAACTTCATGAGTTTGGATGATCCATGGGTCCAATCTGGGAAAGGAAATACGCTGTTTAGAAGAAAACAAATCATTTCAAGCCTCTTTGAGTAGCAGGACTTGCCTTAGTAAAGAGACTGGACACAGGATTTATAAGATGTAGGAGTTCAAGCATCCACTGAACTTGGCAACAAACCCTTTTTAATGCCCTTAGAACTAAAGACTTACCTAGTAGGAACCAATGGAATACCAGCTGTAGCCGGTACAATCCCAACACCTCCAGAGGCCTAGCATCACAGGTGCCTAAGTACCATCGTTCCTGCCAACCAGTCCCCTTGCATTTTCAAAAGCAGCTCTGATGCTGGGAAAGACTGAAGGCAGGAGGAGAAGTGGGAAACAGAGGATGAGATAGTTGGATGGCATCACCAACTCAATGGACATGAGTTTGAGAAACTCTGGGAGATAGTGAAGGAGAAGGAAGCCTGGAGTGCTGCAGTCCATGGGGTCACAAAGAGTCAGACATGACTTACTGAATGAACAACATAAATACAGACAGGATCTCTAGTGCAGGAGTTCTCAGCCTTGGTCCTCCTGACCTTTCAGATAGGATAACTCTTTGCTGTGGACTACAGGGGAGGGGATGAGGCTTTAACAGTGTGGCAGCCTCCCTGGCCTCTGCCTCCTGTATCTAACAGCACTGCCTACAGACACCCCCCTCCTCACAGTCAAGACCATTAAAAAAACTTTGGGGGGAGCACTGCCAAATGTCCCGGAGAAGGCAATGGCACCCCATTCCAGTGTTCTTGCCTGGAAAATCCCATGGATGGGAGAGCCTGGTAGGCTGCAGTCCATGGGGTCGCTAAGAGTCAGACACAACTGAGCGACTTCACTTTCACTTTTCACTTTCATGCATTGGAGAAGGAAATGGCAACCCACTCCAGTGTTCTTGCCTGGAGAACCCCAGGGACGGGGGAGCCTGGTAGACTGCCATCTATGGGGTCACACAGAGTCGGACACGACTGAAGCGACTTAGCAGCAGCAGCAGCCAAATGTCCCATGGGGGTCTGGGGCAAGATTACTTCTGGTTAAAGAAAATTACAACTCTGGTGGCACCAAATCCAGATTGTTTTTCTTCTTTCTGCCCCTCTGAGCAGGGCTAGTGTGGTAAGGAGGCTGGATAGCAGAGCACCTTCTCCAGGTGGGGGAAACATATTTGAATTGCTCCACTGTTCTACTATCTTTCCTCCCTCCCCAAAGACCTTACTGCCTCAGAGAGGGACACAGAACTGACTCCATGGGAAAGGGAGGTCAAGGTTCACAACACTGGTAACTGTGGGTAATAAACATCCCCTACACATTTCTCTCTGCTCATGTGTGATACAATGGCTGGTATGTGATTTGCCTAAATGTCTCAAGAAGTAGACAAATTCCCAATTCTGTCCAATTAAAGCAATGAAATGCATGACACAGAGTGTATGCTAGCCAAAGAAATATGTTGGTTATTAATTTCAGAAAATTTGGAGGCATGTTATTAAAATATCAACCCATTCCCACAATTGTATGCCTGTACATTCAATGTGCATATGCTAAGTCACTTCAGTTGTGTTCGACTCTTTGTGATACCATGGACCGTAGCCTGCCAGGCTCCTCTGTCCATGGGATTCTCCAGGCAAGAATACTGGAGTGGGATGCCAGGCCGTCCTCCAGGGGTACATTTAGTGGGCTCCATAAATGTTAGAACTCATATCCTGAGTTATCTCACAACTCCTTTAAACAGAACAAAGACAGGAATCATGAATTTATCAAATAAAAAAATAATTCCTATGAGCAACTTGAAAAAAAAATCCTTTCACTTCTTCCCTCAGGATCTTTATATTTATACTTTAGACTCAAATGTAACTAGCTCAGTTATCTATCTTCCAGTTCATTGAAGATTCAGTCAGTTCAGTTCAGTTGCCCAGTCGTTCAGTCCAGTCGCTCAGTCATGTCCGACTCTTTGCGACTCCGTGAATCATAGCACGTCAGGCCTCCCTGTTCATCACCAACTCCTCAAGTTCACTCAAACTCATGTCCATCAGGTCAGTGATGCCTTCCAGCCATCTCATCCTCCATCATCCCCTTCTTCTCCTGCCCCCAATCCCTCCCAGCATCAGAGTCTTTTCAAATGAGTCAGCTCTTCACATGAAGTGGCCAAAGTACTGGAGTTTCAGCTTCAACATCAGTCCTTCCAATGAACACTCAGGACTGATCTCCTTTAGGATGGACTGGTTGGATCTTCTTGCAGTCCAAGGGACTCTCAAGAGTCTTCTCCAACACCACAGGTCAAAAGCATCAATTCTTCGGCGCTCGGCTTTCTTCACAGTCCAACTCTCACATCCATACATGACTACTGGAAAAATCATAGCCTTGACTAGATGGATCTTTGTTGGCAGAGTAATGTCTCTGCTTTTCAATATGCTGTCTAGGTTGGTCATAACTTTCCTTCCAAGGAGTAAGCATCTTTTAATTTCAGATTAGAGGCACCCAGTTTTAAGAGGACAGGGCAGTGTTAAATGAACCTCCTAGCTGTTCTGTGGCCGTCCAAATCCTGATCGCCAAAACCCAGTCATCAGCACAGCTATGGTGTTTCGAGAATACCAATCTGACCCTGTAGCACTTTCAGCGCCTCTGTTTTCTTAGCTCTTGGTGGTCTCGCATACTTGCTTTTCTCACCACAGATCAGCAGCACTACCGGCTGCCTGTCTGCTTTGCCTTCTCCTCTCTGGCCTCATGGAGGATGGCGTTTGGCTGCATTTCCCTGGACTTGGCTCTCCTGTCCCCATCAGTTGTATACATGCTGCCATTACTTCTTGAAGATTCCTCTCTTCCCTTCTTCTGGCTAACTACCACAAGCCTTTTCTCTACCTTCCATCAGCTCCTCAGGAACTCTCCACACTGCCTCCCCTGCTGTGGATCCATCCTTCCACACTGCGACCAGCTGTGTGCACGTCTGAGGTTTATAGGAAAGAGAAGGGCTGGTGGGGAAAAAACTGCCTCACGTAACAGATTGCCATGTGCTGTGCTGTGCTTCTTGCTCAGTCGTGTCTGACTCTTTGTGACCCTGTGGACTGTAGCCTGCAAGTTCCTCTGTCCATGGGATTCTCCAGGCAAGAATACTGGAGTGGGTTGCCATGCCCTCTTCCAGGGCATCTTTCCAACCCAGGGATCAAACCCAGGTCGCCCACACTGCAAGTGGATTCTTTACTGTCTGAGCTTAAGCTATTATTTTCATGATTTCCTATGGCAATCTGTCTAAGCCATGCTTCCCTGGTCAGAGAGATCGCCATAGGAAATTATAAAAATAATAGCTTAAGCTTGTGGATGGCCTATTAAGTCAGTCATTACTCTAAGGGCCTACACATAAGGATTGGTCTGACCTCGCAAATCACCCTATTATGCTAAGCTTACTGATGAGGAGACTCAGATATACAGAGTAGTTTGGGTGAGCTAGTCAGTGGCAGACTCTCAGTCCCCACACTCTGCTCTATGGCAATCTCTGCCCTCCAGCTAGGTGACTTGTCACTTCCGAGCACCCAGGAGCATCAGGCCACTGTCGCCTGCCGACAGGAAAAGACTGGTACCACGAGGAGAGAAGACAGGCGGGGAGAGACAGGAGGTGACGCTGCATGGAGACAGCGCCCCACTCTCCCCTTAGAAACAACAGCGTTAACTAAATGGCGGGGCATTCAATCAGAAAAACAGCTGAATGCTAACAAGAGAGGAAAGAGAATAGAGGGTTTTGTTATGTGACGAGTGGCTCAAGGAGATTTCTATGTCCCGGTGCATGGAGCAGTGGGTACGGTAATACTGTGTCATCTGAAACCACTGCTGCACAGTGAGGGTCTTGGAAAGAGGCACATTTCCAACTACATGCATGGTTACTGTCATTTTCTCAAGACTACCAGTCTATTTTTGGCTTCATTTTCAATAACCAGCAAAACTATCAATGCAGAATACTGGCAGATGGATGAAGGCTGAATTGACAGTTTATTATTCAACTTCTGAGAATGGAAATCACTTGGAAAGCTTAGCAAGTTTTACAACGGAACATGTAAATCCTGAGAAATTAAGGGGAAATGAATCTGTTTATTAAATCTAAACTATATCATCCTTAACAAATACAAAATGTAATATATATTTTGTAATGGGAGCTGGTGAGTTATAAAATTGGCAGAGCAGTTGTAGAACCCTGAGGAATCCACCTTCTCCCCTCTGTGTGCTCATTCATTACCCGCTCACTGACTACCTGCTTTGCTCACCAGCCTCCTAAAATTGCTCTGTGGCTGAGACGATGATTCATCAGCTCTCTGCTCCATCCTGAGTCTCACCATGAACCTTAAAACTGCAGAGGCCCTTGCCAGGGTAAAGCACGTGGGCAGCTCCTACATCTGTTTTCTCCCATCTAATCTGCTCACTTTCCTCTCTGCTTCTTCCTTGTTCTTCTTTCTTTCCTATTTCCATCCCACCCTCCTCACCCCCGCCCTTAACTTTTTGGCTACTAAGAGAAAAACCAGTTCTTATAAAATAGGATCTTTCAAGCTGCAGCCAAGAATTCTATGACTGTTTGAGAAAAGCATCTTAGGAACTCGTTTGGGAAATCAGCGATCTTTAGAAGATGGCCCCTCTCATCCACCCATTCTGCACTTCAGCTGCAACATTTTCAGCCTCCTGTTCCCTTCAGACTAGCTGCCACAATGAGAACTGGCACTGGCCAATCTATCCGGTTACTGTCCTAAGCTGAGTGGTTTTAGTATACTGACAGACTCAAGCCTGAAGGCAAGGGGAGATTCTGTCAGTAACCAAGAACTTCTGTTTAGTCCTGAATGGTGGGTTTTTCCTCCAGTTCCAGGGCCTGTCCCTATACCTGTGCTCCTAAGTGCATAGTTATACCACCTATCAGATTGAATAGTTGGTAAAAATATTATGCTGTTAAACACATTGTACTCTTCCAAAGCTGTCTGTCTATTTTATCTTCATTTCAAAATCTGAACAGAAGACTAGCATATACTTGAACTCTTGGTGAAATTTAAATGTTAATAAACTAGTATATCCATAAATAGAAGAATTCTATGAGACATGAGACATCTGGTAACGTTGCCACCTTTTTTTTTCTTTTTTTTTTTAAACAAAGAGAATTGGGTGATCTGACTTTGTTTTGCACTTCTTAACAGGGGGAGGTGTGTGTGTATGTGTGTGCATGTAATGGTGAATATATAAATATATAGATGAAGAACTAGTTGTTCTATCAAATAATGGCAAGAACATGGGTAGACTAAGCCTTTGGGCTGAAAAGATAATGCTCTTATAGTGTATTATCACTATTTATGAGAATTTAAAATATGTTTCTAAACATATTTTACACATAAAACATTTTTTAGGTGTAAAAATTTTTTTTTAATTTTTAATTTTGTATTTGATAAAAAAAATCACACACAATGTATTTTATTACCTCAATTATCAAAATGGCACAGTTTAAAATCTTGGTATTTGGTAGAATTTAGTGTTTATCTACTATAAAATACTGAGACCATGGCTATTGCTATTTTCAGGGGCAAATACTGAGAAATAGGGAGAAGGAAATGGCACCCACTCCAGTATTCTAGCCTGGAGAATCCCATGGACAGAGGAGTCTGGTGGGAACAGTCCATGTGGTCACAAGGAGTCCGACATGACTGAGCGACTTTCACTTCACTTAGAAATATATTTCATTTGTTTCATATTTAGTTGAAAAGTAAAAGCAGATTCATTTTATAAAAGAATCTATGCTTTTTGTTGAAGTTTTCAATAGCTACAAATCAGATTTGTTATACATAATTCATTAAAAGACCCAGTTCCTCAGCTCATTATCTTCCACAAATTGATTTAAGCATGGCCAGTCTTATTTGAAAATACATAAACTGCTTCTAACCCCAGTATCAGTCTAGGAATATTGTAGCCTACCACTTTTTCCAAGACCCCTTCTTTATCTTAATTCCTGTTCTTTTCCCCATTTCCTTTGGGTTCAGCAAGTAGTAGGCTTTGGGAGAATATTTGTTAATTTCAACTGTTATATAGTGACCAGCACGGTTTTCTTTTCCTTCCCAATAGATATCTTGGCTCATTCTCTTTTCCATTTAGGTTGTCCTCAGAGGCCATAATCTTTAAGATCTTGGAAGAAGAAAATTCTGCTTTTCAGTCCCCCATTTATTAGTACCTTGGACAGTGGCAAAAGCTACAAGAGTTGGTTATTTAGGAAAACTCACTCAATTCAGTTAAAAACGTACTCCACATACAAATGTTTTCTTTTGGGAAGTATGTTATAGCATGCTTGTCTGTTTCTCAAAATCCATATTTGCACCGCCCTGGAATCTTCCACGATCTCAAACTGCGGAAACAATTTTCTTTCATGTCAACACTTCCCAGGAATGGACAAAGCTATACTTAACCAATGAATGAGATACGTTTAGTTTACATTGAAATCTTTCCGCTTAGCTGTAATCAAACTTGCTCAAGCCTCTTCCTACCCCACTCTAGGCATGTCACCAGCTATAACCAGTTTTCCTGTGGGACTTGTGAAGCACTCTAGTTTAAGGATAATTGTAACAAAAATTTGCTATGCTTGAAGCAACAGTTCTAATACTAAACACTTCAGCAAAATCAAGTTTTCAGGTCTAGATTTTGGGTGCTGAAACTGCTAAAAAGGGTCAGCTATTTTTCAGTGGGGAGAAAAAACTCTGCCAAAATTCTCTCAACATTTTTAATGACTTCTCAAAAATTTAAATGTCCACTTCCATGTGGGAAATTTGTAAACAAATATCATCTGAACTTTCCATCTTTTGCTGTCAATTCCTGCAAGTTAATTACAATGTATTTTAGAGAGGATTTCACTGCCAGTGGAGGATTAATGGGGTAGTCTGACAGCTGGAGTCCGGAATTAGATCAGAAATTAAAATAAGGAACTTGACCTAGTTTCTAAAGGGATATTTGTTAATTTTTTCAACCCAAACCAATGCAATCTTCCAGCTATTAGCCTTCAGAATCTGGAGCCAAAATGTCAAAGGTTTCATTGCAGAGAACTAAAATATATACCCATACATGCAAGGAACTCTTGTAAAACACAACTTTGAATTTAAAAAAACAATTTGATGTTTCCTTTTATTGTACAGTTGACCTTCTATAGCTGCACGTTCTATATCCGTGGATTCAAAAAACCACACACAGAAAATCATCTGTGCTAGGTGATGCAAATACTATGCCATTAAATATCAGGAAATTGCACATTTGTGGATTCTGATATCCCTGAAGCCAGGTGTGTGTCCTAGAACCAAGCCCCCGTGGATACTGAAGAATGACTATATTCCAGACTATGAGCACTCCTCTCCCACTTTCCAGCTCCAGACATTACACCATCCTCAGAAGAAATGTCATAAAGAAGTTGGGGAATGGAGGGATGTAAAAATTTCAAGTGCGATATATCCAAAGTACAAATTCTTATTTTATAATCTAATTTACATGCAAAATCAGACTATAAAAGATTTATGGCACTGTGGCAAATCACTAGGAAACAAGAGTATTCAAGTTTTGCAGCTTTCTGCTATCACACAGAATAGAGTTTAGTCTACTTGGGAAACCTCAATGGCTCAGCGGGTAAAGAATCCCTCTGCAATGCAGGAAACACAGGAGACATGGGTTCAATCCCTCAGTCAGGAAGACCCCCTGGAGGAGGAACGGCAACCCACTCCAGCACCCTTGCTTGAGAAATCCCATTGACAGAGGAGCCTGGCGGGCTATATATAGTCCATTGAGTCGCCAAGAGTCAGACATGACTGAGCAAATGGCGCACGCACATGTGACACACTGGGCACACAGCTGATCTCAAACCAGCATCACCACTTTGTCTCCACTGTCAGGCTTCAAAACCGGTCTCACCACCACCAGTCTCTCCTCTTTAATTCCTATGCTCCATCAGACTAGTTGCCTTAAAAACCGGCTCCAGCAGCTTATCATTCCCCTGCTCAAGTATCTATCATGTCTCCCAGTTACCTTCCCAATTAAGGCATGGCAATGTTTCCACTGACTTTGAGAATTTTTTCCCACAGCTCCCTCAGATAGCCCATGATTTTATAAAATGGATGCATTTGCTGTCCCTTTGACATGCCTCGGGATTTCCTTTCCTTTCCCTTTCCTGCCTACTACGTCCTCCTCTGTGGAATATCTCTTCAGTCATCTCTGTTAAGAAGCAAGACAAATACCCTCATCCTCTATGAATTCTATCTGGATTCTCCCAGACAGAAGAGCTTGCCCCCATCCTAAGCCACAAACACATCAATTACACTTCTCTAACAGCATTGCCTTCAGAGGGGAGTTATCAGACTCATCCATCTACCCCCTCAAAGGCTCTCTGGGTAACTGAAGCTCAAGAAACACACTAAACTGCAATGACGTAGCTTCTAGTTTTATAAGTCAATTTCAGTGCTATTGGAGTATATATTTCAGATTATAAATTAGATGATAAACATTAAGTATAGAAAACAGAAAATAAAAATAAGCACAAAATATTTAAGATAAGTTGCAATCTCAAAATTCAGACATTGCCACTGTTAACATTTTAGTCATTTGTTCCCAAAGATTTTTTAATGTTTAATTTGCACATATATTAAAAAAACAAAAAAGGAAGCTTTTTATATAATATTTTCTTGGAATCTATTTTATACTCTGGACATTTTTCCAAGTCAGCTATGTTCCAAATACACCATTATTAATGGTTGCACAATACTGAAATACCACAATACATGTAGCAGACTCTCAAACTTTTAAGTTGTTTCTAATTCCTTGATATTATAAACAAGGTTGACTGTAGAGTTTCACAAATCTTAACAATGTCTGAAGGACAAATTCTAAAACAGAATTGCTGAATCTTTGGTTCAGTTCAGTCGCTCAGTCGTGTCCGACTCTTTGCGACCCCATGAATCGCAGCACGCCAGGCCTCCCTGTCCATCACCAACTCCCGGAGTTCACTCAGACTCACGTCCATCAAGTCAGTGATGCCATCCAGCCATCTCATCCTCTGTCATCCCCTTCTCCTCCTGCCCTCAATCCCTCCCAGCATCAAAGTCTTTTCCAATGAGTCAACTCTTCGCATGAGGTGGCCAAAGTGCTGGAGTTTCAGCTTTAGCATCAGTCCTTCCAAAGAAATCCCAGGGCTGATCTCCTTTAGGATGGACTGGTTGGATCTCCTTGCAGTCCAAGGGACTCTCAAGAGTCTTCTCCAACACCACAGTTCAAAAGCATCAATTCTTTGGTGCTCTGCTTTCTTCACAGTCCAACTCTCACATTCATACATGACTACTGGAAAAACCATAGCCTTGACGACGGACGTTTGGTTAGGAATGTTTTAAAATGGTTTTGAATTTTTAAATGATACATTTCACCAAAGAGAGCCTTTCCCACTGTATCCTCAGATAGTAGCAATACAGTCACTGGTTCATTTGTTATCTGACAAGTACTTGCTATGTGCCAGGCACTGTTCTTCAAGACTCTTCCATCCCATGGATGTAGATGAACATGAGACAAGAGATCGATAAATAAGATCAATATTGTCAGTGAAGCAATACTGGAGTGGGACAGGAGATGTCAGGTAGAAGGGGCAGGGGGTGGTTTCTGACGAAGTAGCAGTACAGCAGGTTAAGGAGGATCCACTCAGCCCAAAAGCCAAGAAAAGGGAGTTTCAAAGAGAGACAGAGGGATGAGTAAATGTAAAGGTCCTGAAGCCAGGGTGAGCAATGAGGATTAAGAGAATGAAAAGAAAATCAACTGGATTACAATGTGGTGAGAAGGAAGAAAAGCAGGGAACTGTAGCTCATGAAAAATCCAAATTATCCAAACGTATCACTAAGTTGTGTCTGTCTCTTTGCAACCCTTTGGACTGTAGCCTGCCAGGTTCCTCTGCCCATGGGATTTCCCAGGCAAGAATACTAGAGAGGGTTGACATTGCCTCCTCCAGGGGGTCTGCTTGACCCAGGGATAGAACCTGCATCTCCTGTATTGCAGGTGGGTTCTTTACCCACTTGAACCATCAGGGAAGATTCTAACTGTAGTTCATAATAAGGATTTTATACTAAAATCGATGAGAAGCCAGCCATTGGCAAGTGACAAGTTTTAAGCAGAGAAGAGCCAGAATCAGATCTATAATTTTAAAAGATCACTAGCTGCTGTGCAGAAGGACATTGACTGGGGGCTGAGGTGTCCGTGGAAGAGCAAGACCAGCTCAGTTTCTAATGACATAATCTGGGGTGAGCACATATGACTTGTACCAGGAATGGTGATGGACATAAGTAGACAGGTTTGATATATTTTGGAGGTAATGCCAACAGGACTCATTGATGGATTCGATTTGGAGGGAAAAACAAAACATGACACTTAGGCATTTGGTTGAACATCTATTAAGACAGAGCTGACTGAGGATCAAACAAGCTTGAGGAGAACAGAATTACCATATGACCTAGGAATTCCACTCCAGGAATTCCACGCCCTCCGCCCCCCCAAAAAAAAACTCCCAAGCACTTCACTAATTGAAAAAGATACACAAACCCCAATGTTCATAGCAGCATTGTTTGCAACTGCCATCCTATGGAAACACCTTATGTGTCCATCAACAGATGAATGGATAACGAAGATGTGGTATATAAATACAATGGAATACTAGTCAGCCATAAAAAGAAATTTTGTCATTTGCAACAACACATGGACTTAGAAGGCATTATAATAAGTGAAGTAAGTCAAACAGAGAAAGACAAATACTGTTTGATCTTATACATGGAATCTAAAAAGGACAACAAAGTAGTGAATAAACAAAGAAGCAGCAGACACAGATACAGAGAACAAAGTAGTGGTTATCACCGGGGAGAGGGGTAGGGGAAGGGGCAGCACAGAGGTCGTGAGAAAAGGGGTCAGTATGGATTATACGAAACCATGTAAGTGACACTTTTGCAAACCACAATGCACTACAGAATTTAAAGAATCTTTCATTCAATAAAACATTTTTTTTCAAAAACATCAAAAGGTAAAATCTGTGACATGATAAGCCAAGACACATTATTTTTCTCTATTTTGCATCTTCTTGTACATTCAAGCTTTTCTGATTTTTTACTATGTCTTTATACATAAACTTGAATTGTACATTAGATTGTAAAGGGAACTGCTCAAAGTTAGGAATGGTTTTAAAGCTTTGATACCTAGCACTGAAAACAATTTCCTGGATGGCGTTACCAATTTCCTCTCTTCAACACTGTGCAAGAATTACTACTGAGTCGCACTGCTTATTCCCATTAGAAACAAATAAAAATAAATCTTGGCATAGTATTTATTAAAGGTTGTAAACATAAGTGGTATCATTGAACCTATGAGAGAATTAGCATTTTTGGAGGAAGTATTAGTACTAATTTAAGTACTGTAAGTACATTTTAGATCTAAAAAAAGCAATCCTGTTGAAAACAGCAAGTGCTCAAATTATAGCTATGACTATTAGTTACTATTAGGTACTGAAAACAAGTCAACTTTGAGTTGTTACTGGTCTTTACATTTCTTTAAAATAATAAATGTACTGCTACAGATCATCATGTTGAAGTTCCTGGGATTTAAAAAATCTGCTAAAATGTGCACCAGAGGTTTTGGTATAAAAAATTACAATTACTAGGCTTCCCTGGTGGCTCAGTGGTAATGAATCTGTCTGTTGATTCAGGAGACATAGGTTCAATCCCTGACCCAGGAAGATCCCACATGCCGCAGAGCATAGCCCATGAACCGTAACTATTGAGCCCGTGTTCTAGAGCCCAGGAACCTCAACTACTGAGCCCACGTGCCACAACTACTGAAACCCACATTCACGGAGCCCATGCTCCTCAATAAGAGAAGCCACCACACCACAACTAGAGAGTAGCCCCCAGTTGCCACCACTAGAGAAAAGTCCAAGCAGCAACACAGACCCAACACAGCCAAAAATAAATAAAATCATTAAAAATTATAATTATTGTAAAAGGCATATGATACGGCTGGTCTAGTCAATTTAATCTGGTATGCACTATCAAAAGATCCTGCGTGGCTTCTGTCACTAGCATCTATGTGACACGAAGCAAGTCATTACTCTCCAGAGTTGCACTGTCCCATATAGTAATCGCCAGCCACATGCCATGATGCAATGCCTTAGGTATACACACACACACACACACACACACACACACACAACACACACAATTTCACAGAGCTTGGCCTGCTGACAGCCTAGAGGTAACCATGAGCACAGCTAGCACATTCCTGCAGCCATGAGCACAGCTAGCACCCAAATATTGGATTATAAAATATCATTTTCCACTGTAACAAACCAGGGCTCCTAAAAAAATGGCAGATTCCAAGGCTGAGTCAAAGAAAGATGAGTCAATAACATCTTGTGCCAGAGGGGAAAGATGTGCTCAAAGAATAATAAAGATGCATCAAAAGGACACAGGAGCCAGCCTCAAAGGGATCCCACTGGCCAAATCTGGGACAGTATCAGAATAAACACAGAAAAGAGTTCAAATCTACAGAGTAAAATAAACATCCATGAGTCCACACTGGTCAACAAGTAAGAGAAAGGAAAGGTCTTCCCTTCAGTAGAAAGCTAACTAATAAATGTAGAGGGAATGGTGAATTAGAAAATTACTATTTGGCAACTAACTGTTTCAGGCAAGAATCACTGATTCTAAAACTAAGAGATGAATATAATAGGAAGAACAGAATATTTACACAGCCTCAAGTACCGCCCCACAAGACATTTATTAATTACAAAGCAAGGTAAGTAAGCTGATAGTAGAGAAACCTGGAAGACATCACCTTCACACAGTGATGCACGGTATCACCAGAATTGGGATAAATCAACACTGTGACTCCTGGTAGGATACACTGAGGACTAAGTACCAAGTTCTCTGGCATTCCTGCCAGAAATATGTAACCTAAATCCAATCATGAGGAAACATCAGCAAACCCCATTTAAGAACATCCTACAAAAATAACTGGCCCGAATGCTTTAAAAATGTAGCATGAACTACTGACTCAGAGAAAGGAAGACTGGGAGGAAGCGAGAGTCAACAGGCACGATAACTAAATACAGTGCATGACCCTGGCTCATCTTCTGCTATAAAGGACATCTCTGGAATAAATGGTGAAATATGAGTGAGGTCTGTAGCTTAGACAACACTATTCTATCAGTGATAATCTTAACTGTGATAAATGGAATACGGTAATGGACTTCCCAGGTGGTGCAGTGGTAAAGCATCTGCCTGCCAATATAGGAGATGCAAGAGATGCGGGTTTTTTATTCCTGGGTCGGGAAGATCCCCTGGAAGAGGAAATGGCAACCCACTCCAGTATTTTCACCAAGAAAACTCCATGAACAGAGGAGTCTGGCGGGCTACAGTCCATGGGGCCACAAAGAACTGGACACAACTGAGCGACTGAACACACACACATAAGCACATATGGTTATATAAAAGACAATGCTTGCTTTTAAAAAGGAGAGAGAAAGCATTAAAAAGAAATCTTTCAAAATGTTAATATTTGGAGAATCTGAGTGAAGGGCACATGGGAATTCCTAGTAGTACTATGACTACAACTTTTCAGCTTTTCAGCAGTTCTGACACTATGTGGGGGTGAAATTTTTTTAAAAAACCAAGGCTACTGAATTCCTATTTGTTCTTGATAGTCTTAAAAAATTAATGTAACTTTTGACTCATTTACTAACAGGAACATTAATTAAAACTGGAAAAATCTGAATGTAAACACAAAGCTTTCTGAAAATATACTATATATAATATTTTCTTCAAATTAGAGTATAAGATACACAGCAAAAGCAAGCACCTTACCTATTTTATTCTTCCTCCCAATTACAACTGTCTTGCTATAAAATGTAGACGAAATTTAAAAATCTATTCTTTTATACAGTGGTCCACCCTCAGATATTTTTAACCTTTTTTTTCTTCCAGAAGAAAAAAAATCAATTTGTTTTGACCAGATGGTAAAAAAACCTTTCATATGCTTAATGTTAAACTGGCTAAAAATAAATAGGAAAATTGAGCAAAGAGCAATTTGAGGGTGAAACTAGCTGGCCGTTTGTGGCAGAAGGCAATGGAATCTGGTATCCAGAGCAGCAGGACATGAGCTGGGGGAATTTCAGGGAGCAATTTCCCGACACCATGCATCAGTTGACTTGAGATTCTTATTAACTCAAGCTAAGCCCTGAAAGCTAAGTCCAGCTCTACTAAATCAGCATTCCCCACCCAGGAACAAGACAGACCTCAAATCTGGCTCAAAGACTGTTGTTAAACAAAAAGCCAAAAAAAAAGCTTTTCATACCTTTTCCCCTAAAGTAAGATAAAAGCTAACAAAATATTCTCTTAAAAAGTAAAATAGCATGATTTTGAATTAGGGAGTAGAAGCCACTTTAGTTGGATCTTAGCATCATTTAGCATGTTATGATTAACAGAGCCAACTGTAATTACAGAAAACAATCTCATTTCTTTCCCCCCATTTCCTTCTCTTCCCTGAAATGATCATTCGGTATATAAGGATTTATGTATTTAATGTTGTCTTTGCCAGCTAAACTATCAAATTTTAGACTGAATTCCTCTGCTTCCTTTGTCAATAACTTACACAAAGAAATACGTTTCTTCGTGTAAGGTAGAGGAAGTGTTTTCTTAATCTGTTATGTGATGTGTTTTATGTATGCATATGCTTGAATATAGTTATATACTTAAAAAACTGGGAGATAAAGAAATCTTAACTATTTAAGTGATTCTTTAACTGTAAATCATATGATGATATTCTTAATCACTTATCAAAAACTTATATATTGCTAAAGAGTGTGCCTCAAGTGATGTTTCTCACAACTGGGGTTCTGATGTAAATGCACTTAGAAAGCAGCATGAAATAATTCTTATTTTGAAGAATTACAACATATATTAAATGTTGTGAGGAAGCCCTTAGTAAGTAACTAATTTAATAAGGGTCTCCCAAATTTACTTGACCAAAGGCCTTTTTGGGGGGCAATATTTATTAATCTGGGGTAGGTCTGGGTTAAATTTTACAAGTCTGGGCTACATTTACAAATGTCATTACAGTGTTTAAAAGTTAAGATTGTTAAAGGCTCCTCTTTAATAGACACAAATAATGCTATTTCAACATGACATTTCTCTTAAAAGGAAAACTATGTAGCAGTAAATTCTCTTTGTAGGTCAAGCGTACTGGGATAGCATATTGATTAGGAATTTAGGGGAAATCAAATTTAGAGGTCACCTGATTGCCTTAATAGAGCATAACTAAATTTGATGACTTAATGATTAATCCCACTAAAAGTTTATTATTATTATTATTTTTAAAATACAAATCCATAATGCATTTTCAAAGAAGGCAAAAATAGACATTAAACTCCATTAGTAGGCTCCACAAGTCTGTTGCGGATGAAAATTTTTTTCCTCTTCTTAGAACCTTGTGAAACATCAAGTACATCTAATGGACCAATTAAAGTGATAAACCATCACAGCCTGTTCACTGCTATATCCAAATAAGCCATTCTAAGAACAAGTACAGCTAGTTGCAAATGAAAATTCCCCCTAAATTCTGGATGTCAGAAAGACTGGGGCAGCTATCAGCTCAGTTCATGAAAAGGCCATGAGAAATCCCCAAAAGTATGCAGGATCCAGACAATATCTATTAGGGGGGGAAAAAAAATTCTGGAGGGCAAGGGAAGAAAAGAGAAAAAAATAAGATTTGAATCCATTGTAAAATATTTTATTATGAAAAATCATAAACACCAGAATGGAAGCTCCCTTGTTGGAAGAACAAGAACAGGACAGAGGCCTTCACACTAAGATGCGCCACCCGTCCTGGAAACAGAGATCTTTAAGCCTCTAAATAATGTGAGTGTACCTACTTCATTTTCAAATTAAATCCTTGGTACATAATTTCACTAATAGTAGCCATATGGGAAGCATCTGTAGTTCTTCTCAATTCTAATTTTCATAGACAGAAGAAACACCGACAAAAATAGCCCCACAGTCTGTCACCGAGGCACTGCAGGCTGACCTAGTTAGATCAGCAGGCTGTGTGCATCTGAGCTGGCTTAATCCTGACCCAGCGTCGAGGCTGCCCTGTGCCCCAGAGCTCAGGCCTTAGGGTTCACCAGGGCTTCACAGTTCATGAGCTTATAGTTGAGAGGTCATTCTCGCATCTCTGAGACCATTTTAGTGTGGATCTGAGTGAATCACCAACAGACAGGCCCAAATCAACTCTTTGAACCAGCGGGATTTCTGAAATCACTAAAGAACTGTAACAAAGATTTAAAGAAAAACCCATAACAATATTAAACTGAAAATGCTAAAATGGGAAAATATCTAAAATACCTATCATACATGTGGCCATGTATGATAGATATATTTTTCTATATTAAAAAAACACGCCACTAGAAAATGTCACAAGAAATAAACATGTAATTCACAAAAGTAAAAGGCTAACAAGCATGTAAGAATCAACATCAGTTATTAAATGAATGTAAAACATCATTTCCTTGCCTATAAAATTGACAGAAATTTCAAATTAGAGAATATTTACTGTAACTATTTTAGAAAAATGTTTCTGACACTAAATGGAAAAGAAAACAGCTTGCAAAACCACATATTCCACAATATGACAAGTCTGTACACACACACACGTTTCTAAAAACTATATGTTCACACACACACAAAACGTGAACAGATATATATGTAGATGGTAGGATTATAGATGATTTAAAAATGGGCTTCCCTTGTGGCTCACCTGGAATAGAATCCACCCACAATGCGGGAGACCTGGGTTCAATCCCTGGGTTGGGAAGATCCCCTGGAGAAGGGAAAGGACCCACTTCAGTATTCTGGCCTGGAGAATTCCATGGACTGTATAGTCCATGGAGTCGCAAAGAGGCAGACACAACTGAGCAACTGTCACTTTCACTTTCAAAAATAACCTTAATCCTTTTCTGCATTTTTTAAGTGTCTTACAATATTTATTACTTTTACTATCAGAAATATGCATGTGATATTTAAGGTGTTCAGACAGTAACCAGTAGGAAATGTTTGGAGTCTATTTCTGTTCATGATTTTCTGTCCTCTAGTCATTAGTGACAGCAGAAAAGATGTTTGAAGCTGGACCACTAGTATGAGTGCTCACTTTATATGCTAATGTGGAGAGCTGAAAGTCTTGTTAAAAGGCGAATCTATTCTGGGAAAAAGGCCTCCCCCAAAAACCAATCAAAAGAGACATCCTTTAAAAAAAAAAATAAAAAAACAGACACAAGCCTTCTGGGGAAAGGGCAGCTTACACTTATTTACTTTCACATTATGCTCATACTTAAATAATTATAACATTTCAAAAAAGGCAAGTTTCTGTGATTTGATTTCATTTTCAACATCTCTTTTTGAAGTTTCAAGTAGCTTCTAGATAATATTCCTATACAAGCTTTTCTACTTTGAAGAAAAACCACTTGCCAAGTAATACCTCCTCACATTTTTATTCACTTTCTAAAATTCAAAAGATGGTGGAGACACTATTTGGCAGTCTTTTTAGAAAGGTGTTTTTGGGTTTTTTTTTGGTATCATCAAATATAGCAAAAGCAAACAATATGAGTCTACATTTATTTTACCAACAGGATATGTTCCCCTTAAATGATTGTCATTAACATAAAATCCTACTTTGTTCTTAATCCCTTTAGACTAGAATAGTGTTCCATCAAGCAACAAGTATTTGTTGATTCTTGCCATGTGCCATGCTACACATTTAATTTCTTATGTTTTAATACGCTACAGAAAACACATGCAATATGTTAGGGATTTTTAAATTTTAGACATGACCTATGTTGATCCCCACACTTACATTCACCATCCCTCTATTTTTACAATTTTTTTTCCAGATTTCTGATTTTAATAGGAACAGGCTCCAATAGGTCTAATAGGTGCTAATCTCTCTGAACAACATCAAAAGTAATTCCAAAGTAAGACCATTTCTCTACCTTCCCAAGAGTAAACTGTATTTTTTTTCATGAGATTTCAGAATTCATGTCCCAACCCACAATGGGAGGGACATGGAAATCAAAGCATGTTGTACTTAAAGGTGAAGAATTGCATAAATTGACTTATATCCTGAGAAGCAACTCACAAATCTTTAGATAAAGGTATGCTTCTTTAAGCTGGTATTAACCAGAAAATATCTGATTAACATCTGCCCTTTTATTCCTAATGTTAATGATGATTCCATCCTTTTCTCCTCCATTTTTGCTTAAGTCTACGCATTCATTTTACCTCTTCATGCTGTTCATTTGGCAACAGTATACTCCAGAGAATTCCTGGGTCATTCCAATACTCTGTAAGATCAGGGGCCTTGATGACGCTGCAGACACATCTCCATGGCATTTTCCTTCTTCCACCGTGAATGGACAGAAACGTTTTGCATGAGCAACTTAAAAACTGCCAGCACACTGGGAATACCAAGGCAGACAGGGAGTGGTAATGGCATCCCAGAACTTTTTAAGCAGCTGTAGTTAAGATATGAGGGAAAGGATAAGCTGTGGGCAGTGGACATAGGGAGAGGAGAATCACCTAGAGAGGCAAAAATAATTAAAAAAACTGAAGTAGAAAACTGTATGTATATATATATATATATATATATATAACCATATAGAATTTAAAGAGAAAGAAACTGATCTATATAAAGCAAATAGTGATATTTAAATCTGAAGTCTCAGGAGTTTCACATATATTTCAGCATAATGTGACTTGAAATAAATTGTGTGTGCATGCTCAGTTGCTAAGTCGCGTTCGACTCTTGGTGACCCCATAGATTGTAGCCCTCCAGGTTCCTCTATCTGTGGGATTCTCCAGGCAAGAATACTAGAGTGGGTTGCCATTTCCATTCCAGGGATCTTCTTGGTCCAGGGATTGAATCCACGTCTCCTGCATCGGCAGGCAGATTCTTTTCCACTGAGCACCCTGAGAAGCCTCAAATAAATTCTACTCTCAATTAAAATGGTGCATTCTTAAGCAAAAGCCAGGTAAAATGTAGTTCCCCCTGCCAATGCAGTTTTCTAATCTGAAGATTTTAAATCTATTTCCCATATTACAATTGTGAATACCTAGTTGGATTTTCCAAGGCAACACATTGCCTTTAATAAGAATGAGGACTACCAGCTCGTAACACAAAACTTGGAGAAGCATCCATGACACCAGAGATTCACAAGACACTTCTGAACTGGAGATGGCCAGCAAACACATACAGCTTCACTTCCGTGTATAATTGTTCTCAACAGCTGGCACAAGACAGACTGGTTCAGTCAGTCAGTTCAGTTCAGTCGCTCAGTCATGTCCGACTCTGCGACCCCATGAATCGCAGCACGCCAGGCCTCCCTGTCCATCACCAACTCCCAGAGTTCACTCAGACTCATGTCCATCGAGTCCTTGATGCCATCCAACCATCTCATCCTCTGTTGTCCCCTTCTCCTCCTGCCCCCAATCCCTCCCAGCATCGGAGTCTTTTCCAATGAGTCAACTCTTCGCATGAGATGGCCAAAGTACTGGAGCTTCAGCTTTAGCATCACTCCTTCCAAAGAAATCCCAGGGCTGATCTCCTTCAGAATGGACTTTGGTTAGTAGGAAATAAATTTAAAAAATCCTCTTATATTTAAGTGTGAAGTTACAAACAGTTAAGTACTCTAGCTTTTGCACCTTAATTCTTTTCTTTAGTCCTAGAATCTAACTCTACTCTCCAATGAAATTTTTGCCATTAATAACACTGTTTCTAAAAGTGATAGGTATTATTAGTAACTGTATAGATTCTCCTAGACTATACAATGTGCTTTTAACAGGTAGTGGTTTTTAATTTAAAAAGTTTAAAATTACAGTGAGAGTCTGAAATTTAAACAGATTTCACTATATTTTGTATTAAGCTGAACAATGTGAAATTGTCTTATTAGGTAAAGAATGGTCAAACATGGCAATTTCATATAGTTCAGCTTCGTACTTGAGCCAATTTATACAAACAATTTCAAGCACCAAAATGAGCTGTTTGTGCAAGACAGATGACAACCAGCAAGCTTCTTGTTCCCAGGACATGGCTGTTTATGATAGGACCTAGATTTCATACCCTGTGGCGCTTGCACCCAGTCTATCAAATGGCATCACTCAGTTTATCATGACAATGACTTCTGACCATGGGTGGCCATTCCTCACCCAACAACACAGATGAAGGGGACAAACAACTTGGTGAGCACGCTGTATTCCTTGTACAAGGTTAGCATCATCATCAACAAGAAACAAAGAATAAAATAAGAGACTTAATATCTCCCTCCTTCCATTTCATATTTTTCTTTTAAAATTCATTTTCATTCAATTCATCCATTTTAGTGGGTTATATTAAGTGGAAATCTGATATTTAAATACTGAAATGAACCAAAAAGCAAATATATCAAAATGCTGCTCCTGTCATTTTCCCCCACATGACTGGTTAGCTCTCTTTGGCTTCACATTCTGATCTCAAAGAATGGCTTTAATGGGAAAACAGCAGAATAATCATGATATGAATGAATTCCTTCTACACAAGAAATAACCACTTGAGAGGTTCTACAATTACCAATCATGCATATTCAACACTCCACTAAGCTGGGAGGGAAACCTGAGGGTGTGGGGAGGGAGAAGAGATCTTTTCTGTCCTGCTGCCTACCTCTAATAACTATGGTGAGGGCATATAAACAGTTATAATGCAAGATATTGTGGAACTTATACACATCGACTGGAAATATAACACATATGCAATCATTTCCTTTAGTTTTTGGATCCAATAAAATGAAACACAGAACTTCTAAGTCAAGAATTGCACTGAGAATCTTTATATAGACTACCAAGCATTCTTGATTCTTGAAGCTAACATCCATCTTACTTTAAATACCTGGAACCATGCACTGCCCTACCTAATCTTTTAATGAATGAAGAAAAAAAGAAAACTATCTTCCAAATAAGCATGGTTTGATGCAAATCAGTACATAAGATTTAAAGATACATATAACCCTCACTCTACTTGTTCTCTTTCTTTGAGAATTTGGGAAAAGGTATTTATATTTCTCTGTTGCCCGAGTTTTTTCACTTGAAAAATGGAGAATTCATTCTGATCAGTAGAATTGAAAGATATGAGATAAATAATGGCTTTAACTGATTTCAGAATTATACAATAAAGAGCATTATCTCCATACAAGAATTGTAGAATAAAACAAAAATAATGAAAATAAAATTATTCATCTTAATTTTGCTAGATGAAACTAAGACATTCTTCTGGAGAACAAAAAGACAAAGAGGAAATGTCAAAGGATATTCTCATTCAAAGCATCCTCAGAGAGGAGCAAGGGTAGTGGGTTAAACCAGAGCCAGTAAGGGCACTATTGAGTAAATTACTTAAGGTCTGTCTGCTTTAAAGGAAGGCTTGCCATTGGACAGAAAGTAGTATCCATTTACAAAATTTTGTCAGATAAAGCTCACAGATCTTATGTTCTAGGACCAAAATCTGTTAAAGACTAATAAAGGTCTTTCGGAAAAATCATACAAAGCTCAACACTATTAACTGCATTATGCTAAGAAGCACCCTGAACACAACCTTTATCTTCAATTTTTAAAAATAAACATTTGAATCAATGAGGCTAAGGGACTTTTGGTAAAACTTTCACCCTCGAAAGTTACAATTCTACAATAACTATCTTAATAAAGTTTTGCAAAGCTATTTCTATGAAACATTAAAAACACATACGGACAGTATCCTCTTTCTCACTGGATTCAATTATGTTTCAAAACTCCAAGACATGTGAGTTGAGTGCTTTGTCGCAGAAACACGCTAATCCCTAATTCCGCCTAGGCCAACAGTGGCCGTACTTCCCCCATGGGTCTAAGAGGGGCACTGGACTCAGTCTAGCGTTCCGACCCCTCAGCATTCTACAGGAAGCTACTACCCTGATACCATTATGGCACCTTTACATGTCAGACCCCATATCTACAAACTGGGGACGGTAAAACTTACCTACCTCTCAAGTCATACCTAATTAAAATCTTTAGAGCTCTTAATTCCTGACCATTTTTTATTTGTAAGGTATAAAATCACTTTCAGAGGCTGCAATACATGACACCGAGGAGAACTGGAGATAGCATATCTCGGCATAACAGACAATCAACATCTGTTGGTCTGAATTGGGAGAACCAAGCATGCTGGGGTGGTGCCTTCAGTCTCACAGCCAACCTCAAAATAGACGGTTACTTAGGAAACAGAAAAGGGAAACATGAGGATTTGCCACAAGAAAGGCTGCATTCACAGTGTGGTGATATGCAGTAGCGAAATTAGAATCATGACAGATTTAGTAACAGATTTGGTGGCAGTTGTAATATTGAGTCTTTATTTTACTGTAAAAACTGAGTTCAGACTCAGTGATTTTAGGAGACACATTATTTTAACGGATATGTTTTACTTATATTGTCCTTGGGATAAGCAAGATATATGGTTTTCTGTCCATTCTGAAGGAGATCAGCCCTGGGATTTCTTTGGAGGGAATGATGCTGAAGCTGAAACTCCAGTACTTTGGCCACTTCATGCGAAGACTTGACTCACTGGAAAAGACTCTGATGCTGGGAGAGACTGGGGGCAGGAGGAGAAGGGGACAACAGAGGATGAGATGGTTGGATGGCATCACTGACTTGATGGATGTGAGTCTGAGTGAACTCCGGGAGTTGGTGATGGACAGGGAGGCCTGGCGTGCTGCGATTCATGGGGTCGCAAAGAGTCGGACACAACTGAGCGACTGAACTGAAATGAAGGAGTAAATCTCTGGCCAAATAGAAACATTTGCATAGAAAAACCCACTGCTGAAAAACCCTATAGTTGCACAGCAAAGTGACTGTACTTAAGGCCCCTGATCTATAAACTTAAAAATGATTAAGATGTCAAATTTCACGTGATGTTTATTTCACCACAATTTAAAAAAAAAATCCTTAAATAGTCACTATTGTCTCTCTAGTAGGTCTCATGAACACCAAGGCTGCAACTAATTCAAAGTCCCTTCATTACTGAGTTATGTTTACATGAGATAAAAGGTAGGCAGACAGGAGACAAACTAGAAAAAAAGTTGTCAAGAGATAAGATGTCTCCATCTTTAAAGAGTAGGTCTACAAAATTTGAGACTGCTGACAACGTCACATTGTCAAATGAGTGAATAGAATATTGCCTTGAGTCTCTGGACTCAGTAATATGGAACAAGCATTTCCAGATCAGGATTGCCCTAATGTCCATAGAGACCCTGACACAAGGTCTCCTCACACACACAAACATACATACACGGTTACTCAAATACACACCGAGAAGAGAAATGGGAGAAGCATACAGCTCATTTTATAAAGCTACAATCACTGAAGCTTCATATATGAAAGTCACAGCAGCAACCTGATCAAAACAAAGCCACTGGTTTAGGAAAAACTCTACTTGGCCTAGAAATTACACTGACTCTCCGCATGTTTACCATTATTGCTTATTTTCTATACAAAGCCAGTTTTTTCTACCCTCCTGAGATCTCTAAGACCCTAAAAGCTTGAGCATGTAGAAAATTCAATTCAAGAATCCTAAAAGGATTGGAGAGGGACGCTATCTAGTTCTACTACCTGACTTTTTCTAGAAAAGTGGTTTCTAAATTGGGTCACAGCTTTCTCTAAGAGAAGCCCATAAACTCCAAATCTTCTTAGAAAATGTAAACGGTTGCAATTTAGTCATAGCCTACCTAAGCGCATCTTTCAGCCTCTGTCCTCTAGATCTTGGGTTTGAATGCATAAGCTTATTTTCATGACCAGTAAGATGTGTATGTGACATTTTATCAATACATAAATTATATATATACATGCACACATGTTCATACATATACATACAAAAAATGTATTTCTGATTGGTACATCAATGAATGTTCTTTCTACTGGGATGTGTATAGGTCTACATATCTTAAGTATGAAAAAGGATAGCCATTGGAATATAATCTATAGGTATCTTACATACCTAAAATCTGTTTGCTACAAAAAAATGACAATTTCAAGTTTACACTAAGATTTCTTTTAATAAACACATCTTGAATTTTTCTTCTGGATTTTATTTTTACAGATCAAAATAAATACCAGAAAGTGAAAATATTGGTAAGAAAGGTAAAATTATTTACTAAAACGAAGTGAAGTGAAGTCACTCAGTCGTGTCCAACTCTTTGTGACCTCATGGACTGTAACCCACCAGGCTCCTTGGTCCATGGGATTTTCCAGGCATGAATACTGGGGTGAGTTGCCATTCCCTTCTCCAAGGGATCTTCCCGACCCAGGGATCAAACCCAGGTCTCCCTCATTGTAAGCAGATGCTTTACCATCTGAGCTACCAGGGAAGCTGCTGCTGCTAAGGCACATTAGTCATGTCCGACTCTGTGCAACCCCATAGATGGAAGCCCACCAGGCTCCTCTGTCTCTGGGATTCTCCAGGCAAGAACACTGGAGTGGGTTGCCATTTCCTTCTCCAATGCATGAAAGTGAAAAGTAAAAGCGAAGTCGCTCAGTCGTGTCCAACTTTTAGCAATCCCATGGACTGTAGCCTATGAGGCTCCTCTGTCCATGGGATTTCCCAGGCAAGAGTACTGGAGTGGGGTGCCACTGCAGTACCCTCCAAATAAAAGTAATCTGTAAAGTGTTGGCTCATGGAGGACTGAATTCATAACAGTCAGAGGAATAATTAAAATACTTAACAATAAGCTATAATAGTTGAAATGCTTTTTAAGTTACAAACTGTTAAGGGGCATAGCTTACATCTGTAAAACATGTATTAATAGATATACTTCCTTTGTCATGTGAACACACTGGATCCATCTCTCCCTACCCCAGAGGTGGTGTCAAAATGAAATTAATGGATGACCAAAAGTTGGTGTTTTTCCCTTCAAAGGAAGAAATATGCCAATGATGTGAATGACTCAGGCCTTGGCAGGGTGGAACATTATTTAAGCTCCCTCACAGTAGCAGCTCCTAATTACTTATGATTGGAAGGGAACAGAAGCTGAGTTGACACAAAAGGAGAGACAGTAAGCATCTTCTCTTGTATCCCTCATTTGGCTGCCATGCAACTAATACTTGGGTAGAACAAGTTTCATGTCAAAACTACATTAACTTCATAAACAATGAGAAAAAGTGTAACTATCTGTCAATGTTGTGTTTCTCTGAATGTCTCATTTTTTGCCTAAGAATATAATTCCTCAAGACCTCATCAAGTTTTATGTATACCAGTAATCCCCAACATATGAATAGGACATTTGACTGGAATTTAGAAAATAGTTCCCCCACAGAAGCAATATTATAAATGTTAGCTCCAAGACTGATTTGCCAAAGCCCATGTGATCCGCAATCTAACCTACAACCTAAAGCTGAGATGCACTTTCAGTGCTGCACAGAGCAGGATTTCCGAGGGCCAGAGTTTCAATTTCAAACATAGCTCTCCCCTGTTTATTGAAGACAGAACTCTCCCTATTTCCCAATAATAACTAAGCTCTCAGAACCTAGGAGTAAGGAGGTATTGGTAAGGATCGATTCCTAGACGGAAAGGACAATGGAACCACCAGAGCTAAGTAATAGTCACTGGAAACCTATTTCAGAGCCAGCCCCTTTCTGATTTCGTAATCAACCCCTAAACATGAACCTTTCGTTAAAATACAATTAATAATTCCAATCCCAAAGAAAGGCAATGCCAAAGAATGCTCAAACTACCGCACAATTGCACTCATCTCACAGGCTAATAAAGTAATGCTCAAAATTCTCCAAGCCAGGCTTCAGCAATATATGAACCGTGAACTTCCAGATGTTCAAGCTGGTTTTAGAAAAGGCACAGGAACCAGAGATCAAATTGCCAACATCTGCTGGATCACGGAAAAAGCAAGAGAGTTCCAGAAAAACATCTATTTCTGCTTTATTGATTATGCCAAATCCTTTGACTGTGTGGATCACAATAAACTGGAAAATTCTGAAAGAGATGGGAATACCAGACCACCTGACCTGCCTCTTGAGAAACCTGTATGCAGGTCAGGAAGCAACAGTTCGAACTGGACATGGAACAACAGACTGGTTCCAAATAGGAAAAGGAGTACGTCAAGGCTGTATATTGTCACCCTGCTTATTTAACTTCTATGCAGAGTACATCCTGAGAAACGCTGGACTGGAAGAAGCACAAGCTGGAATCAAGACTGCCGGGAGAAATATCAATAACCTCAGATATGCAGATGACACCACCCTTATGGCAGAAAGTGAAGAGGAACGAAAAAGCCTCTTGATGAAAGTGAAAGAGGAGAGTGTAAAAGTTGGCTTAAAGCTCAACATTCAGAAAACGAAGATCATGGCATCCGGTCCCATCACTTCATGGGAAATAGATGTGGAAACAGTGGAAACAGTGTCAGACTTTATTTTTGGGGGCTCCCAAATCACCACAGATGGTGATTGCAGCCATGAAATTAAAAGACGCTTACTCCTTGGAAGGAAAGTTATGACCAACCTAGATAGCATATTGAAAAGCAGAGACATTACTTTGCCAACAAAGGTTTGTCTTGTCAAGGATATGGTTTTTCCAGTGGTCATGTATGGATGTGAGAGTTGGACTGTGAAGAAAGCTGAGTGCTAAAGAATTGATGCTTTTGAACTGTGGTGTTGGAGAAGACTCTTGAGAGTCCCTTAGACTGCAAGGAGATCCAACCAGTCCATTCTGAAGGAGATCAGCCCTGGGTGTTCTTTGGAGGGAATGATGCTAAAGCTGAAGCTCCAGTACTTTGGCCACCTCATGCGAAAAGTTGACTCATTGGAAAAGACTCCAATGCTGGGAGGGATTGGGGGCAGGCAGGAGGAGAAGGGGACAACAGAGGACAAGATGGCTGGATGGCATCACCAACTCAATGGACATGAGTTTGAGTGAACTCTGGGAGTTGGTGATGGACAGGGAGGACTGGCATGCTATGATTCATGGGGTCGCAAATAGTCAGACATGACTGAGCGACTGAACTGAACTAAATAATAGCTACTATTTACTGAGCTCTTAAGATTTCTATAAACAATCCCCAATCTTCACACAAATTTAGTAAGTGCTCTTAATCTCATGTTTCAATTAAGAACACTGGGTTTCAGATACATAGGAATTGCCAGGTGTCACACAATGACGCAATGAGCCAAAATTCAAATCCAGATCTAGCTATTTTTTAACTAGCTCCAAAACCCAAGGACTTCCCATCAAATGAGTAAATGTTGGAGAGGATTAAATGAAAAATTCGAGCATGTAGCTCAGATTCTGGCACATGGAAGTTGCTTACTACATGTTTCCTTTTTTTTCCTCCTCTTGGTTGGCATGATTCATTCTCCATTAGAACTGACAGTTTCTTTTCTTCTTGGCCTCTCTCCTAACCTTATGCTCTGTACTAAGTATTAATATTTGGCAGGAAGGAGCCAGTAATATAGTGAAGTTGGTTTTATGTATTTTTTCTCTCCTGCATCTTTCACCCTTTCCTTATTTCACTGAGATCTCATAGGGTGATGGACTTATTCTCTTAGGCCCACTGTCTTTTTGAGAGCCTTATAAAAGCTATAGATTTTTATCTCAGAAAAAAAAAATGCAGATAAGGACATATTCACATACTTTGTAAATAATTTCACAGATCCATGAAACTTGAGGACCCCAGTGGTTTTAGGGAGGCCTTTGTAAGATCCTCTACCATCAAGAAAGGATTCTATATTTAGATCCTTATATTCTAAAAGGGAAACATCCAAGACCTACAGAGTTTATCATCAGCGTAGCAATGGGATGGGGAGAGTTACTAGGGTCTTTACGTGAAGTAATGCATGTAGCTGAACACCCTGGGAATGCTGGGATCTGCCTGTTGCAGGGACAAGGAGATGGGAAAAGAAACAGTTACAGGATTTATGCACTATCCTTTCCCCCTGACTTTGGTCAAGATAGTACATACAGTGGTTCTAGAATGAAATGAAATCTGGAGGCCTCTGTGTGCCCCATGGTGCTCATGAGTATCTGTATTTATGTGAGCCTATCTCTACAGAGGAAATGGAAGGAGAATATTTGGAGGCTGGAGGGAGAAGGCAGAGTCTGAGACATGAGTTAAGAGGGAATGGATTGGTGATGGAGGAAATGCAAAATTAGGTGAGCAGAGGTCCGACAAACCATCTGGTCACTTAGATTGGGTAGCTGTACCTATAAGGCAATGTATAATTTCTAATTTCTTCTATAATTTCATATAATTTCTATACACTCACATGGGCTTCCGTGGTGGCTCAGCAGTAGAGAATCTGTATGCTAACACAGGAGACACGAGTTCAGTCCCTGGGTTGGCAAGATTTCCTGGAGAAGGAAATGGCAACCCACTCCAGTATTCTTGCTTGGGAAATTCCATGGACAGAGGAGCTTGGCTGGCTACAGTCCACGGGGGTCACAAAGAGTCAGACATGACTTAAGAGACTAAATGACAGCAATATGCTCACATATTTTGAATTAAGAACTTAAATTGTGAGCATATACAAATTACATAAATGCCTCTCGAAATCCAGAGTTGTTTACATATAACTATGCACATGTGTACACTGCACCTGCATGTATGAATGCACTAGATCTCCACTTTGATCAAAGAATCTCATTTATTACCATGTTAATAAAAATGCATCCAAGTAAACATAGCATTTGAAGTAACCTAGAATATCCAAGATAACAGTTAAATAACAAAGATTTACTTTGTATCTTTTGGCAGAGGTACATATTAATCTTTTCAGTCATTTATTTGCACAGCCCAGTTGAAGAACTAAGTTGGCCATAATGATGTAGTGTGGACTTTCTGAAATATATCCTCCCAGATGCAAAATGGAAAATATTATATAAGCCTGCCATTTAATACCTGTTTTAAAACAATATGTACAATGTGCTTAGTCGCTCAGTCATGTATGACTCTGCGGCCCCATAGACAGTAGCCCATCAGGCTCCTCTGTTAGCGGGGATTCTCCAGGCAAGCATACTGCAGTGGGTTGCCACGTCTTCCTCCAGCGAATCTTCCCGACCCATGGATTGAACCCTAGTCTCCTGCAATGGCAGGTGGATTCTTTACAATAAGCACACTCATGAATACATTTTGAAAAAATCTATACATCTGCATACAAACCTGGATTGCTTTCTCACCTAGTATTCCATATAAGTCACAATCCAGGAAATGCATCTGGGGTCAGTGAACATTAGCAGCTGTGGCATTGTTACCACAGCAGCTCCTGGTGAATCATAGCTTCTTTTCAGGCTCCTCTGCAATCTGACTTTGCCACTCCT
The DNA here is from genome assembly GCF_032405125.1 of Capricornis sumatraensis. Taxonomy (NCBI): domain Eukaryota; kingdom Metazoa; phylum Chordata; class Mammalia; order Artiodactyla; family Bovidae; genus Capricornis; species Capricornis sumatraensis. Next base: position 61,978,930 of record NC_091081.1, read on the forward strand.
CACACCAGCAGGTGGGGTTTTTCCCCTCTCCATTGAATTTGAGGAGCCGTGTGATATGTTTTGATCATGTACATGGCAGAAGCGACCTTTGGTGACTTTCAACACCAAGCCATAAAAGGCTTTGGAGTTTCTGCTCTCGTGGAATACTTCCTCAAGATCACTAAATAGGTCTAGCCTACTAGAAGAGAACCCAGGTGCACCAGTAGATCACCATGACCATGAACTCCAGGCAAGTGAGTGAGGTCATCACGGACCTTCCTGTCCAGCCAACCCTCGAGCTTAACGAGCCCATGAGTGAGCCCAGGCAACACCAGCAGAACCACGGAGCCAGCCCACAGAAGCATTAGAAAGAGTAAGCTGCTATTGTTTTCAGTCTTATATTTGAGTGGTTTGTTACCCAGCCATAGTTAACTCAGTCAGTAGTTTCTACTGGAATTTGAATGCCAGTGCTATATTGAGACAGAGAAGGCAATGGCACCCCACTCCAGTACCCTTGCCTGGAAAATCCCATGGACGGGGGAGCCTGGAAGGCTGCAGTCCATGGGGTCACTGAGGGTTGGACACGACTGAGAGACTTCACTTTCACTTTTCACTTTCATGCATTGGAGAAGAAAATGGCAACCCACTCCAGTATTCTTGCCTGGAGAATCCCAGGGACGGGGGAGCCTGGTGGGCTGCCGTCTATGGGGTCGCACAGAGTCGGACACGACTGAAGCGACTTAGCAGCAGCAGCAGCAGCAGCTATATTGAGAAAGAAGCTCTAGTCCTTTTAGGTCCCTTCCCTTGCACATGAAATGTCAGCTTGACTGTGTGGTGATGGTACGCTAGGAGGTACTAGAGACTTTCAGGTATGGGACATAATCCTCTGGGCTGGTGTAAATGTCGTACCTCCTGGAGGCTCAGAAATACACAGATGACTTTTGGAGAGTCATCCTGGACTTGCAGTTCTAAAAGCAAATTCACTTTTAAAAAGATGTGACAAATTGAAAGGATTTTTTAAAAGTTTAAAATACACTGTTAATTGCTCAGGAGCCTTAAAATAAAGCCCAAAGTTATCTTCTAAAAATAACTCATACTAGTAGAGAATAAATCTGGCAGCAAGCTGACAGATAATGGTGTCTACTCTGTCTAAGGAAGTGTGTTAATGGTTGCAGTGGTCACCATAGCTCTCCAACAGCCACTATAACCCTCCCTTACTGTATCCCCACCCAGGTCCATGGGTGGGTTCTGACTGGCCTAAACTAAGGCAGTCCTCACTGTTGTATTATTTACAGGGGTAGTTAATACATGCAGAAAACTATAAAAATCAGAACACATTATGGGCTGAATTGTATCCTCCACCATTCACACATTGAAGTCTTAATCCCCAGTACCTCAGAATGGAACCATATTTGGAGATAAGGCCTTTAAAGAGGTGATTAAGATAAAATGAGGTCTTATGGGTGGATCCTAATTCAATAGGACTATGTCCTCCCTAAGGAGATTAGAACACAGACAGGCAGAGAGAAGGCCATGTAAAAAGAGTAGATAGCCAACTACAATTCAAGAATACAAGCCCTCAAAATCAACCTTGTAGACACCCTGATCTTGACTCCTAGCCTCCAGAACATTAATAAAATTAATTTCTGTTGTTCAAGCTACCCAGTCCACAGAATTTTGTTACCACAGCCCTGCACAATACTTCCAGTTTAAGCATTAGCAAACTCAGCTAAGATAACTTAAATAGTACAGAGGATTTACAGGCATTCATAACTGACAGGTCCAAAAGTGGGAAAGGCTTCAGTTTGACTAGAAAATTCAGCAAATCATCAGGATGGTGGTTCCATTTCTCTGAGAATTTTTTTTTACCTGTGGCCTTCTCTTTGGGCTAGCTTTGCCCTCAGACTGGTCTCTCCTATGGCCAGCAACTTTAGCAAGAGCCCTCCACCTCCAAGGAAAAAGAGTGTCTACTAACCTCTGGACATGTAATTTACATGAGCCCAATAAATCTCACTTAAAGTATCTTAACTAATATGATGTTTCACAAACATTCCTTCATTTAATCAAGAGATGGCTCTGAGGTTGCATGAGTGCTAAGTTGCTTCAGTTGTGTCCAACTCTTTGTGATCCCATGGACTGTAGCCTGCCAGGCTCCTCCTCTGTCCATGGGATTCTCCAGGCAAGCATACTGCACTGGGTTGCAATGCCCTCCTCCAGGGGATCTTCCCAATCCAGGGATCAAACCCACATCTCTTATATCCGCTGCGTTGGCAGGCGGGTATCACTAGCACCACATGGGAAGCCGTCTATGAGGTTAAGTACTATTATCATTGACATTTTACAGGGCTTGAGAAAAACAAGGCTCAGAAGTTACATAACTTGCCTCAAGTTGTTTAGCTGACAACATTAATAGTAACAGAACCAGAGGAGAACTCAGAGCGCCCCAATTCCACAGCTGATGCTCTTGATCATGACACTCACTTTCCCATGTACAGAGAAAGACCTAGACAGGGGTCAGTAAACATTTTAAAGACTGATCAGGAAACATTTCAGGCTTTCAAGCTACATGAATATGTTACATATTCTTTGTTGTTATAACTCTTTAAATGTTAAAAACAACAACAACCCAAAGCCATCAGTGTAATGAATGCCACTGAACTTAATAATGGTTAAAATGGTAAATTTTATATTATGTACATTTTGTCATTTAGTTGCTAAGTAACTAACCTGTAGCCCACCAGGTTCCTCTGTCCATGGGGTTTCCCAGGCAAGAATGCTGGAGTGGGCTGCCATTTCCTTCTCCATGGGATCATCCTGACCCCGGGACTGAACCCGAGTCTCCTGCATTGGCAGGCGGACTCTTTACTGCTGAGCTGCAATTTTTAAAATGTGAAAAGGTGTTCTGAGCTCTTAGTACAAAAATAGGCCAAAGTCAGATTTGCCTGCAGGCTGTGTTTGCCAACCTCTGGAGCATCACTGAGATTTACATCTTTGATGAACTCAGGACAGCCACATGTTCCCTTGGTTTAGCAAACAAACTGTGCAACCTCTACGGGAAAGTTCTGAAACAGAAGCAACAGGCTGCCATTCAAATTCACAAGTAAAAAACTATTGAGAAGAGCAAAGTCATGGCAGCAGAGACCTCCCAATCCTCTCAGGCTCCTCCAGTCTTGGGGAAGAACTTAACTCTCCTCAGTTCAGTTCAGTGGCTCAGTTGTATCCGACTCTTTGTGACCCCACAGACTGCAGCACGCCAGACCTCCCTGTCTATCACCAACTCCCAGAGCTTACTCATGTCCATTGAGTTGGTGATGCCATCTAACCATCTCATCCTCTGACGTCCCCTTCTCCTCCCACCTTCAATCTTTCCCAGCATCAGGCTTCTTTCAAATGAGTCAGTTCTTCGCATCAGGTGGCCAAAGTATTGGAGTTTCAGCTTCAGCATTGGTCCTTTCAATGAATATTCAGGACTGATTTCCTTTAGGGTGGACTGGTTGGATCTCCTTGCAGTCCAAGGGTCTCTCAAGAGTCTTCTCCAACACCACAGTTCAAAAGTATCAATTTTTCTGTGCTCAGCTTTCTTTATAGTCCACATCTCACATCCATACATGACTATTGGAAAAATCACAGCTTTGAATAGACGGACCTTAGTTGGCAAAGTAATGTCTCTGCTTTTGAATATGCTGTCTAGGTTGGTCATAACTTTTCTTCCAAGGAGCAAACATTTTTAAATTTCATGGCTGCAGTCACCATCTGCAGTGATTTTGGAGCCCCCCCCCAAATAAATTCTGACACTGTTTCCACTGTTTCCCCATCTATTTGCCATGAAGTGATGGGACTGGATGCCACGATCTTAGTTTTCTGAATGTTGAGTTTTTAGCCAACTTTTTCAACTCTCCTCTTTCACTTTCATCAAGAGGCTCTTCAGTTCTCCTTCAGTTTCTGCCATAAGGGTGGTGTCATCTGCATATCTGATGTTATTGATATCTCTCCCAGCAATCTTGACTCCAGCTTCATCCAACCCAGCATTTCCTCATTAAGTACTCTGCATATAAGTTAAATAAGCAGGCTAATAATATACAGTCTTGATGTACTCCGTTCCCAATTTCGAACCAGTCTGTTGTTCCATGTCCAGTTTTAACTGTTGCTTCTTGACCTGCATACAGATTTCTCAGGAGGCAGGTCAGGTGGTCTGGTATTACTATCTCTTTCAGAATTTTCCACAGTTTATTGTGATCCACACAGTCAAAGGCTTTGGTGTAGTCAATAAAGCAGAAGTAGATGTTTTTCTGGAACTCTGCTTTCTCGATCCAACGGATATTGCAATTTGATCTCTGGTTCCTCTGCCTTTTCTAAATCTAGCTTGAACATCTGGAAGTTCACGGTTCATGCACTGTTGAAGCCTGGCTTGGAGAATTTTGAGCATTACTTTGCCAGCATGTGAGATGAGTGGCAAGACTAGAGATCTCTTCAAGAAAATTAGAGATACCAAGGGAACATTTCATGCACAGATGGGTACAATAAAGGACAGAAACGGTGTGAACCTAACAGAAGCAGAAGATATTAAGAAGAGGTGGCAAGAATACACAGAAGAACTATACAAAAAAGATCTTTATGACCCAGATAACCACGATGGTGTGATCATTCACCTAGAGCCAGATATCCTGCAATGAGAAGTCAAGTGGGCCCTAGGAAGCATCACTACAAAGCTAGTGGAGGTGATGGAATTCCAGTTGAGCTATTTCATTTCCTAAAAGATGATGCTGTGAAAGTGCTGCACTCAATACGCCAGCAAATTTGGAAAACTCAGAGTAGCCACAGGAGTGGAAAAGATCAGTTATCATTCCAATCCCAGCAAAAGGCAATGCCAAAGAATGCTCAAACTACCACACAGCACAATTACTCTCCTAAGCTCAAGGAAAAACAGTGAGAAAGACTTTACCTACAAGGATTATCAGTAGACCTCAGATAACCTGAGGTCTTTTTGTCACCAAAAGATAAGCCTCCCTTCCTAGTTACTGATTTCATTTTGTATAGAGGAATGGGATTGGAAGAAGAGGATAGAGTCACCTCTGCAGAGCCATTTTCAGGGTCTACAGGTCAAACAAGTGGTTCTAAGTCCCTTGGAACTCAAATGACAAGACATTCCTACACTAAAGATTTCCCCAGAGAAGCTCATGTATTTTTCATTGGAGCCTAAAGCCAAATTCTAACTCTGGAAGCACACACAGTTGGCCCTCCATATTCATGGTTCACACATCTGCAGATTCCACAAACTGAGGATGGAATTTTGGGTGCAGGGCCAGCTGGTGGGACGAGCCACCTGTACTAGTCCATTTTACATAAACATCTGCAGCACTGGCATGGATTTTGGTATCCAAAGGGTTCCTTGAACAAATTCTCCTCGGGTATTGAGTGATGACTATACTGACCATGTAAGCCAGTGTCTTACCTGGAGAACTCTGACCAGGGTCTCACCTAGAACTTAAAAGAAAGTGCATGAGACGCAGCTGAAAGGCACATAATGGAAATGATCCAAAGGAAATAAAAAATACCAGACACCAAGAAAATAGAACCAACGCTGCAAAATATTGAGAGTAAAGTTTCAGAGTGTGGACTCTGGACAGACCTGGATTCTATTCTAAACCAGATGCTAGTGTTTCCTAGTTGCGTGATCCTGAGCAAGTTACTTAAGCTCTCAGAGTCTCAATGAAGAACTCTGTAAAGAGGATTTTAATAATTCTGTCATGTACACCCATGGCAGATTCATGTTGATGTACGGCAAAACCAATACAATATTGTAAAGTAATTAGCCTCCAATTAAAATAAATAAATTTATATTAAAAAATTCTGTCATAAGATTACTATTAAGATTAAAAGGAAATTATATATATAAATAACCTGGCACATAACAAGTGCTCAATAAATATTGGCAACTATTATTAAACAGTTATTCTGTTAAAAGTTTCAAGTACCACAGGTTTTACAGGCATCCCCAGGCAGGAAAACTGTTGCTCACGACCTGTGCATTGTTTCTTCAAATGGGATTTTCCTTCTCCAATCCTTCCTTATGGAACACTGTTAATAGCTGATTTTTTTTTTCAGTTAATCCTAACATTTAAGTGCATTTGTAAGCACGATATGTCTAGCCATTACCTAGCGCTACCTCAGGTTTTGCAAAATTCTTTTCACTGATCTGGAATCACTTTGGAACTAACTCTAAATAAATTATTTCTGGGCATTATAGTAATGTTAGAGTTACTACCTTCCATTAAGAATAACGATGCTAAAGTAGCAGAGTGCTATGCTGGTGGTTATACCACTAAGTGCTTCTAACTGGCTCCCAAAGGGATTTGAACAGCAAGAAGGAAACTTCTGATTAACATTTTCTCAAAAAACAAGTGTTCCAAAATCTGCTATGATTTATCAGCAATTACATACTTCAATCTTCAACATTTTTCTAAATTTTTATTTTAAGAAGGCTATAAGCTCATCTTTTACTAATATTTTCTGGCACTGTCAGGTAACATAAACTTAAGAACATCAGGGGGAAAATCTTCAGGAATGTAACCACAGTAGATTTCTATAGCAAAACATTCCAAATCACTGGGACGATAAACAGAAAAACTGCCTGGAAGAAAATATATCCAAAAGTCAGTGATTTTTCTCAGATCTTCCTTTTGATTCCTTTCTCTTTGATCTTATATATCATTTATTTAACTTACTGGGTAAAATAAATGATATATAATAAATAAATGATATACACTAGAAAAGACCCTGATGCTGGGCAAGACTGATGGCAGGAGAAGGGGACAACAGAGGATGAGATGGTTGGACGGCATCACCAACTCAATGAACATGAGTTTGAGCAAACTCCAGGAGATAGTACAGGACAGGGAAGCCTCACATGCTGCAGTCCATGGGTTGCAAAGAGTCAGACACGACTGAGCAACTGAACAACAATAATAAATTACTTACTGAAATTCTCTGTACAAATGTCTTTTATTACATACATATCAAAAAAGTAAGCTGTAGAATAATCAAACCACTGTAATTTCATTTTACTTATCCTTTCAAAATACAGAAAATAGATCCATCATGACTTGTTTGCATGCAGATCTCAGTGTAAACGGTCACAAAAGTTCCTATCACAAATTTTCCCTTCTTTACTCAGCGGAACATCCCCGTGAAGGGAGGGTCTCAGACTGTTTATGGGGCTGCAGAATATAGACAGACTATCTCCTCCCCACACCCCACAATAAATTCAGAGGGCCAGAGGTGGCCATGACTTCACTGACCAGAGTCTGGTATCCACTGAGATAGTATCTGCCTCCAGCTTCCAGAGCAAGAACAAAAAGGATTGAGATACCTTTTTGTGCCTTTTCACCAGCAGCCAAGTTAGGTTTATAGACTTCTGTTATGTTGCAGGGGTCCAAGTTAGACTTTGAGAGATTTAAACACATCAAGACTTGTCACAAGTATCTCCCAGAAGCCATTAAAAACAAACAAACAAAAAAAACACTAACATCCATTTGCATGGAACCAACTCACAGCCTTGGCACCACATGGTGGCAAAGGAAGAATTTCCCAAATGATGCTTCGGAAGCAAACACACACAAACACTACAGAATCTCCTAAAGTGGTACTCTGTGCAGTAGCACATACATGTGTTGAGACATACATATACCCAACATAGAATTATTCCTTAGTCAAATGCATCTACCAATTCTTTCTTGGTGATTCATAATAGTATACTAAATGCCCTTATGAGTCCTATAGTAAAGTGATCTGAATTAGAATCACTCTTTTGTTGGCACATCCATTAACATCCCGCAGAAGGACTGACCTGGAGAACGCCAGTTTGGGATGTGTAAGTGCAGAGCAGTGTAAGGGCACAGTATGAACAGGGAAGGCACCTTATGGATGGAGGTGGCCCTCGTGCAGGTAGCCTTGTTTACAACACAGCAAATATCCCCTGGGAAATACCCTAATTTTGAAAAGGATTACTTTGTGGGGGTTCAGGATCCCAAATCAACGAGTTAGAGCCATGACCAAGGAAATGTTAAACTATAATAAGAATTATACTTAGGTTGATATGATTACACCAAGTATAGCCTTCCTCCTAGGAATTCAGATTGTACCCTTATAATTGATATAGATAGAAAGCACAGAATATTGCTACCCCCTCCACAAGCAGAGTACCTTTCTTTTTCCAGGAAAATACGGCAATTGTACAATATATCATGATATGTGGTTGAGCTGAGAGCATTATTGGAGTCTCCAAACCAGCAGTCTACAAGTCTAAGCTTCCTCTTGTTATTAAAATAGCCTCCACAATAATAAAAGAAAACCCACAGTCACATACAGCTAACTCCCTACCTTTTAATTATTCATGTTAATACCCTGCATTTGTAGAGTTTGTACTTTACAAATACTAATCAGATCCAAGGATTACATGAATAATGGAAAGCTGCAAATAATTACCAAATCTGATTTTAAGCAATGTTTTCAACACATGCTATCTCCAGAAATCTAACCCAAACATGGTCTCTACCCTCCCCGCCACTTACAGTCTTCATCCTTAAAAGAAATCTTAGTATACAGTTATCAAGTTTTATCAAGAAAGTCAACTTAACTTTTATATACATGGCTTTTTCTCTGGCTGCTGCTACTGCTGCTGCTGCTAAGTCGTTTCTCTGGCTACCTAATAGCAATGATACTGACTGAGCAAAAAGAAGCAATGGGAAGAGAAAACCAAAAAGCTCAGGCCTGCAAACAAGATCCACTGTTTGAAAGGGGTAATCTGAAACCCTGTCCTAAGGCCCAGCCGTGCTTTCAAAAAGAAGATAACTGCCCTCCCTCCAGTTGTGCAGGGCAGTGGTACCATCTGTTTCTTCTCCCAGTGACTCAGTATACCTGCCAAGAACAAGAAGCTTTAAGCCACATTACTGATGCAGTGGTTTCTCTGCCCTGCCTTGGGCCGGGGAGTGGAGAGGGGACACACAAACAATACCAGTGTTCCCATTATTTAAAAGAAAAAAGAAAAAATTAGCCAATGTCCAATTTTGCTAATTAAAACCAAATACCATTTCATATCTATCCAACTAGCAAAAATCAAATTGTCTTACTAATAAATCCAGTCTTAAGTTATGATATGTGACTCTTACATACCATAGGTGGAATGAGGCTGATAAAACTGTTTTGGAGAGCAGTTTGGTATGTGAAAATGCACATACCATTTCCAGGAATACACAGAGAAACTTGTACATATGCCCAAGAAGAAGTTTATAAATGGTTATTACAGCATGATTTGTAGTAGAGATAAGGCAAAGACAACAAAACTGTATAATCAACTTTTTCATCTGTCAGATGGGGAATAGTACACTGCAGTAAAGTCACATTACCGAATTCTAAGCTGCAGTTAAAATAAATTATACTGGTCATTTTAGAAAGTTCTTTTAAAACTTGAGTCAGGGGAAAGTACCAAGTAGCAAATGATATAGTAATATAATTTATATAAATTGAAATATACACACATGATATTTATAAAGTGAAAGTGAAAAGTGAAAGTGAAGTCGCTCAGTCATGTCCGACTCTTCGCAACCCCATGGTCTGTAGCCCACCAAGCTCCTCTGTCCACGGGATTCTCCAGGCAAGAGTACTGGAGTGAGTTGCCACTTTCTTCTCTCCAGGGGATCTTCCTGACCCAGGGATCGAACCCAGGTCTCCCACATTGCAGGCAGACGCTTTAACCTCTGAGCCACCAGGGAAGTAAACTGATATAGTAATATAATTTATATAAATTGAAATATACACACATGATATTTATAGATACGGATATATACATGTAGTAATACACCTGGGCTTCCCAGGTGGCGCTAATGGTAAAGAATCTACCTGCCAATGCAGGAGACGCAGAAGACACTGGTTTGATCCCTGGGTCCAGAAGATCCCCTAGAGTAAAAAATGGCAACCCAGTCCAGTATTCTTACCTGGAAAATCCATGGACAGAGAAGTGTAGCAGCCTACAGTCCATGGGGCCACAGAGAGTCTGACACGACTGAGCGACTAAGCACAAGTGCACACGTGTAGTGGAAGTTCAGAAAAAGACTGAAAGTGCACGTTATCCCCTGAAGGGGAGAGGGCGAGACAGAACAGAAGACCATGGACGGATATACAGGAACTATGACACTTGCAGTAATACTTTACTTACATTTCCCCAAATTATGTATTTAAATATAAAGTATCTAAGTATTATTTTTTAATGGTCTGGGATGGGTATATGGATATTTATTATGCAACCTTACAACAATGTATAAGGTGAAAATGAGTTGGGTGGCCAACCCAAAAAGTAGTACCTTCCTGAGTATTTTCTTAAGAACACATTTTCACGTCCTCATTTTTGTGTGGCTGATGGGAGAGCGCTGTGTGACTCACAATGCTGCTATCAAGGTAACTGTCAAGGATAGTGAGTTTCAATAAAAATGTTTGCTACAGTTTCACATTCATTAGGCATCTACAGTTACTTTCAAAGGATAAACAAGTCAAATGTAGAAGAAAAATTATCTTTAATTATATAAGTAATTCTCAGCAGATATATAATTAATTCTCAGTAATTAAAAGTTTGTTTTAATTGGTTTCAAGTCTCTCAAAATTTAGGAGTCTTAGCAGAAATGCTGGTTTATCAGAACTATTAAGAAAAGCTATTGAGCAAAGAAACTTTTCCAAGTGACCTTTGCTACCACTCACATGCCAGCATAACAGTGCCAGCCACAGTTATGAGCATGTTTGATGCATTATCCCACTGATCATTAATAAATAACCCCGTGAGATAGGTGTCACTGTTATCCCTGGTTTTTAGATGAAGCCAACAGGCACAAATATAAAGTCCCTTGCCTAAAGCATACACTTCAGAGATGGTAAAACTGGCTCCGAATCCACATCACCTCCAAGAGATCATAATGACACACCTCAAATGTGAGCATCTGACATCTGAGCAGCATGCAACTGCTCAATTCCACATGTACTTTGACCTATAATCCCCAGTTTAACATTTCAGAGCGGCTTCTAGGACATTAACACATGACTCGCTCATTTTACCAGTCAGAACATTTGGTTTTCACGAGAGACTACTCTATCAAAGGCCTGTCACACCATTGGAAATCTGAACCATTTAGAACCCTGTGGTTCTAAGAAGGAAATCAGCATCAGGAAAAGGAAATTAGTTTTTGTCAATCTTTCAACTAATTACAGATCAATCGTTCTGAATTTTGGCACTAGCACATTCTACCCCTTAACCATGCTAAGCTATGTACTGACCCAGTATCCTTCACACAGTTTCGTACATGGGTGCCTGCTTTTCCCTTCCTCCCTCCAGTCAACATTCTAGAAGAATGAACACTAAGCCTTACGGCCACACTTGTGGAAACAGACAATGCTGAATGCTACAGATTTGTCCAGGGTGAACTACCAATCACAGCCCAAGACAGTTTAGTTATTTTTTCTATTTTAAATTTCACACTAACACATCACAGTAAAGTTTTAAGATAAAATATGTTAGAGGAAGACTGAAATAGCCACATATTCAGCCAAGAAATTTCCTATTGCCTAGAGTCAATAATCTTGGGCGGGGGGCGGAAATCAAACCTAGGACACTGGAAATGACTAGGCAGACCTCCCTGCAATGGATCCAACAGTACTGTCAGAAGGAAGGAACTCAGGAAATACTAAAAGCCCCAAGTTAAAGGCTTTGCTTTTTTAAACTATTTTATTGAAGTATAGTTGATTTACAATGTTGTGTTAATTTCTGCTGAACAGCAAAGTGATTCGGTTATACATATATATACACACATACTTTTTCATATTTTTTTCCATTATGGCTCATCATAGGATGTAAAGCTTTGCTTCTGAACACATGACTTGTAACAGTATGTCCTCATTCTTTAACCTTGTTCTTTCCAAGTTCAGTTCAGTTCAGTTCAGTTGCTCAGTCGTGTCCGACTCTTTGCGACCCCGTGAATCGCAGCACGCCAGGCCTCCATGTCCATCACCAACTCCCGGAGTTCACTCAGATTCCAAGTAATATGGCATAGATTAATGACTGCATTAACTTGGTCATGTGGCATCTATAGTTGTAATGATCAATAAGAAATGATCAAGAAATTCTCAGATGGTACCTGGAACATTCAATTTGCTTTTCTCTTATGTATAATGCCTCAAAGAACTGTGCTGCTGACCACGAAGCTGCAGTCATCCTCTGACAGGCTTTATTTAAATCCAATGTTAGTGACCAAAAGTCCTCTTAAATCTTACCTTCTTCCTTTTTTAAAATTATATCAAAGTTTCTCCTCTCTTTTCCATTGTTGAGTTTTAATTAGATAACACAGGCTATATGCCTTTCTACTTATTTTCTCCCTTTTCTACTTATTTTCTCCCTCTTTTCAAGAGAGTAGATTATGATCTAAAAGCTAATACAATGCATCCTCAATATTCACAGCAAAGTGGCAGAAAGTGTTAGATGTTAAGAGAGGTAGAGTGGATGAGACATAGGGTGAATACCAGCTGTCATGTGATTTGACTAAAATGACTGTCGAGCAGCAATCAAGGCTCATCTGATGGTGAGAGAACAGGAAAGTGGAACAGACCTGAGTGCTTTCACACAGCAGTCAGTAGCCCTAAAAAAGAGGCCATGCGGGCAAACTCAGAGCCTGCAAGGGTGGCCCCAACATCATAGCAAGTGCATTGCTAAAATGGCTACCCATGAGTTCCAGGCTTGAAAAGAGGCAAGGGTAAACCAAGTGAGCTGGAAGGGTACTAACAACTATAAGAACCCAGAGGTTCTGCAGAAGATGATGGATTTGGAAGGTGTGAGGCTGTGTGTCCAGCAGAAGGATGAGCTCACAGATCTGGGAAAACCTAGCACATTGTCTCCATGGGGTCAGCACACAGTCAGTGTTTGCTAAATCTGAAGTCTGTGGCTGCCTGGGGGAATCTGAGTTCATGATACCATAGGTACAGCGCTAACAAGTCCCAGCACCAACTTGCACTGCTGCCTGGCTACCTAAATGGAGGTGAAGTGAAAGCTATGGAGCAAAGCAGATGTCCAGGTCACTGCAACTTGTAGCAGTCGAATGAAGATGATTTTGAAGTCACTGGGTTTGTGAGATAATGCTGTAAAGTTGTCTGGTGATTGGAAGTGTTGACAAGTAGCCAGTTTGGAGTTCCATTCATAATTCATGCCCAGGTTACTGTGACAGTATTCAGCTGGCTAAGGATGACAGTATTCAGCTCAGTATTCAGACCTGTAGGATAATGTATATCACCTAGGTGGCTCAGACAGTAAAGAATCTGCCAGCAATGCCAGGTTCAATCCCTAGGTTGGGAAGATCCCCTGGAAAAGAGAATGGCAACCTATTTCAGTATCCTTGCCTGGAGAATTCCATGGACAGAGGAGCCTGGCAGGCTACAATCCATGGGGTCGCAAAGAGTAGGAAATGACTGAGGAACTAACAAGCAAAAATTGGAAGCGTTCATTGGAGTATCACAGAAAAATCAGCAGTAACAAGAATCAGCAGTAACTGGTAAAAAAAAAAAAAAAAGAAAAAGGTGACCCTGAAACAAGTTCAAGGTAAAACTCAGAGTGCTGAAGTTTTGAATCCAAAAGTCTCAGTTGCTACTTTGCATCTATACAAGTTGCTGACACAAAGGTCTGCACCAGGACCTGTCTACTGACAAAGAACCTGTTTTTCTGGGTCTTGAGGAGGAAAAAAAAAGAAGAAAAAGGCTGATGTAGAGACACTAAAAAGAAAGGCATAAAAGGACATTTCAGAGGTGGCTTAATGAGATGCACCAAAATGGGTGGGAGATCAGCAGGCACGTGACTAGGAACACACATGACTGCTAAGTTAACAGCAGCTCTGGTCTCAGAGATGCTTCTTGATCCACAAAGCAGCAGGAAAAAATGGCAGATACTATCAGTCAAAGAACTCAGGGAGGGTTTAAGTAAATGAGGATTTGTTTCTTATGTCGTTCTCTCCCCTGCCACAACTCCTTCCAATGGCAACTTACACTTTCAGTCATGATAGTGAATTTGAGTAGTTCCAAAGTAAGGTAAATCTTTTAAGACTTCAAACGTGGTGATAACGAGTATATGCCACAAACTAATAGTGAAGGACAGGAAAGTCTGGCATGCTTGCAGTCCGCAGGATCACAAAGAATCGGACATGACTTAGTGACTGAACAACCACCACAAATTAAAATGAATTATTTCATAATGAGCTTTCAGCATGTCATGAATAGGTGATGGTAGAAGGTGCTTATGGAATGGTCCAGCACTGGAATTTGCTCTAAGTCAGTCACTGCAGTATCTGCAGGCTCTCTGTCACAACTCTTGGCTGTTGGAAGAAGAACAGATCATCTCTGCACGAAGGCGAGTGGAACAATGTCTTTAACACTGTCCCGTCACTAGGCAGGGTGATTCTTGATCTGGTATCGCTAGCCCTTTGCCAGATTCAAAGCCAAGTCCTGGTCCCTGGAATGTTCCGAGGCCTGGACAGCTGTGCTCCCTCATTTTCTCTGGCTGGTGCTGCCAGGGTACCACTCTCTAATCAGTCATGTGACAAGTATTTAGGGACCCTCAACTATGTACCAGGCCTTGTAGGTGCAGGGATACAGTGTAAACAAGACAGTTACAGTCGCTGCCTGCTCAGTGTTTAGTCTAGTTGGGGAGACAGACGTTAAATAGCTATTTGATAAATGATCTACAATTTGAAGAGAAGGGCCTAAGTACCAGATCCTGCGAGAGCCTAGAACATGGGACCCTTGCCTGGTCTCTTGAGGAAATGACATTAAAACTGAAAGACAAGCAGGAGTCGACCAGGTTTTGCGAAGTGGAGAGGGGAGGAGAAACCCAAGTGACACCAGTAGGAGGAAGGGCACAAAGACCCACCAGCCTGTGTTTTTTAGTAAGAGCAGCTAAAACATCCAACTCATGCTTGTCACACTTACAGCTGCCTGACTGGTGAATGAAATGAGACTACCACAGAGCAGTATTAAAGCAACCTAGAACAAATCTTGGTGTTGCAAATACGCATATAGGAAAAGAAAATGGCCTGCAGAAAGTTGGCAGCCCCACATGTGAACGCCTATAACCTAAGTCACTGGTAGGAAAAAAACCTAAGTCACTGCCCACAAATCTAGGACATCTCCATCAAGCAGTTCACACACACACACACACACACACACACACACACACACACACACACACACCCTGTATCAGAAGGAAAAATAAACAAATTTAAAGGAAAATTTTTCCTTTGGATTGGTTTCCAAGATAGCAGAGCGCCTCTCTGTTGGCTCAGCAATAAAGAACACGCCTGCAATGCAGGAGATGTGGATTTGATCTCTGCGTTGGGAAGACCCCTGGGAGAAGGAAATGGCAACCCACTCCAGTATTCTTGCCTGGAAAATTCCATGGACAGAGGAGCCTGGAGGGCTACAGTCCATGCTGTCACAAAAGAGTCGACACGACTGAGGGACTAAACAGCAACAACAAAAAGAGGGCAGAAGACCACTGCCATTATTGTCTTAAAGACCAGGTGCTTGCCATTCATCCCGAGGAAGAAAAGGCCTACTCCCTGAGTTGTGTTTGAAATAGTAAGTGATCTGACATAATGGCAATTTACTTCCCTTACTTAACATGACGAAATTACAGGGTTTTGCAATGAGTAATCTGCCTGATGAGTAACCTACCTGATCAGATGTGGTACACCTGATCCACGTGAATAAGCATGGGACAATGATCCGGTTGCATGTGCCTGTGGTGGCGAAGGAACTAAAAAGGCTTCGGAGAAGAGGCAGCCCTCCTGGAAACTTTTTACAAGCAAGTTAAAAGGTAGGAGATCAGACGAGAGAAAAATCTTTCTCTGATGAGGGTGCCAGAAGGGATAAGCCTGGTGGTCTTTCTGTGAGCCCATAACCCATACTCCCAAGAGAACATGCTGGTAAGAAGTTAACAGAAAGTGTGGGGCATAGGACTACAAATTTTCATTTCTGTAACTCTCATTTAATGAACCCCAATTATTTCCCAAAGAGCATGCTAAGTACTTACGTTATTGCTCATATTCACCACCACCTGTATCATTTTATTAATTTCTCTTTACAGCTGAGAACCTTTAGGCTTGGAAATAATGAGGTTAAATAAACGTAACTTGCCTATTTTCACACTCAATCGAAACTGTGAAAATAATTTTCTTTGGTCTATACTAAGCTCTATTCTAATTTCATATCCCACACTGGACCAAGGATGGTAAATTCTTCAGAATCTGGACAGCATCTGTTAGAATTCTCTCACTAACAAATCAATGCTGGGCATATAGCCTTAAAAAAAGGACTTACATTTTATAGTGAGCAAAGCGATTTCCATGGTGCTCTGACAACTATTTCAAACACAAGGTCTATGTCCATCTGTGATACACTCTGGGCCTTTGCACCCGAGGTATAATGTGGTATGACTTGCCTTCTGAAGCTAGCAAATCTGCAACCTAAACCTAACACCCCACAGAGGGTCCAATATAAACAGGGCTTTTTCTAAATGCCTACAAAAATCTGAGCATTAAGACGGACTCTCTCAAAATTACCTTTGTTGCTGTGAAGGTATTCGTTTCTGCTAAAAATATGGTCAAGGAAGTCACCTGGAAAACTTTTGGCAGCAACAGATTAAATGTTCCTTGAGACATGCTGATGTTAGTGGAAATGGATACTCACATCAATCTTCCAATAAATAAGGCCTAAGATTTATCAGCTGGGAGAGCCTCATCAAATATGTGTTTTTACTTTTTATGGTTGAAGCAGTCAGCTAAATTTTACCTCCATCAATTACAGCTCTTAAAACAGGCACACAAGTTTTAAACCTATTAGTTTTAGATAGGAAACAAATTCCATTACATACAGTAGCTCACTGTTCAAAAAAACTTGGTTATGTACCAGTTAAATCATGTTTCCCTAGTATACAGTGATCCATCTATGCTAATTTCTACTTACAGAACATAGGGATGCCTGAAAGACAGCTACATAAGATATTTATGGAGAACCCAATGAGTGCAAGCCATACATTAAATGCTGTAGTCCTTGTTCCTGGTATCCTCTGTTCTTTTTTTAAAAATATAACTGTTTTGAATAAATATATTTAGGGTTTCTTTAACAAATACAAGATATGCCAATCAATTTGTCTAAAATGTTTCTTCTCATAATGGAGATATTTAGTATCACTGTTTTTCTAAACTATACTTTTGCCTCACTAGCTGTAAAATTCTATGGCTAAAGCCTTTTGCCTAGTCTTCAAATGGCACAAATAAGAACACTGGGCACAGACAATGGTTCAAGTCACGAGGAAATTTGTGAGAATGATTCTAGAATGGCATTCACACGTCTTAACATATCACTTCCCTTGAAAAGAAGAAGACTCATGACTTACAAAGAGGACATTACAGTTGTTAGATCACCACCTATCCAATAGGAATATAGACAGTAAATGGTAGATTGTATTTCATTTGGAAACCTTAACTGGCAGAAATTCTACCTTTACAAGGGACAAGCTGAAAGAAGAGTCACTTGCAGGCTCCATCAATACACATTTTTAACAAAATGGGGGGGAAGGGGAGAAGAGGAGCTCAGTTTCTCACAACTACTGTGTCCTTATTTCAAGGAGAAATTTTTATTTCTTTACACTCTAACCTGCGATTAGCTAACAAAAGGGGCAGAAGGGGTTAACCGAGATACTAACAAGGAGTCAACTGATTCTACCTTGTGAACATATACCTGTATTTTTTCAAAGAGAACAATGCATACCATGATGGAAAGCAACAAACAGCAGAATCCTCAATATACTATTAGATTAATGCAGTGCAGCAGAGACTAATACAATGAACACATCAGATACATCCAAATGCTGCACTCCTTCAAAGCAGTTACCTTGGAGGGATGATTCTAATACCATCAACATCTCTCAGAATCCCTGCATTAGTAAGACCTTTAAGAACCAGTGAAAATTATTTCTGAAAGTTAAATCTATCTCCATTCAATAGCTTTCCCTGCATCTGCAAAGTACTTACTACCCGGAGTAGACTTGGCCCTTAAGCAGCTTACAGTCTAGAGAAAGGCATGGCTGTATGCAGAGGTAATATCATTACATTATCAGCCCTTAATTAATTTCAGTTAATATCCTTGCATTATTTGTACATACTTGTCTTCTGCTATTAGACAGTTAAACACTTCTGAGAGCAGAAACCATGTCAGTTATCTTTGCAGCCCTTCCAATGGCCAGCAGAGTAATCTACATAAAGTGAGCAATTAACAAATGCTGGTTTAGGGAGAAATGTCATATTGCTAAATAATCACACTGAACTCAGCAAAACTTATAAGGCACTTTGGCCTTGAAACCTATTCAGTCACTGCAATACCTAAACAATCTCTCCTAAGCAAGTTACACAGGCAGCATTACATGGAGGCTTGGGTTCTGAGGTGTAAGAGCAACACATAAGTCCACCTCATTCCCAGTTACAAAGTGCTATACATCAATAATAAGCAGGCGTGTAAAACATTCATATTGCTATTGATTATACGAGAGATATTAAAGGAGAGAAATCCCTCCTGTAATAGTTGATCTAGTCCACCAGCTAACCAAACTATAGTATGACCCTATCAGGTAATTTTGAAGCTATCACTGGGAGTCCAGATGGTAATCGACGTGTTCATCCGTACTGATGAACAGAGTACCTGGAAAGGTGCTACTGCCATTAACCCAGGGTAATCCCAAACAGAAACATTCAGCTTATTCAATTTAGATAGCAAGCTTCTCTATTCCTGGTAATGATACAACAAAGATACTAAGCATTGAAAACCAGGTTGGAACATGGTTGGCTGATTAGATCATGGAGTAAGCAGGGAAAAAAAAAAAAAAAAGCCAAAGTTTTTGATTGTGTATCTTAATGGTTAGACTAAAAGATAAACTGCATGTTATCCTGCTGTGCTGTTTTGGAAATAATATAGAAAATAAGAGTTCATTAAAATGGCATAGGAAATGAGCAACTGGTAAGAATAATATACAGAGCAGGCAATAACGTTTAAGTGGAAAAGGAAAAATGAAGTTATCTATAAATCCAGGTTAATGTGCTACTCTGCAGAGAACAGACTGTCTGCTCCCTACTGGTCTTCTTAATAACACATTCATTTCAGGATCGACCAAATCTAGCACCAGGAAGCAATCAAGCATGGACTAAAAGGACAAAGCCAGAAAGTCATAGCTCTACGGACTAGAACTGTGTTGTCTAGTAAAGTAGCCACTTGCCACACGTGGCCATCTTTAAATTTAACTAAAAACTAATAAAATTTAAAAAATCAGTTTGCCAGCTGTAACAGCCATATTGCAAGTGCTCTTTGCCACATGTGGCTAGTGGTTTATCATACTGGACAGTGGAGAGAATCTTTCCATCATTGTCCTCCTGATGGACAAAGCTAGACTTAAAAGTGAACCTTCCTATTGCTCCTATAGACCTGATGACAAATTCAGAATCGAAGTTAATAGTCTTACCCATCAAGAATATCAGACACCCCCAAGATGCCTGATCTGCTTATTTTACTGAATGTATCCTAAATTAGAGACATTCTGGGATACACAGAAAGTCTGGACATCCTTATCAGCATAGGCTTTTTCTCCCTACTTTGTCCCCCTCCCCTCTGCCCTTGGTGTGGAGGAAGGTAGAAAAAACAAAATAGTAGGGGATCAGAAACTCCTCGATTTAAGTCTCTTGCCCAAGAAGTTGCATAAATTGCCAAAAGCAAATTGATTTTAAGAAGCACCTCCATCCCCCAGCCCTCTTTCCTTTTAAATAAAATCCTAGAGGCAACTGAAAAGAACAGGAGACAGAAAGGAAATTCAAGAAAATTACTAAGGACAAAACAGATGATGATCCTAAATTACTGTTCTAGGACACACAGGGGGAAAGTGCCACAAATCAACAACAACTTCTCCAAAAATACACAGTGGCCACAATTCAACAAATCCACATCAATTTTTTAAAGCTACCAAATGCCAGATGGCCAAATGATTTGCTACCAACAATTTAAAAACGATTGAGTTTTCATCAGGATCTAGTTCATGGGCAAATAAAAGAACCACCTTAGTCACCTTCTAGTCACACAGCATCAGATACCTGAAGACAGTTGGTCCTCAGGCAGAAACGAAGTCTGACAGTGAAACGAAATCAACTACAGTAATAAGACTCTACTTATTAGGACTTCCTTGTATAGCCTTTTAAAGATGAGATTAAAATATACTTTTTGGTTTAGAGAGTTTACACTATATTTCCTAAAAGCAAAGAGACTGATTCCAGAACCAGGAGAGAAAGAGGCAGTTGTCTTCAGACAGTGGCTTCTATGTAAACGCTCATTCTATCACTGCTCAAATATTTCCTTGCTCCTTTGCTATGCTACAGCTCTGAGACACCCTGAGTAAAATGTGATCTCTCGGAGACAGAACAATTTGAACACAAGCTAAAATGTAATCAGAACATAGGAAACAACAAAACTGATCACCGATCAGCTTACTAGCTCATCCATGTTGTAGGCAGGGGGCGTTGCAAGAATGATCCTGGAAAACGTAAGCCTTAAAGTCCTGCTTCAAAAATGCACGATGTTGCTGTCTGAATGGTGACTGCAGGCCCAGGAGGGTGGCCATGAGACAGCACTAAAGATGGTGCAGTACTTGGGATGAAAGAAGCTGGCAAGCTGTTGCCCATTTCATCCTGATGAAGGGACAGCACAAGAACTGGTCCTCTCCTTTCCATAATCAGCACATTTCAACCTCTGATGCAGCAGAGTTGCCATCAGAAGTTGTGAAACCTCAGGGTCTCCTCCCTGCTCCCCAGCCTTGCCTCCCACACTCATGCTCCGTGTTTGATTTCCTCCTCTCTCAGCACTTCAAAATAGAAAAGGAAGTAACAGCTTGATCCTCTGCCCATGGAAGTGCTGCACTCTTGGGTCACTCAATCCAACTCATCTCTCTCAAGGAGAAAATCGCCCAATGCACCTACGGAAGGCAGGGAGCTATTCATTTTAACCTTGAGAACTCACATTCCCTCCTCTCAATGAGGACAGTCACTGGTGACTATTTAAGCAAGCAGGTGAAGATTAAAGCTGTCTAGGCCCAGAAAGCACCTTGAGTCAAGTAGGCAGCTGATCTGAAACCTACCCAATTTGCAAAAATCTGTTCTCCCTTTCAGACACACACAGCCCTATGTGTAAATATAACCAGCAAACTGTGCTGGCAGGTCACCAGCACTCCACACAGCGTGCACCAGAGTCCAGTTGATAGGAGTGCTGTAGGGAGTGTGGGAAACGGGGGGCTGGTCTGGCTCTGACCACAGGGTAGGGCTGATGCATACCTTTTGGTCTTCTGGAATGTCCATTCTTCTGCTGCTCATCTTCCTCATTAATGGTGAACAGACCAAGGGGGACTGGCCTTGCATGGGTCTTCTTCAGTCTCTCTTGTCGGAGAGCTGTAGCTGATCCAGGCATACCGCTGCGACTTGTTTTTTAATTATTTGTATATCCAAAGTATATGCTTATATAATTGCAGCTCCCAGGAAGCTGCTACTTTCTAAGCTGCCGGTTCATTCGAGCACTTGTAATAGATCCCCTATGGGGAAATAGTGTGCAAACAGCTGACAGATACTACCAGCCTCCTGGCAACTGAGGCCCTGCGGTTCCCCCTCACCTAGCAGGGCCCCCTCCCCTCCGAGCCCCCTCCCACTTACTCCTCACAGGCACGCGTGCTGGCTCAAGCTCGCTCTCTCACACACCCACACCCTCCCACTCTCTCCTTCCAGAAAAGCCCTGCGAAAGGCACGCAGGGGAGAATGCTTCTCTCCACTGCCTAACCTGCTCAGTCAGATCCCACTGTCTCCTTCTTGCTCGGCACCTTTTCCCAGTCTTCTTCCTGCTACCACACAGAAAACATTCAGCACTCAGCACAGAAGGGGAAGTAGGAGATGCTGCCGTGAACAGTTGCCCTGACAACCCTGACATATCCTAATCGAGGAGGGCTGGGAGCGGCTCCATCTTCCCGGTGGAGCGGCAGCAGCCAGCCTGCTGGGATGCTGGTCCTGGGAGCTCGCCAGCAGAGGGTTACAGCGCGAGGAGGCGAGGCCGCCGGGCCGCTGGGCAGCTCCCTCTCTCTCGCAGCGGCAGGAGCAGCAGGAGGGGAGGAGAGATGTCGCTCTGCTTGTACAGGCAGCAGTGGACTCCCTAGTTGGGGAAAGGGGCTCAAGGTGAGACTGCTCTTGCTTCTTTGGGGGATCAGGTTTTCCATCGTAACAATGTTTGTGAGCCCCTGGATGAATGAAGGCTTGGCTGGTACCCTCCAGCTCACTTTACACTCAGTAACACATCCCAGTTTCCCTGACACTCTTAGGACCCCAGAGTCTGTTTAAGTGCAGGCTTGGTAGTACCTGTCATGAGGACTAGCCTTGCCATGTCCCTGAGACTTTCCACTGAAGACAGGCAGGGGAAAACTCTACCTGTTCTCACAGAGACAACAATCTGAAATACTGCTTCTGCAGGTCATGCTAAAGGACACAAATGAGACACTATGATCCTCCAATGGGCAAAAAGCTGCCTTCATTATATCCAGAAAACTCCCCCCAATTCCCACCGCTCTGGGCAACTCCTTACCGGCAGGGCTGAGCAATTCCCAACACTTGACCCAATTTTCGCTCTTTTTTGGACTGATTTCTCCAAAGCACACAATCATGTGATTATTGTTTTCTCCTGAAATCATCTCTCTCATTTTATGAGACTCTCCATTTCTAGGCTGCCTACAATTTATGTGCAAGAAAACCTAAATATATAACAAATGACATTAAAAATGCCAAACTCCAAATTAAGAAAGTAATCTTTGTTTGTTTCTGCCTTTTAATCAAATTCAAGTTGGCTTAGAAAGTCTGGAGCCATCCTCCCGCCCCCAGTCTATTCTCTTACTTTTTCTCAATCGCTAAACTTACTATGGACTTCCCTGGTAGCCCAGTGGTAAAGAATTTGCCTATCAATGCAGGAGACTCAAGATATACAGGTTTGATCAGTGAGTCAAGAAGATCCCCTGGAGAAGGAAATAGCAACCCACTCCAGTATTCTTGCCTGGGAAAACCCATGGACAGAGGCTATAGTCCACAGAGTCACAAAAAGAGTCAAACATGGTTTAGCAACTAAACAACAACAAACTTATTATCTAAGAGGGGACCCAGCGGTGCTAAGGCAAGGAAAACATCCTATCTAAATCCTTGGCATGGCAGAGTAACTTCAGACAATTCACTACCCTCTTGGTACCTCAGTTTTCTCTATAAAATTGGGTTGATGACATCATTTGTCTCATAGGATTAGGGGCAAGGTTTAAATGATAATGGTGGCAGCATAAAAAAAGTGCTTAATAAATATCAGCTGCTTTAATTATATTTTATAATACATTTTTATAACTAGTTCACTTTTGCTTCATAATTATTTAAGGTGCTTTCAATTCAACTGTCAACTGCATCTAAGAATACTTTTGCTTTTTACTTACTTATACTGCCCAGCCTAGCGCTGGAAATGTACTAAATGGTTAGCAAATGCCTGCTGGAAAAAAAACAACAAGTAAATCTTCAGAAATCTTTCCCTCCAAAGGCTGGGAGATTTAATTAACACATTTTGATTTGTGGCTTAGAGAAATGCAGGAAGTTTCAGATATGGGGTTTATTTAAAATCATGTCAACCTGTGACATAGGCAATTGGAATAAAAGACGAAAATGAGCTCAATGAGTCTAAAAAGCATCTGAATCAGCATCACTTTACATTCAAGGAAGCCCAGGCCCATGAAATGAAGTTCCTTGCACAAGTCAAATGTTACTTGGCAGCAAGTAACATTTGCTATGATGAAAATTTAGATTCCCTTCTTCCTCCTTCAATCTTCCTTCTTTAATCAGATGATTAATAAACACAGGCCAATCATCATACATAAACATATCTGAAATATTTTCAAATCTATTTGAGTTCCTTCTAGAGAAACAGGCCGGTACTTACAAAAGCAACATACACACAAAGTATAGTTGAAACTACCTTTTGGAAGAGAAAATGAACATCAATGTCTTGGGCAAATGACAGATTTCATTCAGAACATATTCCTCACTCAAATACAGCTAACAGCTTCTGATCATCACCCCTGAGTTTAATAAAAGTACTACTGAAAGAAGAAAACGGGATTTTCTTCTCCACCTAGAAGGACAACAAAAAACTTTACTAAGAGTGGTTTTTGACCTCTGCAGAAGGTGTCCATTCCATTACTTTCAAGGATGGTCTCAATCATTTTATGGGGGAAATGCAAGAGCCAAGCAAATACTATCGAGCATTTAAGTTGTCCAGACAAGGTTACAAATTTCAGGAAGGAGTCCTCCTCGATGTCTGTGGCTGCACTCAAGGTTCCCAGCAGAATGAAGGTCCTGGGGAAGAGAGATCACCGGACAGCCCAGCTTCAACACTCCACCCAGGCAATCAAGAGTCTTCCTCTTCCGCGAACTTCACTGCAATACCCCTCAGTGAGGGAGACAGAATTGTTTCTGCTCTAGCCTGAGGGGTCTCCTGGTAAATTTCGATTTGTCTCAAAATGTGAAAACCACTAAAATGGCTGTTTTGCTTTGTTTTTAAAAGAACACAAGTTATACTTAAAATCATTTTTGGGGGGGCGAGGGGAAATGAGAGCCTACTGAAGGAGGTCAGAGATTGCCACCATCACTCAACTCATAAGGCAGTGTGGTCTCAAGCATAGGAATATAATAAGAACCCATCAGCTGGCAACATGTTCAACTTCCTGTCTGACACTGTGCCAGGTGCGTTAGATATGTTATCTTGAAAGTCAAAGTGTTAATTGCTCTTTGGGACCCCATGGACTATAGTCTGCCAGGCTCCTCTGTCCATGGGATTCTCCAGGCAAGCATACCGGAGTGGGTTCTCTTCAACAGAAGATCCTCCTGACCCAGGGGTTGATCTCGGGTCTCCCACATTGCAGATTCTTCACTATCTGAGCCAACAGGGAAGCCTCAAAATATTTATTTAGTTGCACTGGGTCTTAGTCACGGCATGAGGGCTCTAGTTCCCAGACCAGGGATCGAACCTGGGCTCCCTGCATTGGGAGAGCAGAGTCTTAACCACTGGATCATCAGGGAAATCCACAAAGTGAAAGTCGCCAGGCTCCTCTGACAATGGGATTGTTCAGGCAAGAATACTGGAGTGGGTTGTCATTCCCTTCTCCAGAGGATCTTCCTGAGCCCGGGATCGAGCCTGGGTCCTCTGTATTGCAGGTGGATTCTTAACCATCTGAGCCACCAGGAAAGCCCATGTTATCTTGGTTAGTTCAGCAGCCCTGATAGAGAGGAGCTGTCACTTGACAGATCAGGAAACAGAGGCTCAGAGAGGTTCGAGTGGCAGAGCTAGTTAAATCACTGAGTCAGAATTAAACTCAGGCCCATCAGCTCTAAAGCCAAGATGCTTTTATCCTGCTGCCCTGGATCCTGACTCCAGAACCCACTACATCACAGTCACAGCTGTGACCAGTCACAGGAAAGCAAATAGTTCAAGATCAAATAATTATAATAAAGTATTTTTTCCTACCCATGAAGTATACATTTGTTACCTCATTAAGACATATGAATACATTTAAGATTAGTTTCCTAAATGCTCAAACCCAGCTTTTTACAGATACAGAGGTTTAAGTTATGCAACTGCAGGACTGCCCTGGCTCAGTCCCTGAAGGGGCAGAGCCTGAGGCTATAATCTTCTCCTTTTTACACTCTGACCCAAAATAAAAGCAAATGTGAAAAGGGGAGAGTGGGACCTTAAATGAATATTCCCAGAATTAAAAGGAATACTACTCTGAACTTCTTTACTGTTCTCAGCACTAATAAGCATTTTCAGTTCAACATGTCACGACTGTCCTTGCCTGTCGCCTGCAGATACAGGAGCTTCATTCAGTTCCCACAGAACGTGGGCATGTAGACTTCCAAGAATCAATCAGGTTTTACAAGTGCTTTGTTTAAACTGGTAAAATAGTTAAGTGATGTAGTAACAGAGACTCTGTACAAATGAGACTAACTGGTGCAAAAGGGTAGATTTTACAACTAGCCTGGCTTTGTACAGAGAAAAAAATATTAGCAGAAAAATCAGCAAATGTTCTGAAAAATCATAGGTGGAAATGGTACCACTTATCACTGCTATGAACCAAACAGGCCAATAGGCCCTTGAGCAACTGCTGTTCCCACCCCATTCCCACAGTACACAATGAATTTATGTCTGTTTGTCTTTCTACCCTCACTGGCTGGCTGGCACCAAACCATGAGCATGAAACAGTTAAACCTGCTGATCTGCAGGAGAGTCAGCTCATGACTTGGGCCTGGTTGTCATGATGTTATATAAGAGACTAAACACATGTAGGCACACGCATCCCACACATACCCTTCAGGCTGCTGTTCATATTTATGCTACCCAAGCTTTTGTGACCACAAAACTGGAAAACAGCACAGTTCCTGAGTGAATCTAAGAATCTCCTCTTTCAAGGAGAAATCTGCTTAATCAGTGAGAAAGCATACTTAGATTTTCCTTTCTGAAAGCCTAGTGAGCTTTAAGAAAATGTTACAGAAATGATACAGGGGCTGATTTGCACTAATCAAGGACTGTAGTTGAAAACAAAAATCACTACTGCTGGATCACATGGCCAGTCACTGGTAAATTACAGTTCTATATATACCCATATAAGTTACTTTCCAGTGGGGCCCAGAAGTGCCAAAATGCTTTCCCACATTTCTATATTTGCAGAGACTATTAATTCTTCAAAACTACTAGATTTCAGTAACCTTTTAACTACTTTATGCATCTCCCCAAAGTAAGCTGCAATTTACTGTAAGCAGGAGCTTTAGAAATCCATATTTTAATGTAATTAAAAAACACCTTACCTGGTTTGAAAATGACAAAGCCAGCATAGGTGGATGTGAAATTAAAACAACTCCTAGGGAACAAAAGGTCCCAGATGGTTCTCTGCCATCCCCTTCCTTGAAGTTGAAAGGCTTCCTTATGGTTTCCTAGAACGATGCTACTTCCTGATGGCATATGGGGCCATAAAGCTACAACATTCTGCCATCTTGCAGCATTAGGCAGAGCTGCACAAAGAAATACTGCACAAAGGCAGCCTGACTCTATGAAAGGAAAATAAAGTAGGTTTGCTTTGATCTTCCTTACCACCTTTTGTTAACAGATTTATAAGAAAAAGGGCTTCCCTGATAGCTCAGTCGGTAAAGAATCCACCTGCAATGCAGGACACCCTGGTTCAATTCCTGGGTCGAGAAGATCCCCTGGAGAAGGGAGAGGCTACCCACTCCAGTATTCTGGCCTAGAGAATTCCATGGAGTTGCAAAGAGCAGAACATGACTGAGCGACTTTCACTTATAAGAAAAACAGTAAATACTACCCTAGTAGTTATGTGCCATAAACCAAGGAGTAGCAGGTTCCTGCCATGCCTTTTATAACATTTCTATAAATCTTTGCTGCATAAACACTTCATGGTGCTAGCAAAGTCCACTTTCCCTTGTCTGCTCTGTCATAAACAAATGTAAAACCCTGAGGGATCATTTATCTGATGGTAAGGTACTAAGTTTTCTTTAAAACCTTTTCCTAAACATTAGGTATCACTAGCTAAGTTGAGAAGGCAATGGCACCCCACTCCAGTACTCCTGCCTGGAAAATCCCATGGACGGAGGAGCCTGGTAGGCTGCAGTCCATGGGGTCGCTGAGGGTCGGACACGACTGAGCGACTTCACTTTCACTTTTCACTTTCATGCATTGGAGAAGGAAATGGCAACCCACTCCAGTGTTCTTGCCTGGAGAATCCCAGGGACAGGGGAGCCTGGTGGGCTGCCGTCTATGGGGTCGCACAGAGTCGGACACGACTGAAGCAACTTAGTAGCAGCAGCAGCTAAGTTGAAAATGTTATAAAACGCCACATTAAACTTTAACCCAGTACCATATGCTAGAGAACCTTTAGGCTTTCCTGTTCATTATTCTCAGTGATAATACTTTATTAATATACATCACATGGGCTTCTGAATTCCTTGACAAAAGTTAAAATGCTTATGAAAGGTCCTTTCCTTTAATAATAACAGTCTCATGAACTTAGATAACCAATTTTAGAGATTCAAAATGAGGCAAAGAAATCAATCATTGGATTCAATAGAAGAATGAGACAGATGGCCAGAGCAGTGTTTCTAAAAATCACCTAATCCATCACTGGTCTATGAGCAAATTACATGTTTAATTTTTGAACCATACAATTAGAAAGACAAGAAAACTCAGAAACAGGCTCCTCATTTTTAGGAGTTTTGGTAAAACATCAAAGATGTGAGGTGAGGTGCTCTGGCGGATGACACTGGAGGGCAGGCAGGTGCCAAGTCATATAACTGTTCTCCCAAACGAGGACAGGGGCATCACTGAGGAGTGGTAATGACTAAATGTGTGATTCAGATGGGCCAGTCTGGCAGCTGTGGTTGGATGGGTAGGAAGGAACAAGGAGTGAGATGTAAGAAAACCTTGTCACATAATAACTTTGTCCAGGTGGAGAAAAGGGATCTCAAGCGATGGCTGGGAGGAGAGAAAGCAAAAGACAGAAATACAAGAATCACTCATTCACTTTTTTTATACAGGCATCCCCCGGCAGGTGGAAGACTTATGCATGGGAGTGAGCATGGGTATACCAATAGTCCAAATAAAAGCTGAGATGTAGGCAGTGGGAAGAAAAGGTTAATGTTTCTATGAAAGATGCAGATGAGAACGAGGGTTTTACATCTGCAGAAAAATCAAAGCTGAGTGATGGTTCGAATCAGGATCAAAATGATCAACGGTTTGAAATAATGGACTGTAGCTAAAAAGATGGGTTTGGTTGTGATACATATGAACACCTCTTCTTGTACTAAAAAGGAACAACTGCACAGGCACAAAATGAAGACCTACCCCAGCTTCAGCAGACACAAGGAGGGAAGGCCCTCGGACAGTAAGCTTCCTCCATCTCAGTGCGACGAGGCAGTGACCATCCTGACAGCATCACAGGCCACACAGCCAGTGTGCTGGGTCAGAGCAGCAAGTCTTCTCCGTTTTCTGGTCCTCAGATCACATGGTCTGAGATCGATATTTCAAATGGGATGAGAAATAAGAGCCTATTCAGAAAAGAAGCTAAGACTTATAAAGATTCAAGCCTGTACCTTAGGAGGATCATTGGAAGAAAAGTACATTTTCTCTGGAGAAAATAGGACTCTGGAGGAATAAAAACAATGGATTTTAAAGGCGAACTTTTAGTGTAGTTTAAGCACACAGACTGAGGCTGGGTGATTGGAAGTTACCAAATGTAACGATCTGGGCCTTCCATCATTGAGGACAGTTGTGCACAAACACTGATCCGTGGTGATACGTTGGGCTAATGCATGGTACACAGGTCGGAGTTTCAGACTCTAGAGTCCCTTCTGATCCCGCCATTCCGTGACCTGACGAAAATGGAAACTCAAGCTACATCCTCAGGGAAAGCAGTCAGGCAGAGAGAAAAAGCCCAAGAGAGGTTCAAATTACCCTCTTCCTTGCTGTCACTGAGTCTCCACACTTAAACTTCACAGGGCTTCCCTCTGTAGGCAGCTCTGCAGCCGTATTGCTTTACTCATTCAACTGATGCCCCCCAGAGGTTTCAGACTTAAAGCTAAATAATGAAAACAAGGGAAGCCTCCCTCAGTGGGTGTTCGGATAGCAGAGGCCCCTGCTATGATTCCTGCACCTGCAGCTTGCAGACCTCCCTCTTCTCTCGCCCACCCACAACTTACTGAAAGCTGCTGGGTGAGAAACTCTGGGGAAGGGGGCATAAACGTGAATAAGACATACAAGTTTTCCTTTCACAACACAATTTATTATGGATGGCTCACTGTGGCTGTGTGACTTGAGAGATGACAGCTAAAGGTTTGTGAGTGAAAAAGCAATAAATATAAGCCAATTCAGTTTATTACTTCATGGACATTTTAAGGCGAAAGACAGTCCTATGTCTTTAGGCCAGTGAAGAAAAGAACAGCTCAAGAACAATGTGTTTCAGACTCTGAAACCTACCTCCCACCCCTGCCAATCCTTACCCTCTGCTGCTCTTCCCAATTCTAAAACAAAAACTGACATCAACTGGGATTTTTCTTTCCAATTTAGGAAGGTTTAATATCCTCTTTTAACCTTAAGATTAAAATTTTCTCTCAAAAAGTAATTTAAGTGTTTTGCATAATTTTAGAGGTAAACCCTTGGTTTTCTTTCTGTGGGTCGACGTTATCAGTCAGGGTTCAGTTCCGTGTCTTTGGAGAAAAATAGAATATGTAAAATATATATGCTAAGTCACTTCAGTCGTGTCGGACTCTTTGCAACCCTATGGACTGTAGCCCACCAAGCTCCTCTGTCCATGGGATTTCCCAAGCAAGAATACTGGAGTGTGTTGCCGCTTCCTTCTCCAAAATATATATAAAGAGATTTAAGGAAAAATAGCTGCTGCAGTTGTGGAGGCTGGCAAGTCCAAAACTGCTGGGAAGGCCAGCAGGCTGAAACTCAAGCATGACTTGTATGGTTACAGCCTTGAGACAAAATTATTCTTTCTCTGGAAAACCTCAGTTTTCATTCTGATAGCCTTCTATGATTGGATCAGACCGTCTAGATTATTGAGGATAAGCTTCTTGATAAAGGAGGAGATATTTAAAGTCAACTGACTGTAAATGTTAATCATATCTGCAAAATACCTTCACAGCAACACCTACTCCAATGTTTGACCAAACTGGGCCCTGTAGCCTGGTCAGGTTGACACATAAAGTTAACCATCTCAGTCAGTGACCCCGAGATGAAGACCTATTCCCACACTGAAATAAAGCATGTCAGAGGCCTACCTGTCAATGATCATATCCTTCATTGAACAGGCTGGATACTATCTACTCAAATAATTTCCAATATTGCACTGCTCTATGAAAATAGTATTCATAAATTGGACACCTCAGAATAGATTAAATCCCCCTGTATTTTCACTGATGATTTTTCACCAAGAATCGAATACAGGTTGGCTTCAAAGCATCAAATAAAATCCTTTTTTATCATTATAAGAACTAAACAGCCTGGTTGTATAAAAATTAAATGGTCTATAAAGTACAGATATGAAACTTAAAGAAATCCTTCCTATTGTTTCAATTAGAGGAAACTACGATATGTAGATACATATGGAAGGAGAGAGAGTGAAATAAAACACATTTTTCATGAAAAGATAAAGTGTGCACGAAGGTTTAAGGTACTAAACTTTACACAGTTATTGATTTATTTGTTAACTAGAGCCAACTCTGACCAAAGACGAATTATACAATTGTCTTGGCACAGTTCTGAAATCAACCTAGTGGAAGGAAGTGACTAACAAATGCTTAAAAAGTATAAAATGCTGGTGGGCAAGTTTGAGGTTTGGTCATTTTTATTCAGTTGAAGGCTCCCAGTGAAAGGATTAGCCCATCCATTGTAACTGTGTGCAACCAACCAGAAGCCTAAACCTAAATTATACAGGTATCGACTTCCCTGGTGATCTAGTGGTTAAGACTTCACCTTCCAATGCAGGGGGTACGGGTTCGATCTCTGGTCAGGGAGCAAAGATTCCACATGCCTCAGGGCCAAAAAACCCAAATATTAAAAAGAACAAAAACAATATTATAATAAAGTCAATAAAGCCTTTAAAAATGGTCCAAATCTTTAAAAGTAAATAAATTATACAGGTAACAGAGAAGTATACTTGGGTTAAATAGCAAGCCCAGAAGCTTTCAAAATTTGCAAGTGCTAAATAAAAAATGTCCCTAACGCATCAAAGTGTGTGTTAGTCACTGAGTCGTGTCCAACTCTTTGTGACCTTGTGGACTGTAGCCTGCCAAGAATTCCTTTGTCCATGGGATTCTCCAAGCAAGAATACTGGAGTGGGTTGCCATTTCCTTCTCCAGGGGATTTCCTGACCCAGGGATAGAAACTGGGTCTCCTATATTGCAGGTGGATTCTTTACCATCTGAGCCACCAGGGAAACCCAATGCATCAATAATCACTTTAAAAAAAAAAAAAAAGGATATAAAGTGCTTCCATGTAGATATTACTAGCAACCCAGTTTGTTTTTTGATAAACACAGTTTCTTTCTGTCTTGCCTAACCTAGGGCCAACAAGATTTCAGGGGGCTCTTATATAGAAATAAATAACATCTCAGAAGGATGGATGAGTTGATAAGGACACTCATGGTACCCTGAAACCTCATCTTTAAAACCTTTTATCTTATACATCCATGTTCTAAGCCCTCACTTTAAAACTCATGTAAACTTCAGACAGGCTACTGAGGAAGGATTACAATGCCAAATAAGACTTGGCAAACTTCCTAAAGTATCACAAACACACCATTTTGCCTTTTTATCATAAGGCAAAATAGCTACACTTCCATTGTTAAAGGTACTAAAATGTTGGATGTATTAAAAAAAAAATGCTATTCCAAATACATGCAATAGTGCAGAAAGGAATCAACCTCATAATAAAAATCTCTTCTCCCTCTCAGATTTTTTTCTTGCTGGAGATAGTATTACCTGGGCTCCATAGGCACAGAGGAAGAGACTCACCCTGAACCCCTGAAACAAGAGGCACCCATGTCTCCCTAAAGCGCAAAGCCAGGCTGCATCCAGTTCAGTATAAAGACTTTGTCTTTGCTTTCTGTTTACAAATCAAAAGAGGGTGGTTTACATAACCAAAGCTGTTTGCTTTAAAAATAACTGCAGTACTGAAAATTGTTCCATGAATTGTTTTCAGATAGGTACATCAGTCCGCACTCCAGTACTCTTGCCGGGAAAATCCCATGGATGGAGGAGCCTGGTAGGCTGCAATCCATGGGGTCGCACAGAGTCAGACATGACTGAAGTGACTTAGCAGCAGCAGGTACATCAGTAATAGAAAACCATGTGCTCTGTACAAGAAAAAGTCATCATACCCTTCAGACCAGTGTGAACTCAACTTCACAGGTGTCCAAGAGCCATATGCCGAGTCCTATTTCTGAACCAGCAGCCAGATTTAGAATAGCCTTTTTCTCTTTCCTCCTGACATTCTATGCTCCTACTCTTCCAAAACCTTCTTGAATGACTCCTGAATTGCCTGCACAATGACATGAGGTTCTAATCATGGTTATGGTTTAGACCTGTGTTGTACAAATTGGTGGATGATGGGGACTCTTTTTTTTTTTTTCCCTCCATGCTCAGACTAGCCGGCAAATGTAAATAAACAAGATGACATTCTCAAAGCTGACTACTTCAGATACAGTTGGACTACCAAGAAATTCTATTAGAAATGCCAAACTAGTGTTCTTTCCCACGAGGCTTCATTGGATTATAAGACTATGGCATTTTCCTCTCACAGGTCTCCTGAACTAAAAATAGCTCCATCTCCCTTTTCTCTATTTTCATGCTTTCTTTCTACTGTACAGCTATTTCTTCAACTTGTATTTTACTTTCTGATTCTCAGCCTGGGACTTAACACAAAGTCTCTAGACAAAGCATGTGGATGTATCTTGCTATATACCAACAAGAGCATCTTCACAGAGATGGTAGATGGTAGGAAGTCACTGTTGCAAGATAAACTAATGGGTTTGTTCTAGCGGTAAACATATTATATAACAATGTCACTTTCAATATTAATTTTTTTCTCTTAAGAATGATACAAATTTTAATAAAGGATGGTGAAAAGCTTATTTGTTCAATTACCACAGTATCTACTGTATATATAAAGACAATCAGTTCAGTTCAGTTCAGTAGCTCAGTCGTGTCCGACTCTTTGCGACCCCATGAATCGCAGCACGCCAGGCCTCCCTGTCCAACACTAACTCCCGGAGTTCACTTAGACTCGCAACCATTGAGTCCGTGATGCCATCCAGCCATCTCATCCTCTGCTGTCCCCTTCTCCTCCTGCCCCCAATCCCTCCCAGCATCAGTCTTTTCCAATGAGTCAACTCTCCGCATGAGGTGGCCAAAGTACTGGAGTTTCAGCTTTAGCATCATTCCCTCCAAAGAAATGCCAGGGCTGATCTCCTTCAGAATGGACTGGTTGGATGTCCTTGCAGTCCAAGGGACTCTCAAGAGTCTTCTCCAACACCACAGTTCAAAAGCATCAATTCTTCAGCGCTCAGCCTTCTTCACAGTCCAACTCTCACATCCATACATGACCACAGGAAAAACCATAGCCTTGACTAGACGGACCTTTGTTGGCAAAGTAATGTCTCTGCTTTTGAATATACTATCTAGGTTGGTCATAACTTTTCTTCTGAGGAGTAAGCGTCTTTTAATTTCATGGCTGCTATCACCATCTGCAGTGATTTTGGAGCCCCAAAAAATAAAGTCTGACACTGTTTCCCCATCTATTTCCTATGAGGTGATAAATTGAAGAAAGTAGGGAAAACCGCTAGACCATTCAGGTATGACCTAAATCAAATCCCTTATGATTATACAGTGGAAGTGAGAAATAGATTTAAGGAACTAGATCTGATAGATAGAGTGCCTGATGAACTATGGAATGAGGTTCGTGACATTGTACAGGAGACAGGGATCAAGACCATCCCCATGGAAAAGAAATGCATGTCTGGGGAGGCCTTACAAATAGCTGTGAAAAGAAGAGAGGCGAAAAGCAAAGATATAAGCATCTGAATGCAGAGTTCCAGAGAATAGCAAGAAGAGATAAGAAAGCCTTCTTCAGCGATCAATGCAAAGAAATAGAGAAAAAGAACAGAATGGGAAAGACTAGAGATCTCTTCAAGATAATTAGAGATACCAAGGGAACATTTCATGCAAAGATGGGCTTGATAAAGGACAGAAATGGTATGGACCTAACACAAGCTGAAGATAATAAGAAGAGGTGGCAAGAATACACAGAAGAACTGTACAAAAAAGATCTTCACGACCCAGGTAATCACGATGGTGTGATCACTAATCTAGAGCCAGACATCCTGGAATGTGAAGTCAAGTGGGCCTTAGAAAGCATCACTATGAACAAAGCTAGTGGTGGTGATGGAATTCCAGTTGAGCTCTTTCAAATCCTGAAAGATGATGCTGTGAAAGTGCTGCACTCAATATGCCTGCAAATTTGGAAAACTCAGCAGCGGCCACAGGACTGGAAAAGGTCAGTTTTCATTCCAATCCCAAAGAAAGGCAATGCCAAAGAATGCTCAAACTACCACACAATTGCACTCATAAAGACAATCTGAAGGTATCTAAACCCAAGGCCCCCTGGAGGAAGTGACATTTTAAGATTTACTAAGTTCAAGATATAAAAATCTAAATTACAAAGTGAAGGAGATAGTGTTTTCTTAGGGAAAATGTCTCTACACATGTGCATATCTCACTCTCTCCAAGACACACACACACACACACAACCAGAGTTGGCCTTGTAAATGGAGCCTCTGCAATTTAAGAAAGTCTCTTATAAAATTCAATAGGAGACTAAAAAATAAGACAGCTTCCTGATATTTTCTCTTTCATGTGTGTACTTTGAAGAAGCCCAAACTTTCTTATGGAAGTTAGCAGAAGGCAAGCTGTATATGCTTCCTCTATTTATCCCGTAGCGAAAGTCGCTTAGTCGTGCCTGACTCTTTACAACCCATGGACTATACAGTCCATGGACTTCGCCAGGCCAGAATACTAGAGTGGTTAGTTGTTGTTCCCTTCTCTAGATGATCTTCCCAACCCAGAGATTGAATCCAGGTCTCCCACACTGCAGGCGGATTCGTTACCACCTGAGCTACCAAGGAAGCCCAAGAATACTGGAGTGGGTGAGGCTATCCCTTCTCCAAAGGATCTTCCCAACCCAGGAATCAAACTGGAGTCTGCTGCATTGCAGGTGGATTCTTTACCAGCTGAGCTAACACATTCAATGAAGTGACGGTGACTTCTTAAGGATATACAAACCTGGCAAGTCCATCTTTGTGGTTTGAAAAGAATGGAAGTCCACCTTTCATGTAAAGGGCAATAATCCTATAGCAATCACACTTTAAGAACATTTAGAACTATAATATGTTAATAAAAACACATCTGAATGCCATAAAAAGGAAACAAAAATAAGCCAAGATGGGCTGGCATGGCTGTCCGACTCAATTACAGCACAATCCATGAATCTCACAGGCCAGTGTGTCACAATCTTCTGCTGGGAGGTTGTGTGCAACGCTGTGACAGGTGAAGAGCACCCATGTGCCTTGATGATGCTTCCCATACCTGGGACAAGCCAGTGGCCCTGTGATCACAGCTGCTGTCAAGCCTGAATCAGCACTATATTTGAATCTCTTATTATGGAGACTTCACAATTAGAAAATTTGCTTAAGGGAGAGCTTTAGCATGCCAGGGTTCACAGTGTCACAGTGATGCAGTACTAATCCTTAATAGTCACGACCACAGTAATTATAATACTTCATGCCTTTGCTGTGTCAGACACTGATCTATATGTCTGACGTGCATTAACTCATTTAATCCTCATTCTATGAAGCTGGTATCAATTTCTCTGTTTTAAAAAGGAAGAAACAGAGGAATGGTCAAACAACTTACCCAATATCCCTCAGCTTGTTGGGGTGGGGAGTAGAGCTGAGATTGCAACCCAGGCAGCCAGACCCCAGAGTCCTGGCATAAAGTAATTTGTTGTTGTTTAATCACTAAATCATGTCCAATTCTTTTGCAACCGCATAGACTGCAGACCACCAGGCTCCTTTCTCCATGAGATTTCCCAGGCAAGAATATTGGAGTGGGTAGTCATTTCCTTCTCCAGGGGATCTTCTCAACCCAGGGATTGAACCTGTCTCTCATATACTGGCAGGAAGATTCTTTACCACTGAGCCACCTGGGAAGCCCCAGCACAAAGTAATAGTTTAGCATTATCCCTAAATAATTAGGCAGTCAATTCTGAGAGTAAGACTATATGTCTTTCCATGTGTTCAGTTTCAGTATAATCTTGAGAATAATCTTGAGGAAAAACAACAACAACAAAAAAGATACTCTTCTTCTTCAGGGATCATTGCCATTGTATCTCCCCTACTGTCCTTTCTGTTTTGGCCTTGGATTTTACAGTTAAGCAGACACCAGCTACAAGGAGCAGAAAAGAGATCAGTTCTGCCAGCGGAGTAGGCACTGGCAACCCACTCCAGTACACTTGCCTGGAAAATCCCATGGACAGAGGAGCCTGGTAGGCTGCAGTCCATGGGGTCACAAAGAGTCGGACACAGCTGAGCAATTTGAGTTTCACTTTTCACTTTCATGCATTGGAGAAGGAAATGGCAACCCACTCCAGTGTTCTTGCCTGGAGAATCCCAGGGACAGGGGAGCCTGGTGGGCTGCTGTCTATGGGGTTGCACAGAGTTGGATATGACTGAAGCGACTTAGCAGCAGCAGAGGGCTTACCTCTGCCAAAGGTAAGTCCTCTTAGAAAGGGCTTCCAATCACAATGGATGGCACCACAGAGCCTTGCAAGCACACAAAACTGCAACTCAGAAGTGTCTCTAGAGGTTCTGACACAACAAAATCAGAGATAGTCATGTGAAGTGAGGTTCAAAGACATAGATGTGAATAATACTATTGAGAAAAACTGCAAAATGAAAAGAGCAGAGCTTACCAGACCAAGCCTTTGGTAAAATATCATGGAATGAGGAGAAAGAAGAGGTGAAGGAAAGATCAGCCCAGAGGGCATTGGCATCAGGTCAGGTATGAGACGGAAGGGGAGAGCATCAAGGCTAAGGTCATCCTGGTGCCACTTATTTATAGACGGAAGAAGCAAGGGCTGGTCTCCAGCCAGGCACCTGGTGATTAGAGTTCATGGGTCACCATGAAGATCTCTGGGACAAGTATATAATTGTCTACAAAAAGAACCCTTTAGTTATCTACCCGAAACTGAACTTTATTTTGAGGAGGAGGAAGAGGAAGGCAGTGTAGCAACTGAGCAAAGTAGACAAAAAGAAAGCTAATTACCTAACATTGTGTCTACCTGGACATATTCAGATAATAAAGTGCATAAATATGTCCCAGAATATGTGTATACATATACTTGGCTATTCAAGTGGACTCATATTCATATTTACTTCTCTTTCCTTAAAA
The DNA here is from genome assembly GCF_032405125.1 of Capricornis sumatraensis. Taxonomy (NCBI): domain Eukaryota; kingdom Metazoa; phylum Chordata; class Mammalia; order Artiodactyla; family Bovidae; genus Capricornis; species Capricornis sumatraensis. The sequence continues at coordinate 62,017,149 of NC_091081.1, forward strand.
AGAAAACGACTGGGCTAAAATAAGAGAGTAAGCTCAATAGTTTAAGGGCAGTAGCTATTACAATTTTCCAAGTGGCTTTCATAAGATACACTCAACACCTCCAAATTAAAGCTAAATTCAACTGGAAGAGCATTAAGTAGAAATGGATCTAAAGTAGTTCTCAACCTTGATTGCACACTGGAACCACCTGGGGAATCTTTAAAAAATACTGCCACCTGCCTCCTACCCCTAGAGATACTCAGATAATTGCCTAGGGGGCAGCGTGGGTACCGAGTATTTAAAAGGTCCCCAGGTGATAGCCAACTGAGACTACCCAAGGTGAGTGAGAACCAATGATCTGAACCAAGGAGGCTCCAGCACATGACCTCAATAATTGGTTCAACAACATGACCTTGTGGCAAGGACTGAGCTATATTTAACTAAACCCAGCAGGGCTGTGGGGTGTACTACCTTAGAGCCTCTACTGTGAAAATAAACCAACCCAGCAGGAATGACGGAAGCAGGCAACCAGGCCCTGTCTGGTATGTCTGCCACAATAAAGAGGTCAGGAGCTTCTGGGAAACAGAGGCCTGCCTGGATTAAAACCTTGAAAAGCAGTCAGGTGTTTTCACTACAGCCAATTACTATGCACGTTACTGTCCACCCAAACAGGCCTTGTGTTAGGTTATGCGAACATTAAAAGAAAGGGAGTTCCTTCTAGAATTGCACCTTGGAATTTCACCTTTTCCTAGACTATAACAATGGTGTCAAGGATACAGGTTGTACATGTGGAAAGTTATGCCATAGTAAAAGATATTTCTGTGTATCACAAAGCCAGTTCTAAAAAGGAGACTTTTAGAGCATTAAAAAAGTCACGTAAGAAATTAAGACATCCCAAATCTCAATACTCTAAACTGAAATATCACAGTTTTACTAAATACGCTTGCAAAGCCCAGTTCACAGATACCAAATGCATTTCACTCAGCTTCCTTTCTGCTTCATTTTGCATACCTACATTCATCTGCAGCAACATAGACACAACTAGAGATAATCACACTAAGTGAGGTTAAGTCAAAAAGAGACAAATAACATCATATGTGGAATCTACAATGTGCCACAAATGAACCTATCTACAAAACAGAAATAGACTCACAGACAGTACAGACTTGTGGCTGCCAAGGGGTTGGGGGTGGGAAGGATGAACTGGGAGTTTGGGGTTAGTAGATGCAAGCTATTACACATAAAATGGAATGGATAGACAACAAGGTCTACTATATGGCACAGGGAACTACATTCAATATTCTGGGATAAACCATAATGGGAAGTATAAGAAACAATGTATATGTGTGTATAACTGAGTCACTTTGCTGTACAGCAGAAATTAGAACACTGTAAATCAATTATACTTCATTAAAAATTTAAAAAACTGGTTTTTCTAGAAAAGAATAAGCCTGAACACCGTACACATTTAGCTAATAGAACCTTAGACCATGCTCAGTGATTAAAGGTCCAAACACATTATCAAGACTTTTTACAAAGCTCTACAAGTACACTGCAGTAACTGAGAACTGATACTGAATTGGCCAATATAAATTCTGCCAACAAAGAAAACAAGTTATAGTAATACTTCCAACTTTCTTACTGCAAAAAAGAAAAAAAAGTTCCAAATTCTGCAAAGCCGTATTTCAAGGGATTGGAAGACAGACACTAAGCAGGAGAACTCGGGCTAGCATGGGATGTGCTGTATGACAACACTCCTGTTCATCATCAGCTTCAGCATGGAGACTCCACAAGAAGTAAATACTATGGAAAAAAAGAAGCCGATGGCATCTGAGCCAAATACATTCTCATTACACCCTGGGCTCTGGGAGCACCTCCACAGGTTTTCCTGGTTCAAGTGAACATCATGTAGTATCCCGAAGGGCACCAATTTACTTTGAGGTGACTACACTGCTTTACTCAAAGAAGTTGGTGCAATGTCTAAAAACCAAAACTAAACATAACAACAAGTATTGACAAGGATGCAGAGCAAGTAAGACTCATACACACTGCTTGTAGGCATGCAAGACTGCACAGCCACTAGAGAGAAACATTCATTGGTTTCTTATAAACATATAGTTTACCTGAGTCAACAATTCCACTCCCAGGTATTTCCCTTAGATAAATAAGAAAACCTTGTACCTAAGTGTTTGCGGCAACATTTATACCACCAAAGCCTGGAAATATCCAATGTTTCTCAATGGGTGGATGGATTAACCTGTGGGACTTCCTTTGAATCTCAAATGCATTATGTTAAGTGAAAAAAAATCAGACTCAGAAGTCTATGTGTAGGATGCCACTTTTATGACATTCTGGAAGAGGCAAAACTAGGATGGTGAGCAGATCAGTGGTTGCCAGGCATTAAGGATAGGAGAGCTGGATCACAGAGAAGCCACAAGACGGAATTTTCTGGGGTGAGAGAACTCTTCAGGATCATTCCCACAGAGGTAGTTACGTGACTATACATTCGACAAAACTCAATGAATCACATACACCCCCCCCCAAAGAGAAACCTGTGTGCATATTCAAAAGTTTTAAAAAGAAAAATTTCAAGGATTTTACACTTTTTCTTTTCACCAGTGTATTTTATGGAGAGTCTTTTAAATTGGCTATCTTCACTTTTCAACTGCTAGTCTATTAATCACATAATCTGCTACATCCCCCGCTCTGAAATGCCCCAACTCGGGGGTGGTCAGAGCCAGGAACAGCGCCAAGTGCTCTCTTTTCTTTTCAGTGTCTGAATCCTTGACCGGCTCATCCCCCTCCCTTGGCTGGCTCAGCACTGCTCAGTTATGCTTCTCCTACTTTCTGGCTTTCCACCTCCTGTCCTTGAAGTTTTCCTTGCAGAACCCTCCTCATTTTCAAGGCCTCCATTCCATTCCCCTTATGGAATGAATCTGCCCAGAGTCCCAACCTTCACTTTCTCTTTATTCCCACCCTTCAGGTGTCCATTAAACATTTTACTTGCATCTCTTCCCTTGCAGCTCAAATCTCTGTGTTTAAAACAGAGGTTTGTCTAGTTCTCCCACCAAAACCTGGTCCTTCTCATGACTATATTCCTGCCACCCTTCAACAAATGAACCCAACTCAAACCTGGAGTATAAATTTAAATGTCAATGTTTTACCTGCATCCTTGGACACATGCCTCTACAGAATCTGGAATTAAATCATTCTCTTCCCACTTTCACTGCCATGCCATAATGCCAGCCCAACGCCTGCCCAGGAAGTTCCTTCAGGAACTTCAAAGCTGGTCTGTACGTCACCGCATGCGTCCTTAAGTCCCTCCCCTAGTCTACAACACTACTTCAAAATGAGGATCCCGTGGGTAGAATACCAATTCCCCTCCTGATGGCCAGAGATTTGGCTGGTCTGCCTGACTACATGCATGTACCTCATAAACGCCCTCCTCCCCTTGCCCCCGATACCCTTCCCAAAGCAGCAAAATTCAATCAAGGGAACGGCTTTCCTTGATGAAGGGACCGTACACTTCCAAAATGCACAGCTGAGCACTTATGCCAGACCTTGGTAATCAAGCTTTCAAGATCCGCAGGTAAAGAATCACCTAATTTATTGCACTTTATCAAGATATGTTATCCTTAGGAGTCATCAACAGTTTCTCACTGCCTGCAGAATCATGGACTAACCTCTGAGCTTGATCACTCAACAATACAGCCTCGGCGTGCCTTCATTCCTAAGCCGTCTTCTAGATTCTTTCACGCTGAACTTCACACAACTCACTAGGACCCAAACTTTGCTCTTTTCCACATCTGCACCTGTATTTTCCTCTCCTGCCTCCATTCAACTTTATATGCCACTTACCTATTTTAAAAGTTTAAGTTAATTACTACACCCAGTACATCCTCCCTGATGAAAGGCCACAGCTTAGAAATAATTCTTTCTTCACTGAACTCCTCATAACCCTGTAATTATTTGCTTGTGGGTTTTGTTTTTCTTTTGAAATCTAAGGCTCATGTCTTTATCAACCTTTCAGTCACCATTATGTTTTTGAGAAGGTACATATTTCTTGGTTAAAGTATTCTAAACCTTAATATTTTCAATTCACATTAACAGACTTGAGTTAAAAAAAAAATACCCCCAGGGACTTCCCTGGTGGCGCAATGGATAAGAATCCACCTGCCAATGCAGGGGACATGAGTTCGATACCTGGTCCGGGAAGATCCCACATGCCACGGAGCAACTAAACTTGTGTGCCACAACGACTGAAGCCTGCATGGTCTAGGGTCCGCAAGTCACAACTACTGAAGCCCATGCAGCCTGGAGCCTGCGCTCCACAACAAGAGAAGCCACCTCAGTGAGAAGCCTGTGGCACCACAACTACAGAGTGGCCTACATGCAACAATACAGCCAAAAAAAAAAAACCTTTCAAATGATTATTTTTCATGCCCCAGGAGACGAAGATGTTAGAATTCTTTTTTACAGCACATGCCAATGTAAATTAGTGATTCACACACATGCCTAACTAACACATCAATTAAATGCAGGCTCCTGAGCCTACAGGCCTAGTCTAATACTTCCCTTCTGCTTAGTAAGATGTAAAGGTAAGAATTAGCTAAAATTTAACAGGGGAAAAGTTATCTATTCACCTGAATGAGGCATTACTAGCTCTAGGATGTGAATTTCAAAACGGATGAGTTTAATGCCATCCGAACCCCACCTAACAATTTTTATTTGCAGACCCTGAAATGTAAGATCTTAAATACCACTTTATAATTTGGAAAAAACACAGTGAAGAGTCATGAACAAGATCACACAAAAGGTCAATTTCTTCCACAGCGCTGCCTGCTAAAGAGAGAACAAGCCCAATTCCAGGTTCTAAGTCATTTCCCCCAAAGGAGTGTCAACAGATTTCACAGGTCATCGGTATTAACTTATTCCCAATGTATGAACATGTGCTCTCACGGATTAGTCAAGAGCAGCTCTAGATTTGGTTTTAATTCAATAGGCTTTTTTTAAGGAAGTTATTAAATTGACAAATTAGCTCTGCACACTCACTTTCACATTTCTTGAGCACTAGTATAAAATTAAATACACAAAGCCTGGGCAGAGGCAATTTCGTGAATTTCAATCTGTTACACAAAATAATAACCTGAATAGACTTGACATCCTCTAGTGGTGAAACAGAAAACTTGTTTCCAAGTCAATTATTTTGCTCAGTTCTTGCCTACCTTTGGTTATTGCAACACAAGTGGAAAGAATGGTTCGTTTTAAAGAAAAAATAAAAAATTCATCATAAAGAATGTGACTTGATTACTTCTGAGTAGAAAATAAATATATGCTGACAGAAATACAGTTCTGAATGCTGAAAGAAATATTTTTATATTCCACTTTACAATATTCTTTAAAAATGTCTCATTTTATGGGTGGTATACTGCCAGTTTCAACCAATCTTTGATACACACACACATACATATGTATATAATAATGAACACATTACAGGTGTTACTTTTATAATCATCTGAGATTCTAATCTAAATTGCCCTAAAGTTGGACCACAGTCTTTTCAGGGACAGAAAAACTAAGACATTTAAGAATGGGCTCTACCTCCTAATAACCTAAGTCACTCAGTCATGTCCAAATCTTTGCGACCCCATGGACTGTAGCCTGCCAAGCTCCTCTGTCCACGGAATTCTTCAGGCAAGAATTCTGGAGTGGGTTGCCATGCCCTCCTCCTGAGGATCTTCCCAGTCCAGGGATCAAACCCAGGTCTCCTGCATTGCAGGTGGATTCCTCACCATCGGAGGCACCAGGGAAGCCCGATAACCTAATAACCTGATCTAAAAGGGAATAAAATGAATCCTTCAACAGAGGTTGCCATTTAAGGCGGCAATGTTCTCTTGATGGTAATAAAAGACAGACATCCCCACACCATCCCCCAAAACCCACCTCAATATAATCCTGTAATTATAAGAAAAACAAAACCAAAAACACTTGCAGCATTTGTATGCTGATATTAAATACACCCATAAGACGAAAAGTACTACACTGAAGTCTGATATTCAGATATAGGTCACATATTTTAAATACATGAAAAACTTCCTAAGTTGTTACAATCTTCAAACAACTGCCACCCAGATTTACATATATATATTTTTTTTTTTCACCTTTCTTCTTTCTTTGGCACCTAATCACACAGGTCTTCTGACCATGAAAAGCCATAACAGTAATCCAGGGCTAGAAAAATAGGAAAAAGATGTGAGCCAGAAATAAGCTTGAGTTAAACTATGGTGGTTTAGTCACTAAGTCATGTCCAACTCTTGTGATCCCCTGAACCGTACGTAGGCTGCCAGGCTCCTCTGTCCATGGGATTCTCCAGGCAAGAATATTGGAGTGGGTTGCCATTTCTTTCTCTGGGGGGATCTTCCCAGCCCAAGGATCAAACCCTGGTCTCCTGCATTGCAGGCAGATTCTTTACCAACTAAACTACTGTTATTCATAAATTTGTCTTTTGGAAACTGAAGTTTCCAGGCAGAGATGTGGAAGAATTGTTTTCTATGAAAGAGATGGTAGCCAGTTAAATTGCCCTTTTCATAGAGAAAATATTTCACTGACAGCCACATGGTTGATTTGTATGCTAATTGTTAGAAGCATGACCAGTTCCTTAGTAAACATGCCTGAGCACTGAATAAAACTAATTTGTAATTCACTAACATCTGAAAATCTTGTTCATGTGCAAATTCTAGAAAATGCTTATTTATTATTTTTAGCATAAAACGTGAACAATTTTGCTTCAGAAGCAGTTTTTGTTGTTGTTGTTGTTGTTGTTGTTTCCCTTGTGCGGATTAGGCACCAAACCGTTTATATTCTTAATGAGGATACTGCCCTCCTGCTGCACTAACCCTCAGAACCCAGTTTATCAAGTTCCCTAAAGCATTTACAAAGGCACGTCCTCTTAGCCACCCCTTCCCTACCCCAAACCAAAATAATGACCTGCCAATCTTTCAAACACAGTAAGACAAAATAAACCACCCTTCAGGAAGTAGCGTGACTTCAAAGTAAACAAGTTCAAGATTCCTTGTCTTAATCTTAGGTATTTTGGCTGGAGGGATTAAGTCTTCAGACTTTAGGTGGCCCAACTCTACGTAGCTGAAAAGATCCATCATTTGCAAAGACGGTTACAGCTTTCCCGGACCTTTTGCATTAATAGAAGCCCACCTTCTAAGTCAATACCTCTCTTTTGAGGGTGGAGGAAGTCTCACATTTAGGTAACAATTGTTTCCGATTATGTGTAAGCAGAAAACTCAACTGGGGAGCCTGCAATTGGCACGGCTTTTTTTAAAATAAGAAACTGCCTCACCGCCCCCAAGTGTAGGAAGGTACCAGAAACAGTTTACTGGCCAAGAATAGAAGAGGGGAGTAGAAAAGAGAGGTGGATCTGCAAGGAAAAAGGATCTCGAGGCGGGGAAATCGAGGGGGGCGGGGGAGACTTAATGCTCTCTGGGATGTGAGCTCTTGCCCCCAACCGCGGCTTGGAAGTGGAGGGAGGGGGGTTCCTCTGTACAGCGTTCGGAGGGGCAGAGACGATTTCCCACTTGTGGTTGGTGCACTGACTGAAAACATGAACTCCTGAGGATCCTTTCAAGTTAGCGAATCTCTGAGACCTCCACCAGCACCCGCAGCCCCCCCCCCATCCCGAAAGCAGCCCCCTGCTTCCCGACCCCCCGATCTCAGTCTTCTCGCGACCAACGTCGTAACTGCGGACTCCAGGACAATCGCTCCGGAGCGCTGGGCTCCGTCCACCGCGTCGGGCGACCCCGGCACCCGGTGCGCCAGTTAAAGCGAGGTTTGCGCAGAAAAGGATAATCCTGAGAGCCGCACCTGGACAAGGATTTTCCGGCTGGTGGTTTGGTTGGGGGAACAGGATTTCCCCATTCAACCAAATTAGACCCAGCCTGGCAGGTGGGAGAGGAGGACCGGCGTCTCCCCATTTCCTCCTCCCGCCCGCGCTCCCTGGCGCGCTTCCACCTGTTGGGGGAAGTCGAGCTGGAGCGCGAGAGGGGCGGCCCTGGCTGCGGCCGGGCGCCAGCGAACTTGGGCGCCGGGGCCGCGCGATGGACGCGCGGCGGCGGAGGGTGGAGGGCCAGCGCGCTCCAAGCCGGCCGTTCCGGGCCGCGGCCGGGCGGGGGAGGGGAGCGCCGGCCCCACGCGAGCCCCGCAGCCCCGCTGGCTGCCCTCCCGCCCGCGCCCGCCCGACCCCCACCTGCCCCCGCAGCTCAGTCACCTGTTTCGCTCTGCGCGACGCCATCGCCGCCCGTGTGGCTGTCGCCGCCCGCTCCCAGGTCCGCCATGGTGCTCCGATGACGCGCCCGGGGAGCCGCTCCGCCCTCTTCCTCGGCTTGGCTCCCGCCGGCCCCCCGCCTCCCGGCCCGCGGCCCAGACAGGTGAGCGCGGTCAGGGGAGGGCGGAGGAAGGAGGGAGCGAGCGCTCGCGAGCCCGCGGCGGCCTGCGCCCGGCGCGCCCCCTCGTGGGCAGGTACGGCGTGGCAGCCGCTCCAGCTGACGCGGCTGGGTTTCCGCAACCAGAGCAGCGGGCGGAGTCAGGCAACCTGAGCTGCGAGCTTCTGGTCCCGGCTGCCCGGCTCCTCGAGTTCTGCAGGGGGTTCGGGGACGCTTGGTGGCGCTAGGAACTGGGACGCGCTCGGGATCCGTCGAAGTGAGGCGAGAGCATCCGGAAGGCTCTGTCCCTCTCTGAGCTCCGAGGCAGCCTGATCAGTGTTAGACTCGCCAGGGCTGGGGTTCGTGGTGACAGCCGCCGAAGACTATGATGCCACGTGGAAAGCCGGACTACACCGGCTGGATTCGACTCAGCGGTCCAGTCTTCATCTGCGTTTTAGCACACCACTGCCGACGACCTGTCTTTTCACCAGGCTTCTGTATCTGATGTTCCCCAGGGCACACAACTTTGTCCCCAGTGATGTAGCTTTCCTTATTCTTGACTTCCGATTAGCAGCTTACCTTGTGACTCGTGGCTGGCTCCGGAAGACCAGGGGAAAAAGCAGTAGGCAACAATTTCTTTCTTTTTTAAGAAACAGATTATTAGCTGCAGAGACATCAATTTCTGCTCTAACAAGCAAATAAACGTTAAGCAACAAATGCTGAGAAAAAAGAAAAAGTAGCCTGTATAAAGGGAAACGTAAAGAAACAAAATGGAGCAGAGATCAGTTCTGCCTGGTTGCACAGAGATGCAGTCCCACAGCCTCGGTTGGCTGAACACGAGTCACAAGCTCCCAACAGTTTAAAATCCTCTCAAGGACTTCAGCAGAATCTAGGGGAGCCCAAGCGTGTCTGAGAACAGGGTTGGATTTCTTGGTAGGGTGACAACTCTCACCATCCTTGCATGCACAGCCTGCCACTCTGAGCCCAGGAATGGACTGGCTTTATTTGGTTTACTGGGTCACTGGCTGATTAGGTAGAGGGTTTCATTAAGGGACACGTGCTGCGGTTTGTAGTTATGGATTTTCCCTTGGTGCCATTTCTATAGTAGACTAGGCAAACTGATCATTTGGCAGTGTGACCTTCCTAAATCACATTCAGATCACTCTTAGTGCCCTTCTAATCAATGAAAATAAAGCATCAAGTGGATGGAGGTAGTTTTAGACTTCAGCTTGGGTCCAACCAAAGGTATTTTTTAATAAATTAAGTCACCAGGGTTTAAGACACTTTCCTTTGAACATCAGAAAGACTCTGAATTCTCTGAAAGAAAAAGAATCAAGAATCCTCCTTAGGAAAAGGAGGCCATTTGTTTTCAATCTACTATACTATTTACTTAAGTGAACCAATGAGTTCTTTGATTTCCTCCCCTCCCAAAAATGAAGACTTATTGGTGTGTTTATTTGTATGTGTTTGGTTTTTGTTTCTGTCTGTGCTCATTCCTTCTCCCATTCTTTTGATAACTTACGTTTTAGTTTGTCACAAGTTACACAAAAATAAATGCAACAAGAAACACACCAAAATGCTGCACATAGGCCCTGTACAGATTCTCTATTCCAGACCCCATGCAGAGTCTGTTAACAGAGTGGACTGTCGGGTGACTGTGGGAAGGATCACATCTGTTAAATGTCGCCCCACCAAGTTGTATTTCATGTTGCACTTTACTGAGAACACGGAAGCCATCTGTCCTGAGCGCCCACATCCAACTCAAAACCTTGCCGAATCATCATGACTCCCTTTTCCAGGGGAGGAGCTGGATGTCCTCAGGCCCCTCACTCCCCTTCCTGCCTCCTCGGAAACCTCATCTCTCCCTTATCCCTACTCCCCAAACGCCTCCCCATTCAAGGGGCTCTGCCCCAACAAATACATTCAGGACTCTCTGATTCTGAAAGTTTCATCCTTTGACTTCCCACCCTGCCAAATCTCATCATGTATTTTGTTCACCAAAGGGGATGAATATGTGGACCGTGTGCCGCCATCAGCTTATCATCTTTGTTTAACCAACTGTGGTCTTTCTTACCTGTCTATAAAAGCTTTCTTGGTCACAAAATCAAATTCCATTATTTTGATCTGTATTCCCCTAGACTTTCTGCAGCACTCGAGCCTGACTGTTTTCCTCTTGGGTTACCCCACTAGCCTGATGTTTCTCACTCCTCTATGGTCAGTTCTTTTGTCTGTTTTGTGGACTTAAATTCTTCCTCCTTCTCAACTTGTCCCCAAACCTGCCTCCTCCCCAAATCTTAGGCCATAACCTTTCTATCTCTATTCTGACAGCCCTCACCTACTGTTATCTCCATCCAAATGACTCCTAAATCGAGAATCTATACCCTGACTTCAGTCCTGTCTTCCACCAATACATCCTCAAGGGTCTCTGGAAATTCTAGCATGTTCTCTTTCATGCCCATTCTAGCAGGATGCCCTGACATTAACTTAACAGGTCCCCAGACCAGCACCCGCCCCAAACTTGCCTATTTTTGAATTCTCTTACTCACGTAGGTTCAACATCTTCATCACTGCCCAAATCAGGGTTCCAAAATTTTGTCAATTCATTGTTTTAATTCCACCTTCTCAATTCATATCGCTCTGTAGCTTCCACTAGACCCTCATTCACATCTTAAACAGTTTCTGAATCGCTCTGTCCAATTTCCATTCCCTCTAATTTACCCAACACAACTTTACCAAGTTAATCTAACACACACACACCATTTCTACATAACTAAATACTAACTCCACTTCCCTCCCTGACCATCCCCCAATTACATCCTGAGCTCTCCTATCCCATTTCCACTTTTCAACTCTATAATTCATATTTCCAGCTAAGTAAGAGTTAAAATGAGTTAAAATTTGTGTATGCTTTAGTGCAATAGGAAAGTTGTTCACTTTCTCTAGAACACCTTGAAAATCTCTTTCTGCCTTTGTTCTTGGAGCTGTTTGCCAGAATGACTTCTCCAGTCCGAAGTAATTTAATACTTCCTTTCTTCCAAGGCCCAGGTTGAGGTCCACCAATCAGTGAGACTTATTCCACCTGCCCTGGGTCTCTTGGCAATCTGGTCCTCTGAACCTCTCCACGCTCTTCTGTACTTGTAACTTGTCCAGCCTTTAACATAGACCAGATGTAGTTTGTTACTGCACACCTGCCTCTTCAATCTGATATGAATGACTTGGTGGCAGGGGCTTCGTCTTCTCTTTCTCTTTAGGTGTCCATAAAGTCTGGAGCCATCAATTATTTGATTTGCTGACAGGCTGCAGATGTCCTCAATGACACACGTGCCTGCATTCTGAACCGGATGGGCTTCATGTCTATCTCTCCTGCTGCTACAGCACCTCACACATAGTAGGCCTTCCAGTGGGTTCACAGTTAATCCCTCTTTGCCAAACTGTGTCATGTGATAGCTTGGGAATGAAAGAAACACAATATGCAATAACAGAACTAGGAGAAAGAGGTCAAACTGTGGTTTAAAAGAAACATTGGGTCTATTTTTGAGTCTGCCCCTGGCACCCATGTGAATCTATTTTGTTACAAACATTTTTCTAGGCTCAGCTCTGGATCTTCACTTGGCTGTAAAGCCTCTCTTGACCCTCTCTGGCAGTTTGATGCAACTATAGCGCTTACCGCATGTACTGTTGTTTCTATTGTTAAATTATCTGTTGTTGTTTAGTTGCTAAGTCACGTCTGATTCTTTTGCAACCCCATGACTGTAGCCCGCCAGGCTTCTCTATCCATGGGATTTACCACGCAAGAATACTGGACCAGGTTGCCATTTCCTTCTCCAGGGGATCTTCCCAACCCAGGAATTGAACCTGCCTCTCCTGCACTGAAGGCAGATTCTTTACCACTGAGCCAGCAAGGAAGCCTTAAATTATCTGTAGAGCTTTGTAAAAAGACCTCTGGGCCCTACCCCAAACCAGTGACAACAGTTTCTCTGAGACAGTGGGATCAATATATATTTTTAAGTGTCCAGATCATGTTAACATGAAGCTGGGTTGAGAATCACTGGCCTTGATCGATGCCAATGGCCTTTCAGTGCAAAACTTTCATGGAAATTGAGCTATAATGGAACTGCCTTCTTTTGTGATTAAGGCCCAGAATTCTGAAAAAACCCCAAGGATGCCAGTCTAGGAATATATTATGAACCATATAGGGATAGAGAAACGTTTGCCCATAGATACAGGGTAGGAAATGGCAACCCACTGCAGTATTCTATTCTTGCTGGGATAATCCCATGGACAGAGGAGCCTGTGGCCTGCAGTTTACGGGGTCACAAAAGAGTTGGACACAGCTGAGCTACTGAGCACTACTACTACATAGGGTAGGAGGGAGATCCCAAGAGGAGATTACATCATTAAAGAGTTGGCTCAAGATAGGTAGCTTGATGTGTATATATATATATATACACACACACATACATATATACATATATATATGGTTTTAAAAGAAGCACTTAACCATTACAGGTGGGGATATGAACTGTGGCTTGATAAACAAGTTCTCCTGTCTTTAAGTGTGAGTGAAATGATTTGTGATTTCATTTATACCTCACCTCCTTCGAGATTTCTCCATAGGACATAGGACTGTTCTCAGGATTGGGGTGGAAGAAAAAAATGCAGCTGCGTTGTTGCAAGTATCAAATAGGAACATACTGGTGAGAACTTTTTGCACACTCTAATGCAATATATAAAACATATACTGTATGTTGATTTTCACTTAGAAATAAAGATGACTACTTGTTTTATTAAAGACTGTTCTATATGGATCAAGTCATGATACAAGATCAGCTCTGTTATTTCTATATTGCATAATAAACACGTTCCTCTGTATTTAAGAAAGTTGTTTATGTCATTCATCCATCTAGGAGCTTCAGACTTCATCCTATTCATGTGGGCAGTCTTATAAAATATAATACATATCCAGCTTAATATAAAAATATTTACCTCAAATATGAGAACTAAAATTAAGGAGACAGAAATTGCAGTGTTCCCCAGTGGGGTGCTATTTGCAGACCCCTTGAGATACACAGTAGTCATCCAAGGTAACTTGGGGTCTTGAGAAAAAGCCACCGAGTTTCTTTTATTCTGTTTTCCATGTCCTCTCTCTCTTACCACTCAGTAGCCCCAAGGAATGACTTGGACATCAAGTTGCTCTTTGAGTACTTGAAGAGAAGACAGAGTCTATTTAATGTGGGAGCTGAAGGAACAGTTAGAATTTCGACACAGTAATTATCTATATTCCCAAAACAAAATACAAATGCTTTAGAATTTATCAAAACAGTATTTGAGAGTCTTTTTTACTTTGTAGAGTAGATATGACACAAGGGATAGCTTTAGAACAAGCTAACATTACTAGGATTCAGGCAGGTGCAACTGGTACAGTTCAGTAGTACATAAATGACTCCAACGAATGTACTCTAGACCAGAAACTTAAGTTACAAAATAGAGTTAATATTACAATTAATACAGGTAAGTAAAAACCACTGCTCTCAGATTCTGCACACTTTAAAAAAAAAACCCATAAACTTTATACAATAATCCAAATCACACACTTCTACTCAGATGATCAGGGTATAATACAAACACACATAAGCCTAAAAAGTTATGGTCACATTTTGGTTTTGTTCCAGTGATGCACAATCACATGAAATGTTCTATCTGTTTCGTGTGAAATAAACATTAGGCTGAGTTATTATAGCTGCTGAATTAAAAATATTTCCATAAAAATGTTCAGACCAAAATAATCCCAAACATCACAGTGTTTGGGATCATTTTGAGAGTCCTTATAAAGAGTCCTCATGAATCACAGAACAGAAACAGTTAGGAAATTTCAGTGTATTTCATGTATTCTTTTTTTAACACGAGTAAACAAATACTGGATTTAAAGTGCAGCTTCTTTCTCCTGTCCCTTTGATTCTCCCTCCCCTAGAAGAAGATCAGGTCTATATTCATTTTTAGAATCTCCACGGAAAGTTGGAAACAAACTGAGTGACAGTCAAGCCTGTTTGTCTCGGAAGTCAGTGATGGCTTTCCACAGTGTGCACAGCATCCCGCCCCTGTGTAAAGACACAAGAACATGGTGAAGAGAAGGCTTCACTTGAAGCAGAGCCCTTGCAATATGAAAGTGACTTCTTAGTTTTTAGCGGCTCTGATTAGAACATGAAGATCCCAAAGGCTTGTCAGTCCTAATGTATTCTTTTGTATATATTTTCTCCTCACCCCTCCATGCCTTTCCTCTCCACTCCCACAGACAACCAGAGCCCAAAGCATCATTTTAGATTTTCAGCACTTTTGAAATGCATCTTTCTAGAGATAGATGGGAGTAATAATTATGTCTGTGCTTGGCCTGATGGAAACAACAAATTATTGTAAGAAACTGTGTTCAGATTATACCATGTTATTTGAATGGCAAATCAGCACCTCATCATGGTATTTTTAATAAGTATGATATGATCATGAACCAAATTAGAGCATTTGGTTTAAAATATCAGCTTTAAGATATCTGCATGGTCTTAATCTGACATGTTATCAAGAAATTCTTCTGGCTGATTTGCATTTCCTAACATGGACATATTGGTTATTAGTGCTCCCAATAATAGCCTGGTCCAAGCAACTCAGGTTACTCAGAGCAGCTGAGAACTCAAGCACTCTACTCAAGACTGGAGAGCTAGTTAGAGCTAGTTAGCAATCATCTGGGAAGGGACCCAGGCTTCTTGATCTCAGCCCAGTGCTCTTTCCATCATGATGAGACTGAACAGAAAGAAAAGTGGTACCTTAGTCTCAGGCATTTTAAATCATCACGTGTAACATAGTAGAGAACATCCATTAATGAATAATCCTCAGCCAAAAACTGTGGAGAAAGTAAAATACACACAAAAGTAAGATGTCTTTTGCACTTCCATAAGCAGCAAACTATCCATAATGTAAACCTTGCAATAATGAAAAATAAATCTAAAAGGAAATTCACTAAAGACAGAATCTTTTGGAATTATTAGAAAAAAGTTCCCCCATTACAAAATAATTACAAAGAATTACATCCACACGACTTCTAGGAGCAGAAAGATGACAAGTGACACAGTACTTCTGAATGGTCTTCTGATGAATAGGTAAGACTTGCTTGTAATTACATCTGCTGCTTATAAGATAATGTTTGTATTTAAAAGGTTTAGTGCCTTGTAGCTCAATTTTTTCCCAGTGGGTAAAATGTGTTGTTTACACTTCATTTCGGAAAACTTTCCAATACTTAGTACAAATTCAGAGTCCTGAATTTAAATGAAGCTTTTTATTTTAAATCTTTCAAAAAGGTCAGTGATTTAGTGTGTCATCAATGACTACTCCTTAATTTTTATTTGAGTCTAAGTTAGAGGGGAAAATATTTTGGAAAATTTGATTGGATAAATATTTCCCAAAGATGAGAAACTCCTTTTAATTTTTGTAATTTGCTTGCAGATTTCTAAGGAGACTCCTAAGTTTTATTAAGCAATCTAATAAATTATCAAGCCAAAAGAAATTCATCTTTTTTCTTAGTCATTTAAAAAATTTAAATACAAAACTGAAATCAACATAATATTAAAATAAATAATATTAAATACATAAATAGTATTAAAATAAATATTTCCTATTTATATAAACTATTTATTATTTCTATAAAATAATAGAAATATAACCTCTTACTGCACATATATGTGATCTTACAACATAAAGAAATCTATTCATGCTAACTACAAAAGTTCCCTATATAATATAGTTTGTATTGAAAGTGTTTGTTTCTGATATAAGTTCAGTAACTAGTCTATTTCATTAAGTAACAATAAATAGCTGCTGCCCAGTGGAATCTAAGAATGTCACATAAGAATTTAAGAGTTAAAAAACAAGAGAAAGAATGAGAAGCGGAAGAATTTTTCCTTTTAGTTCTTGTCTTGGTTTTTCCTCTTCTTTATTTTCAATGAAACAGCACAAAAATCCTTACGGGTTCTGGACCACAGAGCTTTTTTCTGCCTCACTGTTTCTGTCCTCCACCCCAAATGGTTTTCCCTTTTTGTCTTTCCCCCATCCCAGAACAGACATACAGTTTATTCCTAAGCATTCCTTTAGATTCCAGTTTGCCAATTATCTTTTCAAAGAACCTTCCCCAACTTCTCCCTCCCTCTGTCTCCTAATACCTGATAACCTTTCCTTTACAGACTTGACCAGGACATAATTATATTTGTACATGTGGAATTCTTTGATTATCGTCTGCCTACCCTAGTCTATGAGCCTCAGGAAGGCAGGGCTGGATCAGTTTCTCACCAGTGTATCCCCCGTGCCTGGCACATAGTAGGCACTCAGCATTAGGAAACTAGTGAAAAAATGTTTGTCTCATGGAATGTTTTCTTTACCCGACTTATAGTGTCTTCATCGGCTCCGTTTTCTCTCAGCCAGTCAGTAAGTTCAGAATCTTCAGTGTTTGTGCAAGGAGAACTGGAGTGACACACAGGCAACCCAGGAATATCTAGAACAGAATTGGGGTTGGGGGATAAGGAGGGACATTCTTAGCTTCAGAGGTCATTTGATAGTCAACATTTACTGATACTTTAACAGACTTTTCTCCATCACAGGATAATTAATAGAAACCATTGAGATCGGCAGTCTACAAGATAATATAAATCAAACTCTTTGAGGCTGCTTAATATGCTAGTAAATGGAGAGTCACTAACAATAATTAATGATACTTCCACCTTGTGGTTTCGTATCAATTTTATAGCCTCAGAATAAAATGATGCATCAAAATTATACTGTGTGTTTTTCAGGCAACAAAGATGAGCATAATTAGCAGAGAACCATATAATTATAATAATCTCTTTTTCCACTAGTTGCAATAATGTGGAAGGACCTTATATCTGAACAAAAAATAATGACTTTTATTTTCCTCTAAATGGGCTAAATAAGATTGCCTAAAGATTATCTTCCATCCCCAATTTCTCACAGAATAGATTTCTTTAAAGTTCCAATTTATGACTTAAAAAAAAAAACCAGATATAATTGACAAAACATTTTATTAGTTTAAAGTATATTCAACTTATGACTTGCTATTGCTTTATCTTTATTCTACTTAAGCCTTGTCAAATTATAAAACACTAGAATACACAGAATACAAATGCAAAATGACCAAAATAGTATTATATTATTCTAGTAATTTCACTGTGAAATCCTTAAAAAGAAATAAAGACAAAAAAATGGAGATCCCTATTTACCTCAATAGTATATAATCTCAGGAAAAGATAATTATGAATCATTTTTACTGTACATATAAGAAATAATGGTTTGCTACAATTAAGAATTGGATATTTTTGTACAGCAATTTCTGCTTGTAGTTGTGGTACAAGTGACAGATGCTGAAGAAGCCATGACATAAAGTTTGCCTGTTGACTTTCTAGTTTTCTGTGGGAGTTTGGCTGAACAATATTACTTTAAAATTTTCTGCTATTCACCTATTGGCTGGGACTTAAGCTTCAGGTGTTTAATTTCTTGGTCTTTCTCTTCAATAGCTTGATGAAGGAGTGCTTGTAATTCTTTCTCTTTCTGAACCAATTCTTCCAGTAATCTGCAGAAGGAAATTATACTGGTTGACAGGATAATAAAGTGGGAGCAGCCACAGAATGACCTTCTAGACAAAGGTTCTCAAGCTGTAATGAACACAGACATCCTGGGGTTTTATTGAAACGCAGATTCTGATCCAGCAGATGGCTGGGGAGCAGGGTTGGTTAGGGAGCTCTGAGTTTCTACATATGTAATAAGCTCCCAGACCCACAGACATCCAAGTTGAGCAAAGCTCTAGAAAGTGTGCTTCCAGACAAGAATTTAAAACTTGCACCCCTAATTGGCTGATTCAGAAATGTTGTTCTGTTCCCTTTTATGACCATAATGGCAAACAAATTTATATATGGTGTTTACCTGCATAGCCCCTCATCAAAAAAGTTGGTCAACACCGGTAATACAATAGGCAATGAGTGCAAAGAAGAAAGGTACTCACTTCCTTTTAAACTATGAAAATTTGAGAAGTAACTCTTCCCTGGTGGTTCAGACAGTAAAGAATCTGCCTGCAATGCAGGAGACCTGGGTTTGATTCCTGGGTCAGGAAGATCCCCTGGAGAAGGGAACGGCAACCCACCCCAGTATTCTTGCCTGGAGAATTCCATGGACGGAGGAGCAAAGCATTGGATATGACCGAGCGACTAACACTTTTACTTCACAACTATAGAGGAGGTCACCAACAGTACCTGGCACACAATCAGTCCTCAGTAAACGTTAATGAAGATTGCTTGGGTTGTTGTGTTTGTTACTGTTATTTTTCTGCCTTCTAAGGGGAGCAATGAACTGAGTAAAATGACAGCTGTGTTCCTGGTACATTCAGTTCCCCATTGGTATCTGATACATTCTCCAAAGAAATAAGGAGAAGTATTATTTTACATCTTCAATTTCACTTTTCACTTTCATGCCTTGGAGAAGGAAATGGCAACCCACTCCAGTGTTCTTGCTTTGAGAATCCCAGGGACGGGGGAGCCTGGTGAAAGGTTCACTGCACAACCAACAGCCAAGTAGTAACCTATTCACCATTCCCATTACTGGGGAAACATTCCAAGTTGTGAACAGAGATGTTCTGAGTTTTTAGAAAACTATCTTTGAGTAACTTGAATTCAGAATTGTAATACTTTAAGATAGATGGGGAAACAATGGAAACAGTGACAGACTTTATTTTCTTGGGCTCCAAAAATCACTGCAGATAGTAACTGCAGCCATGAAATTAAAAGATGCTTGCTCCTTGGAAGAAAATCTAGACAATCTATGACAAATCTAGACAGCATATTAAAAAGCAGAGACATTACTTTGCTGACAAAGTGAAAGTGAAGTTCATCAGTCACGTCGACTCTTTGTGACCCCGTGGATTGTAGCCCCCCAGGCTCCTCTGTCCATGGGATTTTCCAGGCAAGAATGCTGGAGTGGGTTGCCATTTCCTTCTCCGGGAGATCTTCCCGACCCAGGGACTGAACTTGGGTCTCCTGCATTGCAGGCAGACTCTTTACTGTCTGAGCCACCAAAAAAATCCATAGAGTCAAAGCTATGGTTTTTCTAGTAGTCATGTATGGATGTGAAAGTTGGACCATAAAGAAGACTGAGCACCAAAGAATTGATGCTTTTGAACTTGGTGACTCTTGAGCATCCCTTGGACTGCATGGAAATCAAACCAGTCAATCCTAAAGGAAATCAACCTTGAATATTCATTGGAAGCACTGATGCTGAAGCTGAAGCTCCAGTACTTTGGCCACCTGATGCAAAGAGCTGACTCATTTGAAAATACCCTGATGCTGGGAATAATTGAAGGCAGAGGAGAAGGGGATGACAGAGGATGAGATGGTTGGATGGCATCACTGACTCAATGGACATGAGTTTGAGCAAACTCCAGGAGATGGTGAAGGACAGGGAAGCCTGGCGTACTGCAGTCCATGGGGTTGCAAAGAGTAGGACATGACTGAGTGACTGAACAACAAATATAATTATGTATAAGATCATCAAGGTATATTGTTTCATGGCTCTTAACAATCTCTATTTGTTTTACTTTCTAAGTATTGATAGATTTAACTCAGGACCAGATTCCATTCCAAAAGCTTGTTTCTGCTTCAGTTGACATGGTTTGAAAGCAGCACAGCCCAGCTGGAGACAGCCCTGGGCCTGTATCCTGGTTCAGCCATAAGCTTTCTGTGTTAACCTTGACAAATGACTGAATGCCTCTGGGCTTCAGTTTTCTCATTTGTAAAAAGGAAGAGTAGAACTTTCTGAGAGGATTTACTGTAATCATTGATGAGAATCAGTATAGGTAGAATGCCAAACACAGTGTTTGGCCTTTAAGAAGGGCTGTCTGTTCTCTGCTGCAGACTCAGGCACTGGACAAGAGGCCTCCCAGGGTTCATTAGGGTTTGTCTCCCTGATCTCCAGGTTCCACCCCTTTCCCACAGGACAGAGACATGGGAGGCTATCAGGTAGAAGAAAGGGTTATAGTAGAGTTCAGTTCAATTCAGTTCAGTTGCTCAGTCGTGTCCGACTCTTTGTGACCCCGTGGACTGCAGTACGCCAGGCCTCCCTGTCCATCACCAACTCCTGGAGTTTACTCAAACTCATGTCCATTGAGTCAGTGATACCATCCAACCAGCTCATCCTCTGTTGTCCCCTTCTCCTCCCGCCTTCAATCTTTCCCAGCATCAGAGTACTTTCCAGTGAGTCAGTTCTTTGAATCAGGTAGCCAAAGTATTGGAGTTTCAGCTTCAGCATCAGTCCATCCAATGAATATACAGGACTGATTGCCTTTAGGATGGACTGGTTAGATATCCTTGCTGTCCAAAGGACTCTCAAGAGTCTTCTCCAACACCACAGTTCAAAAACATCAATTCTTTGGCACTCAGCTTTTTTCATAGTCCAACTTTCACATCCATACATGACTACTGGAGAAACCATAGCTATGACTAGACGGACCTTTGCTGGCAAAGTAGGTGAGTAGGTGAGACAAAAAGAAAACAGTGGGAGGCAGACAGAGACTGGTTACAGGAAGAGCTTGTTTAAAGACAACTGTGGAGTAAACAGTGTACACTTGAATGGATTACGCAGTAGAAATGAAAGAAGGAAAGAAGGAGAGGATTAAGGGAGACTTATCTACTCCAACACAAATGGTATTCAGAGAAAGTTTCAGCCAGCTCAGTATGAACTTTTAATTTGGCAATTTTTGGTCTGGTATATATTTTTGTCTTTCATGCTAATTTACAGTATGAATAGCGATAGTATTCATACTGCAGTATTCTTACTGCTTTGCTCAAAGAACACACAGTGAAATTTTCTAGAATTTAACTATGTCTATCTAGACTATGGGCTTCCCTGGTGACTCAGCCATAAAGAGTCTGCCTGCAGTACAGGAGCTGCAGGAGACCCTGGGTCAGAAAGATCCCCTGGAAGAGGGCATGGCAACCCACTCCAATATTCTTGCCTGAAGAATTCCATGGACAGGGAGAGGAGCCTGGCGGGCTATGGTCCATAGGGTCACAGAGAGTTGGACATGACTGAAGCAACTTAGCATGCACGCATTTAGACTATGTATTTCCTTTTTATCCTAAAAGCCAGAACTTAACATTGGAAGCAAAGCACTGACAGGCCACCTCATTTTGTCCCGAATCCAGCTTTCAGAATTATTTATTTTTAGGCCATATCCAGTCCATCAGTTTTGTTTTCACTTAGTCTTCTGTTAATAGGGAAATCCTTTGAAACCAAGGCAATTGACTGCCTCTCTGTGCCAGAAAAATTTGGCAAGGATCAGCCATGAGGTCAATTTTTTAACTCAGATAGGTGAGGGTGGGGAGCTGGGTTGGTGGGTAATTCCAGAATTGCAGGAAAGGGAAATCAGATAACAAGTCAGCTCCTCCTGAGTTAGATTTTAACTACCTCTGCAATATCGTCCCAATTCCTTATGTGAAATGAATTATTTTCAGAACATTTTAGGTGAGCATATACTTTATATTTAAGTAAAACATGCTTCCTAAAGCTATTTTGCTACTTTCTACTATTTAATATTATTGATGATCGAATAATCAAGAGCTGGATAGATATTCATCAGTGATTATCCTAAATATAAACTTACTATTTCTAACCTGAGGATTATACCCTTTCCTAAAAATACATTAACATTTCCTCAAGTTTATTTTGCAATATATGTACATCTGTATATCAAGTAATATTCAACTGAAAATTACAAGGACCGGTGTAGACATGACCAGCCCCTTGTTGGCACCTGTCCTAATGCAGCCGCCCTTTCTTTACATCCCTACGTGAAGTGAATGTTGTGCCCTGTCTCACTTTTCTAGGGCTGATGGAGGAGCTGTGGGAGATTCTACTAGAAAAAGAAAAAAAGGAGGCCAGTAACCATAGAGATTTCACACATGTGCGTGTAAATACATAGAAAACATAAATGAGTGGGCTTTGTAAGAACTTCAACAACATCCTAATGTAATAAAGACATGGTAATTCCTGTGGGCAGATGTGGGGAGCAGGCCCTTAGCTATCTGATACCCTCAGGAAAGAGATGTGAAGAAAGCAGCCGGGGAAGGGCAGTGCCCAGGGACCACGGGTGGAGCAAGCATGGTGGACAGATGATGGGGACCATGGGGGTGGTAAGTCAGGGTAATGCAAATGGGCTGAGGAGAGAAGGAAGAGGCTGCACTTAGGAGAGGCATGTTCTATTGACATAAGCCAGGGTAAGTACACAGAAGGTTCAGGAGCCAGAAGAGCAAACGTACTGGCTCACTGGTAAATAAAGTAGCTTTACTGTCTGGAAGCCGTGGGCAGAGCTGGGAGGGTGGTGGGACCTAAACAGTCATGAGTGCACTCTCCTCCTCCTGAAATCAGAGAAAGGTATGAAAACACAACGCCCTTCAGGACTGGGTGCCAGAGAGTAAATTAAAGAGAAGTGACTAAAGTCAACAGCTGCTCTAATGGATGGAGAATCATAATGGGACTATTGCTTGAGTGAAACTGAAAGTTGCTCAGTCATGTCCGACTCTTTGCAGTCCATGGGATTCTCCAGGCCAGAATACTGGAGTGGGTAGCCTTTCCCTTCTCCAGGGGGATCTTCCCAACCCAGAGACTGAACCCAGGTCTCCCACATTGCAGGCGGATTCTTTACCAGCTGAGCCACAAGGGAAGCCCAAGAACACTGGAATGGGTAGCCCATCCCTTCTACAGTGGATCTTCCCAACCCAGGAATTGAATCAGGGTCTCCTGCATTGCAGGTGGATTTTTTACCAACTGAGCTAGGAGGGAAGCCCATATTGCTTGAGAAGAGGAGGAAATGAAGGACATGAAGATTTAAATGAAATCTTAGGAAAGACTCCAATTCTTTTCCACTAAGTAACAGGTAGGAAGTAAAGAGGTGGGTTTCAGAGGACAAGACTGGGAAAAGGGAACTTCCCTGTTGGTCCAGTGGTTAAGAATCTGCTTGCAATGCAGGGGACATGGGTTTGATCCCTGATGAGGGAACTAAGATCCCACATGTAGTGGGGCTACTAAGCTAGAGAGTTCGCACACCACAACTACTGAGGCCATGTATCGCAACAAGAGATCCCACGTGACCCAACAAAGATTCCACGTGCAGCAACTGAGACCTGATGTTGCCAAATAAATAAATCAATTTTTTTTTTAATCCAGGATACAGAAACAAGAAAGCCACTTGCCCTTTATTCAGAAAGATTTCTGTATGTAAACTGTAGAGGCTAAGTATGGATTTACTGAATCATGCAACTAAAATTCAAGTTTCTAAATATAGGATGAGGTTGGTTGGTACTACTCATACAAGCTTGGTATTCAAGCTTATTAAGAACCCAAACTTACGACCAGAAATAAAATATTTTTATCTTCCTGGTGAATAACTTGGATTTTCAACTAAGGTTTCTAAATATTTGAACAATGTTTATTGATTCACTCCAAAAATATAAATAATAAAAAAGTTTTCCCTGTCAACCCAAAGTCATAAAGTCAGTTTACCACATGTCAACGGTAACCAGCACAGGAAGCTATAAATCATAAAGATTCAGACCTTGAACTGTGTCAACATCTTGTGAAGCACAAGGACATATTTCCTGTTCACTTAATAACCTGATCATGTGAGTTCTGTGTTATCAAATTCACAAAGAAAAATTAAACTCCAGATATGATACAGCATATTAAAAATAAAATCATAAATGTGGTCAATGGATCATCATTTTAAGGTTCTAAAATGAAAAACTTTTGAACCATTAGTTTTCTCTCTTTAAGAACAGAGCTCTTCCTCTCCTGAAAGAACCTGATATTCCAAGTCATGGGTCTCAAGATCACAGACTCTTTTCTTGTCTTTCAGCTATCTACTGGATGGTACATGTTGCTCTGAGCCTGCATCCCAAACAGTCTATGAGGTTACAACTAAGTTACTCTGAAAATCTTAGTGCAGTGATCAAAGAAGAGGTGCTGAAGGACTGAACTGGGAGAAGCAGAAAACATATTTGACTGAAGAGGCTAAAATGAAACTCTCATTTTAATAAAGAATGAAATCAAGGTTATATGAATGGGAAAAAGGAATTACCTTATGTATACTCTATGGACCAATCTTTAAGGTAGACTCCAAGCACATGCACTTATATAAAAGTAAGAAAAAAGAAACCCACCCACATTGGAATAGGCCTTACCTATTTGTTTCTATTTTCATCCTTCCAAGTTGTACATTCAGTGATCGGTGAGCACTCTGGGAGTCATGGGATACAGTAGAACTGAGCGTGCTCACCCCTGAGGTGGCCACCGCGTCTTCAAGGACTGCATGAGGTCTTCGGACAGTTTGATTTGAAGGCCGTTCATCATGGTCACCTTCTGCATCCAAGTCTTCTTGATCGGCAGTATCACTCTCAGATGCAAGGCTGAAATGTGGCCTCAGTTCTGTTAAGCATACGATCAACAACAATCTTAATGAAATAAGAATGACTGCCTTAATTTCTTAAGACATGAATGTCATCTCCCCTGCTATCAATAAGGTGTATTCCCAACTGCTTTTCCAAAAGTGAGGATGGATTTCTTCTGCACATTATTTCAGATTTGTTCTTCCAGCAGACTTGCAAAATTTATAAGATATGTAAACTCAGAATGATCTAACTCAAACAGAAGAAAAATGTTCACACAGCACATAAGATACGTGGGTAATCTGTTAAAATCAGATAGGCAATTGTGTAAAAACCTGTTAATAATATGAAAATTTGTTTATACAATTAAAATTCATAGTTTTGATTCTGTCAACTATTAACTCACTTAGAAAATGAGGAAAGTGAGATATAGAGAGATTGTATAAACAAAAGTAGGAAGACAGAATGCTTTTTGCTTGTAACATTCAAAATGTGTGGAGGTGGGAGGGGCGAGTACTGAAAATACACACACATTCTTTATATTCACTCTAGCAGGCCTATCTGCTTTTGACTTTTTGACTATTAGGTTAATTTTTAGTGTGTGTCCTATGCTAACCTACTGACTCACCACTCAGATTTAAAGTACAAAAGTTACAAGTCTCCAGTTTAAACAGACTGTAGGCCAAGAGTTCATCTGCAGGTCACTTCAGAATTGGGAGGATACCTTCTGATGGGAAAAACCATTATACATTGTGATTAGGTTCTCAAAATGGGCCCCCCAAAAGGAATTACATTCTTAATTTAAGTAAAATCAGGGTAACAGAAATATTGGACTTGGCTCCATATGCTATGACACATGAAACTTTTATTTTCAAAGAAACATTCTTTAAATTCTATAATTCTTTACAATTTTCAAAAGTTTCACACGTATTTCATATAATCCTAGAATGACCCTTATTTTCCCTGTACCCCTGTACTGCCCCTTTCCCATTCCCTCTCCCCACTGGTAAATACTAATTTGTTCTCTGTATCAGTGTTTTATTCACTAGCTTATTGTCTTTTTTAGATTCCACATATAAATGATATCATACAGTGTTTGTCTCTGTCTGACTTTACTTTAGCATAAGGTTCTTCAAGTCCATCCATGTCATGTTGCTGCAAAGAGCACAATTTCATTCCTTTTTATGGCTGAGTAGTACCCCATCACCAGAGAAGCCAATGGCAACCCACTCCAGTACTCTTGCCTGGAGAATCCCATGGAGGGAGGAGCCTGGTGGGCTGCAGTCCATGGGGTCGCTAAGAGTCGGACACGACTAAGCGACTTCACTGTCACTTTTCACTTTCATGCACTGGAGAAGGACATGGCAACCCACTCCAGTGTTTTTGCCTTGAGAATCCCAGGGACAGGGGAGCCTGGTGGGCTTCTGTCTATGGGGTTGCACAGAGTTGGACACGACTGAGGCGACTTAGGAGCAGCAGCAGCAGCAGTATCCCATCACAGACACACATTTACACACACACACCACATCTTCTTTATGTGTTAAAGGACACTTAGGTGGTTTCCATAACTTGGCAACTGTAAATAATGCTGCTATGAACATTGGAAAAAGTGTATTTTTTCAAATTAGTGCTTTTGTTCCTTTCCAATACATACCCAGGAGTGAAGCTGATGGGTCATATGATATTTTTAGTGTTTTGAGCCATCTCTATACTGTTCTCTATAGTAGCTGCAACAGTTTACATTCCCACTAGCAGTGTAGGAGGGTTCTTTTTTCTCCACATCCTTGCCAACATTTGTTATTTGTATTCTTTTTAATGCTAGCCATTCCCACAAGTCTGGGGTGATATCTCATTATGGGCATGTGGAGCTTTCATTAGATCACAGAACCCACCAAGAATCTGACGAGAGCCATGCAGAAAAGAAGCACATTCAGACAGCATTTGCCCTGTTTCTTGAGGGCTCACTGACTCCATGAAGCCAATTCTGAGAGTCCATGAACCACCGCTGAAGAGCCCCTGTGTTGGGGGAGGGCACCAGTGGGAGTGATGGAAGACCCCTCCCACTGCTCTAACATAGCTGCTACAGCAATGCAGCCAAAGGGCCAATTCATTGCCAAATCTTCCAGGGAACTGTTCGGTCTTTGCCTTATTGACCTGTGTTTGGTATAATGTCCTTAAACTTCATCCATGCTGTTGCACGTGTCAGACTTTCCTTCCTTTTGAAGGCTGTGTAGTACTCCATTGTTTGCATATTCCACACTTTGTTTATCCATTCATCTATCAATGGACACTTGTGTTGCTTCTACTTCTTTATTATTGTGAATACTGCTGCTGTGAACTTGGGTGGGCAATTATCTATTTGAGATCCTGCTTTCAATTCTTTTGAATATATACCCAAAAGAACATATGGTAATTTTTATTTTTTTTGAGGAGCCACATATTGGTTTTCCATAGTGACTGCACCATGTTATAGTCTCACCAACAGTGCACAAAAGTTCTAATTTCTCCACATCCTTACCCTTTATCTCTTAAGGTTAGCCAAACTCCACCTCTATTCTGCTGTCTGCACCATCGCCTTTCTCCTTCCAAAATTCTATTTCCTAGTTCATCTATAGTATTCTTTGTGTTAGTCGCTCAGTTGTGTCTGACTCTTTGCGACACCACAGACCGTAGCCTGCCAGACTCCTCTGTCCATGGGATTTCTCAGGCAAGAACACTGGAGTGGGTTGCCATTTCCTTCTCCAGGGGATCTAGAACCCGAGTTTCCCGCATTGCAGGCACTCTTTACTGTCTGAGCCACCAGGGAAGCCCTTTTGTCTTCATTCTGTGTGTTAGCTGTAGGTATAACTCAAAATCAGGTGTTTAATTTACATAAACCTGCTACAGGGGCTGAGCCATATTAGCTTCATAAAAAATGTTGGCAGAATGGAAGTTATCTTACTAGGATTGACTCCAGGATTATTTATAAGGGAACAAAATAGTGAAAAAAAATCTTTAAAAATAAGAGGACTTCCCTGGTGATCCAGTGGCTAAGACAGCACTCCCAATGCATGGAGCCCGGGTTTAATACCTGGTTGGGGAACTAGATCCCATGTGCTGTACAACTAAGACCTGGCATTGCCAAATAAATATTTTTAAAAAAATGATTATACTGAGTGAAGTAAGCCAGAAAGAAAAACACCAATACAGTAATACTAACACATATATATGGAATTTAGAAAGATGGTAATGATGACCCTGTATGCAAGACAGCAAAAGAGACACAGATGTGTAGAGTGGACTTTAGAGAGAGAGAGGGTGGGATGATTTGGGAGAATGGCATTGAAACATGTATACTATCATGTAAGAAATCAATCGCCAGTCTATGTTCGATGCAGGATGCAGCATGGTTGGGGCTGGTGCACAGGGATAATCTGGAGGGATGATGTGGGGTGGGAGGTGGGAGGGGGGTTCATGTTTGGGAGCTCATGTACACGTGGCGGATTCATGTCAATGTATGCCAAAACCAATACAGTATTGTAAAGTAAAATAAAGTAAAAAAAAAAATTAAAAAAAAATAAGAGAGTTCAATCTATATTAAATTAGAGCAAGAATAGGCCTTTTTAAATTTTCTAAATTTTTTTCTTATGGTCTCTAAACTGAAAATTTAAAGACAATTTTAAAGGTTTATTGTCTTATTGAATATAATCTCACTTTAGGAGAGGGAAAATTTCTAATACTTATTATTACATTTAAACGTTCCCTTACATTCCTCTAACTCTGTACACTTTAAATGACCATATGTCATCATTTTACTTATGTGCCAAGGACTAAAAGTTTTTCTCAATAATTTGAAGAAAGTAGAAAACTATAAGTGAATACAGTGGTTTGTTATTTTGATCTTTCATGATGGCTTCCTGAGGACACATCATCAAATTAGATATTGTAAAACATGCAAATGAGAGAGAGCATCCGGTCTTGATCCTCCAAAAGAAACAACCTAAAGGAGAACTAGGGCAAATATACACAAGAGTCATGAAAGCATATGCAAAGATAACGTGGAATTGCAAGTACAAATGAATTCAGCTTGACTATCTTAGATGCTCTCAGTTATACACCTAGCTACATATATAATTCACAGATACATGTAATAAGAGTGCTAAGGGGTAAGTAAAGTATATTTGCAATGACTAAACCTAGTGTGGGGCTTACTTATTGATGGATTCAAGGAGATGGAAGGGCCTAGGCAGGTTCTGGAGGAGGGGAAAGCCTTGAGGTGGAGAAAGGGGAAGAGGTACTTGAGAGAAGTGAAATGTTAGTTGCTCGGTCATGTCTAGCTCTTTGCAACCTGAAGGGCTGTAGCCCATCAGGCTCCTTTGTCCATGGAGTTCTCCAGGCACAATTACTAGAGTAGGTAGCCATTCCCTTCCTCAAGGGATCTTCCCAACCTAGAGATCGAACCTGGATCTCCTGTATTGCAGGTGGATTTTTTACTGTCTGAGCCACCTGGGAAGCTTAAGAGAAGGAAGCACAAATGAGCTCTCTGAGGAGAATGGAAAGCAGAGGGAACAGTCAGGACAGAGCCAAGTGTCATGAGAAAGGCAGGGACTGAGGGGACTCTGGAATGAATGGACAGCAATTAAGCCCATGTGTTGGAAACTAAAGGGAGTGCATGTTTCCAAAACACAAGAGAGGATCAAACAGCAATATGATCCCCACCTCCCCTCACGCCCACTCCACCCCAACTGGCAGCCACATCAGAGGAAAATAACCAGACCAAGCTTCTTTAACACATGGTAGGATCACAATACTTGTCAGTGCGGTGTACGATCCCTGCATTAAACACTGCATGTAGTTTGGGGTGCTGGTCATTTTATATTAATGTGGACACGGGGCATGGGACTGATTCAGCTTAACAACTGGGGGTAACACCAAGGACTCTAGCAGTTTAAATAGTTAGAGCTCCCATCAGAAGTGTGCCTGCACTGTGCATTCTCTCTGCCTTAGCTGGGCCAACACGGTCTCATGCTCAGAATTTTGCCATCTGGTCACCCACAACCAGCCTGTACTTGAAGAGTAATGAAAGATACTCAGTGTTACCAATAACCCACAGGCTGATCCTTGAAGACAAGTGGTAAAAGAGTCTGAGAGAAAAAAAAAAGAAACTCATATGGGGTTTACTCAGTACTCTCTGTTCTGTGTGTTCTTTTCCAGAAGAAAGAAGATGAAACACTTTCTTATTTTTCCTTTTCATTTTGAAATAATTTTGGAATAACAGAAAAGTTGCAAAAAACAATGCAGAGAGTTCCTTGTATACCCACTATCAGCTTGCTCTAAATATTTGTAACAGCTTACACAGCTTTGGCACTGTTACCAAACCCAGGAAATTCACATGGATACATTACTATCAACCTAATCTACAGACCTTACTTGAATTTCACTGTTTTCCCAAGGATGTCCTTTTTCTAATCTAGGATCCCACGTGGCATTATTTGTCATATGTCTCTCAGTCTCTGCCAATCTGTGACAGTACCCTAGTATTTCTCTATCCCCCAAGACCTCTGCACTTTTGAGGAGTCCTGGTCCTCAAATTTTTGGTTCATTTATGTCTTGTCAAGATTAGGTTGAGGCTTTGCCTTTTCGGCTCCTATACCACAAAGGTGATGCTGTGTCCTTCTCAGAGCATCACATCAGGAGGTACCCAAGGCTGCTGTGTCTTATGTGAGTGGTGCTTACCTTGAGCTTCTGGTAAAGGGAGTGTCACTGTTTTCTCTTTGTAGTTAGTAGATATCTTGTCAGGAGATTCCCTGAGACCATTCAAATACCTCATTTCTCAGCATTATTTTTCCTGCTTACCTCAGCAGCTATTGATGGTTCTTACTGTAATAATTATTACTGTGGTGTTTGCCTAATGGTGATTTTTTATTTCCCTCATCCCTTCTACATGTATTAACTGGAATTCTACTAAGACAAATAATTGGCCTTTCTTCTCCATATACATATTTATTCAATTACTTATATCAGTATGGACTTGTGGCTGTTTAGTTTACTCTATACATATAATCCAATATTATTTTTATTGATTTTTTTGTTTAATTTGCCCTGGCTTAGACTTTTGGAAAGTCCTTCAAGCTGTCTCCAGGGTCCTTTGTATCAGCTTCCATCCTTTTGGTGCACTTCCTTACTTTTTGCCATCACAGTAACTTACAGGTTCATCTTGAATTTCCTCTGCCCCAGGCAGGCCTGGAAATCAACCATTTCTGCAAGGAGCTCTGATTCCTTTTATTAGAGAATCTTTAAAAGCCAACATTTGGGTCCTCTCAGCAAACACATCTAAGAAATGTGTGTACTGATGATGGTATACTTTTAAATTTGTTGGTTTCTTTAGCATGTCGTCTAAAAGGAATTTTTATCAGGAGACTAAAAAGATAGGTATTTTTAGTGTAGTTTCTTTGAATCTTAATTGTATAACAAAATCTTTAGGGGCATTTGGAAATCAATGGAATTGTCAAATGCTTGAAACTGGTTACCCTTGTTCATATATTTCAACATATACATATTGATGTAGAGTGTATATTGTCTTCCTGCTTCGTGAGAGGAATATTAAAAAATACTTTCTTAAAGCAATTCTCTGAAATTTCCACTTATTATTACTATTCTCGGCCATGCCACGCAGCTTGCAGGATCTTAGCTCCCTGACCAGGTATTGTACCCGTGCCCGCTGCAGTAGAAGTGTGGAATTCTAACACTGGACCGCAAGGGAAGTCCCTTTTTTCTTTTTTTGCTCACTTTTTAAAATGCTTTCATAGAGTCATTTCAGTTGTCATCAGAGACCCCTAGTGGCCTCAAAGAAACCAATTTCACAGTGGAAGGACAGAAAACTTTGCTGAGCAAACTGTTTTCATAGAGTGTGCCTTCCTCTGGACACGAGCTGGGTTCGAGCAACGCCCATCACAGGGACACTCACGTGAGCAGACAGGCCTCCCTGCGTTGTCCCTTGTCCCTGTCTCTCCCTCTAAGCTTAAAGTGTTTCATCTACAGCATGATAATCAGTGTGCTTTATCAACTTTATATTTTGGAAGAATTTTAGATTTACAGAAATACTATAAAGATAATATAGAGAACTCCACATACCTTCCACCCAGTTCACCTAGTATATCTTATGTAACCATGGTACCTCTGTTAAAACTAAGAAATTAACATTGGTACAGTATCAGCTGTATCAAGGAAACTGGAGTATTTTTAGATTATGCTAATTCTCCTGATGTTCTTTTTTCTATTCCAGGATACAATCCATTGCATTTAGGTAATCCATTTTAAAAGAAGTTACTACAAATTAGATTACCAGATTATTTATATGCTATTTAAATTATTTCAAAGTATAATCCCTTTCTCTTCTCCTCATTTAGCCATTCTCAATTTGGGTTACTACTGGGTGTAACTTGGGGCTTCCCCAGTGGCTTAGCAGAAAGGAATCTGCCTGTGATGCAGGAGTGGCAGAAGATGCAGGTTCGATCTCTGAGTCAGGAAGATCCCCTGGAGAAGAGCATGGTAATCCACTCCAGTATTCTTGACTGGAGAATCCCAGGGACAGAGGAGCCTGACAGATTAGTCCATACAGTCACAAAGAGTTAGACAAAACTGAAGTGACTTTGCATGCACAGCACACAGTGTAACTCATGGCCTATACCTACCCCTTACATCTTTTGGGTTTATAACCCCTCTTTGGTATACTTCCCACACCCAAGCTCATCTGAGTGATTAACCATCCAGATATAAGTATGTGCTGACTTCCTTAGAGCATCATACTAGGTTCCTAACAGCTTTACATTCTTCAGGTTCACATCCAACTGCCAGCCGTTTATTTCAAAGCCTTGCTAAGGTTTTTTCTAAGTCATGCAAAAGTTTCCACCCTAATTTGTTATAACCAGGTAAAACTCATCTACTGATTGCTTCAACCAATATTTATTGGAAGTCTGTTCATTTCCAGGCAACATGCTGGACAATGTGTTTGACACAGAATACAAGCTACCCTCTGGTAAGGGAAACAGCCGTTAGATAAGAAAATAAAAGTAGTTTCTGATTGGGCAAATGTCACCAATGGGAAAACCATTTCCAAGGAGAGAGAGAGACAGGGGGTCTACTGTAGACTTTGGAGTCAGTCAGGACTCTCTGAGGGGGCATCTCGTAAAATGAGACCTGAAGACAAACTTACAAGAACACAAGGGGAGGCGGCAGGAGGGAAGGAGGGGGCAGGGGGGATGGAGGCGGCAGGTGGGATGGGGTGGGGGGTAGGGGTGAGGTATGCACCACGTGGGGGAACAACCTATTCAGGGATGTTAGAACTTCTAGTTCCTCCTTTCATAAGAAAGAAATGTTCATCCCTCACCCTGAAACCAGAAAAGGCATTCTGAAAGAAGAGAAGAAACTCCACAACTCAGAAGGGTTTATGATAACTTCCAAGTCTGTGGTTCTGTTTATAAATAACATAAAATTTGAAAGGTTTCATATTTATATTTACCTTATCTTTTTAGATTTGTTTTAGAATACTTTATAATACATGTACAAATTAGTACAACAGAACATGTTTCTTTTATTTTAGAACACGTTTCTAATTCATATAACTGCTGCTGCTAAGGCGCTTCAGTCGTGTCCGAATCTACGCGACCCCATAGACGGCAGCCCATCA
The DNA here is from genome assembly GCF_032405125.1 of Capricornis sumatraensis. Lineage (NCBI taxonomy): Eukaryota > Metazoa > Chordata > Mammalia > Artiodactyla > Bovidae > Capricornis > Capricornis sumatraensis. Next base: position 62,050,709 of record NC_091081.1, read on the forward strand.
GGCTTCCCCGTCCCTGGGATTCTCCAGGCAAGAACACTGGAGTGGGTTGCCATTTCCTTCTCCAATGCATGAAAGTGAAAAGTGAAAGCGAAGTCACTCAGTCGTGTTCGACTCTTCGCGACATCATGGACTGCAGCCTACCAGTCTCCTCCATCTCTGGGATTTTCCAGGCAAGAGTACTGGAGTGGGGTGCCATTGCCTTCTCCCAATTCATATACCTAAATCAATCTATTTCTCTATCTATACACACACACACACACACACATGCAAGGTGGAATAGCTCTGCTTAAAATTTCTATTATGGGTACACTATCAGAACACTTTGGAAGCTTGTCTTAGAACATGAGTGCATCTCTCCCTTTCTCCATAACAGGCTTCCCAGGTGGTGCTAGTGGTAAAGAACTCGCCTGCCAATGCAGGAGAGGTAAGAGACATGGGTTCAATCCCTGAGTGGAGAAGATCCCCTGGAGGAAGGCACTCCAGTATTGTTGCCTGGAGAATCCCATGGACAGAGGACCCTGGCAGGCTATAGTCCGTGGGGTTACAGAGTCAGACATGACTGAAGCAACTTAGTACGCACATTTACTCCCATAACCTGGTTGCATTCATTGAGATACCCTTTGGTATAATATCTCAATGCAAACATAGCTGGCATCTATTTAGACCCGTGATTTCCAAACCTGGCTGTGTATAAAAATGACCTGGAAAATCAGATTCCTGAGCTTATCCTCAGCAGATTCTCCCTCAGTCTGGGATGGATCTCTCAAAACTGTAATTTTAAAGAGCTCCTTACATCAATCAATGGGAACCACTGGTAAAGGATGACATGGGAGTGTGTTTTGTAGGTACAGATATCTAAATATTGAAATGCATATGTATTTGGATCTCCTGTATCATTTTCTCTTTGTCTTTATATCCAATGATGATCTTTAAAGAAAAGGAAACAAGTCTTCCTTAGTAAATATTTTGCTCAGAGTACATGCACTAGATAAATATTATTTGGTGGCTTTGAACGATGAAAAAAAAAAGCCTAAGTCGTCTTAAAAGCAGTGAGGAGACATCATAAATGATAGATGAATAGTAACTGAAAATACCAAACACTAAATATTTGCAAAGTAGTTAAGCATTTCTGACCTGGAACCAGAATGGTAATAGCTGTCTGTACCGCCTTTCGGATGATACTGTCTAAAGCAAACATCCAGTGTGGCTTGATGTTATGATTCCGAAGAACTTTATTGACCTGGAGAAAAAGAGTGATATATGGTTTACTTTAATATTTAATTGCAAATAACCTAGCTGATGCATGTATTCGGATGATATTCTACCAACAATAATAACTAAAAGGTTTCTTCACTCTGAATTGTGAATAATTTATTTATGTCACCAGAAAACAAACGAAAAATTGCCACTTCAAAATGAAGTTTGGTGATTCCCATGTAAGCAAGTGAGATATACCACCTCAATGAAAGGCAATCTAGTTAAATGGGAATGTTGCCTCTTTGGGACTCAGTATCTGCAGCCTCTACCTTTTATGATGTCAGCAGATTGGATGGTGGAAGTGATAAAGGAAGGGAAAAAAAAGAGAGTCCCACTCCAGTATTCTTGCCTGGAGAATCCCATGGACAGAGGAGCCTGACAGGCTACAGTCCATGAGGTCGCAAAGGGTTGGACATGAATTAAGTGACTCAGCACACACACATGCATCGAGACTATGTATTTCCTTTTTATGCTTAAATGTTATGGCTGCTGTTCAACACAACCAAGCACTTCAGCATAATGTGATGACTTGAAAGTGCCAGTCACCGCTTAAAGGGGGAATATGAGAACACACGCGCTGCCTACAGACCTGCCATGGTGCGCGCCTTGTTTTCCACCCCACGATGGCTTATATTTTTTTTAAAGGGAAATAAACTGCCGAACTATTCCAGACAATCTGTTTACATTAAAAATCTTTGTTGTAAGACTATCTTTTTAAAGTGACTCGTAATGTTTCACTTATTTACACAGACACTGACACAGATATATGCATTACCTTTCTTTTTAAAAATTATGGTAAACATGCATTCCATCAAATTTACCATCTTAACTATTTTTAAGTGTACAGCTAAAGTGGCATTTTTAAGTGGCATCAAGTACATTGACACTGTTGCGCTAGTGTGAAATGAAACATTTCCTGCTGTATCAGTGGGCAAGAAATGTCACAGCCATCAGTGATTTCAGGCCTCCTAATGTGACTGAGGGCTCCCAAAACTGTGATCCAGCAGATGCCACCATCCCCAACCACGGCAATTGCTGGTGGAGTGAAGAGATGGGATGCCAGAAGCAGCCATCCACCACACCTGCCACCCCTTATGGTAAAAAAGGAATTAAGGATGTAAAGCATCTAGAAAACAGATTTGGCCTCTGATAGCTGAGGTGCCTGTGAAAGGAATGAATTCAGAGAGCCCAGAGGCTTGCCTCTTTCGCTATATAGAAAACACTAAATTCCTTAGCTTGGTATCTGGTTTTCCTTACTATTTAACAATAATCTTTGATGTTCAGGTTGCTTGCCCCCTTTGCTGCAAACTTGTATATAGCCTGACTCCCTCTCCTGCCTCCTCTGAGCAGATTTCACAGAGCTACTGAGAGGCTGTCTCCTGGGCTCGGGGTCCTTAACATTCCCACCAAATAAAGTAACTCTCTACTTTCAGGTTGTGGCTCATTTATTAGTTAACACTATCATCACCATCACTCATCTCCAGAACTCTTTTCATCCTGCAAAACTGAAACGCTACACCCATTAAACAATGATTCCCCTCTGCCCTCTCCTCCCAGTCCCTGACAACCACCATTCTACCTCCCACTTATGAATATGACTACTCTAAGTGTCTTACACAATGAAAATCGTGCAGTGTTTTAGTGTCTGGCTCATTTCACTTGGTGTAATGTATCAGAACTTTGTTCCTTTTTCAGGTTGATAATATTCCATTGTATGGGTAAGCCATTACCTTTCTATAAATGACTTTTATCATAAGGCTAAGAGAGGTTTATTCAAAATTTGGTTTAACTCCACTAATTTCTGGTTGACCTGGGTCTTTAAGAAAAGACGCTATTTTTCCCAACAGGAGTCTGACTAGAGATCTTAGAGGAAGCTGGGGAGAAGGTGACCTAGCTGTCTTCTCACACCAGAAGCTAGAGTTCCAGTGGCTCATTCCTGCCCTGATCATCTTCATCAAAATCCCCCAGTGTAGATGGCTGTCTGTCTGAGGAATTCCTCAGAGTGGTTGTTCCCAAGGAAGTAGACCATTGCTAGGTTCCCACTTGTTCTAGGAAATCCCTTCAGAATGATTTTGTCCTGGCACTTTCTTAAAGGACTCGCCTGATTATTTGACTAATATGGGTACAACATTTAGTAACTAATACTCTTTCTCTCAAGGGTCCCAAAGAGAAAATGGAGGAGGGGTCCTCTATCACCATGACCAGCTCCTCGCAGCCCCTCATTAAACAGTATATTACATCCAGGCCATTCTTTGGGTTCATTCCCATCCTGGACAGTGCAAGTCCATCCGGGACACCTCTAGTCAGAGCAAGAGCAGGTGTGTGTGTGTGTGTGTGTGTGACTTGGTGACAACTAACCCACTCTCAATCTGAACTCTACTTGCCTATTTGCTTTCCAGCCTCTAGACTGGAAGCCAAATGTGTGAGCAAGTTGCAAACTCACTAAGTTATTTGATTCTATTTGCAGCTGGCTGGGGTTCCCTAGTTACAGCGAAAGTGTGCCTTTAGCATTATATTAGTGACAGGCCTGGCCAGTTGCTCTCATTTGCCATGACGTCAATTGAGTCAGGAGTGTTGCCCTGCCTACGATACAGCATAAGACTGAGCAGCTTGCACAGAGTTCCAGGGAAAACAAGGTCACTGAAGGATTACAATTTAGTTTTAAATCAGGGATCTTTTGATGCACCAAAGGCAACTGTCAAGACATCTTCTAGGTAGGAGCAATAAACTCATTAGGACTGAGTCAATTTGGAGAATTTACCTAAAATGATGCAAAGTGCTTCCCTATTCACATGGCCGGCACCTTGGGAACTCTCTTATTTCTGTCTCCCGCAGTCAGTTGTAAGGGCTTCTGGGAGGGACTTCAGGCTTTTTTTGGTACAAGTTCCACAAGCAAGGCTCATTCAAGGATATCACATATGGTTTGAATCAGGCTTCTGGAAAACTGGCTTCAAGTTTGTGTTGCATAGCAACTCGCTATGAGAGCGAGGAGCTGTCAGTGATCTCTCACCAGAGCCTGTGAATTAATTTTTATCCAATGATGCCCTGTGCTCTAAAGTATATTTTTGGCTAGGGAGTAGTGAATATTTACTAAACAAGTATGTTTAAAATGTTCTGTTTGGAAAACAGAGTAAGGGGGGAAAAAATTGATCATTCTGATCATTCTGATCTGTACGGTTACATTTTTCCAAGTGACCACTAGATGGCACTTTTCATATATCATAGAAAGCGCAGGACTAAATAGTGCTCTGTTGCTAAAATCATCAAAATAAATAGTGACCAACTACATGATTTCATAAGAACAAAGTGCAGCCATGGGAGATGTCTGTGAGTGTTGTTATTTTCCACGGTGTTGCATTTGATGTGTCTCTAACCTGGGGGAGACACCAGATTATATAACAAAGCTAGTGCTTCGAGGCACACAGACAGACAACCATCTCATACTTACTCATGTTCTAAAGAGAAAAGAATTCATTACAATGATTAAATAAAGAAAAAGCAACAGAGCTTATGTTTTTATCCTATTTTTCTGACGAATTTTAGCTGGGAAAACATGGGCGAAACATCATACTTACAGCATCTTGAAAACCAAAGAGCACCACCTGGACCTGACTGATCCCGTGGCTGTCGAAGTCCAGCTCCAGCTTCAGCTTAGACAGGGTGGTGGCTATGATCTTCCGGTCCGTGGACCTCACAAATTCTCTGAGGCTCGTGACGAGAGTTGTGATGTGTTCCCATTTTAGTTTAGGTTCTTCGGCCCCCTGTGAATAGTAACCAACCGTCTGTCAGCCGGTCAGACTTTTCTGCACTGGATGTGTCAGCCCTGGGCCTGTCGCCCTCACAAGCCCCTGTTGAGAACTGAACTTTTTTATACATAGTATCAATAGCTCCCTGCTAAGGGGGAACAGCCATATTTGAACTATGGCTTCTCCCCCTGCAAAAAAAAAAAAAAAAAAGAAATAAAGGGAAGACCTTGGGAAGGAAAGAAACCCACCACATATACTGTCCGACAGCCGTGATGTAGTCAGATGGACAAACAGGGACAGGCAGAGGCTGGGAGATTCCACTTTCAGAAATTATAATTGGGAGCTAAGGAGCGATTCAGGCAAAGAGCCATAGGATTTCAGGCTCAAAGTCTGCCCAGAGAGAGAAGTCACAAAACAGGGTGAGAGTACATTGAGTTATAAGGAAGCACAAGGAATAGGGTTGAGAATGACGATTGGGAGAGAGAGAAGTAGATGGAAATGGGTGCCCACAGCAACCAAGCCAGAGAAGCACAGACTGCGGGACTTGAAGGCCTTGGAATTACACTCCAGTTTCTGTCTCTGTGAGGCTCCGAGAGACGCTGTGGTTGAACTCAACCTGAGAATCCATGTGTCTGCCTACATGTTCCTAGTCCTTCAAGTGCCCTTGAAAACACATCAATTCTTTGTAATCAAAAGCAGCTAGCATAAGTTGTCTATTTTACACATAATATCAATACTGTATATGTTTCAATCCCAATCTCCCAATTCATACCACCCTGCCTACCCCCTCAGTATCCATACATTTGTTCTCTAGCTCTGTCTCTATTTCTGCTTTGCAAATAAGGTCGTCTATATCATTTTTCTAGATATATTCATTAATATATGATATTAGTTTTTCTTTTTCTGACCTACTTCACTCATGGAATCCTAAATGGGAGGGAAACTCAAAACGAAGGGGATATATGTACATGTGGGCTTCCCAGGTGGCATAGTAGTAAAGAGTCCACCTGCCTATGCAGGAGATGCAAGAGACTTGGGTTTGATCCCTGGGTTGGGAAGATCCCCTTGAGTAGGAAATGACAACCCACCCAGTATTCTTGCCTGGAGAATCCCATAGACAGAAGAGCCTGGTGGGCTACAGTCCATGGGGTCACAAAGAATCAGACACGACTGAGCATGCACATGTATGTATATGTACAGCTGATTAATTCTGCTGTGCAGTAGAAGCTAACATAATTTTGCAAAGCAACTATATTCCAATAAAAATTAATTAACAATAAAAACATATAAAACACTTTGCTATTAAAAAGAGCTTGCTTCAAACTTTATCCTGGAAACCATTCTTTACACACCAATAAGGCAATCAGTAATAAGAATGGATCAAATGGATGACTTCACATATTAAAAATTAAATATTTAAACAAATTCCCTTCCTCAAGTTGAACTTCTACTTTGAGCAAGAAACGTTATTACTTAAAGGAAACACAGTAGAATGCTATTGATCCTCATTTAAGAAAGAAAGGGATTTTTATTATCCTCATTTCTGTCTCGTATTGTGTATTTTGTTACTACATCATTAAAATTAAATTCCTCAACTGGGCTTTGAAAATGACAATTTCTAGGAGTCTGTTAAAATAAAAGAGAAATGCCCCATCAAGTTTGTTCTCTCAATCTATTTTCATTTGGGAGCTCCCTCTCATGTTTATGCTTTGATGAGAAAAGATTATATTGAACAGCTTGAAAGCTATCATTAAGGGAATATTTGAAAATCAGACAGGGAACAATTATAAACTTTGTTTCTTTTCTTGCCACAAACTAAATTACACTCAAAGTAAAGATTCACAGGCAATATCATAAAAACATGAAAATATGTTCAAGAAGAAAAATGTGTGCTATTTAGAAATTGGAAGCTTATCTTAGTGAAAAATCAGTTACATGTTTGCCAGCAGTTTAAACAGCAAACATTTTTTGGACATTTGCTTTGTTTCCACAACAGAAAAATATGCTTCTGCTGGTTTTTTGATGTCACTGTCCCTGTCCTACAAAGGAACACTATCTACCCTGGGAAATGTTTTTCATCTGGGGAATTTCATCACCTACATAATGGTCATAATAATGGTTGTTTCTGTTCTCAAGCCTGCCTCCCTACGTGTACTCATTAACATGCCTTTATGAACAAGCATCTTAGGTTATCAGGTGAGACTGATTCAGTATCAGAAGGTAGCATCTGACAGTGTGCCTTTCCTGAACACTCAAGAGGACCACCCTAGATTCTCTTGCAACGGGGCTCTGCCTTCTTTGTCCTTAAACTCCTTCAAAGTGATGAGTGGATTTCAGAAGGATGTTACAGATTGAAAGTGCTTTCATGGGCCACTTTGAGGATCCACACTTCAGTCTTGTCATAAAGGGGCAAGCTTAAATGTGAAGATGTATCTAGAAATATTTAAAACAATGAAAATACATTTCCATCTGGTCATAGAAAAAAATCAGATACTAGATAACTGCTTGATAATGATGATATCAACAATAATAGTTAACATTTATGGAATACTCCCTATTATTGTCTCAATGATTCATGATCTTAGTTACTCCCCGTAGCAACCCTTTGCTACGGTGACTAACCCCATTGTTTCCTCAATTTTATGGATTAGGAAATTCAGCCTCAGAGAGGTTAACTCACTTGCTCAAATCACATAGCCTTTAAGTGGTAGGATCAGGCCTCAGAGTCAAGTTGAGGCTGAACCCAAGCTCCTAATCATTACCTTCTACTGCCTCAATTAGCTGTCTGAACCAGCAGTAAACCTGGGTGGGGACCTGCTCTATTGCAAGATCACCACGGGATGCCCCAGGAAAGGATTCACAGAGCCTACAGCAGTCACCATCAGCAGGACCCTCTCTCTCACTTAACAACTCTGGATTTACTAAGCGACTGTGACCAGCAGTTTCTGGTCAGAATCATACTGGTCACTTCATACTGGTGCACTGAGGCAAGCCCTCTGACAGTCACTTTTAAGCTTTTCTTTCCTTTTCTAGAGAACATTCAAGCATTCTTAAATCACTAGGAAGTCACAAACACTTGAACAGGATTGAAATGAAGTGAAGTGAAGTTGCTCAGTCATGTCCGACTCTTTGCGATTCCATGGACTGTAGCCTACCAGGCTCCTCCCATGGGATTTTCCAGGCAAGAGTACTGGAGTGGTTTGCCATTTCCTTCTCCAGAGGATTTTCCCCACCCAGGGATCGAACCCAGGTCTCCTGCATTGTAGGCAGACACTTTACTGTCTGAGCCACCAGGGAAGCCTTGAATAGGATTAACCAACTCCAAAACTTAGGAATTTCAGCACAGTTATGGAAGCAGTCTCCTGCTAGGCTCTCTGCTGAGGGCTGAGGCCATGACATGAATCAGGCAGACAAAGAAAACCCCCAAACAAGCAGACACTTTTCTGTATTAGGAAAGCACAACCACAGGGGATGATTATGAGATCTAAGCAATCACTGGGTTCTGTGTCCTGACCTAAATCAGAAGCCTACACGCCACAGCGGCTACTGGTGATTCCTTCTCCCAAACCCAAACCCCGTCCCCTCCCCTGCTGCCTGTTTCTCCCATGACTTGTCACCCTCTGGCGTAGCAGGAGGGAGAGCAGGGTCTGTGTTCCTTAGAGCCAGACTGCCTGGGTCCAAATCCCTACTCCATCGCTTAGCGTTGTGTGGCTTCTGTGAATTACTCAGCGCCTCTGTGCCTCCTCTGTGCAAAATGAGCAGACTCGCAGAACTACTGCTGCAGGACTGTGGTCACAGGAATTGAGTGAGTAGAGACACAGGAACTACTAAGAACAGTATCTGCCCCATAGAAAGTATTTGCTATTATTACTATATATTTGTGTTTCCCTGGTGTCTCAGATGGTAAAGAATCCACCTGCAACGTGGGAGACCTGGGTTCAATCCCTGGGCTGGGAAGTTCCCCTAGAGGAGAGCATGGCAACCCACTCCAGTATTCTTGCCTGGAGAATCCCCATGGACAGAGGAGCCTGGCAGGCTACAGTCCAAGGGGTTGCAAAGAGTTGGACATGACTGAGCGACTAAGCATACACACACACACACACACACACATATTTAACATAGATAGTAACATATATGTAACATACATAGTATATAATAACATTTAACTATATATTTAACTACTATATATTCAACTATGTGCTTACTATATTTTTATTGCTTTTCTTGCTCCACAAGAATGTCAGCTTCAACGGGATGCATCTGTTTTTCCCCATTTTGTTCATTCTAGTGTCCTAGCATACCTAGCACATAGATGGGGGGATGCCTGGCATCTAGAAGATGCTCAGTAAATATTTGTTGAATGAATGGCCTCCAATTACTGCACAGTTGCTCCTTCTATCTAAACTTGGGTCTGCTTCTTTATCTTACACCATCTGATTCTCAGTCCTTGAATGACCACAGGTGAGCAGATGGAAAGGCACAAGTGACAGCTATGGGTTCCAAACTACTCCCATCTCAGCCACATCTCCAGATTCCTTTGTGGTATTCTCAGCACTTATTCCACTTCCAATTCAGAACTTGGCTGTCGCTCATCCAGGGCACCTCCTTTCAGGGCCTCAGAGTCCCTGCTTACTCCATGCAGCTTCCCTTTAGGACTCAAGTCAGAAGTTTTCCTAGAACACATAGATGTCAGTTCTCCCTGTACCCAGAGACCCTGATGACACACACATGGTGTTTCAGCTCCTCCTATGGAATCTAAAGACATGAATATTAGAGAATTCCTAAGGTGATGGAACCAGCAGAGAAACTTTGAGGGCTTCTCAAGATAAAGACAAGCAGGGACTATATGGCACGAGCCAAGAAAGAGACAGCCTGGCTTCATTTACATTCCAATAAAAGCTGAGACCAGGTAAAGTACTGGACTGAGATGGAAACTTGATCCAATCCTTCCAGCTTCACCCTTTTTGTAGCTATTCTAGGACAGAAGGGAGGAGAGAAATTACATGTCATCATGGTGATCATGGAAGACAGGTGGTTGCCACAGGTGCTGAAGTAGGTTCACAAGTCCCTGACACCCACAGAACTAAAAGAGGATGCAAGTGTCATGTCTGGGCCAAGTATATCTGGGGAGTTTTATCCTCAAGAGGAGGCCTGAGCCTCTGCTCCAGGCAAGCAGGCATCACTTGCAGTGTAGAGGTGGTGGAAACCCTGTTTCTACTAGGACAGAGTTGGGAGGGCATTCGTCCTCATTTCTATAAGCAGAATCCCAGGGAATACATTTTTCCAGGTATTAGGGATAAAACTGTGTCATTTCTCCCATCCCCCAATTCATGTGTCCTAACCCCTCAAGGTGACTGTATTTGGAGACAGGGTATTTAGGAGATAACTAAGGTTGAGATCATAAGGGTGGGGCCCTAATCCAACAGGATTAGTGCTCTTGTAAGACAAAGAAGAGACACGAGAGGCACACAGAGGAAAAAGGGCAGGTGAGGACCCAGAAACAAAGTGGCCACCTGAAAGCCTAGAAGAGAGGCCTCAGGAGAAACCAAAGCTGCCAACACCTCAGTTTTAGACTTTCAGCTTCCAGAACCATGAGAGAGAAAAATTTCCTGTTGTTCAAGCTACTGAGTCTAAGGTATTTTGTTACAGCAGCTCAGCAAACAAATACACCAGGGAACAGAGTTTGCCCAACTTTTTTTTTTTTGGTAGCATGTATGGCCTCTTACCACCACAGATAATTTACTTACTATTGCCTATCTCCCTATACTTGACTGGAGCCCTCCAAGCACAGGGGTCTCTGTTGAGTAAGCGAGGTTTCCCAAATGCTCAGAGGAGCCAATGGCAGGTGGCCTCATGCTAATGGCGGGTAGCAATTCACATGTCTCAGTGGATGTTTACTGTCTAAATGAATAAATGAAAGAACGGTGAAGAGATTTGCAGGGACCCACCAGAACTTCACCAGCATTTTGCTTCTGACTTAAAAATAAGTGAAAAGTGAAAGTGTCAATCACTCAGTTGTGTCTGACTCCTTGCAGTTCCACGGACTGGAGCCCGCCAGGCTCCTCTGTCCAAGTAATTCTCCAGGCAAGAATACTGGAGTGGGTTCCCATTCCCCTCTCCCGGAGATGTCCCAACCAAGGGACTGAACCAGGTCTCCAACATTGCAGGTGGATTCTTTACCATCTGAGCCACCAGGGAAGCCTGACGTAAAAACAGCTTATGTTCTAAAACACAGTTTCTGTGTTAGGGATTCTGCCTGCCCACCATGGTAGGTTTGTTTTATCATCAGGAGGTGGAAACTTCTTCATGTCTTCACATCATCTGAGACAGCTCCAGGTGGATTTCTCTGGTGGTCCAGTGGCTAGGACTCCACCTTCCAGTGCACGGGACGTGGGTTCAATCCCTGGTTGGGTAACTAAAATTCCACATGCTGAGGGGCAACTAAACCCATGTGCCACAACTAGAGAAAAAGGCCCCAGCGCCACAACAAAGACTTAGCACAGTCCAAAAAAAAAAAAAAAGTCAACTCTGGGGAAATGAAGTCTCTTAAGCACTTTTACCTGAGCCAAGGATTCCATTAAGTTTCTCACAACTTTGTCCTGGTCTTCCGTCAGAATCCTGTGAAGCGTGGCCCGTCTCTCACTGTCCTTTCTCAGCATAAAGAATCCAGAATCTTTTTCTTCTGGAGAAGGTGGAGCACTGTGGTCTTCAAAATTTTCATCAGGGATGCTGCAATAATTTAGGCAGCACATATTACCATCTCCATGATCAAATGACACCCAACATATGTCCCTCACCCAAACTAAGTCAGGTCTTTACCCCAGAAACAGCGTCCGTATGCCTTTGACATCCTTTTCTCCACAGGACTTGGCTCTTGTTTTGAAAGAGAAGGGGTCCACCTTTAACTCTGTGTCGGGGGAAACTGAGCCGTACTCGCTGCTGCTGCTCGTGTCCTCCACCAGGACTGGCACTGGCAAGGAGATACTCCTGAGGTACTCTGAGTGTCACAAGAGGGGGAATGAGATGAGTAAGGCTTCTAGAAACATGCACACACCAACATGAGACAGCAAGGCTACTTGTCAAGTGTCTCGTTCCAGTGAGCAGCCAAACTATGCAACATAAGGGGCTGGTCTTGGGACCATGGTTCCTCAGAGTAATCCATGCAGGGAGTTGGCGAAGAAAAGGCCTCCTAGGCCCTGAAAGAACTATCTCAGGGGCGTGAAACTGGAGGAAGCACCAGGCCCAGCAGTTCTGGGTTCTCAGCCCTTTGTTTTTATTGGCCACCTATTAAGAGTTTAGGAGCTTCCCAGGTGGTTCAGTGGTAAACGATCTGCTTGCCAGTGCGGGAGATGCAAGTGATGCGGGTTCGATCCCTGGGTGGGGAAGATCCCCTGGAGAAGGGCATGGCAAGCCACCCCAGTATTCTTTCCTGGAGAATCCCATGGACAGAGGAGCCTGGCAGGCTACAGTCCAAAGAGTCAGACACGACTGAGCACACACACACCCACTAGAATTTACGAAGGTCATTTGTGAGGCTTAGTTTTTCACATGTATAAAATAAAGGACCAGATTCATAACTGATAAACTGTGCTCCTTAGAAGTTTAAGATCCACTTAGTTCTCGGGACTGCCTTGGTGGGGTGAGTGGGTAGATTTCTGTGATCCTAGAACATAGGTTCTAACCCTGTTTTACCTAACACAAATATGCTCCTTCAGTCATATATCAGAGCTCTGCTTCAGTTCAGTTCAGTCATTCAGCACTATAGCACAGCACTTCAGCACATTCAGGACTATAGCACACCAGGCCTCCCTGTCCATCACCAACTCCCGGAGCTTGCTCAAACTCATGTCCAGCAACTCAGTGATGTCATCCAACCATCTTACCCTCTGTTGTCCCCTTCTCCCCCTGCCTTCAGTCTTTCCATTATGGTCTTTTCCAATGATCAGTTCTTCACATCAGGTGGCCAAAGTATTGGAGCTTCAGCTTCAGCGTCAGTGCTTCCAATGAATATTCAGGACTGATTTCTTTTAGGATTGACTGGATTCATCTCCTTGCAGTCCAATTTGTTAACATTAGGAATTCAGTTCAGTTCAGTTGCTCAGTTGTGTCTGACTCCTTGCGACCCCATGGACTGCAGCACAGCAGGCGTCCCTGTCCATCACCAACTCCCGGAGCTTACTCAGACTCAAGTCCATCGAGTTGGTGATGGCATCCAATCATCTCATCCTCTGTTTCCCCTTCTTCTCCCATCTTCAATCTTTCCCAGCATCAGGTCTTTTCCAGTGAGTTAGTTCTTCGAGTCAGGTGGCCAAAGTATTGGAGTTTCAGCTTCAGTATTAGTCCTTCCAATGAATATTCAGGAATGATTTCCTTAAGGGTTGATTGGTTGGATCTCCTTGAAGTTCAAGGGACTCTGAAGAGTCTTCTTCAACACCACTGTTCAAAAGCATCAATTCTTCAGCACTCAGCTTTCTTTATAGTCCAATTCTCATATCCATACATGACTACTGGAAAAACCATAGCTTTGACTAGATAGACCTTTGTTGGGAAAGTAATGTCTCTGCTTTTTATAAGCTGTCTAGGTTGGTCATAGTTTTTCTTCCAAGGAGCAAGCATCTTTTAATTTCATGGCTGCAGTTACCATCTGAAGTGATTTTGGAGCCCCCTAAAATAAAGTCATTCACTGTTTCCATTGCTTCCTCATCTATTTGCCATGAAGTGATGGGACTGGATGCCATGATCCAAGTTTTCGGAATGATGAGTTTTATGCCAACTTTTTCACTCTCCTCTTTCATTTTCATCAAGAGGCTCTTTAGTTCTTCGCTTTCTGCCATAAGGGTGGTATCATCTGCATATCTGAGGTTATTGATATTTCTCCCGGCAATCTTGATTCCAGCTTGGGCTTCATCCAGCCTGGCATTTCGCATGATGTACTCTGCATATAAGTTAAATAATCAGGGTGATAATATACAGCCGTGACGTACTCCTTTCCTGGTCTGGAACCAGTCTGTTGTTACATGTCTGGTTCTGTTGTTTTTTGACCTGCATACAGGTTTTTCAGGAGGCAGGTCAGGTGGTCTGGTATTCCCATCTCTTTCAGAATTTTCTACAGTTTGTTGTGATCCACACAGTCAAAGCCTTTGGCGTAGTCAATAAAGCAGAAGTAAATGTTTTTCTGGAACTCTCTTCCTTTTTTGATGATCCAGTGGATGTTGGGAAATTGATCTCTGATTCCTCTGCCTTTTCTAAAACCAGCTTGAACATCTGGAAGTTCACAGTCCATGTACTGTTGAAGCCTGGCTTGGAGAATTTTGAGCATTACTTTGCTAGCATGTGAGATGAGTGCAATTGTGCAGTAGTTTGAACATTCTTTGGCATTGCCTTTTTTTGGGATTGGAATGAAAACTGACCTTTTCCAGTCCTGTGGCCCCTGACGAGTTTTCCAACTTTGCTGGCATATTGAGTGCAGCACTTTCACAGCATCATCTTTTAGGATTTGAAATAGCTCAAATGGAATTCCATCACCTCCACTAGCTTTGTTTGTAGTGATACTTCCTAAGGCCCACTTGACTTCACACTCCAGGATGTCTGGCTCTAGGTGAGTGATCACACCATCATGGTTATCTGGGTCATGAAGATCTTTTTTATATAGTTCTTCTGTGTATTCTTGCCAACTCTTCTTAATATCTGCTGCTTCTGTTAGGTGCATACCATTTCTGTCCTTTATTGTATCCATCTTTGCATGAAATGTTCCCTTGGTATCTCTAATTTTCTTGAAGAGATTTCTAGTCTTTCCCATTCTATTGTTTTCCTCTATTTCTTTGCAGTAATCACTGAGGAAGGCTTTCTTATCTCTCCTTGCTATTCTTTGGAACTCTGCATTCAAATGGGTATATTTTTCCTTTTCTCCTTTGCCTTTAGCTTCTCTTCTTTTCTCAGCTATTTGTAAGGCCTCCTCAGACAACCATTCTGCCTTTTTGCATTTCTTTTTCTTGGGGATGGTCTTGATCACTGTCTCCTGTACAATGTCATGAACCTCCATCCATAGTTCTTCAGGCACTTTATCAGATCTAATCCCTTGAATCTATTTGTCACTTTAAGCTCTGCTTAAGGATTCATAATTTTTTAAAAAGCAGTTCTTTGCTAAACACATATTTTGGAAATCAACAGAACAGATGACCTCTTAGGTCTTTCCCAGTTCTCAGATATTATAATTCTATAACAAACATAAGCTTTTATTTTATTTTGATGGAGTCTGAACTGACACAATAGGAGGTACCTAGTTTTCATCAAACACTGGTTTGAAAATAAGTAATTTTTGTCAGAAACATCTCTATCAAGCAGATCAATGTCTCAAGCCAAGGAGGCAGAACAGAAAGGGATGAGTCACTGCAAAAAAAAAAAAAAAAAATCCAGAGAACTGTCGAGGCCTGGGAGATGTTCTGAGGGAGGAAGATAGGGAGTTTTTAGGGAAAGAATAGGGGACTTCTGGACTGTGGTCTACAATACTAAACAAGCCACTGGGCATGGGCAGGCCAGAGCAAGAAGAGCCCCGCAGTAATAGTCATAATAACCACCTTAAGGCAGTTGCTAAGCATCTCACATGTGTGACTGTATTTTAATTGTCACAAAGCCCCATGGGCAGTTTGTCTAACTGAACTCACTGGACAGATGAAGTGACTAAGGTTAAGTCATTTCCAGGGTCACCTAGTTAAGGCATGAACCCAGCTCTGACTCCAATGCCCATTCTCTTTCTGCTGACTCTACAAAATCTTAAGATTCGAAAATACCTTAAGCAAAAGACTGTAAAGCCAGAGCTGAGTCCCAGATGCTCTTGAGTCACGCTGAGTGCAGAGTGGGGAGGGTGTGTGGGAAAGGTGACAGAGCGGTCAGCAGATGGACACCTTCCATCTCAGGCTCGCTCTAAGGCACATGCTCACCGAGAGGGCTTGTGGGCAGAACTGTCAGCTTAAATTCCCTCTCACTAGTTGTCTCTTGCCAAGTGTGTACAGTTGAGTTCACATAATTTAAATGTATGTGTGATGAGACTCTGCTTCCTGCAACAAAAACCTACCCATGTGGAAGGGATGAAGCAATCATGGATTGAGCATCTGGGCATGGCTCCAGCTTCTTTTGGTATATATTTTTTATTTTGTTCTCAGAAGCAAATCTGGGCAGTAGGTATTGTTCCCAGCACAGAATGCCTGATGAAACAAGTAAATTGCTGCATTGGCATGTTTTTAGAAAGTGGCTCAGCTGGCATCAGAATTGGCTTCCGCTTAAGTGCAAAGTGAATCGACGTCTGCTGGAGTCCAAAGTCAGGGCCCATTTTATGACATCAAAAACCAGCTGGCGGGGAGGCTGCTGAGTGCCCCGGGGTCCTCCTTGTGAAATGCAGTAACTGTGGAGAAGGGAAGAAAAGAGGGGCTTCTCTTCACAGAGTTCTTCTTGACTCTAAGAATTGAGGGGGAAAAACTGGAGAGGCTGTGGCCAAGGAACCCCGATTACCGGGCTTCTTCTCTGGGCTGACTGGCTTTGAGGCACCCAAGGAACCTGCAAAACTCTACCCTCAGCCAGTGGAAGAATGCACAGGACACTCACAAG
Organism: Capricornis sumatraensis; assembly: GCF_032405125.1. Lineage (NCBI taxonomy): Eukaryota > Metazoa > Chordata > Mammalia > Artiodactyla > Bovidae > Capricornis > Capricornis sumatraensis. Next base: position 62,067,316 of record NC_091081.1, read on the forward strand.
GAACACTGAACCCCATGTCTATTTGATCAACAACTCATCCAACTTAGGAAAATTCCAAATCATAGTCATTTTTTTCCTATGCCTTGAAATGCATCACTTGATCTTCCTAGAGCAGAAAACCTTCCTAGTTATGATCTGCAAAGCCTAATACTGAAAATCAAAAACACATCTAGTCCTGACCAGCT